>NC_136242.1:16344500-16987500 GCF_053564925.1 Oryzias latipes
TGGTGTCACCAGACTCCACTCTGCCGGTTTGCTGTCTGTTGCTGACAAAGGAGTGGCATGTTGTAAAGGAGCGCTCCAGCATGCACAGAATACTCAAGGATTATTCTTTATTAGATCTCACTAGCTGTTTTGCTCCTGCTGCTGCGGCTGGGGGTGCCGCTCCCGCTGCTGCAGGGCCTGCTGCTGCTGCCTTTTGTGCATCTCCGGGCTTTCCAGTCTTGCTGTTGAGGCGTCCTGCTGTATCTCTCTTACTTCCCGCCTCATCCTGAACAGATTCCCACACCAACATTGAGTGAACGTTCGGATATAAGGTGTCGTGTCTTCTGATCGACCTCCTCCTAAATGACCTTGTTTACAGGAGCTGGACTTTCAGAGGAACTGCTGACGTTTCCTTTCTCCCACATGTTTTTGATGCTGCGGGTGCCTCCTGCAGGAATGTCCACCAACGGAGACTTGGGGTTTTTTACTTCTTTGTTTCCCTGTGAAAAAGGTCTTAGATGATTTTATATGGTTTGTAGTTATAATGATGGACATGTGTCTTTTTAACACCTTCCCCACTATGTCAGACATGTACAAAAAATATATTTCAAACGTAAAAAAATACAGGAATAAACGTGAAGTATTTTTAAGTATATATAAATAAACCCCAAATATTGCTTGACGATTAAAATATTAGTTTTCAGGCTGTGGGTTTTTGTTAAGACTGACCTGGATGGCAGAAGTAAACTGTTCCAGTCTGTTACCCACCCTGGAGACGATTGGGGTGTGTGACACTCTGGCTGTGGAGCTGCATGGATGAAAATCCTAATAGTTAGACTCCAAGGCTCAGAATTGAAAAAACCTTCTTTATAGTCCATTTACTTTGCATTACTCACTTTTTTTGAACAGATTTGCTCAAAAACTCAGCCTTCTCTCCAATCTGTAAAAGAACAAAACCAAAAGAAACAAAACAAGTTGGAGAGATACATCATGACATGGTCAAGCTACCCCCGACCTCCTCCCTGTCTCTAGAAGATCCGAGGATTTGACAGATCCCCTGAGACGGAGCAGTCTGTTCTTGGAAAGTCCTGTCTGTGATTTAGGTGGCTGTGTTGGCTGTCAGTGGCTGACCTGGAGCCAAAACTCATGCAAATTCACAAAACCAAACCGACAAGTAGTAAGAAGCAAAGGAGCTGTAGTACTCATGAGTGTTCATGAGGGCTTTGCTCTCTGAAATAATACATTTTCAGGAGAAATTAAATTACAACGGCAAAACATGTCAATATTACTGTCTGACTGTATTTGAGCAATCTCAAACTTTTAAAACTGCAAATAAGAAATCCTTACAGTCCCACTCCAATCATCTTTTGGTCTGTAAAAGCGTTCACAGTGGTACTTTTTCTATGATTATGTCATTTTTTGGTGAATAAAAAAAAACCCTGTGTCGCTGTCAAGGACATAGTTTCTGCAGAGCGGCAGTTGTTAAATAGAAATTAACCTCTTGTTTTTGGGTGGGACTGTTCGCGTGGAGCCACCCTACCCCCCACTTCCTGTCATCCATCTGTTTATATCCTCTCCCGCTAGCTCACAGCCCCTCACAACACCAACCTAAAATTAGTAGTGCAACAAAATGTCAAGAAATATTTTAACTATCCAATTCAAATTTTGACACATTTTAACACTTTTTTATACAGTTGTTAGGGTTGAATATGTTTTTTTCACCTTTGAGGAGCCTTTTGGGCGGATGGTGAAAGAAGGTTTTGAAGAGTCCTCCTCCATTTGTTTCTTCTTTTCTGCCGCCTCTGCTCTCCTTTTCTCGATCTCTTCCTTCATTCTTTTTCTCTCCTCCTGTTATTTTACAAAATGAACATCAGATATCTGTATGAGTTCTGGTAGAAATGTCCTCAGCTGTTCTCCTGCTGAACACCCTCCTCACCTGCTCTTTGGCCTTCTTTTCCTCTTGCGCCTGCTTCCTCTGCCTCTCCTCCTCCTCAAGGATCTTTCTCCTCTCTTCCCTCTTCCTTTTCAGCTCCTCCAGCTGGGCCTCTGCGTCCTGCTGCTTTTGCTTCATCTTCTCAAATTCAGCGCTTTCCGTGTTGTTTCGCCGTTGTTTCAGCTCCTGCAGCTTACTTTCAGCCTCTCGCCGCTCCTCATCATCAGCTTTTGTGAAGGGAGGGTTGTCTCTGTTTGCAGAAACATGCACAATTAAGTAAATGTACCTGGATTAAAATATGTTATGTAGCTGGATTGAAACGAGGAAATTAACTGAATTGGTTCTGAAATCAACACAGGAAACAGCAAGTGCACAGTAAGTTTGATTTACCTAAAAGGTTTTTCTGTTTTCCTAAACTTATTCTCAGCCACAGCGCCATTCTTTTGGACAGTATCAGCCTTGCAAAAGAAAAAAACCATTTGGTTAGGTTTTCCTGGAAATCTTGAATATGACATTAACTACTACTTTTTTATTTTACCTTTTCCTTGAAGCCAAATGTCTTTGGTTTTGCAGCCTTTACGCAAAAGGGAGGATTAAATAAAAAGAAAAATGTCAAAAACATATTTGCACTGAACCAAACATTGGTGCAGAGAAAAAAAAGTAAAGTATGACAAACAAATCAAATGGATCGGCACAAAGAATATCAGTACCTCCTCTTTCTTTTTCATCTCTTCCACTTCCCTCTTTTTATTTTTCTCCGCCATCTCTTTCTTTTTCTTGTCTTCCAATTCTTTTTTTCTTCTCTCTGTTTCCTCTTTCTTTTTTATCTCTTCCATCTCCCTTTTTTGCCTTTCTTCTTCATCTTTCTTTTTCTTCTCCTCTGCCTCTTTTTTCTTTTTTTCTTCAGCCTCTTTCCTTTTCCTTTCCTCCATCTCCCTCTTCCGCCTCTCCTCCTCTTCCTTTCTCTTCTTTTCTTCCTGCTCTTTTTTCCGTCTCTCCTCCTCTTCCTTTCTCTTCTTCTCTTCCTGCTCTTTTTTCTGCCTCTCCTCCTCTTCCCTTTTCTTCTCTTCCATTTCTATCCTCTGCTTTTCCTCTTCTTCCTCTTTCTTCTTCTTCTCTTCCATCTCTTTTTTGCATTTTTCCTCTTCCTCCTGTTTTAGTCTTTCAATTTCCCTCTTCTGTTCTTCTTCCTGTTCTCTTCTTTGTCTTTCTCTCTCCTCCTCTTCCTCTTTTTTTATTCTCTCCTCCATCTCTTTACTTTGTTTCTCTTCTTTCTCCTCTATAAGCTTCTCCTCCTTTTCCATTTGTTGTCTCTCGTCTTCTTCCCTCCTCTTCCTCTCATTCTCTTCACTTTGTTGCCTTTCTTCCTCTTCCTTTTTGAGCTGTTCTTCCATTCTTATTTTTTGCTGCTCCTCCTCTTCCTCTTCTTGCCGTAGTTTTTCTTCCATTTCCTTTTGCTGTTTTTCCTTTTCTTCTTCTTTGCTCCTTTCTTTCTCCTCATTATGGACATCAGGTGCAGGTTTTTCCTCAGCCTTCTTAGTTTCTGACTTCAGCTGTTCAGGCTCCGCCTCTGTCGCTTCAGCCGTACTGTTAGCATCCTTCTGGAAAACAACTCACCCTTAATTGTTGTCCATTTTTACTCTGATTTATCAAGATGTTTTGAAGGTGTAGTGGAAAGAAAACACACCTCATTGTGGGGGAGTGTTGTGCTTGATTCTTCAGAATTCTGTAAAAAGTAAAACGCATTTTTCACTTTAAAGGAAATGTTCAATTCCCCACAAGCACACACTTATGCAAAAACCCACCTTCCCATCCTCTTTTTTCTCATCTCCCTGCCTACTCCAGGAGTTTGTATCTGTTTTTGCCACCTCCTCCTGAACAGACTTCTTTTTCCCGTCTGCATCCTCAGCATCCTGCTGTGTGTTGCCGTTAGTAAAGGAGGACTGCTCATCCTGCGTGCCGTCTGTGCCATTGGGGGTGCCGACTGTAGGTTCCAGTTCTTTCTGTCTCTCCAAAGCTTCCTTCATTCTCTTCTGACGGCGCTCCTCCCTTTTGGCCAGGCGCTCCAGCAGAGCCTGGTCATCATCAGCACCAGCATTATCCGTGGAGTTGATCTCTGGCAAGCTGAGAGAAAAGGAAAGAAAGTGATTCCCAGCCCTGAAAGTTGGCATCAAAGTCAATTTCTAAAAATCTGTAATTAAATGAAAGAGGAGATTGAAGGTTTTGGCTAACCAGGGAAAACATCAGTTAAATAAACTGATAAACAAGAATTATTTATGTAAAAAACGTGCCCCAGGAAATCTGAGGAGACTATATTTTATCATCTTTTTCTGCCCTTTTCCCTCACTTCCACTTAAACTTTCTTTATACCTGTTGGTATTGTTTACATCAGTTCCACCAGACTCCTCTAAGTCTCTCATCTTCTTCCTTTCCTCCCTTGCGCGTCTCCTTTGCTCCAATGCGTCCTCCTCTTCATCTTCATTGGTGAAACCAGACCTGACAAAACAGCAAACATCTGCATTAACAGCCTGTGAGTAAAATCATTTCAACTGTTTGGTGTATATCCTTTGTTACATCAAACCCATTCATGCACCCAAAACTTTCATGAATCACAAAATATGACAAGATTCTTCAGGAGCTGCATGTCAAATAGCTTTTATTTAAAAATGGCTTGTCTGGCCCAAATATTACAGCAGAATTCGGCAAAACCCCTATAGAGTAACTGTGGCACAGGTGCATGTTTTAAACGAACACATAAAGGGTCAGTAAAGATGAAGATTTTTCTGATTCTGCTTGTTCCAAAAAAGCCTCGGCAGATGTCTGAAGGTTTTATCACCAGAAATGTGTATAAAGTAAAAAAAAGTTTTTGAAGAAATGCTAGAGTAGGAGTGTTTCAAGACCAAAGACAGAGGGTAACTTTGCAAAGACTACAAAATGTATTTACTTTTTTTAATGACAGTGGATGCATTATACAACCTATAGGCTCTGATTGTCTTTCTTGGGTAATCTTAACCAGAAACTTGGTTTCATGGGGGGATTTTACCCAGAGAAATCCGATTTCTCCAAGTTTGCTTAATCAAGACAAAGTCTGCTGACAATCATGCGCTTCCTCTGAGTGGCTGGGTGCTCTGCCTGCTTTCCTCGTTGCCCCGCTTGAGCACACCTGATTCAGCTCATCATCAAGCTCTGCAGAAGCCTGATGATGGAAGTCATCAAAGGCAGTTGTGTTAGAGCAAGGTAGGGTTGAAAAAATGCAGGCCAGTGTTCCCCAAAGACCTGAGGTGGGGAAGCACTGCTTTAGAGATACCAGGTGGAGCTCGGAGTAGAGCCGCTGCTCCTCCACAATGACAGCCAGTTGAGGTGGCTAAAGTATCTCTGTTGGAGGCCTTCCTGTAGAGGCATTCCAATCATTCCAAGACCCAGGATGTGCTGGAGGGATTGTGTCTTTCAGATGGCCTGAGAGGGCCTTGGCGTTCCCCCAGCAGCAGAACTGAGGATGTTTCTGTGATGAGGGAGGTCTAGGCATCTCTGCTTAGACTCTAAAAAAACGGATGAAGACTGGGTGGATGGATGGGCGGCTGGCATTATCTATTTTTATTAAAACTAATTTTATACCTATAAACAATCTTAAGCTTAAAGTACACAAAATAAAAGAATAAAAGAGACAGAGTGAAGTTAAAGAAATAAACCACTGTAGTCTTTCTTTTTATCAATGATTTCAAAACAGACAAAAAAGGTGAACTTTCGATAAATCCTTTGGTAAGCTTCTTTCAAATGGCGTGGGTCAACTCCAAGAAATCCAACACTCCCATCAACATGCTTGAAAAAAAAACATTAACAATGGCGTCTTCTGGCAAAATGCTATTTGAAACATTCCTAAGTCTGCAGCAGAGAACAGGGAAGCTGAGGGGCTGTGGGGCATGAGGGTTTGGCATTGGAACCAGAAATGGCAGCTCGACTGTGGGAACATTCAGAGGTTTTGATGGCGTTCTAATGGCACTGCTGATAAGACAATTCGGAACTCAACTTGGAGAAAATAAAAGACGTGAACTGTGAAATTATGGAGTTGCTTGGTTTGGAGGTTATTTAATAAAAATAACAAACAAGTCATCAATAAAAGTGATTTTATTTTGATAATTTAAAATTGTTTTATGTTGCTGTTTAAGTTGAATCAGTGTGCTACAAGTTTTAGGTATAGATCATTTACGATAAATTAAATTTTGAAACCCAGTGGCATGTGTTTTTGTCGGCAAATTAAATTAGACGGGATTTTTATCAAAGCATTGTGGTCTGGTGAACTAAGAGGAAGTGCAATGACTTGACAGAGGAGCAATCCCTTAACCTTCATTGGTGGTTGTTATTTTGAGGTTTTCTTTGCTTAGTGAAATAATTTTGTTATAAAATATGTAATTATTGTTTTGTTTCGTTGTGTTTCTGCTGCCACTGAACTGTATTTCATTTTCTTTATGTGTTTCTTGTTTAACCCAGAGCTGCCCAACTCATGAAAATCTTCCACCTTGCATGTGTTGTTGATAACCTGGACCAGGTGTGTTCAGTCAATCAGGATGAAGAAACACCTGAGTCAGGTGATCAACAGCAAGAAATGCATGGAGTTTCTGGAAATTACTTTTGTGTTTTTCGTTTTTTTTTTTGACATTTTTTTGTTTTCTTAAATACGATGCTGTTTTTTTCATCTTTTTTTTGTTGTCGTCATCTTAAATATGTTTTCGAGTTGAGTGATTTGTTGATGTGGTTTGCACTTCAGGGCCACCGTAGCATATGTTTTTTAAGTAAATGTGAACTTATCTGTATGACATCTGTTTGAAGATTTTTTTTAAATACCGGTACATAACAGAAAAGTGCAGATAAACGCAAACAGCACCACCCCTGACACCTAAAAAAAAAGAGGTGTGGCTATTATAATCTCCTATGTGCAAAAACCTCATGGAAGTTCTTCCAGTGCCACTTTTAGGCACCATTTTGACACATCAAGCCCTGATTCTTGTGTCAGACTCTGCTTCAAGTCAGGACCATGACTTGAATTTAAACCAATGTAGTGCAAACTCTTCTTTGTTCTTTTTTTAAAGTTTGCTAAATTTTTAGATTGACTTTTTCTTCTGAGTGAGTCTGATGCCAAAAATATATTTCCCTTTCAGCATATACATTTTCCTGTTTTTCCAGTGTTGACTCACCTGTCAGCTTCAAGACGCATCTGCTCCCTCCTCTGCCTCCTCAGCTCCATGCGGCGGTCAAAGTCGTCATCCATGTTGGCTTAAATTTACGATTTTCTCACTAAAAGAGACAAATATCAAATGTGTTTATCACGAGGGACAAAAAAAAATAAAATAAAATAACAGACTTTTGGTTAACAGTACCGCAGCAGCAGCTGGGTTTAGTCCATAGACATTACTGTCTGCTTTCTTTGCATGGATTAGCTTCTACAGTCTGGTTTATATCTCAGTCCTACTGCAGCCCAAAAATTCCTGGTTGTTCTTTTAGCGACTTCAACTACCAGAAAAGGCAACGCTGGTTTTCTCTCAGTCCCCCTCCTCTTCCCCTCTGTCTCGATTTCCTCTCCTTCATCACTGACTTCAGACCCTCTTGAACTTGATTTGTGTTGTCCTGTTTACTTCTTCCATAAACAGAAATCCACTATCTTTATTCATTCAAGATATAATTGGGGTTTTTCTTTTCAGGTTTTTTTTTTTTTGCAGCCCATCCCTTTTCCACCTGTTTCTCTGGATCTTCTTTCGTAACCCTTGTTCTATCCTAGGCACTTTAACATTGGGAGTTGGGTCACCTAGACCCAGACAGTGCTCTGAACCTTTTTTCTTCAATGATTTGTGATCTTCACTGGCGTCCATGGATTAAATGAAATCTTTCCACCTTTATCCACCTTTTTCATGGTAGGGAGAACACGTCAATGCAAGGGTGGGCTCATCTAAGATAGCACAAGGGTTTTAAAAGGGAGACAACTGTCAGATCCATCTTAAAAACTATGTGCAAAGTTTTTTGGTAGTAACTATATTGAAACTGTCAACACAAAGCAAAAAATAGTGTATTTGAATGTGCAAAATGTTAAATTAATTAAAAAGGAGAACTATAATTACAGTTTAAGGTTAGAGTATATGAGATGTGTGAGCTGCAAACCCCCAAACTCTTTGGATGTATGTCATGCTAGCATCAGATCTACATCTCAGGAAAAGACTTGCTGCGTCTGCTGGTTGCGTAGTTGGATTTATGCTCATACATTTGTCATGGAGTCACTGACATACATTGAGAAACATTTGGTAGCACAGAGCTGCTTGTTCTCCAACCATCCCTGTACTGTCTGCAGTTGTGTTCAGTCAAATATGAATGCCCGTTTACTTTTCCTTGCTTTATTCCATCCCTTTCTAAAATTTTGTGATAAAGGCTTCAATTGACAAAATACCCTAAACTTCTGTTATCAGCAGCAAAGGATACAGGGATAGCTGAGTTTCTAGCAGGCTGCAGCTATTCAAGACCAAAATCTTGAATTGTAGTGATATAAAATAAGGTTCAGCTTTCCAACTACACACTCATTTTCCCAATTTAATTTACTCCAAAAATACACTTTTTTGACTTTTACACCCAAAATATCTTTATGATCAAATATGCATAAAAGAATATCCTTGGCAATTGAAGCAAAATTCTTTTTTACTTTTTCTGTTTTTTGTCACAAAAGTCTGTAGAACTTTATTATCCTTTTGTTTTGTTTTGTTTTTTAGCAACAGGATGTGCAACTGAGAACCAGTTGAAAGACATTCTCTCACACTTATTTTAACAAATCAGTCGTGTAAGTCCAGTCCAACAGAGGAGTCCTTACTGTTTGTCCTTTTATCTTCTTGTCTCAGAGGAGCCCACCGACTCTGAGCATTGGGTTCTTCTGGGATGTGAGCATGGGACAGTTTAGTTTACAATCGCCAACACCGTATACAGTTACTTAAGCTCATAAATAATCTGACCCAAAAAGGTTTTCTTTTTAAAAAATCTTCACTGCACTAATAGCTTTAAACAATTTAGGACTTCTTGGAAAAGGATGGTGCTTTTTTTTTCCCCATGGAGCCTCTGGTAAAACAGGACCTGGAGTTAATGCAATGCAATTTGGAGAGAAATGTGTAAAGGTTGTTAGAGCTATCTAACAGCATATGATGTCAATGAGGAAGCCTGGGTTTGCTTCCCAAGACATGCAATGAGCTAAAATTCAGTGTGGGTCTTTAGGCAAGACCTTTTGCACTGCTGCCTCCATGGGTCTCCCTGTATCTTGGAAATACAGGGTTGTGTCAGGATGGAAGGGCATCCGGCGTAAAAACTCTTTGCCAAACCGCCTGTGCAAAGCAGTAAAGGTTACTTGCTGTGGCAACGCCTAACAGAATGTGCCGAAAGGTGAACAACAACATGATGGCAATGAGGCAAGTATGTTATTAGCAACAGTCATTCAAACAAAAGGACCCATTGGTCTAAAAAAGCCAAAATCCCCAAAATGTCTATGGAGAAATAAATAGCTATTACTCAGTCATTATGTTTGTCATGTTTATGAAATTTTTGCTGTAGCGCAAGTTACTCAAGTTATAAACAGACCAATCAGATGCCCCAAGAATTTAGGTGGCTCGCATCAAATATTTGAAGCTTCTGATTGACAGATTCTCCTGAGCCCAGTTTACAGAGGAAGGGGGCGTGGCTTTTAACATGCTCACTCCTGATTGGAGAGAATCGTTGCCATAGAAGTGTAGAAGGCCTTATCACAGCTTTCTGAGGATATCTGGTTCCAAACTGTTAAATGATTTTTGTTAATAATAAAATTAAAAAAACGAACTGAAGTGCTAATACCAATCTCTAAAGAAGGTTAAAAAATAAATACTTATACTACTAATACCATTTCTTTCTTGTTAATAATCATTTTTTTAATAGACTTGGTTTTAACCTTTCCTTTGTTCACCAACACCATGTGTTTTCTTTTTTTTTAAATCTAATACCTAAAGCTTAATGTATTCCTCACCCCTGGTTTAAGGTCAGGCTGTGATGCAAACAGCATTTTATCAACTCAACAGGATTTAAATTGATTTTTTTTTTAAAGGTAAGTGGTAATTTTTCAGCAAAGATAATGCAAGCTTCTAAAAATAATTAAAATATCAAAACCAATACCTACTAAAGCGGCAAAGATATTGCTTACTGTCAAAGCAGGTGTGACAGAGCCACAAACATCATGCTAGCTGTGGCTAAAAATGCTATGAAAATTCCAATACTGCCAAGCTATTAACCTAATGCTAACTTCACTGCTTGAAATTTAGTGATGTATGCAAAATAATTTCAAGGAATATTTGATTAAAGTTGGACAAAGCTAAATGTGATGCTGTTTGTTATTCTACCTAAAAAATGATATAAATGATGAATGCTGTGGATGCTAATAGGTATACATTTAAACTTAAATAATTAATAAGTTAAATTTGAAATTCTAAAAAATTGTTTAAAATCCTCAATATTTTTATATTTTGCAGAACCACGAATTCAAATGTTAAATTTACAAACCCAATGTGAAAAAACTGTTAAGACAGTCTGACTGAATAATGCTGGAACTACAGGACATTTATGTATTTTTTAAAGCACCAAACAGAGACAGTGTTTACGCTCAAAATGCTTTGTTTAGACTGGAAAAAATACTTCAGAGTAAGCTAGTTTACATACTTTGTAATAAAGGCAGACCTATGGAAACAGATACAGGTGTTAACCTGAGAAGTCTCTGTATCAGCTTGCTTATCAATCATCTATCAAGAAAATGTTTTTGATACTAAAAAGAAAATGTTGTGAGGAATTGTCATAATGCAGTCAGAATTGGTGTAAAACCCCTTCCAGACCCTCATGCTTTTATTTTGTGGGATTATACAACAGATCGTTGAAGTGCAGACTGAGCTTTCGGACAGAATGTAATCTGTACGACTAATTTGTCTCATCCAAAGACAATCTCACTTTTTACAGAACCTTGGCGGTTCTCTGTGCAACCAGGCAGCATGGAGACTAACAGGATTAAATCAAGAACTAAAAACAACAGTTCTGGTTTCCTGTTGAGGTGAAGTATTTGGAGATACGCTGCCAAAAATTGAAAGGCAAGAAATTGATCACATCCATCTGTCCAATGTAAACATGGGATTCTGGTTTATAGGACAAATATCTGAGTGCACTGGTTTCAGAGTCAGTGTTCTGTGCTGACAGCCAGTGATTAATGAGAACTCTCAGTTGCGTCTGTATCTTTAAGTTTTTGTACTCTAGACAGATTCAACTTGATCATTTAGGACATACTGCCTCTCTAGCCATAGATAAACTGAACCTGGTTCATTCTAACTCTTTTAGAAATTGTATCCACCTATTTTGATTGGACCAAGGTTTCAAACCTGTTATAACACACGCACACACACACACACACACACACACACAAAAGTGGCAAAAGTCAAGAAAATAAACTGTTGGTTTTCTTCCAAACCATCCAGAGAAGGTTTCGAGTAAATAGAAGATGAGAATAAACCAACCCAGACTTGAGTCCAAACTACGTTGGAAAACAGATTGTGAAAGATTGCGGCTGCTGGGTCTGAGGGCTGACCACAATGACAGACGCTTAGGGAAGGGTCTCAAGTGTGAAAACTTGGATCCCAATAAATCTAAAAATGATTGTTGTCTTTGTTTTACGGCCTGCTAATAGATGTACAATAACGTTAAAAAAAAGATGAATCTGAGATTTATTTCTATGAACAATCTTAAACAGAGCAGCAGGAAGGTTCTGTAAGTTTCTTTAGGACTTGAACCCCAAATGATAATTGATGGCTTGTCCTTATTGAGAATGAAATAAGTTGTTTTTAGAGTTTTAAATGTGATTTTATTGTTTCAATATTTAATATCATTAGGACACATAATAAAAAATTTCTGAAGAGCTTTAGCATAATAAAAAAGAAACAAACAAATAAATAGACCACATGGACAAAGTTACGGAGAACTGACATGTTTGGGGGTTGTCGATGGCTGTGGGGTTTGGGCATTGCACTGCAGGAGCTATGGCTTAACAACTCTGGGAAGAAGCTGTTCCTCAGTCTGATTGTTTTACACCTGATGCTCCTGAACCTTCTTCTTGATAGTAATCAGATAAAAAGTGCATGGGTGGGAGCGACCTTTTGCTATTCGCTGATCCTTTTCCTGGATTACTGTGGTCGACATCCCACTATTGCCTGTGCCGTTCTCACTACACGGGACTGGTCCCTCCTGTCCTGGATTGTGGAGTTTCGGTACCACACTACCATACTGACACACAAGACCCTCTCAGTTGTGGCTCTGTAAAAGTTTGCAAGAAAACAGTGCATGTGCAGAAATGGCCCAAAAACAGACTTCTTAGAAATAAGTATAAATCTCTTACCTCATTGGCAGATTTACTTTAAATAATCAAAATAAACATCAATGTGGTAAGAAAAATGGTTTTGCCAGGAATTCTAATTTTAAAAAAGTCTCTACGACGTGTTTTCTCAAACTAAGATTATTTTGCTATTGAAATCCTTTTTTTTTGTATTACTATTAAAATACTTTCTTGACAAGGCTATTTTTCTTGCAAGACAGAAAAAAAGAAATTTTTTCCTTGAAACAAGGGTCTCTTTACCTTATGAAGATTCTGTTTTTGCAGCACATTTTTAGTTCCACTTTCCAGTCCTTTGCACAAGTCCCACGTTGTGTGAGACACGTTGCTACTTTATCATTACAACTGCTAATACTTCATAAATCAACTTTACTTACTGTACTGGGATTTGTTTAACATTTTATTACATCTACAATAAATCTGTAACCCTTTGTATCAGCCTTTGTTGGATTTAGGATTTTAAACAAAAGATTAACCTTCGTTAACTAGCTTGGGGTATTGCTTACCTCTGTCAACCTTTCCTTGCTTTGAAAGCTTTAAGCTCTCAATTTCTATTCCCACTATTTATTTTACCAAACAAATCTAATCCTCTCTTGTAAATTATTTGTAACTGAAGGGTTAACCGACCTGAATTAGTGCGAAATGTAAACATACACAAATATGGAGTATACACTCTTTCAGCTCCCTGCAATCCACATTAAAGGATGGAGAAAGTCCTTCAACACACTTATAAACATGTGCCAGAAAGGCGTTTGCAATCAGTCACAAAGTCGCAGCTGCTTAGTCCACATGACCAAACATGGATATGTGAAAAAAGTCCATGACAAGGCCTGGAATTCCACACAGTTTACAAGCAACAACATGACACATTGTGAGCTTTTTCTGTTGCTCGTTCAAATGTTTGAGTGCGGTTCGTTTGAAAAACACTCAGCCCTCTCCTCCTATGTTGCTATGGCGCAGTTGTTCTTCAAAAAAAGAATAAAATAAATAAAAGATATGAAATTTCTCCTTACATACTCACTTTTGGTAGCATATTATGACCTAACTAAAGTAAACTGCGGGTACATCATCATATGTAGGTACCTAAAGAGAAATAAAAGTGCAACTCTGAGCTCTCCCTGTTTTGAAATCTTTCAGATGGTGTACTTGCCCTCCTTTTAAGGAAATGCAGAGGCTCTGTCTGTTTGTATCCCAGCTTGGCAAAGTGCAACGCTACAAAGAGCTGAGTTTACTCTAGAAAATACCTGCTCCTCTGCAAAGCTGTTACCCTCAAATAACTGTTCCATTGTCAACTCCATCATTCATTTCTTAACACAAAAAAACATGGCAGCTCTTTGCAGCTAATACAATATTAGAGAAAAGAATACAATGTTTATTTAAAGCAGAGCCTACACGGGAACTAGTTGTCCTTAGTGGACTAAATTGAAATGAATGGATGTTTGAGTTTGGAGTCACACACATCAACCTCCCCTGTAAATTGTCCTCTGGAGACTGATTTCATGCACCATCACCTCATCCAAAGGACCTCCTCTTTTGTCAAATCACTCTTTCTTTGATCTGTTCCATCCCCTTTAGCTAAATGAATCCAGTTTCAAATTACAATTTGGCAAATGAATTCCTAATTAATTTCTATGACAGAAATACACATTTCTTTTTCAAGAAAAACAATTTCTTTTCATAATCTCATAGTCAGTTTTCTGTTCAAATAAAGCTAACCGTCATGTATGCATTTAAAATGCAAGTCTGGAAGGAGCAGGACGCAAAATGCCTCTCCACTGCTCTTTACTCGTTCATACACAGATGTTTGCTTTTTCCCACACTGACTGCTGCAGTAACCAAGAGCAAAGAGGGAGGACGCTTTGAGAATCCAAACACAGTCCCCAACCAGACGGGTGAGCATCTCAAACAGCAAAGCCTTGTTTGATTGCAGACTTTATCCTTAATACCATCTAAGGAGTAGGAGGCTGACTTGGCGCATGTGTGTCCACAGACATCAGTCTGCTTATTGCACAAGTTACACATACTACGATCAAATTACACCTTTGATTTCTGTTTTAGACAAAGGAGATTGAACCACCAAAGGAAAATGTCTGAGCTTTTTTTTGTTTTGTTTTTTAAACTTGGTCACTTCCTTTCTACAACATTTTTTGGGATGAAAATTAAACTCCTTAAATTATAGAGATTTTCCTTCCAAACATCACTTCAAATTGCTGAATTGAATGGAATGCTCTGCGTTTATGATCCCTTGGAAGAATTGCACCACAATTTTTTTCTGTTTTTAACTAATGAAGCTCCTTTTAAGTAACTAAGGTTCCTTTTTTTTGTAAATATATTTTTTTAAGAGTTTTAAGAGCAAAAAGTCCCTTAAGAATTAAAAAATAAAATCCCCTCACAGGGCATCTTGTAATTATCCATTGCAGATCTTTTTTTTCCCAGCATTCCACAGTAAAATGTATTTATTTAATAAAATGTATTATTATTATTTAAAATGACACACTTCATTTAGATTTTGGAAGATTATCTGAAAGACATGCATTTTAACACCTTAGCGACAAAGTTATAACAATGAGACCCATTTCTGCAAATACAAATCTTTAAAAAAATCTTCGAAATTATCTGTTTCTGTTTGATTCCAAGTTTCACTCAAGCATCCATTAAAGCTAATTACACTTTCCTCATATTGACATTTCATTATGCTGAAATAAGAAAAATCATGAATTAAGAATCTCTGGAGATTAAAAAAAAAAAACTTAGATATTTATATTGAAACTCTATGAGCAACATTCTTCACTATTCTTGCGTTCTACATTATATAAAGTCCACAGCATCGCGACAATGAAACTTACCAGGGTTGCAGATAAAGTGACTGTTCCCACTGTAAGTCAAAGAATAAAAAGGGAACCAAAGGTTTATAAGCACCACAGACACAGCTCCGCCTGCTCCAGCTGCTTTTGACTTTATCTGGAAAGCGGAGGAGTTGGATTTTCATTTTAAGAATATATGGACATCCCAAAGCGTTTCAATGTGTAATGGATTCAGTTTATGATCGCAATCTAATGTTCAGATTATCTTTCTTATATTTGGATCAATGCAGTCAGTTTCTGAGGGATTAATAAAGTTGTGTCGAACATTGAATGAGAGGACTCTGATCATCAAGATGAATTTATGTGTTTACAAAAACAACCAGCTGTTGATTGTAGTCCAATTAAAATGTTGTTGAGCCCAATGGTCTGGCCCAAACACAGAAATGGTTTAAACACTGAGCCAGTCCTCTGGAGCCGTCTGTGGTAACCAAGCGGTTTCCTTGTTCCCAGTGTTCTCAGTGACCAAACTGCAGGAATTTTTCACTCAAACCAAATCATTGTTGGATTTGTTCTCACTGGGAAGCCGCGAATGTCTCCTTCTGGCAAAATCATAAATAACCCAATAAATCACAACTTTAAAATAACAGACACACCAGGAATGCTTAGCAACTTCCAGAAAGTTCTGTTTATTTCATCAAACAAAACCAAACTGATGACAAAAAAAAAAGACGTAATACTAATATCAGTGTTCCCCACCCACAAACCTGGTATGAATGTTCTTATAGGAGCTAGCAAACGAATGGTCAATTTGACTAAAACAACATTTAGATGGAAGTGTGACGAGATAGTGGCACAGCTTTTTACTAAAACACTTAAAAAAAGATCAAACATACACTTCAGCAATAACACTTCCCATATTTATCTATTCTTTGTCAAAAGTAAAAATAAATATTATGATGTTATGTTGGCAGTTTGTAACATATTCAACCTTGTTATTAAACCAAAAAAATCTAAATCCCAACTCCTTTAGTTTATTACAGTAAAGTGAGTCCAACGTTTAACTTAACATTTTTACAAAACTACATTGACCAAAATAGATGAACTAAAGACTTCTCTTTGAATTCTCAAGTAATACCCATCATGTATGCATAACATGAATATAGTTATACCAATGCACTTTAACCCAGTGTTTCAGTAATGTCTGCACCATAGCGAGCATACTTTAAACATACAGAACAGAAACAGAAATTCAGATACAGACGTATTTCAGAAGCTTTGTTCATCTGCAGCATTTCTGTGCCTCACAGCTTATTCATTTTTTAACCAATTTCCTTTGTCAGAAAAAAATTCTCTCAATCTTTAAATGTTAGTACCGGAACAAAGTAATAGTATTTTGTTTCATAAATTACCAGATTTTGTCTGCCTCAGAAGTTTGCTTGAGAGAACTTGCAATCTATTTCACATACATCTAGATTGGCAAATCTCATTGACAGGTTGGGATATCTAGTCTGTTTATTAACCATATTTAATTTGTTTGTTAAATGAAGTTAATAGGGATGGGTTTTACTATAAATGTGCACAAAGAGGTTTGGAGAGCTGGTTCCTGATTGTGGTAATAAAGGCAGATAGAGCGAATCCTGAGTGAAACCCAGAAGGAGGTAGTGTAAGTTCTGATGCTCACAAAGACAAATATCTGTTCAGCTTTTTATGAGTTTAGTTCTTAAATGGAAAAAACAAACAAACTTTGAGCTGACTTAGCTATTCGGATCCCCATGATGAGCGAGAACCAACATTGAGAAAACAGATTCCTCCTGCTGTTTTTGAAGCAGCCAAACAATCAGTGGTAGACAGACAGCGGATGTGTTTTTGCCAAATGAACATTCTCTCAGCACAAACTAACCTGTTTAAAGTTTAGGGCAGACATTTAACATCAATGTAACCGACTAAAAAAGATGGTTCTGAAACAATTTTCCTCGGATTTTAGCATCTCACGCTAATTAACTTGAAATGAGTTAGTTGAGGTGGGAAATCCATAAATAAATAAATAAATAATCCCCTAACGGCTCACTAAAAGGAAGAAGTAGGAACTCTCACAAATAAGACAGAGTTCATCCGTGTATACAAACAGAACACAGTGCAAAAACATCTACAGTTTCCATGTTTTCCTAACAGGATGCGTACTGTTTGTACTCCAATCCGGTCAACTCACAGATATACAGCGGCTTAAAATTTGAGACCCACATCGATTAGCTTATTCCTTCCAATTAAATCCTGTTATTATTGCCTACTGTTACTTTATCATTCGTTCAAGTTTTGTGTATTTTTTTTACAGGTCAGGCTAAACGGTCCTCAGCGTTTTTAGGCAATGAGTAACATTTATGTGTTCAGTTTGACGGTTTGGCTTTTCCCTGGTCCTCCACCTTTTTAATGGCTGCCTGGATCTCCGCCTGGTCTCCCAACAGCAGGCGGGGTGTCAAAGGTCGGAGGTTCTCATCCAGCTCCAGCAGCACTGGTACCCCTGTGGGTAAGGTCACTTTGGCGATGTCCTCATTTGATATACCTGCGGGAAGAAGTTTTAAGATGAAACGAACACATTACTTTATTGCAAAATTAAAATATTATGGTTGATTGCAAACAAGTGTTACAGATAAATCCACACCTATATAGAGCTTTTCAGCGATGGTTTACTTTTTATAGTACTGTAATAACATCAAAGTCTCACAATTAGACTGTATTTACAGCTACACAGTCCCAATATAAGGTCAGTGGGGGCTTAATGTAAAAGGAATGGATAAAATTATGGTCTTCTATAAGAGGAAAGGCTATTTGAGAAGTGCTTGATACAGTGTGCATTATCTCCATTTTCTGTTCTGTTTACACACAATAGAAATGCCACAGTTCAAAATAACACAAGTTACGTTGTTTTTAACCCAACTCCGAGGTCAAAAAGGGACTAACTTTCTGCTAGGTTATTTTAACTCAGGACAAAAAAAAAAAAAACTCAGACAAAACTATAAATTGGGTTTAAATGACACCACTATAACCCAAAAAACTGCCCCAAAAAGTGAGCCAAAAACTACATCCCAACATGATTAGGTTGAAGAAATGACTAAAGTATTTTAAGAGTGCAGAAAAAAAGAAACTACAGAAACCCCTCCATTTTTAATTTTAATCTTGCCAGCATAAACCAAAGATTTTAAATTAAAAGTCATCAAACCCTCTTAGCTTCAGGATTTTTTTTTCTTTTACCAAATGTTGAAATCAAAATGTGCATTCACTATTTTTTTTCTGTTCAACTCAAACAGATTTCTAAACTATAATAGACCTGATAGAAACAGGCAGCTGTGTTGCTTTTCATTCACATTCTAATCACATCAATAGCACTACAAGTCTAACTTGAAAAGCAACAATAAAGGCAGCAAAACTCCATTTGTGTTCATAGCAGTGGTTCATATATTGTGCGTTTGCTGAGCAGGTCATAGCACTAAGTGCATCCAGTGCGTATGTGATAAAAGGTCAGCATGGCTACAATTAAACGTAACACGACCTCTCTGACATTTTGGCAAAAGTTCAACCTTCCATTTGAGGAACTAAAATATGTCTTCCTCATTTAATGACTGGTGACTTAAAGGCAAAAGGCTGCAGACGTTTAGAGCAAGAAAAAAAAAAATCACCCAAAAAACAGACAGAAGCATAAAGGTGTAGTGTTTCTGAAAGCTGGAAGAAGTTCAAAAACACACCTTCCAGATGTTTCAGCAGCGCCCGGCAGCTGTTTCCATGAGCAGATATGAGTACAGTCTTGCCTTTCCTTATCTCTGGGGCTATAGTGCCGTTCCAATATGGCAAAAGCCTGCCCAACACATCTTTTAGGCTCTCAGATTTGGGAAGTTTGTCGTTTGGAACATCACAGGTGGAGTATCGGCGGTCGCTGTAGATCTCCAGGAAGTAAGGGTGGGATTCATCAATGGGAGGTGGAGTGAGATCATAGCTCCTTCTCCACAACTTGACCTTTTCTTCTCCATGTTTCTGAGCCATCTCGGCCCGGTTGAGTCCTATGAGGGCTCCGTAGTGGCGTTCATTGAGTCTCCAAGATTTGACTACAGGAACCCACTCCTGCCCCATAGCCTCAAGCACCAGCCATGCCGTATGGATGGAGCGGCTGAGTAAAGAGGTGAACACCATGTCAAACTGGTAGCCTTGCTCCTTCAAGAGCCTGCCACAGTCCCGGGCCTCCTTCACCCCATCTTCACTCAGCTTCTGGTCCACCCAGCTGCAGAACCGGTTCTCTTTGTTCCAGGCCCCCTCTCCATGCCTCAACAGAAGGAGTGAGAACTTGGACATCCGAGATCTAGTAGAAACATGGACGTACTCATCATTTATTATGTTGGGAAAAACATGTTTACAATAAAGATGTAATATTTTACCTTCAAATGGTTAATCATTGTAACAAAACTTTAATTATTGTAGTAAAAGAGAACTTGTTCATACAAAAAATAAAAAACAACATACAGTCAGTACTGTTTGCTTAGCTAAAGCTGAATGGATGGGCAACCGACACAAATGACCTAAACAATCATGTAAAGAAGACACTTGTGCAAAAGCTGGCGTCAAAACATTAAACCAATAAATCTACATGTTTTATGACAATAAAACAACGCGGTCTTACCTAATAAGAGGGTTTTCGTGGGATAAAACCCCGATTCTCTTTAATATTGACGGTTCTTGCAGGCCACAACAACCAACCCATCAGGTTCCTGATTGGCGTCACGATTAACCAATCACAACGCTGGATTTTGCGTCAAGGCGTCGCCTCACTAAATTTCATGCCCATATTAGGAGGAAGAGAGTCAGAGCAAAGAGGAAGTAGCTCCTCTTTTTTCCCCACAACTTTATTGCACAAAATGGAAGTAAAACACAATTTTTCAAAATAAAACTAAATATGCCAGGGGAGCATAACGTGCATTTTACACAAAAACATTCAAGATTCTACAACTTTCATAGATACATATACCTGTAGCTTTCTGATTAAGGCTTTTAGAGATAGTACAGAGATGCATTTCAATGTGTTTGAGTTTGATCATATGGGGGAAAAAATAGAAGATGATGAGAATTTGCATTAACGAATATAAAATTTGCCAAATATAAAAATAAGATTTATTGTGAGTTTTTTATTTGAGTCAACGTTTGTACTATGAAAGCCAAAATGTATATGTTCAAATTCCAGAGTGAAATTGGGGGGAAAATGTTTTTTGATAAATTGTAAACACTTCTTAGGAAGGAGCTTGTTCTGTTTCTCACCAGGACAGAATACATAAGAGTTGAAGAGCTAACTGGGTTTTGTTGTTCTTTTTTTTTTTTTGTTGTTGCCAGTAAGTGTCTGGAATTAAAGTCCAGCAAATTAGACATGTTTTACAGCTACAGTGACATTATTAGACAATAAAATAATCAACATTATCAGTCGTGTATTTTGAATTGTCTTTGTGAAAAAGGAGACCGAACCACCTTTTTTTTTAGTAAAATTACCTAAAAAATCTAATTGTTTATGCTAGTAGAGGAGACAAGCTCTGAATACCACAATAGAGAGCAAAACTTTCTAAAACCATAAAAAAAAATTGGTAGAAAAAAATAAAAAGAATTTCTCCTGTATCCACAAATCACACAACTGAACTAAAAGCAATCAATGAGACAAATGTTTTATTTATTTATACAGAAGCTCAAATTCTTGTTATGAAATATAATTACTTTCACATTAAAGTTCGGCATGCACAACCAAAGCTAGCCTAAGCATTAATTTACTATACCACCCATTTTAAAGCAAAACGGTCTGTAACATTTAAGAAACTTTGGGCAAAATGCATGCCCACAGGAATTCCCTTTAGATTTCTTTTATTACAAGAGGTTGATCTGACAATAAGACACCAAGTGAAACAGTCAAGTGATATACTGTTCAATCATACCTCGGAAGGTACACAATAAAACCCAATGCAATCCAATAAAAGTCTTTTTATATATTCTATTTTGAAAGTGTCACATTCAGTCTTTTTTTTCTATTTTAAATTTAAGCTGCCTTAAAGAAAATAATTGTAGCTTGTTTTTTTGTCACTTGTTTAGTAAGTGGATATATTACAGCTTCCTCTTATTCCAAAAACAGGAAAGACAAACCACAAGTAAACATTTATTAATTGTAGAGTTGTCATATTGGATTGCATGAAATCACACAAATTGCGCCTCTTTCATTTGCTACTGAATGTGTAAAGGACACTGTAAGACCAAATGAATCAAAGTGCATTTACATTAAATACACATTTTTAAAACTGAAAATAGTTTCACAGCAGAAATATAAACAGAGATAGGTCATTGGTGACAATTGCACAAACATTTACAATAGTACAGCACTAATTCAATATAATTTCAACTTTCACCTGTTTCAAATCAGCAAACACCTTCACAAAAAGGACTACTTCAAGCCTACTGCCCAGCATTAAAGAGCTTCTTCCTGCCCTCCATCCCAGACATGGCATCCACGTTCTTACGCCAGTCAGTCACTTCTTCCTTCTGAAAAGAGTCAGTGTGGAAAACAGGAACCAGTTTATTCTGACCAAATATAGACGAGGAAGTAATTCTGCCCACAGTTGTTTCTTTTGTCCAAGTAGAAATACTACTATATTGCTATAGTAGTACCATAGTACTGTACTATATTTATTGTTTTAAATAAACTGTTCAGAATAGTTGTGGATCATTGGGAGAGCAGTCTAAAGGTTAAAGGTTCGGTTCCTGCCTTGCCATGTGTTTGGTCAAGACACTGAATCCTGTAGGCCTATTGCTCCTGGTGGTCTGGTTAGCGCCTTGCATGACAGCTCTACCAACATCAGTGTGTGAATGTGTGTATAAATGAATGAATGGTACTGCAACTGTAAAGCCCTTCATGTCTTAATGAAGGTACGAAAGGGTTACAGAAGTATATGAAATTTTACATTTTTAAAAGTTTGTGTAATTCCTAATTGGGTAAAGTAAAAATGAAATAAACGTTATTAAACTTTATGCCTCCTTCTCTTACCTTCTCCTCCTCTTTCTTCACAGTCTTGAGGTGAGACTTGAAGTCCACAGACTCCTTGACCCTCGATCCCAGCAGAGCTCCCAGCATGGCGTCTGCAGACACCCTCACCCTCTTCAGTGCAGGTCTCTTCATCTTACCTTTCATCTCGAAAACTTTTTGGGACAGATCTTGTATCTTTTTTCAAGTGCAATAAACAAATGCATTTTTTTATCTTTGTTGATTCTGGATGCATATACCGTCAAATATGCTTTATTTTACATAAAAAAGGAAATACTTACCTCTCTGTCATTTATTGTTACTTTAGCAGCAAGATCATAGCGCTCCTCATCAACCTTATCAATTTTCCTGTGCAGGTCTTTGCAAAAATTCTGCAGGCAGAAAGACATTGTCTCACATCTGTTTCTTTACCATTTACCACCATTTTTAATGGTGGTTTTACTCACTTTTCATAAACCTTTCTGTTTCATAGTGTAGGACCTTTTGTCCCAGTCTTTTGCAGCCAATAGAACACACCTTTCTGACACTTTTGTAATGCTCTTACACAACTTTTTTAAAGGAGAGGGTTTAAAATACTGTAATTCCTGTGATACCTGTAAATCCTGCAAAGACAGTCCTGACAGCTGAAGGGCTGGCACTTTCTCAGCGAGAGTCCTCTCTTTTTCACTTGCTTTGGCCTGTGTTTCACTTTCCAGCATAGTCATGGCTTTCTTAAGCAGTTTTGTCTGGCATAAATAAAACAACAAGATCACACAGCAGATGCATTGTTGGTAAATCTATACTAACAAAGAAGAAGAAATCTATTTGGCAAAGATTTTGCGTAATTGAGATAAACTAGCATGAAATACCTTCAAGAACAATCGACGCGATGCAGATATTTTGGGCTTGGGTTTCTGAAAAGCATGTGAATGTGTCCAGGTCTTACCATTTTTTCACATACGGTAATAAGAAAAGTTGTCTCTCTTGTTTTAAGTGCAACCCATTATAGAAAACTAGCAATACTTACCGGCCTGTGTATTGGGATGAAGATGGATACAATGTGATGAGAAAAGAAAGATGCAATTATTACAGCACCTAAGTGTTAAATACTTGAGCGAAAAATAATAAGTTATATTAGGATGAATGTAGCAAGTACTTACGCTTGAGACATGGTGGCAACTCTGTGTTCTTCCTTGTTGTACCTAACGGGGCAAAAAATAAATTAGAAATGTCATTCTATTTATGTAGTAGAGATGCAACAAAATACAACTAATTTAATATGTGCAAAACAAAAAAGTAGTCCAAAAACCATTTTTTTGGGAAAAGAATCAATAAGAATTGTATAAGAAACAATGAGAAAATCTTAAGACTCCTCTTGTTTATTCTTTCCGACCAAAACTTTTGAGTTTGCAGAATGTTGCGAAAAACCAAAATGTCACTTAATAAAGCACAATAATTTATTTAAATTTAAACATTACAGAGAAAAAAACTATTCTAACCCTAAAATGTGAAGTTCAAACACATTAAACCGTATTTTCATCACTTTTATATTAAAGAATCAGCCAGAATTAAAAAAAAAAAGTTTTTAAAAAAGTCGCTAAAGATGCCATTGAGTGTGAACCAGCAAAATTTCTTTACATTTTTGTAAAAAGCACTCTCCCTACCTTGAACTGCAATTGACAACGACACAGAGACCTCTTTGTCTGAGTTAAGAAGGGATGAAGGAGGGGAGATATATAGATCCCAGGGCTCATGTGAGTGGCTCACCAAAATAGACCCTCTGTCTTCACCATTCTTGCCCTACGTCTGTTATATCCCTCTCGTACAGGGTGTCAAAGTTCTTGCTGGCAACTGTTCATCTATGATGCTTTCTCAGAGACTCCTTCTCAGTGCTGAGGAGGGAAAAAAGTCGCCCTTTTTTACTGCATCAATTTATGTCTAAGATAAATCCAAAATTTGTAATGGAGACAAACAACAGCAAAGGATGAAAATTGCTTCAAACACTGACATATGTAACCTCTTGCAACAACAAAAAAATAAAAAAGGAAATTTACTGTTTTATTTCCTTTAAATGTCTTTATTAGTCACAACAATTTTGACATCAGAGTTTGTCAACCAGGTAACAGTCCAGTAAGTCTTTACACAAGAAGAGAGAACCTTGAAGGCTTCAGGAAAGACAAATGATGAAGAATCGTGCTGCCATCTTAAGGCTACAATGGAGAACTGCTCCTTTTTCAAACAGAACACCTCTGAAAACACAAAAGTTTATGTCAAGGTAGCACTCTGACAAGCTGTAATGTATTAACCCTGGTGCATCCCTTTCAGGGTCATGAGGGCTGCCAGAGCCTAACCTGGCTAGTGTTGGGCAAAGGTGGGGTACACACTGGACAGATCATCAGACTGTTGTAGGGCCCAGCTGGGACTTTAACCAGGGCTTTCTTCCTGTGAGCTCTAACCATTGTGCCATGTGCTATGATAAAAATGTATTTATTTCTTTGCATTTTCAAGAACCTTTGCTCTTACCAAAAAATCCTTTAGTAATTTAAAAATAAAGAGGAATTCGCAAAAATAAGATGATTTGTTAAAGCGTTTCAATTTACGGCTTTGATAGTCTATTGAAAATGAAAAATTCTAAATCTCCTGT
This sequence comes from Oryzias latipes, assembly GCF_053564925.1. Lineage (NCBI taxonomy): Eukaryota > Metazoa > Chordata > Actinopteri > Beloniformes > Adrianichthyidae > Oryzias > Oryzias latipes. The sequence continues at coordinate 16,369,308 of NC_136242.1, forward strand.
CACACTATAAACTTTAAACTTTTTTTCATTTCGTTAAGTTATTATTGTACTGTGTGTGTTATGGAAATTATGTTTTATTGCATCAAATCTGATCAGAAATATGCATTTTCCTTCAGTTGCCAGAAGCATCAAATAGTTTCTTTCTGCCCTCCATGCCAGACATGGCTTCCACATTCTTGCGCCAGTCAGTGACCTCCTCTTTCTGTTGGAAGAAATAAAAAATGTTGGATACAAAATCATAACCAAACTTAAACGGTGCTTTATTTCAGGGGTTGTCAGATTCTAAACGTTTGACTGGTTTACCTTTTCTTCTTCCTTTTTGACTGTCTTCAGGTTAGCCTTGAAGTCGAAGGACTCTTTGTGTTTGGAGCCCAGCAGAACGCTCAGCATCGCCTCAGCTGAGATCTTCACTCTCTTCAGGTTGGGCTTCTTGAATTTGGTCTGAATCTCAGTGATCTTCAGTCTCAGGTTTTCAATCTGTCCAAGAAATCACATAATGAAATTCTTTCTGATCCTAAGAGATATGTTCTTACTTTTTCCATCATCAGATTAATTTACAATCAGTTTTTTTTACCTAACTGGGTAAGTTTTACACACAAATAATATATATACAAATTAGATAATCTAGATGAACAAGTAAAACTTTGACAACATTTACTCATTACATTTTTTAAGAGAATTTCTTTAACTGTCTGATATTTCATTTGGATAAATGTTTTATTTTAAATGAATAAAAATGTAACATAGCCAAATAATTGTTTTCAAAATCAAATAAAAGGTGGAGAACCCCTGCTTCTGCTGATACCACACTAGTTGGAAATAAATGTGTATTAAAATTTTCAGAAAACTTTGTCAAATTGTGGGAAAATAAACCTTCAGGCAACTTTTTGTTTTTGCAAAAGTTTAATTTTATAAATTTCAAAATCATAATAAGTAGCATTTGTTTTTATTTATTTATTTTTTATTGTTATGTCTGTAGATTTTCAGAATTAAAATGCTACCTGCACATTTTAATGACGTTTCTTGCGGCTGTAAAAAGTAATACAAAAATTTTGACATGAGGTAAACAAGCCAAAGCAGAAAGGGTGATAATAATAGCAATAATAATAGAAATAAATGATTCCAACATCAATAAAAATATGCTCGTTATACTTTTATTTTTAAAGTTTCACACGGTTTTTCAGAAAAAAAAGTATAAATACTTGGAAACCTTGACTGACTAATTTACTGATATTTAGCAAGAGGTATCGAATTCTTATCCCTGTATTTGTATTGTTAAGTATTTCAGATGCGGCAAAGTATTTACATATTTTTTGTTATTCACATTGTTAAATTGTCATTAAAAGCACAATTTCTCATTATAACTTTGGTGTTACATCATGCAACCTCTCGAAAACAGTATTTTTTTAAGCTAATTTTATTAGGGCTTTCTTTGGTATGATCTTTGTTGAGACATGCCATCCTCTTACTGAACTATATTTTTCTAACAAGTTATTTTTAAACTGCTTACTTCATTCTCATTTTTGGTGACTTTCAGACCAATGTCATAGCGCTCCTCATCTAAAATGTCGATTTTTTGGTGCAGTTCTTTGCAAAGGTTCTGCAAAAGACAAAACAAGCTCTTTGAACGTTTTTTTTTTTTTTCCTTAAACAACATATTCATAACATTATAAAAAAATACCTGGAGTTGTTGTAAAGACAGGCCAGACAGGTTAAGGGGAGGAAGTCTCTCTCTGAGTGTAAGTTCTCTTTCCCTCATTTTTTGTTCTTTCTCATCCTGGAGCATCTGAGTAGCAACTGCCAAAAGTCTGATCTAAAGAACAGAAAAGAGAACGTAAAAGAGAGTTTTTTAATCATTCTATTTGGGTTTTCAGCACAACTGCAAATTTTTATTTTGTAGACAAAATTTTTACAATCTTGTTAGCTCACAAGTCAAATAATCAATTTTAGAATAATTAAAATTGTGCATAAAACAATTTCAATAGTTGAAACGAAAGTCTTACTTTTAACCCCAGTCGTCGAGATGAGGATATTTTTGATTTTCTCTGCAATCCACACACAAAAACCACTTGAAAGTTCTTGCACATTCATTTATTATATATAGTCTAATTAATATGACAATATATACCAGATACTTACAGTTCTATTGAGTCAACAGGGTCAAGAAAAGAAATAAGCATTTCATGAGAAAATCAAGAGGTTGCAAGTTATTACAGTTTATTAATACTTGTTATTTTTAATTAGAAAGATCCAAAGGACATGATACGTACGCGTCAGTCATGTTTTCCTTCAGGTTTTGCACTAGTGGAAAATAAAAGAACTTGAAATGTTTCAAGTATCTAGAGGAAATGAAATTTACAATAACGGATTTTGCACATGAGTTCAATAGATTTGTAACTTTTAAAAGCTGACCTGCTGAGCTGCAAGATAATGCCTTGACAAGTTTAATTGAGAAGTCACTCAATTGATAAATCAAACATGCAAAAAAAATATTGGTTTTCTTCTTCCATTTTTGTTTCTTTTAAAAATTACAAATATGAACAAATTTGTAGATTTAACATAGTTTAATATCTGCATAGCTCTTGTGAAGTTTTAAAAAGCTGCAACAGTGCATGTGCTAAAATAATTAAGAGGTTCTGCATTGGTGACAAGAAGATAAATGACCAGATAATCCAATGCCATGATTGACGTCAGCATTCATCCAACTGCTATTGCTAAACAGTCTAAGTACTTTACTAAAACAAAAAAGAGAAGTCACAACATGAGAATGTGCTAGAACAATTTAAATACAAAATAACTTAAATTTAAAATTAAAATTATGGTTAATAATTTAAAAAATTTAAAATTTTAAATTTTAAATTTCAGTTAACAAAAACTACCATAGAAATAATTAGAAATATCAGAAAGCTTTACCCAAAGCAGCTGAAGCCTCACAGACTCTAGAGATGCAGCTGAGAACTGAAAACAAATGTGTGTGAGGGAGATGAAGTCAGCTTTCTCAAAGACATGGAAAGTCATCAATTCAATTTATAGTGCCCCCCCTGAAGACGAAGGTGTTCTCTTTCACAGTCTGTGACAGTGAAAGAGTGCAGTGACTTCAACCATGGCCCTCAGCTTCATGACAATATTCACACAGCAAAGGAGGCAATAAAACATCATTTATGACTTTGTATACCTGGTAACTTCAAATGTTTGTGCAACACCTGTCGGTGGCAGAGAGCGTGCTCGTTTAGCACTCATCTAAGGTCAGGGCCAGGCGTTCCCACTGGAGCAGGGTTAACTTGTTAAAGTCGGATCACGTTGAGGAGTGCAGAAGAAGGTAGAAGTCAATGCAGTGTTGCTCAGAAAAGTCCAGGAACACACAGTGCTGTCCTGACATGGCAACATGCAGCCACAATCATGCTGCTATTTAGCAAACCTGCAATGTTTTTGATCCTAAAAATCATTCTGCCTGTTTATGTTTTAATCATGAAGATCTCCTCTCTATTGTATATTGTGTTGTGATACGAACCCTGCTGCTTAAAGGTTATAACCCACTTCTGTTGAGGTCAGAAAGAGGAACAAGGGCAGGTGCTCCTTGGACCATAATTACTTGTAAACTGAGCCAGCCAGTGCCCAGTGTTGAAATACTGGGTCAAATTTTTTCACAAAAGATACCCACGTACATAGTAAGTAAACAAATAAAAATAAAAAAAAAGCCATGTGTATTTTTCAATGTTATTTGTTAATTGGAGAGCTGAAGTTGAGCACATTTGCAGCAAGTGGTTAACTCCAGCCCCAACATTCTGCTTCTGAATTCAAAGCAAACCCAGAAGTATTAAGAATTTTCAGTTCTTCAACAGCTCCAGGGTCGTTGCAGAAGGAAGACATTTTTCATTCATTTCCATGTTAAAAAGTTCAGCTTTACCCTAAATATGAACTTATGCCCAGTCTGTTGTTATGAAAAAATATAAATTAATTAACAACAAAGTGACACCTGGAAACAACTCAACATACATTCATTTTTTTGGTGTAGAATTTGTTTCTTGTACTTGGGAGTAAATGGGAAATTTTACTCCAGGGGTGAATTGAGGAATTGCAACATTAAATACTGTCATGCTCACATCAAAACTGTGATTGTGGGAGTTTGGGTTTGTTCTTGGAATTTCATGTTCATTTATTTTAAAACCAATTTTGTAAAAAATAAAATAAATCACGTTTTCTTTTAGCTTTTTTGTTTTTCCTGCCACTGACAATCTGACAAGTTTCTGTTAAATTCTGAATCTGAAATTACAAATTTTGCCTAAAGAACTTAACATTGTAACTTATTTGAGGAACAGAACATTTGCTCCATATTCATAATATTAACTTTTTCTCATTTACGTCAATCCACTGAAAAATAAAGCAAGCAAATCTCTGTCTTTGTTGATCTGTATTCAAGGATCTGAAATATTCAAGGATTTATTCAGTTTTCATTTCATAAAACAATTTGTATCTATATTTTGAATCACAACTTTTTCTAAAGATGCTGGAAATAGCTGACAGATTCTTCCAAAGTGAGGACGTCTTCTTTACTTATTGAACTGAATCTGTTTCCACTGAGATTTTGAGATCATCTCACTTAGCCACTGTTTAAACATGCAGCAGAAGAAACCATTCAATTCAAAAATGTTCATTTTAACACAGAGAGCAATTGCATATAATATGGCTAAAAGAAACTGTGGCTTGGACATGAATCATAATTGAATGTGGATCTGTAAATGTGTTAAATATATCCGCTAAGTAGAACAATGTGCAGAATAGTTAATTTTGGACATGAATGTCTCCAAAAGTTTCCACTGTGTTCTGTTTCTCTGCATGCAGAGTTGGGTAAAATAAAACATTTAAATTCAAATTGTACTGCGATTTTCCTACACTTCTAAATAACTAAGAAAGGTGATGATCACAAAAACCATGACAGAAAAATGGAATTACATCTGGTGGTGAATGTAGGAATTTCTTGCAGAGAGACATTATTTCAATATGTAAAACAAAGACAAAAAAGAAAGTATGTGAAAGCAACTATTTCAAGTGCACTAACTTGAAACAAATTTGAAAAAATTTCCTCCAAAAGAAAAATACGAAGAAGGGTTTTTTATTGCTTAAACTAGAACATCACTACTTGTAGAATTCCCTAATACAAAAATAAAATCTAAGCACAATTGTAGTTTTAAAAGAAACGGATCAATGTTTATGTTCATTTCGTCATGACTGGCTCAAAGACAGAGAAAAAGGAGAGGAGACATTCGGAAAGAGCTTCGTGCAACATATTCATTTGATGGAATAATAAAAATAAAATAACATGAATTGTGATTGTGAGTGTCCCACACCCAGGGTTGTAACTGATTTCATCTCAACTGTGTAATTTTTAGTGCCCAAATTATTTCTTTGGAATTTCGTTGTGGACTAAAAAGTGGATCATAAAGTTGAAAAACCATTAGCATTATTTCTACATTGAATAAAGCAATAGGTCATATACTGGCCTATTTGTTCTTCTGCTATTGTTGTACCGGTATGTCCATCCATCTTCAAAAACTGCAATTTTCCTGTTTGGGATTATGGGGTTGCTGGAGCCGGTGGGGGCACACGGGGTATATCCTGGACATTTTGCCAGACCTTCACAGAGCAGCGCAGAGAAAAACCACCACACATACTAACAGTCACACCTAAGGGACTTTTTAGAGTCACCAGTTAAACTCAATAGGGATGCTTTAGGACCATGCGAGGAAACTGGAGTGCCCAGAGAAAACCCCACACACCACAGAGAAAGGACCCAGCCAGGATTTGAACCAGGACTTCCCTTTTGTTAGGCAAGCCACTGCACCACTGTGTAGCCCTCATATTGCATGTGAGAATGCCATGAGACTGTTTTCGTTTATTTATTTGTTTGTTAGATTGCTCTTGCGATGCATCAAACTAATTTTCCTGCAGGACAAGTTTAAGCTTTCTTTATCTTCTCCTAGGTTTTAGCAAGTACTTCCAGCTTAAATGTTGCATGTCAGTGTATGCACACTTTGTTCATTTGTTTCATATTTTAAGCAAAAAATTGACATCTTTTGCTGCCAAAGGTTGATGACCTGACATGGACAGAGATAATACTATCATTGAGCATCCTGAAGTCAGTTCTGCAAGTGTGTGGGACTCATGTTGAAACGCATTATTACCTTTTCTGAGCAAATGATCTGAAAAAGTCTTTTCAGCTTTCACATATATTTTTTAAAACTAAATGTTTGTTACTGTTAAAATTATCTAGAAATTTATTTGAAATGTGTATCGCTATGATGATGTTTTGATCTTAATTAAATGTTTTTCTTTGCGAATAATAAGATTAATTTTGTTAATCAAAATAAATCTTTTAAAAAGTTCCAGATATTTCTCTAATGAGACAAAGAATTTAGTTAATCTACATCTTATCAAAAATGTCTTCACTTTAGAATGGTCACATGCCAAGATGGAGCCATAAAATTGGCAATGTGCATGTTTGAGTGCTGCAGATAGTTGAAGGGGTTCTCTTATTAACATCCATTGGATTCCATTTTACAGTAATAAATAATAGAAAAAGGAGTTATGGAGAATTTGTCCCACCTCCACTTTCACACGAAAAGCACACACCATAACACTTTTGCATGTTTTGTAATCTAAATATCTGCAAGGATATTGATTAATGGGTGATAAAAATTTGTGGTGACTTTACTATAGTCCATAAGATAATTGTGATATTTCCTGTTCCTGAAGGGCGTTAAGATTTGTCTTTTTGTCTTTTTTGTGTTTGTTTATTCCAAAATTTATTGAAACAAAATTCTTCAAGTTCAGGGATCAATATGCGTCTTGATTCTGCATTGCATTTATAGGTTGTGAAAAGGCGCCATCATCTGTGCAACAACAGTACTGCCCTCCATGACAGCAGCCAAAGACAATACTTTCACCAAGTCAACGCAGTTACAATTCTTTTTTTGTACACATACATTAATAGTAACATATACATTTCATACATATTCATACATTCAATCTTCAGACTATAATAGAACTAGTTTGTTTTTGTTAAAAGAGCAAACTTTACTAAAGTGATTGTTCTGTCTGTGATGGTTGAACAAGGGCATAATTGAAGAAAACAATGTGGGCTCTTGATTTTCAAACTTTAGGTTTGGAAGATGAGCGTCGGCTTATTGTCCTGCAGTGAACAGCTTCTTCCTGCCCTCCATGCCAGACATGGCCTCCACATTCTTACGCCAGTCCGTCACTTCTTCCCTCTAAAATAATCAGAAAAAGAAAGAAAATTTAGAACAAACTTTCTAACATTTCCAATTTGTTTGGAATTTTTGTAATTGACCTTTTCATCATCTTTCTTCACAGTCTTGAGGTTTGCCTTAAAGTCAGCCTTCATGAGTTTAGAGGCATCGGTGTATGCACCCAGCATGTCATCTGTTGTTTTCTTCACCCTCTTCAAGCTGGGCCTCTTGATACCTTTCAGATCGACTATCTTCTGTCTTAGTGACTGGATCTGCCCCACAAATAACTCAGTTACTGAAAAACCCAAGTATTTTGAAGCATCCTTCAATTCATTGTAAAACTGTATTTTTCTAATTTTCTACAAAAGTCAACTTGTGTAACTTAATTTTAAAAATGTTTTTGCACATTCAATTTATCCTTAATATACTGATTTTACTGTTATTTTTGTGCTTTTTTTAATATATGTAAAAATGTAATATTTTGTAGTCCATGCTAGTGAAACATCAATGTGTCCCATGCCAAAACAAATTAATATGTTAAAAAGTTAGAAAAAAAAAAGTATTTAGAGTCATTGCAGTGGGAATCATTGTATACCTCGTTCTCATTTTTGGCCACTTTTACTTCTATATCATAGCGCGTCTCATCCACAACATCAATCTTTTGATGCAGCTCTTTGCACAGTTCCTATGATTAACAAGAGCAGGCATTTAAAATAGTTGTTGAAGAAAAAATTACCGGTAGTAATCTGGCTGCACTTGTTCAGTACCTGGAGCTCCTGGATTGACAGACCTGAGAGCTTCAGTGGAGGAAAGGATTCACTCACAACTCTTTGCTTCTCGCGTTTTTTCTCTTCAGTTTCAGCCACCAGCATGGAAGCTGCTTTCTTCAGCAACTTAGACTGAAACAAAGTATACCTTTACCACAGATGGCTTGTAAAAAACCTAAAAAATGTTGGAGAGTGTCAAAGGATTTACCTTTAAAAGCAGCCGGCGTGTTGCTGAATATTTTGGCTTTTTCTGTAAAGAGGACAAAACAACTACTTGTAAATATCGTCTGAATTGTATGGAATGTAGAACATTTTGTGATTGACTCACCGGTCTTCATCATGAAGAAATATGTAAAAGAAATTCAAAAAATGTATGTTTATTCTTATTTATAAAGTTTAATAATGAGACACCATGACAAACAACAAGAAAACCAGGTTTAAAAAATCCCTCAAAGCTACTTTGTGTACGGCTGATCAAAAGACATATTATTTTTGTATTCTCTAAAGCATTTTCACAAGCTGTGAAAAGGTTGCAAAGTCACCACTCACCCCTCAGACATGACAGCAGCTTATAGCTCCTTAGGAGAAGAGATAAAATATTATTGGTTGATACTAAGTACTTAAGTGTTGCACATTATAAAATCATTTTTTAAAAAAAAATGTTAAACTCTGCAGCGTACATATTTTTTTACTGTCAAGAAGTATTTGTCACTCTACTTTGACTTTTATACATTTTGTAGGGCAGTAATAATCACTTTTTTTAAAGCCTCACTGTTCATCTTAGTATTTTTTATAAATCCAATTGGTTCAATTAAATAATTCCTTTCAACCGTCCTTTGGGCTTTTTCGAATGCTTTCAGTTTTTTTCCAGGCCTGAGTACTAGCTCTGTTGTTGAAAGGCCTGAAGTGCAGCTTGCAGCCCAACTATATTGGACTGCATTGCCCCCATTCTTCAGAGTGTGCCAAGCACGGCAGTGGCCTTGATAATGTCAGTGAAAGCACAAATGTGTGGCATTTGAAAGCTGGATAAAACCTGCTATTTAGAGCATGACAGCCTAAAAACAAGTAGTTTGATTTTTTTTTTATTACACTTTGTTTTCTAGTTTCAAAATAGTCTGAACCTCAGAATTTGATGGATGTTTACAAAAGAAAAACTGGATAAGTTTAAAATGACCAAGAAAAGTCAAAATGAAGGTAATAAGGAAATGATATTTGAAAAAGTCGACACATTTTTTTCTCTGTGGCTGAAATTTCATAAAAGCAGACCACAATTTGTCACATTAGTTGCCATAAGTCGTTTGCGCAGTGACGGCTTCAAATTACAATTCCCTCTCTTAAGGGATCATGAGATAATTAGGAAGCTTGAGGCCAGCTTGCTATGTTAAAGTTTGTTTAAGACCTTGGCGACTTGGCTGCGACTCCCCCCGGCATAAATGCCAGTGCATGTCTGTGTCGGGTGCGAGCAGCTTTCATTTTTAATAACTTGGTCCTTGTGCTGTCACAGAAGCTCCCTCCTCTCCCCAAAGTCAGATTGAAGAATCAAACACACCATAATCTCTTTGACGTGTGTTTTGTTCTGATAAATATTCATATTAATATTAAACTTACCTTAAAGATGAGAAGAAATCAGTCAAGGCAGGAGATCAGCAGTTGATAAAACAAATTCAGTTTTGAGGTTATTACTGGCAGATCTACGCATTCAAAAGATCACGCCATTGGCTCTTTAAAATAGACCTCCTGTCCACCTGACAGTTGCTGCATCATAATGCACAATGCCTTTTTGATTCGCCCTCTACGTGTGACCCATTTATTTCATGTGATTGGATCGCACAAGGGCACACCTCATAGACCCCTCACCTAACTGTCAGCTGAGCAGCCCTCTTCAGATGCCATCAGCTTGGAGCATGTGTGCTTTTTAAGTTTGTGTCCAATGAGTCTCTGGCAGAGGGCGACTTCAAAGTCCAGCTGCTTTCAAGCTACATTTCAGCAGGGTTTTTTTTTTTTCCCTATAGCGAGAATAATTCTTAAAACTGATAATCAAAATAAGCAAAATACATAGAGAGTAGATGTGCTACGATTTATAGAGCTTCATGACAAAAAGTTTTATGGCACTTTTCAGTTGGTACATTTAAAAAAATAGCTTCACCTTCATCTCATCATTTCCATAGTACTTAGTATAATAGTTCTGCAATAACTCAAAACAAAAATATAACCCTCAACACAATTTTTAAACACAGCAGCTGTTTTATGCAGCTTTACAGAAAAAAACTTTATTTCATTGGGATTCAGTATAGAAACAAAAATTAGTTGTTCTTAATGTTTTATTTTAGCAAAAGATGGCAGACTTTTTAAAAGATTGTGTGTCTGTGTTTGTTTAAAAAATGCCAACCTGTCTTTTGAAAACCCAATTACCATGATGTGTCCATCAAGCAGAATGGAGACATGTACAGTCTATTCTGGTCAGATCACTTGTGTGTGGCACTGATATAGTTTAGCACAGTGGTCGAACACGCGGTAACACTGAGACAATGAGACAGAGATTAACCCACAGCCATGCCTTTTATTTCTGTCCCATAATACTTTCCCTGGTAACTAAGCAGTGAATAGATAGAAAGTGTGGTGGAAAACCACACTTTTTTTTTTAAACTCACTTGGTTCACTGTGTGAAAATGCAATGAAATTACTGACTCCATGAAAATAATTAATATTGAATTATTTGGGAAGAAGCTTTATATTTTACTTCTTTTTTTTTACTTGAACTCATCAAAATTGAAGTTTGATCAAACATATTTATGTTTATGCATTGATTTGATGTTTATTCACTTTTAAAAGGACCTTTCATTATTGTAGAATTAACTTGCTGCCTCCTAGTGTCAAACCTCTTTAAAAAGTTGTTATGCTGCTGCCTCAATAATCAGAGCTCACACACGGACACAAACTAACATTATGCACATATATATATGGATTTGGAAATGGTTTATTTCAAGCAATCAAAACAAGAATAAAACGAAACTAAACAAACAGCAGAAAATACATCTATACAGATATATCAAACTTAGGATATTAGTCCTGACATTGACGGGTAAATACATACGCAAACATTCACATACACTTGTAAATTTCAGTTATTACTGTTAATTATACTTTGCACACAGAATATGACACATAAGACTGCTAATTTTAGTTTTTCTAACAGAGTTTGATGCATTCTGTCAACCAACTATTAGTACCGGTACATTCATCTTTCACGTTGTCAGTGTTTGTCGGAGTGAAAGTGACAAACCTACTTCCTGTGTTCGTAGATGCAAAAGCCTGATAAAAGGCAAGCAAAAGCGCTACTTGTCAACTTCTGTAAGAGATGAACGGTTTTCCAAATCTAAGTAGATTATTTACTTTATCATCTTTGGCTTTAAAAGTTTGACCTTTTCTTGATATTTTTTCTCCATGGGACTTCCACCATGATGACCATTTTTTTGTTTTTATGCTTTTGTCTGGCTGCTGAAGCCTCTCTGAAGATACTGGACTGCAGCAATAAGGTAGGAACTTAATTTCTATACACAAGTAAGCAGTGTTGTAAAAATTAGTCAGAAGTTTTTGAAAAGTTTTCTCATGTTTTAACAGGGTCTTTACAACTGCACCCGTAGAGCAAATAGTAAGTGTCTGCCTAAGTATTTATGGTAACTTTCTTATTAGATTCACAACACATTATTACAATCAGATTAATTTGCTGAAAAGTTTGTTTTTTTATGTTGAAGCTTGTTTTTAATGCATGTCAATGTCAACTCACTTAAATGGCAGATGGCTGCTTGGATAAAAGTGATACTGCTCTCAGAAGGTTTTCCCCAAATGACCCTTGGGTAACTCTTGACCCCAGAGAACATTTAAATTCTCTTGTTGTGAATGTCACTTGGACCATGAAGCCAGACGGTAGGTGATCGTAAAATCAATCAGTTTTATTTTGAGTTAGATTTATTGTTTGATCAGTCTATGCTGGTGTCAACTAATTAAAATCAATAAAAGTAAGACGTTCTGAAAATTCAAACTTTTTTTTACAGATTCAATTACTGCCGTTATCGGAACGAGGATAAGAATTGTGGATGAAATGACGACTGAAAGTGTGTGTGTGCAGTATTCATACACGTTTCAAAAATCACTGTCAAAAAATGAAAAGGTTAGATAAATTGTTTTGTTAACTTACATCAGGTGCTTTTTTTATAAGTTTGTTGATCACTTTGCATGCTTATCTGTCACTTGACACATCCTTCTGTGTCTTCCTGGCTATGTGGGTGAAGAGGTGCAAACTGTTTTTGGGCAGCTTTGTGGTAAGATGTCGATGTAGGTGACCATGTATCCTGCCCTCAACCTTTTCTTATTTTAGTGCAACTAGCTCACACTAGCAATTTTTTATTTTTGTTTTTCAGAGAATACCTTTTTTAAACCTACCTTCTTACATGACTAGTTGTTCTAAAGCAAACAGGAAGTTGCTTTTGTTCACCCTCAAGTGGTAAATTTAGTTTCAAAATTAAACGTATTAGCCATGATGTGGTTTGGTAACTTGAAATGTCCTTCTAGTCATACAGTTCAATAGATTTCTGACACAAAAATGGTAAAAACTGTAGTGTATACGTGTCTAGGACTTTACTACCATCCTAGAGGGCTCAAAGTGCTTCACAGTCACAGTGCCATTCACCAATGCACACACACACACTTTCACACCGTGATGGAAGCTTCATTGTCCCACACTGGAACCAACCTATTGCCACCAGGAGCAATGTGGAGTTCAGAATCTTGCTTAAGGACACTTCAACATGTGGGCTGGCAGGGCAGGAAGATCTTCTGATCAGAGGTCACCCACTCTACCTTTGCATCACGGCTTCAAATAACTGTAGCTGGGGTATTCATGTACATTATCATTGAAAAGAACTACAGCATACAGGTTAAAATTTCCGACTGGGCTGTATTCAGCATTATTCAGAACTCTGCTCTTCTTTTTTCTCTTTCACAACTAAAAATACTGCAGTTAACTTTGGGATGTACTTCTTCTTGACTGTTGAGATCTTTTATGGCCTTTTCAAACAACATGCCTAAAGACTTAGTCACAACTGCCCTTACAGCTTGATACTGGTTGTCTGGGGGCAAAAGAACAAAAAAAAAAGGAGGCACACAGGAGACCACCATGAAATAACATGGTCGTAGACTGCATGGTGAGCAGGTAGAGTGAAAATGTTTGTGCACATTTCTTTCTATGGACGTGGTTCTAGCGTCAGGTCATAGCAAACACTTACACAAAATGCAAGAGTAAAGTAAGGGTGACATAGGTGAGAGGCAAATGTGTTGTACAGTATTTGTACACATTTTTTGCACAAGGGTTGTTAGTGCTGTTCATGTGATAATCAGAGCGTAGTGTAGGCATCCTACAAGCTCTTGGGTATCACACGCACACCCTCGCACATGTGACATTTGCGGGCAGCCAGCAAGCGCTCCTTACGAATGACTACAGTGTGGCGTCAGGGCACCAAAGTGCGTGCAACTTACATTTCCCTTACGAATACTTAATAAAACTTTCAACGACATCTCTTGAAGTGGCTCTACAGTCCTCAAGGGTGCTACAAGACACACCTGTGCTCCTCTTAAGATTTGGCTGTCCTGTCTGCAACCCTCTATGGGCCTGGACATCCCAAAAACCCACAGCACCCATACGGATCAAGCTCAGCATGTGATTAAGGCTTAATCAGTCTGTATTTCCAGTTCTCAACCCGCTTTTGGGGAGTTTGTGAAACAACTGCTAAACAACTGTTTGCAAATGTCACCATATAGCAGCTGTTCATGAATAGATCTTGTTTTTGTTTCATTGGTTTACCTCAAGTGGAGCTTTTCCATGGCTCTTGTGGCAGAGCCTAAACATATCTACACCGTGACAGTTTTTAATCTGCCAGAACCTGACTACGGAGACTACAGGGTCAAAAAGCAAATTAGCATACCAGGTAAGATTGCATCACATTGTCATTCTAACTACATAAAAAACATGTTTTACCATTTAATTACTTGTATTACTATAGAAAGTAAAATTTTAAAGTACATTATTTGTTGATCTTTTTATTGCTTGTAAAGACTGATATTTTTATTCTATTTTTGTGTAAAGTTGTGTTTGCATTTATGACAGTCACACAAACCTAAAAATGTCTTTATTTGCTGTCAGGGTGTGAAAACAGAATCATTGAAAGGTTCCGGATCTGTCTGGAGAATGGTTGTGCTTTTATTTTTTTATTTCTTCTTAAACAGCATGAATTATTCTGTTATTTAGATCTTAAACATGTTTTCTTTTATGCGTTTGTGTGTGTTTTGATGTTTTAGGTAGCTTGTGGGATCCCAGAATCTCAGTTTTATTTACCAGTGGGAAACCAAAGGACTCGGTCATAGTGACTTTTAAAACTGCCCAGCATGCTGACAGATACCAAGTTTCCATCCAAATCAATAGTTTTACATACTCAAAAAACATCTCAAAGGTTTCTATGATTATTTTCCCCCCTTTTTATGTCAGCCTTGAAAACTTACGTTTTAACTTCCTGCTTTAATGTCAAAATTTTACACAAAACTTTTTTTTTTAAATCCAACAGGAAAACAGGACATCAGTGAATGTCACACTTGAAGTTGATTCTTGGAGGTTTGGAGCATGTAAAGCTTTGGTGACAGTGAGTTAGAAGTTCAATTTGATGTTTCAGCACTTGATAAAGTCATTCCTTGTAGAGTTAAAACTTCAACCGCTCATCTTCATCTACTTTACTCAAAAGATCCAACCATTTTTTCTGCGCTGCAAGAATCACTGCAAGACTGCTGAAAAAAGATTCAATCACTGCAAAGGTCAGATTTTCAGATACCATACAAGTTAAGGCTAAAATCAATATGCTTTGCCTTTCACCCATATGTTTCTTTTTTTAGATAAAACTCCATTACAGACTCTAACCATTTATTTGGTTTTGGGGCTGCTGCTTGTGGTTTCTGCTTGCCTTGCTTACTTAGGGTTTCAGGGTCTTCATACAGGTTTGTATTTTCATCAAGTGAATGAATGAATAATTTCCAGCATGCATTTTTAGACAGTGAAAATATAATTGTCCTTTAATTTTCAGATCATTCAAACACATCCCCATCTACAGCTGAAGAGCAACCACAAATCCTTCAGGTTCAAGAGAGGAAACGTGTGCTCATCATCTACTCCCTTGACCATCCTTTGTACAAAAACATTGTTCTCAAGTTTTGTGCTTTCCTTATGACCAAATGTGGGACGGAAGTAGTTCTGGACCTGCTGGATTCAACTAGGCTGGCAGTGCTGGGAAGCATTCAGTGGTTGGACTGGCACAAAGAACAAATTGAGAACTCATCAGATAAGATACTCATTCTTTGCTCACAGGGAGTACAAGCCAAATGGAGAGCCATGTGCAGTGGCAAACGGGTTTTTCTGAGAGAGGATGCCTGCTCACTCGCAGGTGACATGGTCACTCCATTCTTCACCCTCATGCTCCCCCACTTTATCCAGTCTGTGTCATTTAAAAAGTACATCATAGCTTACTTTGATGAAATTTGCTCAGAGGAAGATGTTCCTTCTCCTTTCAACGTGACAGTACGGTACAAGCTGATGAAAGAGTTCGAGGAAGTATTTTTTCGAATCCTGGACACAGAGAAACATGAACCAGGCCGGATAAAGCAAATCGTTGGACTATCAGAGGACAAATATCATGAGTGTCCCTCAGGCAGAGCCCTGCGGGATGCCTTAGAAGCTTTTCAAGTCCTTCAGAGGGAGCAGCCACAGTGGTTTGAGGAGGAATTACTCCAAAGCTCAGAGTTGGAGGATGGACCGGAATCCGATGACATGTATGAATACTCAAGAACAATGACTAACCACCTGGTGTGCACTATGTTTGACCCAGTCCAAGCTGTGAATCATGTGGAAACAGAAGAAGATAATTTCTCCATACATGAAATGGATATGCACCTGGATAAAAAGCTTCAAATGTGCTCAACTTTAGAGTTCAATTCTAATGCTGTTGAGCACAATCATCAGCTATTGTAAAATAAAACTGGATAAAAGTCTTTTGTGTTGAAGGTTAAAAATTCCTGTGGGGTCAATCTCTCCTTAAAATATCATAAAAAAACACAATTAAAAAGTTTAAAAATTAATAAATAGTGGCATAAAAACTCACACACTTGTGCATGTTCCAGAGACGTTTAGACTACAGAGATCAGCATGATTACTGTGGACTGTGCAATCAGTGTTTGAGTCAAAGTCCAGGGTTACCCGTAAATACTTTTACGTTGCATCGGGGAAGGTAAGCACTTTCTGCTTTGTGAAGAAGCTTTTTTCTTAAATAACTTCCTGTCAGAATACAATGCATTTCAGATCTTTTAATCTGATGTCATACACTTTGTGGAAATTATCTTTTATTTTTACATTTTTGACAGTTTTTCCACATTTGTTTTCTTGTTACTTTCAATTCACACAGGTCCTCATTTGTGGTGAAGTTTCACTTTACAGATAAGCCTTGTTTAGTTTTATATTTACCTTAAAGAAAATAATTTTTGGAGACTGAATTTTTCTTATTTGTAGTTTACGACAACGGTAACGCTTTAAAATAAGAATCCTAAATAAACTATTTATAAGACATTAACAAGCACTAGTAATGTTTTAGTAAGCTGCTTATAAGTACATTAATTAGCATTTGTAAATGTCTTACAACTGTCTTACAAGTTTTAATAAGGTGTTTATAAATCCATTAAAATATTCCTTAATAAACTACCTATAAGACATTAACAATCATGAGCAATGTGGTATTAAGCTCCTTAAAAAGCATATGTTAATCCTATTCACAAGCTATTTATAAATTGCTTGAAGGGGATTAATAAATATATTAACAGTTTTATTATTAACAGTTTATTGAGTGTTTTGCAGCCCCCCCAATCTAAAGTGTGACCAAACATGGGGTGATCTATACAAGCCATTTATAAATTGATTGTGGACAGTTACTGCCCCTTGGAAAGGGCAGATTCTGAGTGCAAACATTTTGAAGATTATTCAAATTTGTTTATTTCCAAATGTTATAAGGCACTAAGGCACAATCTGTAAAGGACAGTACGGGTGTCTCTTCTTTTACATTGTTGTTGTGATGTGTTGAAGAGTTTTTATATATTTGTGGCTTTGGTTAGTGTTATAAAGGTCATTCAATGTTCATATTCTGTACTTTTTGGTTCTTTGTTGCAAAACACTCAAAGCGTCTCAAACTGTCAATGAAGGTTCTTGTTCATCCAGGTGGTGTAGTCTTGAGGTTGAGTCATATCAGCTGGACTTAAAAAATGTAAGTCCAGCTTGACATGGGAACTGTTCATATATTTATTAATCCCATACAAGCAATTTATAAAAAAAATGTATAAACCTTATTGCACATTATGCCATTTTACTAGGATTCACTTTCAGGTATGCAATAAGAACTTAATTGCAAATATCTAATACATATATGTATAAAAAAAAGAAGAATTGAAATAGGAATAAGTCAGGGGGCTAAACTCTACAAGAAAATGTTGAATCTATCACATACAGACAAGGTTTTAATTGCTTTTTGCTTCTCAGAATTACAAATACTATTAATATGCTGATTTAACTCAGAAAAGAATACAATAAAACAGGGTTTTCGACCAGAGAATTTACATTTATGAATATGAAATTTGGCCAAAATGAGCAAGAGATTTAAAAGTAAACCAGAGCCCTTTTGTATATTTTTTATATTAGACATCTTTGATACAAGACATCTTTCCAGAATAAAACAAAACAAGAATCAATTGTATCAATAAAGAAATCACACATCTTCTGCCAAAACACTTTAACTTTAGGACAATACCAGAAGAGATGGATGACTTTTTTAGGGGAATTGCAGCTAAAACTACAGAGTGTATCAATGTTTAATCTAAATCTATTTTGAATAAACATTTCAGATGGGTAGATTCTGTAATCAATTTATAAATGGCTTTTAAAGATCCCCCCCCCCCTGTATTTGATCCTGCTTTAGATTGGGGGGGCTTCAAAGCACTCAATGAACTGTTAATAAGAACACTGTTCAAATGTTTATTAATCCCATACAAGCAATTTATAAAAAGCTTGTGAATAGGATTAACAAATGCTAATAAATGTCTTTATAAGTAGTTTACTAAAACATTACTGGTGCTTGTTAATGTCTTGTAAATAGTTTATTAAGGACTCTTAACAACCACATTATGCATGCACATTAACCAACGTCTCTTAGTAAATGAATGCAGCGAGGTGGTGGGGGGGACCCTGACTGGGCTTTGGGGTCCAACTTGTGAAGGAGGCCTCAAAAAAGGAGAGAACTGTGGGAATTTCAGCCAGCTAACTGGAGCAGAGATAATCCTCACAATGGCTGAATGAGAGTGTACTTTGCAGTTGGAACAGGGTGCAAAGAAACATCTTTAAACCTCCAGAACAAACTAATCAGGAAGTATTGTGGTGTACTTGGTCTTTCAAGAGAAAGTTTAAAATCCTACATTTTACTAGCAATTGCCAAAAAGAATTACTTACTTCTTTAAAAAACTGACAGTGGCTGCCAGGTTCAACATTTTTATTTTTTAGAAGTTTTTTGGCTCTTTGGCAAAAGAAGGCTCATGAAATGAAGACGCTTCAGTAAACGCTCCTCTCGCTAATAGCACATCTTTGTGGCAAACCAAATAAGCAAGATCGACCGGGACTACAACAAAAACAGCTTACCTGACTGTCAACAGCCTGGACCTGTGAGATGAAGAGGTGAAGGTGTCTCATGTTGTTTCATAGACTTTGTCAATCATGAGAAAGAACTTTATCAGCTTTATATCTTTAGTGGATTGACTTGTAGATAAAATTAGCCATCCAACATCCATCCATTGCAGTCTAATTTAAATGAAGGACTGAATTAAACTATTTCAATACAAGCATCTCTACCTTTATCCACAGATTTCCATGCATTGTTGTGATCCAAATGTGTGTTTGTGAAACATTTCTCTGCCTCTTAAATTTTCTCTCTGACAACATTTCAATAAGAAGGTATCTTGAAAGTGTGATTGAAATATTTAATTCTGTATGTGAATGTGTGCATTAAAATGTCTGGAATACAGATAAAAAAAACCTCTATGACTTGTTTGATTGTGATTGGCTGTGAAGAAAGTGAATACTTTAGCTATTGGCTCATTTTGATATTTTTGGCACAAATGGAACCTCATAAGAGTGAAGATTAATTGAAGAGTGACGTGTTTAGCGAAGAGTCAGTATCCCAGAAGATACGGTAGATCTTACTGAGTGAAATTGCCCTAAAGATTCACAATGAACGAAGTTAAGAAGGAAGATATCAAATATCATTGGAACAGGATTAGTTAGCATTTATTTGATCCAACAAAAACTAAACAGTTCATCAACTTCAGAGTTGTGGGCTCTTTGGGAATAAACCGGAATTAACCTTTGTATCACTATTGTCAAAAATTAAGAAGTCATTAATGCAAGCTCTTGTAAGTATTGCAAAAATAAAGCAAAGCAGCATTTGTAAATGAAATCTTGAGTTCTTTAAATTAAGTATTTTAAGTATTTTTACATATTTTTAATCATTTCATTTTTAAAACCTTCCACTCATTTGCCACCCTTCCAAAGTCTTCAGTCCCCCTTGTGTCCTCATATGTCCTCAAAATGTTCTAGCTCTACCAGTGCTACCATGGCTTGTTGTAAAGTAAAGTTTTATTGCCATCCGCCATTTGAGCAATCTCTGTAATCTATGTAAGCTTTCCATATGATTCTATGTTATTTTTTTCAGTTGCGAAAATTGTAGTTTGTGTATTTTGTTGGAAATAATAACTTTACTAATGTTAAGTGTTTCAATCACGGTATGTTACTTTTACGGTACTAGTTTTTGAGAATTCATTTTTTCCCCTTTGACTTTACTTGTACTTGAGAATTTTTGCAACAATAGACATATTTTGTTGAAAATCCAGGTCGATGTATGTTTTCCTTAAATACAATGCTTTTGATGACAAACCAATCTAAATGACTGAAATTATTAAACATTTAGTTTCAGGGAACAATGTATCTGTTATCAAAAACATGATTTGACCATTTGTTCTCTAAGCTGGGATTTTTTTCCAAAGCACATTTAAATGTAATGTCAATTGTTATCAAGGTTCGTAACAAAAAGTGACCAGAATGAAGATGCTAAAAAAGGTCTCAACTCTCATCCTGAGGAGAGGAATTAAAACTTCTCACAGCACATGGTCCAACAAGGGTAAATGGATCTTAGCTCACCTCTAACATTGAAATTGATCAGATGGATATTAGAGCAACTCTGTGTCACTAACAGCTTGGTCTTCTGCACTTTCATTCAGACCTATTTTTCAAAGTTCACCCATCTGTATCCCAGGCGTTAGCTGAAAACAAGCCAGTGGTTGCACTTGAAAGCACCATCATCACACATGGAATGCCTTATCCACACAATCTGAGGTGACATCTCCATGAGCTCTACTATTAGAAGTTAATGTTTAATTAAAGCAATGATAATGAAGTTGATTGATGTGTTCTTGCAGCACTGCAAATGAAGTGGAGGCCATTGTGCAAAGTGAAGGAGCCACTCCAGCCACTGTTGGTGTGATTCAGGGGAAAATTCACGTTGGACTTTCACCAAGCGATCTCGAACATCTCGCCCAATGCAGGAACGCCCTGAAGGTGTCGCGACGGGATCTGCCTTATGTCATCAGCAAAGTAAGACTTTTACTTTACTTCCTATGGAGAATTTGATTACCAGCTTGTGCTGTGTCTCTTCCATTAAAACACACTACAAACTTGTTTGAAATACAAATTGACTGTCATTGTTCAATGCCTTGACGACATTGAACATCCTGAACTAAACTGCACCAAACTGCATGAGGAGTGACTCAAGCTGTGAACTGAAACCTTGAGTTCAAACAGTGTCAGGGTTTTATGTCCAGTCCTACATTTTCAGTTTCTTTTTCAGGGTCTTTCAGGAGGAACAACTGTGTCGGCCACTATGATTGCTGCACACAGAGTGGGGATCCCTGTTTTTGTCACGGGGGGCATTGGAGGGGTTCACAGAGATGGACACAACAGTAAGCTTGGTCTCACCTTGTTGAAAAATTGTTGTGCGTAAAAGTTGCTACATCGATTTTGTGTCTTTTCACAAAAAGCTTCACTTGAATGGAACAAAGTTGTCACCAAAAGGTCAACTGATGGATAAAGTCAAAATCAATCTGACAGATTTGGAGAATTCTGTAAAATGGCAGTAACAAATTCTTGTTAAAGACTATTCTAAGGTAATAAACAGATTGAACTTTATTTTCATTGAGAAAACAATCCTTTTCTCAGGTTTGGACATCAGCGCAGACCTGACAGAGCTTGGAAGAACTCCCATAGCTGTGGTCTCTGCAGGAATCAAATCTATTCTGGACATCGGTCGCACCCTGGAGTTCCTTGTAAGAACATTTTGCTTTTTTATGTAGCTATTTCCTACAAAATAAACAGTAAATCACTATTTAAAGGGCTAACATATCACATTAATTTAGATTTATGATTCAGTTTTTTTCTTCTATTAATCTTTCCATAGGAGACTCAGGGTGTCTGTGTCGCCACGTATGGAATGACAAAGAGTTTTCCAGCGTTCTTCTCTCCACTGAGTGGATTTTCCTCTGCATACCATGTTTGTAACCCGAGTGAGGCTGCAAGTCTCATTGGTATATCAGATCATTTGTGTCCTGAATATGATAAAGACCTGGCTAATGCAATATTAGGCTTTTAATGTTTTTTAGTCAGTAAATTGTGCACAAAGGTTTTGCTTATTATTTCATCTTGACTTTTAATTTTGTTATCCAGCAAGTTCTCTTTCACTGGGTCTCCAAAATGGTGTACTGATAGCAGTGCCCATCCCTGAGGAGCATGCAGCAGCAGGCCAGCACATAGAGGAAGCCATCCAGGCTGCAGTAAGAGAGGCGAGGTGTGGAGAAGCTCCTCAATGAAGATCAGTCAAAAGCCTAATTCATTTTCATTTTCGTTGGGAAAATTTATTTGTAACAAAATAGGAAAACACTTCTTTTTTTTATTTCCCTCAGTTCCAAATGTGTCATAGGTAAAGACGTGACACCATTTATCCTTCAAAAGGTCAACGAGCTGACTCAAGGAAAGTCCCTGCAAGCCAGTATCCTTTGATCAATGTGAGATATTTAGAAGTTACAAAGAAAACATGAAACACTTGTAACAGGTTTATAGTAAAAAGGAAAAATGACTCATGTGTGATTCCTAAACTTTAGATTTTCACAATTCGTTACTGTTTTAGGCCCAAAGCTTGAGATTTTTAACCAATAATTTGTTTAAACTCCAATGTCCTTAACATCTCTTGTTTGAAAGACATGGCTCTCATTCGCAACAATGCAAAGGTTGGCAGTCAGATAGCTTGTGCACTATCAAAACAGACTGCTAAAACCTCAACAAAAATTCAAAATCAGCATCGTAGAAATCTCTCTACAAACACCAAATCAGACATTGTGAGTAGGAATTAAAACTGTACATTTTTAAGTCCTGTCCAACTCCAAAATAACTCAAACAAAAGGTGGGATTCTGTTACAGGTGGTTATTGGAGGGATAAATGTTGATTTTATTGCCAAAGGAAAGACAAAAAAAATTAACGTGAGTTTTTCGTTTATCTTAAGCATAAATGTGCAGATCTGCAGAATGAAATACATAGACTGACTTTGGAGAGTGTTTTTTATCTCATTCAGTTTGGACAGACCAACCCAGGAAGTGTGTGTCAGTCATTTGGAGGCGTAGGACGAAACATAGCTGGTTTGGGGGTTTTTTTTTCTTTCCTTTATCTAATCCTATACGTGCAGATTTTAATCAGTATAGCTGATTATTGCACCCATTCTTCCTGTGCTCTCTTCAAGACTCTCTGAGCAGACTAGGCCAGGCACCTCTGTTCATTTCAGCAACTGGATGTGATGCAAACAGTGATGCTGTGTTTAACTACTGCAAACACATGGTGTGTGGACACAGCAGGTGGTTAATCCCAAGCATGTCTAAAATCTTGTTGTTTTAACATCAAAATATGCACTTTTTTACATTTTCACTAAGAACACAAGCGGAGTGGCCAGACTGGAAGGGCACAACACAGCAACCTACTGTGTTGTGATCTCAGAGAGTGGAGAGCTGAGTTTTGGTTTAGGAGATATGGATATCCACCAGCACATCACAGAGAACTATGTAAGTCCTGCTGGCTCTGCTCACTTTTTATTTTTTATGTATTTATTTAGCTAGATTGGTTCAGGAAATTACGATTCTGTGCTTCATCCAACATAGTTTTAGGACTAGTTTTTATGAAAATGAAGACTGTGTTTCTCAATAGTAAAAAATAAAAAAGAAGCTCTTGCTTAAATATATGACTGATAATACAAATCAGTTTTAGACATAACATAGATGCAAAATGAAATTATAATTTTTTTGTGCATCCTGATCCTTGTGTTTGACAATATCCAGACACTATGTAGACTGCACTGCAAAAACAGGCCCCTGAAAAATAAGCCAAAAACGATTTTCCCAATTGGAAGATTTTCTCTACATAAGCAAAAAAAAATACCAATGGGATAGGAAAAATTATTTTAGCAAGAATTGTTTTAAGAAAAAGACGCGTTTTCTCAAACTATGATTATTTTGATGTTAAAAAAATCTTTTCTTGCAAGACAGAAAAGTAGACTACTTTTCTAAAAATAAAGGTATTTTTACTTTGTTGAGATTTCGTTTTTGCAGTGTGTATAGAATGAAGTTTAAAACCAAATTCCAGTTTTGACAATAAGCTTTGTGAAAAATACATGTGCTAATACATTTGGAATATTGTAAAACAAGCTTTTATCCTCTTGATAGGTGTCACAGTTTGAGAAGCAGGTTTCCTCAGCTGCTCTAGTGTGTCTTGATGGAAACATCCCTGTCTCCACCATCAACTATATTTGTTCTCTTGCCAAGAAGCACAACATAAATGGTACGGATGTGCAGCCATTAAAGAATATTGGGAATGGACACAAACAGAGGCTTTTGTTGATTTAATATAGCTTGAATAATCTGTGTCATAGTTTGGTATGAGCCAACAGATGTGGAAAGGGCTTCTAAGCCTTTCCTGACAGACGCATGGAAGTCTTTGTCCTATTCATCCCCAAACATGGCAGAGCTGTGCAACATGAATAAAACTCTGGGTATTGCAACGCCTGATGGTGAGCAGATCATTCAGAAGAAATAAGCCTCTCAGCCATAGATCTGCAAATTCAGTTCTTGTGAAGAATATAAATGATGTATTGGTAATTGAGGATGTGGTTTCCTCCAGTGCTGCCAACCTCTCTGAGTGAAATCCTGCATGTGGCTGTGTCTCTTTCACGCCCCCTTCTGGAGCATCTTCACTGTTTGGTGGTGACTCTTGGGTCAAATGGGGTGCTGCTGTGTGGGGAGCACAGTGCAGACTCAGTCAACCTGCAGCTGAGAAAACAGAAGAAAGTGAGCAGTTATTCATCTCAGCTATAGAGATAACTCCTGAATCAGCATGGTGGAAATATTTCTGCTGCCTTTTTGTTTTTTGCAGAAAAGGCAGCTTTGTGCAGTGCACTACCCAGCTCTAAATGTGTCCCCAGAGGAGACAGTGAATGTGTCAGGAGCCGGAGATAGGTGCAAAATATTTACTTTTTCTATTTTCAGTTCCTTTTCCTCATTCCCTTTGCTACTATGTGATATTTTGCCTAGTACTCATTAATTTAAATACCAAATCAGTCATCTTTAAAAAGAAATGTAAATATCCATTTGTTTTTCATATTCAGTAAATTAAATTCACTGGGAAAGTTTATAAATGTTTCATGTTTCTTTCTGTCATCGCAACATGTTAAAGAACTTGATCATGTCTTTGTTGTTTTTGCAGTTTTGCAGGTGCCTTGATAGCAGGAATTATCCAGGGAAAAGACACAGACGACTGTGTGCGAATGGGTCTTCTGGCTGCAAAGATGTCCCTGGCATCGCCGCACCCCATATCTCCAATGCTCAGTGTGGATTCCGTAGATCCTACAAAACTAAAACAAATGAATTGGCCAGCACCAAGTTTTTTCTGGATAGACAAGGGTGTACTTCTCTGATTGTTTAAGCCATTTATTTATTTGTTTTTAAAGTTTTAGCCTTTTAACTTTTAATAGTTAAATTTGATTGTAACTAAGTAAACTAATGCATAAAAGTGCTTTGTCCACAATGGTGTAATAAATCAGGAATCAGGAATCTTTATTGTCATTTTATCACATTGATAAATAAGGTAAATAAGGTAATAAATCAAATATGTTAAAGTTGTGGGTTATGGGTGTAAAGGACTTTAAGCAGATAGATTTCAAGTTCAAAAATGTACTTTAGCCGACACCTGCTAATATAAAACCTATATACCGGTACTCTTAAAAAAGTCAGATGAAAATGTTGCAGACATACAGTAAGTGCTATAAGTGTCTGGAAATCATGCAGCCATTTAAAACAGCACAAATAATTAAAACTAAACCTTGATGTTGAGATTTTAGAACCAGGGCTTTTGTTTGATGTTTTGTTTTATAATTATTTGAACAGCTGGGATTATGGTAATTATTATCATATTGTAAAGCAATTGGTGACTATTCTCTGTCTTTTATATTTTGGTATTGTTTTGTTGATGAATCAATTAAAAAAATCATCTACATCTTCCAAATGTTTTTACTTTTTCATTTTTTTTTATTTCGCAAAATCGGGGTTGGATCATGTTAAAGCAAAAGAAGCATGTAAACTCCATCTCCCACAAAGCATCTGTTCTATTGCGCAGGCTCAATGGCACCGAATGTTTGCCCCGCTCCCTCCTCCCTACTATAATGCTAGCTAAGATGGTGGTTTGAGCGTAATTTGTCTCAACAATACCAAGAAAAGAAAGGGGCAAAACATCTTTACAACCTTTTAATTACAGCAGAACAGCACAACTACTGTTATATTAAGTGTCCATTTAGATAAATTGTGACTTTTCTGTTAGATTGGCTTTTAGTCCCCGCCCAATTTGGTGTGACTCCTTTGGAGTGGAATCCTAAGCTAAATACGGACAGGGTAAGTAACGCTAACATTAGCCAAGACCGCTAGCTCGAGTTCCTTCCTATCTCAGTAAATAAAGGGCGGGTGTGCATGTTACGAGCTCTCGCCGACAGGAGAGTTTTGTCAAGATTTCAGAATTGCTGTCCAGGTAATATTGGTGCACTTGGAGCACTGTCAGCTGTTCACTGTACAAGCAATTTGTCTGCAGATATTAGCTTGTGTAGGCCGCAACGTTAGATAGGCTCCAAAACCTTGTACTTCTATCGTTAACTACTAGCATTCAAGCTAAACGCATAGCATTACCCAAGCTGTCATTTTTTTTCTGTCTACAGCAAACGTCATTGCCATTTATTTTTCTTTCTTTCTTTCTGTTTCGTGTCATTGCTTGATTTGTGTTTCGTGTGTTTTGTTTCTCTAGTCACGTTTACAACATAACTGGATACCCGCCAGCAGTCGAACCGGCGTTCTGTACCAATTTGTTGCTAACGTTAGCTTAGCTCAACGTTAGTCAAAAAAACATCTGTCACGATAATGTACGATCCAGAAGACAGAGCCAGTCTGTCTCCACGCAGCTAAAGTCACACGCAGGGTTATCTCTGTATTTTTCTTTAACACGGTGATGTCTGCGAAACAATCAATGATACTATATAATAAACGTCAGTAGCAGGAGGCTATCAACCAATCACCTAAAATGCTGGTGTTGCGTTAATGTAACTTAATTTTGTTTATGTTTATCAATCTGAGGTTGTAATTAAGCCCATCTGTCTTAAGCGATGCTGTCACGTAGAGACCGAGTTAACTATCCGAGTTATTCAACAGGGTTATATTCATAGAGAAACGCACCTATTTTCTCCTAAGCGTCAAACGTGACGTGTAAAACTCTGTCAAGCCACTAGAGATGTACAACACCCGCTTTGACACTTAGCTGTCGGTAGTTCTGTTTCAGCTTTTTCTAGAAACCTAGTTTTCTGACTATTAAATAGTACAGCCACTCATAGTGATTGCTGGTCTGTCCAACATCCCTCAGCATCCTTTATAGGTTGTCGTGTTTTCATCTATTTAATCCAAGTTGTGTTTTGGCATTGCCCAGAGCTCAAGGGGGATCCTTTTGTTTTGTTAGACCATCAGTTCTCTATGCTAGTTGTGTCAAAGAAACTGCAAACATTTTTCACGACTTATAATGGTACAGCACTGTTTTTTTCTCTCTCTGCCTTTCAATATCATTACATAACTTCTTGATTTTTGGTAGTTGTATTCATCTTAATGACCGCTTGTATCTCCTTTCAGATATCTTCTTCGTAGAAAAAAAGCAAACGTGTAATTTTATGCTTTATTTTTTTATATAATACTTTTATTTATTTTCATTTCAAATGTAAAAAATGTTTTTGTACAAAAAGTGATGGAAATTCATGTTGGCTAATACGTGCAGCCAAGATGCGCCTTGCTACATTGCCCGCCCATATTTTATAGGTGTCCAAGGTTGCATTTTGTTGTTGGCCGCACGTGTTATTAAACTTAAAGTTTAAACTCCCATTATCTGTCACAAACCAAGGTGTGTTAAATGTGTTCCCAAATTTGATCCATCCCCTGGAGGAGCGGAGAGCCACACTCAGGATCTGTTTGGTGGTTTAACCCTAACCACAACTGTAATCCTGACCTTAGTCCTTCCTCTGGTTCTGTATGGCCAAGACAAAAGTTTAGGGCTGACCGCACGTATTTGGAGAACTACCTGATTTACTATTTTTTTACGTGTTGGGTTTGTCATCTAGGTTTGATAACAAACTTTCTGAAAAAAAGTCACTCCCCCCTAACCTTGAACTAACTATATTTTTAATTTGCCTGTGTTTTATATGAAATGTTATTTTATATTGAAAATATTGTAGGCATCATTCACAATTATAGGGTTATGTGATTATTTTAAAAACATAATTGTCCGTTTTGCTTACAAAAGCTAGTTTTTTTTTTCTTTTCTATATTTTCTAGTTTTGGAGCTTTCGTTTTAAACTATTCATGACTTTTTTGACATTTTTCTAAATGTATTTAAAGGTTGAATAATGTTTAAAAATAACTGATATACCCATGTCCTGTTGATTTAGTTCAGCTCCTTTTTTAACTGAATAAATCAACGTTGTGCTTCTATTTCCTTTTTTGTAAATGTTTAATTTTGACTTTGTTTCCATTCTTTTCCCTTAAGGAGTCACCTCAGCAAATCAGCTTTTTTGTTTCCATATATAATAACTATTTGAAGATCTGAAAAAGGTCAGTTTCTATGATGCTGACATATTATCAAATTTGAAGTACTACATGTATATGTAGCTCATGTGTCAGCAGGTTCTCTAGCTTTGGAACTGACGATAAACTAGGAACAGCTCTGAAGCAGCCCTATGCAGTTTATCTGTAGCACCAAAAACTTCAGTGAAATATATACGTTCATTTTGTCCATTCGAAAAATATTTTTTATTATTCTATTTGTTTCACTTATGAACTGCTTGAAGTTTTCTTCTGTTTACATCAAATTATACACCAGTCATGTTTACAGCAAATAGTTTGCTCACCTTTGATTTATTACTGCTTATAAGGACCGTATTTGCCTAAAATCATTTTTATTTATTTTTGCAGCCCTGTGCTCTGTGACCAGCCTCAGTGCCCACTTGTGCTACACCGTAGGATGTCCCACAGCCCCGAAATAAAGGACGACCCCATGGAGTGCCCTCTTTGCATGGAGCCACTAGAAATTGATGATGTCAATTTCTTTCCTTGCACCTGTGGCTATCAAATCTGCCGCTTCTGTTGGCACCGCATCCGCACAGATGAGAATGGCCTCTGCCCGGCCTGCAGAAAGGTGATACAAAGCCCTGAGTTTATTACAAACAAACAAAAAAAGGTTTTTGTCTGCACTCGTTTGGCAAAACAGTTGTGTTGAGATGCTTTATTTTACTCCACTCCTAGTCTTTAAATACACTGATCAATTCATTTTGTCCTTACAGTCCAACCGTAGTTAAATCTTTGACATTTAAGCTTAAAAATGTGAATATTTTTCTTTCTTTTAACTTTTTTTTTTTTTTTTTGTGTAGCCATATCCAGAGGACCCTGCAGTGTACAAGCCTCTGTCACAGGAGGAGATCCAGAGGATAAAGAATGAAAAGAAGCAGAAACAGAACGAGAAAAAGCAGAAGGTGACAGAAAATCGCAAGCATCTGGCCAGTGTCAGAGTGGTTCAGAGGAACCTGGTTTTTGTGGTGGGGCTCTCGCAGCGACTCGCTGACCCTGAGGTGAGTACTGCATTGCAGTTTACAAAGTCGCAGATTTTTCCTACCTTTGCCACTGGGAGGTTGCACTCTTGGGGATTTGCTTGGTGGGAATCACGTGGTTGCAGCAACAAAAACAAAATGCTTATACCTAGTTTTTGGAAACGGTAAAAGAATATGCTCTTTGAGGGAGAATCTCATCTACATTTAGTTAGAAATTACTATTTTTATCCTTATTAGAAAATATTTAGATTTTACAGTTTTGTATTTTCCTTACAGGTCCTAAAACGTCCTGAATATTTCGGGAGGTTTGGGAAAATCCATAAAGTGGTTATCAACAATAGTACATCTTATGCAGGTTCACAGGTAAGTTCAAAACATTTAAAGTATTTACAGATAAAACAGTGGTTTTATTGGTGTAGCTTTTACTGGAAAAAAGAAAAAAAAGATCAGAACCACAGTTTGTTGATATTGAACTTGAGTTTGGCTTGTGTGCACAGAGATCTATGGGAAGTCTGTTTAACCTGTATTGTTTGCTCTTTGCTTTTCAGGGGCCCAGTGCCAGCGCTTATGTCACCTACATCCGCTCTGAAGATGCTCTAAGAGCAATACAGTGTGTCAACAATGTGGTTGTAGATGGCAGAACACTTAAGGTAAGAAGTTTAGCTCCTCTGTTTTTTTTTTTTTCTCATGTATTTTCAAGCTTATTTTCTGACACTAATCTGTTGCAAATACAATCAAACTTTTGTTTGACTTTTAATTTTAAATCTGTGTTAAGTCATTAAAAAATTAGATTTTGTTTTTTTTTTTAGAAATGAACTATGCCTTATCATTAAAGTTTCTATCTTGTTTTTCTGTTACAGGCTTCTTTAGGAACAACAAAGTACTGCAGTTACTTCCTCAAAAGTATGCAATGTCCAAAACCTGATTGTATGTATCTACATGAACTTGGGGATGAAGCGGCTAGCTTTACTAAGGAGGAGATGCAGGTAAAGCTGTTCTTGTGTTGTTTGTTGGAAAGTCGAAGCTGCTCTTGTTCTTCATTTGATGTGAATGTGGAACCTCTTATAGGCTGGGAAACATCAAGAGTATGAACAGAAACTCCTCCAAGACCTCTATAAAATTAACCCAGGCTTTCTACAACCTCCAAGTTGTGGAACAGAAAAGTCAAAGAATAAACCCAACTCCACACAGAGGTCCGTTCAACGTGCTTGTCTGTATTCTAATCCTCAATGAATCAAAATGTGTGACGTATTTGTTTCCCTTATTTCCAACAGAAGCAACAGTAGTAATGGTAAAGATGGGTGGCCAACACTTTCAGGACATAGCAAGCTGCCAAATGGGCTTTCAGAAGATCGCAAGTCTCCTCCGCTTCTAGATTATCTAGATCAAGAAGCTAACAATTCAGATGGGCTAGAAACAGAGTTGGGCCCTGGCCAGCTTACGGCCATGTCCCCCTTTCCCTCCAACTGTGATAGCAACAGGTAAGACAGGCCTCCTCAATGAAAAATAATATTAAATCCTCAGAAAATATTTAAACTCTTTTCTTTTTCTTTTAATCTGCAGTCCAAATGATAAGCCTTCAGAATCAATTGGTATGGTCAATGGAGATACTATACAACAGGTAAAACCACCATCAAACATCAAATCCTCGAGATATGAAGCCAAGCGTTCTCACTTTTCCGGCTTTGAATTTTTAGATTCCCACCAGTGACTCCCCCTCCCCTCCCCCGGGTCTAACTAAGCCCGTGTTGGTGGTGCCCATAAGCATGTCGGACCTCCCGGCCCGCTCGCCCTTTGAGGGTGCATCCGCTGAGTCTCAGTCCCTCTTTTCAGACAACAGCAACTTCAAACATCCCAACCCCCTCCCTGCCGGACTGCCCCCTTTCCCCAGCTCCCCCCGCAGCAGTTCTGATTGGCCCATGGCGCCTGAACCACAGAGCATCTTCACATCAGGTATTCATTCATCTAAATATACTGTAAATCTTCTTTAACAGATGAGCCTGGGGAAGTGTATCATTTGTGTTTAGTCGTATGTGGAGCCGTTACAGGAGCCATGTTGGTTAATGTTGGTGTTCTTCTAAAGTCTTCCTTCTCCTTTTTCTTGCAGACACAATACCAGTGTCTTCTTCTACAGACTGGCAGGCAGCCTTCGGTTTTGGCTCCTCCACCAAGCAGCAAGACGACGACCTAGGCTTCGATCCGTTCGACGTCACCCGCAAGGCTTTGGCCGACTTGATAGAGAAGGAGCTGTCGGTGCAAGATCAGAGCCCCCTGTCCCCCGGGCCCCTCACCCAGGGGGCCAACCACGGTCCAAACATGCTACAACCCAACCCCAGCAGTTCCCACCACTTCCCCAGTGGCCTGCCACGCTTTCATCAGCTTCATCACAGACCCATGTTCAGCTTCCCCAGCAGTCACAACAGCCAGGCCAATCAGCAGCAGCCCCCATCTGCCAGACACCCCTGGATGGGCTTACCCCCACGAAATAACATCACACACTTGAACCACTCAGCTGGAGCTGCCTCACATAGTAACTTCTTGGACCTGAATCTGCCCCTTCAGCACAACACAGGGCTAGGAGGGATCCCCATCTCAGGTACCTGACACTCGGGTCACCTTGGCAGGTTCTTTGTGTGCAGTGAAAGCTGTGTATGTTAAAACACAGTAGATGTGCTGCATGAGGAAGTTATTTAATATCACAACAAATGAGCTTTGCCTGTAGCCTGGAGATACTTGTTTTGATCAGTGTGTATTGATTTTTACAGAGTGCAGACAGACATATTGGTAGTTGCAGTTCTGCACTTAATCACTTTGTGTCGACAATGTTCTGTCGCTTAAAGATCTGGTGGTCTAACTCCTCTGCTTCCTGTCTCTCTGCAGAAAACAGCGGCTCTATAGACGGCTTAAATGTGAAAGAGTGGCAGGACGGCCTCAGAGCTCTTCTACCCAATATCAATATCAACTTCGGCGGCCTCCCCAACTCCTCCTCCTCTTCATCCTCTTCGTCCTCCAACAGTGTTAACCACATCGGTGGGCCTCCGGGGCCAGCAGGCATTTCACACAGTCTGAGCTGGGACGGCACAGCCAGCTGGATGGATCCGGCCATCATCACAGGTAGAAATAGCTGTAGGTGTCTTCTTCAGTCAATTCTTTTTTTTTTTTTTTTCTCTGAAAAGTTGTTTTCATTTCCAACTTGAAGTCTTTAAATAAACACAATAAATTGTATTGTATTTAAAATGAGCATAATTAGCAAAACAGTTGTGACTTTAGCCTAAATTATAAACTAATGTTCTTTTGTTTATTGTGCTAGTTGCATTCTAAAAATAACCGGCGCCTCCCTACTGCACAGTAGTCATCTTTATTTTTTACAATTATTATAGATAATTTAAGGCTGTGAAACTCCTTACTACACACTTCATGATCTTTCCTCAGACATTTTTACACGTTTCTCTTTTGTTGAAACTCTCAAAGTTCAAGCCTTTGTAGAAATATGAGTCCAGTATTATAGAATGAAACCAAAGCTCATCTTTGCATTCTGAACACACTCTGGACAGGAGACGAGGCACGGAGGAGATTGATTGACATTAGTCTGCAGCCAATCAGGGTGCAGAACACAATGCACTGTAAACATAAAAAAAGTGAAATACTGCACAAAAAAATCACAAAACTGCAAGACAAGAACTGCGTTCTAGCGTTGGGCCACTGTAGAACCTTATTGTAGAGCAGATAACTGTGAGGCAAATAGATGCCACCCCCTCCCTCCAGCTTCAATACATTATATTATACTTCTGGTAAGAAGAAGGCCGTTCACTTTCTCTTGTATTTACAGATGTTGCTCATTTTTGGGGGGTGTCATTAGCGTACAGTCTTCCCTCGTTTTCCCTGGTTTTGTTCTATAAATAACCCGGATAGGTAAAGGCCACGATGTTTTTTAAGGCTGTAAAACCTCTCACTATGCACTTTATAAACTTTTCTCGGACAGGCTTCAACATTTTCACTTTGCTCTCTTGTTGAATCTCTCAAAGTTGAAAATTAAATCCACTTTTATTAAATTAAAACAAAGGTCTGCTCGCAATCAAAGATTTGTGTAAATGTGACAAATTGAACACATTCTGTGCAGTGAAAGAAGTATTCACCCTGTTAGGGGAACAATTTGGATGTTTTCAGCATTTTACCAGTTTGAAGAATTTCTCTGTTGAACTGCCGTCATGATCGCTCTGATGGTCTCCTCTCAATCCCCTTTGCCCTCCTCCCTCAGGCATCCCAGCCTCAGCAGGCAACAGTTTAGACTGTCTCCAAGACGACAACCCACCCCACTGGCTCAAGTCCCTGCAGACACTCACAGACATGGACGGCCCCGCCAGCTCAGCCGTGCCCCCTCCCCAGCCCCTTCACAGCAACCTCCTCGACGGTCACCTCCCCCTCCACCACAGAGCCGCCAGCGGCTGGGCTCCCTACCTGCCAACTCCCACAGCCAACCCAGTCAGCCAGTACCACTCCCCCCCACCAGGCTTCCAGACCGCCTTCAGACCCCCAGGACAGCCCGTCACAGAGCTACTACAGAGTGCGGCTGTGGATCGCCACTGAGCACAGACTGCAGCAGACACCCATCCATTCCCCCCACCACCACGATCTACCCACCGATTCTGTAACCCCCCCCCCCCCCCCCCCCCCCTCCCAATGCAAAACACACCAATCTGCAGAGAACGAAAATTAACAAAGTAACAAACTTGCTTTCTTCTTTTCTCTTCCTCCTTCCTTCGTGTCGACTCTGAAACCCTGTTTGTTTTTTGTTTTATGGCACACAAATAATCCCTACCCTCCGTCTGCTGCCATCACCACTCCTTAGGCATAGTTTTGGGCATAACACGGGATTCAATGTGTAGCTTAGTGTCATCAGAGAGCGCAAGAATCGGAATAGCGTGAAGTGCCCAGTGGTAACACAAATTAACTCCTCAAACTGGCAAGGAAACAATTAGCAGAGTGGAGGTCTCTTTAAAAAACAACAACTGATGATTAAGCATGAAAACATTTTTTTTTTTTGGAAAGTTGAAGTCAGGGTTAGTTTTCAAGACAAGAAGCAAGCTGTGAATCTGCTCTTTGAAGCTTTTCCCCAAAGATCGTCGTCATCCCCACTCTAAAAAGAGACTGTGAAACGGTTCGAACTTACAGATGTGGTATAAACTCAATGACGTAAAAGAAATCAGAGAAGTTGGCACTTTTTTTCTTTCAAATAAAATCAAGAGAAGTTCAGATTTAGCTTGAGGGTGAATAGAAGGCAACACCAATCAGTGGAGGGCGCAGGCTATGCATTGGCTCCCTGTTCAGTAGGTGTACAAATGGCCTGCCTGGAAGGCCACTTTGCTCATACTCCCTGTAGTGTGGGGCTTCCACTTGCCCCATCCAGCTGGAGGGAGATTTCTTTTTTGGTTGCTGAACCTCTGTATCAGAGGGTGGAGCACAAACCTCAACCACAGGGAGCCACGGCGGTGGGAGATCTGGCACAAAACCACTAGGAGCCCTAGGGTTAGACTCACTCACAGTGCCACTGTGTGGCACCTCCGGTAGTTAGCCCTAACATGGACAGCCTCTGCATCGATGGGACGGTGACTGATTGAGAGAAGATATCTGCCAGCTAAATGGGGTTAACGGTTCACGAGGCCTTAAAAAAAAAGGTGAGAAAAAGCTGGAGGCGTGTCTGTGACTGCTGAAAAAATATGCAAGCCTGTATGTGACTTCGGCAGCTGAATGCGAGCGCGCATCCCAACAGAAGACGATACCAAGTACTGTAGAAAGGAATCAAATGAGATCATTTGCTAGCAAATCCTTCCTCTGACCTCCACCATCCCTTTTATTCTTGTTTCTTTTCTTTACAAAGTCTTAACTCTGATTCCTGTTGACACTCCCCCCCCCCCCCTTAACAGTATTTCACAAAAATGAACAAAGTCGTCCAGCAGAGAAACCAACAGAGTCATACAGTGGGTTTTAACATATTTTGCGAGGAAAAAAATAAAAAAACAACAACTCGGAGGCGCTTAAAGAACGTGAACTTTCCTCTGCAGGTCTGAATAAATGAACCTTAAATAAACTGAAAACTCAGCTACAGTTTTGTCTGCTCTTCTGTTTGCACCACCAGATTCTGTTTATTCACTGACGAACAAGCTAATAACAAACCTTCATTTTACAGAACTCAACAACTGGAGGGTTTGGTCCTGGGAGATCACAGAAGACTTGTATTCTGTTCTCATATCCTCCACTAGGGGGCACTTGACTAGGGAAGGTCGCTGGTTCAGTCAGATTTCAAGTCATTCACACGTGACGTTAATGACAGACCGTTGAAGATGCATGCATGCGATTTAGCAACATTTAATATGCTCTGTCACATTTATAAATGCACATTTTTTACAGTTGCACTGCAGAGATGGAGGATTTATACCTGGAGAAAATAGGTTTGTCCTTTTTATTCTCAGATGAAATCATTTTACTTTATTAATTTCATTTCTATAAAGATTTTTTTTTTAAATTTTCTAATGCAGAAACACATATGGTGCCAAGTTTTTGTGTATTGCCATTTATTTGTTTTTATTCTTAAATTATATTGTTGAATGAGTTATTTTTTTTTGTGCTGGTTTGCACAATTACACCCTCCTCTCCAACATGATCAGTTTTTAGCATTAAATCTATACATTGATTTAAATCGGCTTAAAGAGACAAAAACAGGCAGCGGTGAGGTGAAATTCTTTCAGTGTTTACAAGGTAACCACAAAGTAAACATGCTTGGCTGAACAGTTAAAGTAAAGTACAGTTAAACAGAGGATAAAATGAAACCTGTTGAGACAGTGGGTAAAAAAAACAAAACGAATTTATCTGTCAGTGATTCTGCTAGTTCTGCTATTCAAAAGAGATCATTTGTACCCCACCAGATGAGATCTTCCATGGAACTTCTGGTGCAGAGATTGCCATGGATCTCGTTTTTCCAATAATTGCTCCAACAGCTGATCTCTACTTTTCAAGCTGCTTGCTTATTGTTGATTGGTTCATACATGTGAGGTCTACAACCTGGTTGCTGGTGTCCTTAGACAGCTTTTTGGTCTTGGGGAAACAGTTGCAGTCTGACTAAGGGTGCGGACAGGCGTCTTTTATACAGATAACCAGTTCAAGCAGGTGACATTAATACAGGTAACCAGTGGAGGATAGAATAACTTCCTAAAGAAGAATTAACTGCTCTGTTAAGGATGGAATTCCGGCTTTTTTATTGAAGATAAGTGCTTATTTTTTACTCCATTTATACAAAAAATCAGTCAATGTGATTTCCTGGATTTTTAATTATTTATTATTTTGAAGTGTTGAACATTACAGACCTCTCATCTTTTTAAGTGGGATGACCTGCAGAATCTGTAACTGTCAAACACTTTTTTTTATCCCAGAGTGTAACAGATCAACATTAAAGCATGGCAGAAATGCTATCATGCTGTGGGATTGCTGAGTGATGGATACAAAATTTGTGAGAAACGTTGGCACAGAGTGTCAGAAAACATAATCTTGAAGAAATCACGATACTAAGACCAGAACAATTGTTCCAATAGGAACAGTTTAGAAATGCATAGCTGCCCTTTAAACGACATAAATGATGACTTTAATTCTGCCGAAATGTCGTCTCAGCATCTGTCCAGGTGTAATCGGACATGCAGATGAAACAGACACCCTGGGATGGTTGGAGCTGCTTCAGGCTGAGTGTGCTGAGGAGGCACCAGCAGTTGAAGGTGAGCGTGTAAATAATGCAGGCAGGAAGCAGATTCCGGGCCTGTGACAGTGAGTCAGCAAGAACCCGAGGGTGGGTGGGGGTTGGAGGAGCCGCTTTGCTGAGAGTTGCCCCACGCCACCGTACACTCATGCAGACTACACTGTGCTGTAACATAATGGAGCAATCTGGGTGATGATGCATGCCTGACGCTTACAAGAATAGCATCTGTTTCTTCTCCACAGCCACGGGAAATCACAGCCCTGTGAGAGACTCTGGTGGGGCAAAAACTGACACGGAAAGCTGCCAGATTTTGCAATTAATACTTAGATTTTTAAAATCATTTTCATTAAAGTGCTCATACTTGGGGAAATAGGAAGCACGCCATCTGTCAAGATACATTCAAAATGATAGCTGATCTGGTCTTTTGAACCTTTGAAAACATAAAAGTAGAAATGTACACGCCATAATCTGCCGGATTGCAAAACTACTTTGCCTGTATTTGCTTGATTTGTCACTTTTTTTTTGTTACCAGGATGCATTTGTTGATGGCCACCATTCTGTTCCACTGCTAGTCTAAAATTTTAAAGAATCTTAGTATCCTAATTTATATTTCCTTTAAAAATATAAATATTTAAAAAATTTGGATGACAAAATATGCCAAACTTCCAAAAGAAATTAGCTTCCACCTGATTGTAAAGCTTAAAAGCTTGCTTGCATTGAGTCTAATTAGCAGCTCATTCAAATTCAAACTTTATTTATAAAGCACTGTTCATGCAGCAGCAACACAAAGTGCTTTACAGTTTTCAAGCAGTTTAAAATAAAATTATAAAAGACACAGAATCTATTCAGGTCTTGCAAAAGTGTGTTTTTCCAGAACATGTTGTATCTTTAAATTCTGATCGTGTCTGTACTGATTTATTAAAGGAAATCTGAGTGAATAAATGTGAACAAGCAGCCTTGAACCAAAAACCAGGTGTTTTATCGCAATTTCACAGCGATCCACAGAGATGTCCTCTGCAGGGGTTCAGTCTGCTAAACTGCTGAAGCTTTGCTTTCCTCAAGGACTGCAGCTACAGAAAGAAGGCGCGTGCAGAGGGCAAAGGAGCCGCAGTGCCAGGACTGAAATGGAACACTTTATTTATTCTGAAAAGCAAGGATAGATTATGATTATGACATCCACCACAACAGCAGATTCCAGATCTGAACGCTTGAAGAAGGGGGGGGGGGCTCAGGAAACCTAAAATGCAGAATTCTTTTTCTAAAGTGCTTTATGGAAAAAAGTGATGCAAAAGACAGATAAGCACAGATTCTGTAAAATGGTGTTTGGCACTTTGACCTTGCAATGATCTGCCATAATGGCTGTTTTCTTTTAGCATTACATTTTTCTTTGCATTTTTCTAAAAAAAAGTCCATGTGGGACAGGCAAAAAAAGCAAAATCAGAATCCATGTGGTTGACATGTGGCATGGTTATGATAGGCAGCGGTATGTACACATAGTTTCCTGGTCCTGGGCAGGCTGCCAGCATGGAAAACCTGCAGGGACTGCTATCAGCAGAAAACACTCTCCATTTGTCAGCTCGTTTGACGGCCTCTCTCACCAGTAGGGCTTCTTGCACTGCAAAAAATGACAATATTAACAAGACGTTCACTCTCAGGGCATGCCTTTAAAACACCAGAGCACACGTTTAATCACTTACTCAGCTGGATGATTTGACTATTGTGCATTTATTAAGCCAAACAATTTTGTGGTTTTACCATCTAACTTTAAAGCTAGACATTTCTTAGTTAAATATTTATAAGTTAATTATGGATAATCGAGTTAGTTTGTAGGCAAAGATCAATATCCTTCCAGATTGTGACACAACCACTACAATTTTCAAATATGATCTTTTTTGCTTCAAACTGCAAAGAAAGATGACAAACGAGGTTAACCCATCATTGTTGTGCACTCAGCTATTTGACAGCACTTGGAGAGGAGGCTGCTTATCTAAAAGGTTCAATTAAAAGGACATTTTTTGCAGCGTGCACAACTCTCAGCTGACCTACACAATCCTTTACTGTAAATTCCACAAGCAGCTCAGTTAATGTGTGCTAGCCAGTAAAGCTGAAATCCTCCTCCATGGCAGTACAATGTGTACTTGCTCTGCTATGGTCTGCATGTGCTGTACCACAGAGATGTATGTCGAACACAGAGCTGCTTCCTTTAAGATTTGAAGATGTTCTTTCCTTCAAATAATCTGTAACTGATTTGAATAGATTTCTTTTATTGTTTATTAATAAAAAGCTAAATTACAACCAAGCTCATCGTAAGGTTCTAAAAAAAATTGAAGACAACATTTTTGTCAAAAAGTCAAATATTTGAATCCAAAATATTCCAAAAATGCTTAACTGAAAGAACTGCATTTTTAAAAATAGCTTATAATAATGAAAAAAAGATGTCTTAGAATCTTTTTGTTTGTAATTTTCCATATTGATCATGAATTTGGGTAATTGTCTTAAGTTTTTATTTTTGTACTAAGAGGAGGAAACATATCTTGAGATTTAGAAACAAAAAGTTAAAAAACTTTTTTTTCTTTTGTATTTAAGCCAAGGTCATCACTGCAATGCAAGACATTTGGATACATGAAAGCCTTCTGATGATCATACCTGTATTAGAGGAATCAATTATGAGGTTTTCTTTGTTTTGTTATCCCTATAAAATGTTGACTTTTAACTTTTATTTTGTTTGGGCGTGTCATTTTTTGTAGTTTATACTTGTTCAAAACTATTTTCACTCCCATCAATATAAATAATTCATATCCAAATTAATTATTATTCTTTTACAATCTTGAGGAGAAGAAACGGGACGTTCATAATTTTTAGAAAATGTTCAATGTTGGGAAGAAATTGTACAGTAAGTTTTCTAATTTTACTGTTTTACCCTAAAATAATAATTGTTTGATACCTTTTAGGACTCATCCACCCAAAATGTGTCGTCAAGCAGCCAATTGAGCATGACAGTAACCTTTGTTCTTGACTTATTTTTAGATTTTTGTCTCAGCAGTTTTTTTTTCTTCATGATGATATCATTTCATAGTTTTTTTTTTTTTTTTTTTTGGGAATCATCCTGGAATGCTGTTCAGTGATGTAACTGAAGCAGAAAGGTCACAGTGATGGCCCTGTTGGTCTTAGTTTTGACTTTTCTCCCCCAGACAGGTGCGCTGACTCTGCATGCTGTGGAGGAGAGGCTGTAAAACTAGATTCAAACTACCTCATTCTGCAAGCACGTTTGCTAGTTTGCAGCTTTGATGGCAAATTTGAAACAAGGATCGGTGGATTTAAAAAAAAAGACATCTATAAAAAGACTTTAGGCATTTTTTTCTTTTTTTTTCTTTTTCTTTTAAGCCATGTAATCTCAAAGTTGACATGTCCTCTGTCATTCATAGCTACTATGATATGACGTTTTGGTTCACTAAATTCCAGTGGAAACCAAACTGTGCAGTTTGTAACTTTTCAAATATCCTTAAAAATGGGGAAATTAGTCATTTGCAGGGAATTTAAGGGTTTTCTTCAGAGCAGCTGGCACACACCTCTACTGGATTAGGTCACATCTCTTGTATCACCACAATGATGGAAGGCTTTCAGTGGGGTAAGTAAAGAGGTGCATTTTACTGCTCTGTTTCACAGAGACCATTTGTGGACCTCCAAAAGGACGCGGAAATTATGGACATGTCCTTAATTATTAAACAAGTGTGTCAGCAACTTGGCCTGATGGAAGTAATGCAAAGAGGAAGTGGGCCAGAAAGAGTGAGAATCTCAGGGACTGAGGGTGGAGGTGGGACCTCAAGGGAAGAGGTGGAGTTGGACCCCTGGGCTTTGGCCCCTCCAGCTTTGGATATGCAACAGTGCTGCCAAAGCTATAGTTTACAGGTCGTTCTGACGCAAAAATTGGGCTGTTCACACTATTGTGTTCAAGCATTGCAGGGATTTGGGACTGCAGAGGTTTCTCGGTGATAGCTGAGGACTCCTGTGCAGCGCTGTTTACGCAGGACACAGGGGTCAAAGGAAGCACTTTGGAAGACATCAACAGGAACGGTGTAATATTTATGTATCAGGAAAATAGGATGAGTCTGTCTTTAAAGAATCGATCTAATAATATCAAGAAGCCTGAGTCAGGCAAATTGACCAGCCTTCCCAGTGTGTGTGAGTGTGTATGTGTGATTGTGCTCACAGCCACAGAGAAATTTTCCATGAGAACCCACTTCCTGGGCACTTTTACATAACAGCTGATGCGTAACCTTTCAGTCTGTACAGTTGCAGAGAATGCTGGACCTACAGAGCAGGGGGAAGAGAGAAGTGTTAAATTCATTCAAGGAAACTCTCTGACCAACAATACCTCCATCTCTCTGAAACCTGGAGGGAGGATTCAAAGGATGTTGGGCTAAATCACCTCAGTTTCATTGCCATGACAGTCATTTTCATGTGGATGGTGACATTTATTCACCTGACCTTTTAAAGAAAAACGTCAATGTGTGAAGATTTCTTCCTGCTGTCATTCATCTCCATTTATTAACAATTTCAGTCATTTGAGACAATGTGAGCTAAAAATTTCTTTAAGAACCCAAAATAGAACTAGATTGAACTAATAGTGTTAAACTTCTGGTAACATTTAATAAGAGTTTTCAACAAAGATGACATTAATACATAAAATTCATAGTCTTAAAGTTATTCAAAATTTCAAAGATTCAAAAAAGTAAGTTCAGGTTTCGCGAAGATTAAAACTAATTTTTGCATTATCAACGATGGTTTGAAAATTATTTTTAATCAAAACTTTTACATTAATAAAAACATCTTGAAATTACTTTTATTCTCTCCAGTTCTGCCAGAGAGACTCCCAGGTGAGCTGACGGACACAGTCCCTTTTATGTGTCCTGGGTCTTCCCCAGGGCCTCCAGCCTGTGGGACCTGCCCGGGAGGAAAAGAGATACCCAAGCTACCTCAACTGGCTTCTCTCAATATGGAGGAGCAATGGATCTACTTCAAGCTCCTCCCAAGGAGCCAATCTCCTCCCCCAACTCAAATCCAGGATCTAATCTTTTTGGTCGTGTCCCAAAGCTCA
Organism: Oryzias latipes; assembly: GCF_053564925.1. Taxonomy (NCBI): domain Eukaryota; kingdom Metazoa; phylum Chordata; class Actinopteri; order Beloniformes; family Adrianichthyidae; genus Oryzias; species Oryzias latipes. The sequence goes on from NC_136242.1 coordinate 16,411,557, forward strand.
TCACCAATAGGTGAAGGCAGGATCATAGTTGGACCCGTAAGTTGGGGGCTTTACCTTTTATCTCAGTTCCTTCTTTCATACAATGGACTGCTTCTACGACTGTCTCATTGCAGCTGCTGCACCTGTACCTCCCACTCTTTTTTCCATAACATATGAAAAAGACCCCACGATACTTAAACTCCTCCACCTGGGCAGGAGATCTCCTGTAGAAAGCAAAGCACCTTTTTAGGTAGATAACCTGGACTTTGACTTAGGGGGTTTATTCTCATTCCAGCTACTTTACACTTGACTTCAAACTGACTTAGTGTGCACTGAAGGTCCCGGTTTTAGAGAAATATAATCTCTAAAAAAAAAAAAATTAAATCCTGCTGTCTCCATACCAGATTCCATCCAGCCAACTGCTGCACCGAGAAATTCTTTCAGTTAATATTCTGAACAGAACCGGTGATATGGGGTATCCCTGCCAGAGAACAACATGCACTTTGAACAGCCTTGACTTTTTTCTGGCTTTATGGACCAAACTTCCATTCTGCAGAGACTGGATGGCCGACTGACAGTCCTTCATTGTGGGCTCTTCAAACTTTTACAAGGGCTGAATTTTTGCCTCTTAAACTGCCTGCAGTGGTTGCAGCTAGGGCTGTGAATACCTGTCAGCAGCCTCAGAAGTTCCACAAACCAACCAGGCTCAATAGGACTCCTTTTTCAACTGTCTCTGGTTTAAGTTCTTTTAGATGTAAGAGATGAAGCCCTTTCTTACAGTGAGCTCAGCCAAATGTTCCCAAAAGACTCTCATAGTATGTTTGGGCCTGCCAAGTCTATCTGGCCTCTTTGTCCACCAACAAATTTAATTCAAGGTTGATTGGTTCTTAACTTTGACAAGACCATCGACTAAAGGTCAGATGACACAACTACAAAGTCAAAGTCAAAGGCTCCTGCCATGGGTACTTTGGTGCAACTTAAACCGATGGACATGCTTGTGTTTAAACATGCTGTTTGCTAAGGAAAAACTCTGACCGCCACAGAAATCTATAAATGAAGCACCACTCAGATCTGGGAGGCTATTCTTCTCAATTCCATCCCTCCAATTATCACGCTCATTTCTGACGAGAGAGTTGACGTCTCCCAGTAGAACAATTCAGTCCCCAGTTGGAGCTCTTTGTAGTGCCCCTTCTATAGACTTCAAGAAAGCCAGATACTCCTGTTTTTCTCGCTAGTTGAAACCCATTAAGGGACCTGTCCCCAACCCAGAGGCGCAGGGACGCAACCCTCTTTAACACATGCATATGTAACACATACAGTATAGGCAAACCCCCTTCAGCCTCTCACTTCTTGCCAGGAAGCTTCAGAGTAGAAGAAAGTCCAACCATCTGGAGGAGTTGGGTTTCAGAGCCCAACTTATGCATGGAGGCAAGCACTACTGTCTCTTGCTGCTACCACAATCTCAGGCTTTTTCCTACTCATTGAGGTGACATTACATGTCCATATGGTTACGGGGCGGCGGTGGTGCCGATGTAGAGCGGTCAACCTCTGATCGCAGGCTCAGTTATCGCCTTGCCCGCCAATGTGTCAAAGTGTCATGGGCACGACACTGAACTCAGAATTGCCCCTGGTAGTTGACATTGCTAACATGAAAGGCACAGGAGCTACCATCAATTTGTGAATGTGTGTGTAGGGGCGAATGGGACTGTGAAGTGCTTGAGGTAGAAAAGCACCATATATTTATATATACATATTTTAGCACCCTACTCGCCAATTTTAACTGCACCTTAGACATTTAGGGCCCCTTGGTGGGGAGGGTGATGGGACATCACTGTGAGTAATCATGTCACACCTGAACCGGGGGTGTCTGTGTCCCTGTGGGGTGGGTTCTGGTCCTTGCCGCCGGGTGCAGGACCTTGCCAAACTTCCATCTGTGGCCGAGCCTGGTCTGGCCATGTCTACACCAACCCTTGTGGGCCCCCTTCTCCCTGGGGTGCTCCCCTCCTGGGCGGGGGCGGCTGGCCCCTGTCTTGCACCTTTCTGGACCAACCGTGGGCCTGGTGGATGGCTGCCTGGAGCGCGGTGCGGGTCTCTCTTGGGGGGTCCTGGCTCGTACCTAGGGTTGGGGCGGGGGGATGCCCAGAACCCCTGGGTGGTGATGAGGTGCTTGTCTGGGCTGTGGGCACCCCTCTCGGGTGGGGCCCAGCGTTGGGCCCTCCTGGTGCTGCGGGGGGGCTGTTCTCCTGGTTGGGCTGGGGGGGCACTCTCTTTCCCCCCATGCCTCCCTGCTCTCTGGCTCTGGGGGCCTCATGGTGGTCCTGCTGGCCCTGGCTTGGGTGGCAGACGTGGTCACCCCGGGGGCGGTTGTTCTGTGCCTGCTGCCGCGTGGCGTTGGGGGCTTCTGGCTGCCGCGGCTGCTGCGGTGGGGGTCTTGGTGTGGGGATGGCTGGTCACTCCCCTTCCTTCTTTTCAAATTCCATCATACATTTTAGAAGAACATAAACACTCAACTGAACACAGGTGTTAGCTCACCTTTGCACTAATAGTTTGCGTGATTGAATGAAATATCTCACACTAGTTGGCTTGAAGGCATAAGTATGCATGTGTGAACAATATCTGTATTGTGTACATGTTGACATGTTGATATTTTTGCAGCTAACAGGTGTGTTTACAACATTTGAGTGAGTGTGAGGACAGGCCCCCCCCTTTAAGATTTGTATTCTATCTGAACCTTACCGTAATGATAAACATCCAGTAGCTTGTTGCTTTATGCTGTTTCATGGTTTTACCCCCCTCCCCCCTCCTATGATCACCCTCCTATCTCCCCCTCTCTAACATCCCTCTCTCTTCTTCCTCCCTTTCCTTTTCCGTCCGGTCCAACACAAAAGATTTTCAAAAACAATTAAAATGAATAAAGTTTGGCCTTGATTACAAAAGGGGTTTATTCAGACATACCTCTGGTTTGTCAGAAGATTAACCCCTGTTGTTAAAGTAAAATATGTCCAACACAAAAGGCCCTCAGGTCTCATCTGTCTGCCCAGCTGTTGGACAGGACAAGTTAAAAAAAAAAAAATAAATAAATAAATGAATAAATAAATAAATAAATAAATAAATAAATAAATAAATAAATAAATAAATAAATAAATAAATAAATAAATAAAAGAAAAGCACCATATAAGTACACACCAATTACCATGTACCAAATCCCATGCATTGGGTCACAGAGGCACTCACCTTTGACTGCACCGGCACCTTGTGATCTTTCCTGGAGGTGATAGACTTATGGGATCCCACAAAGTATATTCTGCCTGAGCCTTACCAAGACCCGGGGGAAGAGGCCCAGCCACCGGGCGATTGCCTGGTAGCCCCAATCCAGGGCTTGGGACCATGGTGGGGTGATGTAGCAGACCGTTTTTTTTTTTTTTTTTTTTTTTTTCCATAAGGGGCATTAATTAGTAAATTCTCAATTGTTTCTTTACAGCCAACATCTAATCAACCTTTTATTGAATGGTGTTCAATGTTAAGTTTAATTTTTGGATTGTATTGTGGTCCTGGTCGGTAGAGTCCAGCAGGGTTTCTAAGCACTCAAGTGAGGAAAAATAAAGAGTGAGAGACGAAACATGATGTGAGACAGAGAAGGAGAGAGAGTGAAGGCGGTTGGACTGGGATCAGCGCCAAGCTACCCCACCCTTATGGCTGCTCCCTGCAGAGTGAGGAGTGCTGCATTTCCTGAGGGCAGTGCAGAGAAAAAAGGGGGAAGGAGCTCTGTGCAGGTCACCGTAAGCCGCAACCTCAGAGGGACAAAGACAAATGTATTGCAGACGTTTGCTATTTTTGCTTAAAGAAAAAAAAAAAAAGAAAGAAAAGCTCAACCTGACTTTAATTGTTTGCATGTTACTCTCAATGAAAACAATGCCCCTGCACATTAGAACAATCGCTCCCCTTTGTTCCTAACTTTCTAACTGTTTTTTCTTTTATGCAGCTTCGGGTTATATGTGTGCTGGACGAGTCTCCAAGGTCCCCACAAGTGCCTATAGCTACATTAATCACAGAAGCGTTTCAGTTCCCCAGCGTCCTAAGTGAGGGCTCAAAGGTTACAAACCAAAAACAAAAGTTTTCAGTTTTGTTCTTTATGCTCAGGATTTTCTTTAATATTCTGAAATCTTTCACATTTTATGCACTGCAGACGTTCAGAGTTTAACTGTGTGTTGTTTTGCTATACCTAAATTTTACCAGTCATTGTTATCTTAGCTAACTAGAAATTAGATAAAGAATTGTTGAATCGGACTCATGCATTTATTCATTTTTCCTTTTAACATCTATCAATACATTTTATAATTTATGTTAACTATTGTGTTTAAGTATTTTTAAGAAATAGAATGAAAATATATGAATTTATTCTTGCAAAAAGAGATTTGTTTTCATTATGATTAATTATACATTAAATAGGCTTTTACCGAATATCGGATTTTTGTTGCACATTTTTTACCTATGCAATATCTTCTTAAATGTCATTTTTATTTTGATAAATATTAGCTTTATTAAAATTACTTGACTTGTTTTTTATGAAACAAAAATCTAATCTTTGATTTATGGTTTTTAAGCCTTAACTTGCTTTTATATATATTTTTGATGTGTGCTTTATCTCAGATATCTGTAAATGTGGAAAATCCTCATAAGTTAAAGTTTACCTTAAGTGAATATTTCTTTTTAAAAACGGATGCAACAGAGAAGGCTGGACACATATAAAACATCCATCCATTTTCTTAACCATTTCATATCACTTTTGGGATCACTGGGTTGCCGGAGCCTGTCCCGCCGAATACTTGGCGTAGGCACACCCTGGACAGGTGCGTCAGTCTGTTGCAGGTCCAGACAATCATTCCCACTCACACTCACATGCACACCTAGGGACACTTTACAGTAACCAATTAACCTATGAAGCATGTTTTTGGACTGTAGGAGGAAGCTGGAGTGCCCAAAGAAAACCCACACATGCACAGGGAGATCACGCAAACTCTACACAGAAAGGTCTCAGCTGGGATTCAAGCCAGGGACTTCTCGCTGTGAGGCGAGAGCGCTAACCATACGTAACATGTAATTTATTAATATATTGATATAGAGCTTGAATTCTGGCAGCACAGATATAACAGTACAAGAAATAATGATGTTTCTCATTTTAGTTAAAAACTTTAAATTGTTGAAACAAATGTTGATAGTTTTACCAATAAGAATAAATTTGGAAAGATTGATATTGATCCTCTGAATAACTGAATGGGATTGTGTTTGCTACTTTTCGATCCTCGGACTATCATTGTTAAATAGTAATACTAGTAGTACTTTACAATAAAAGAAAACTTTATCTTAAGTCTTGGTTAAGTAATAAATAAAAAAAACGAACTTCTCTTAGATCAAACTATTTAAATATTCATTGGACTCCTAAATAAGAAGAAATATGAAGCACTAGTGATCATGAGATAATTATCAAGTTAACCACAATGTAGGTGGTAGAGCGCTAGTTTTAAACAGTGATGGAAGTGAATTAAAAAAAAGACTTAAAAAGATTAATTTACCGTAGCTGAAAAAGATGTGTTGGAGACAAAACCTAATTTTTTAACATCTGCTTAAATTTTTCTCAGCATTTGTGAATTTCTGCAAAGGAATTTTTTGTATGAAGGTCTGACCTTGAAAATACAATCTTTTCAATGATTGAAATTCAAAAACCCAAAATATTTCAGGTGCCACACATGTACTGTTTGAACGCAGGAGAAGGGAGCGGGAAGGCAGGTAGAGAGGAGTAAAAGAGAAATTGTGTGTCCTCTTGTGAAAAGTGTGCAACGTTCTAAATTTAAAGAATCAGGACATCGGCCGATCCTTAAAAATTTATTGAACGTAATGTCAAATGAAGTCATAGGTGATATAGGAAAGAAAACACAAGTAACCCTTGCATAGATCTTTGACCATGCCTTTTTCTCATCTGACAAACAGAACATGTTGCAGCAGAATTCTTGACAAAACATAACATAACATGACATGATGGCTGCATTAGACAATGTGTTGGGCTAGATTTGTGGATGAACAGAAGAGCAGAGCAAGAGTTCAACAGTCCTCCAGTAGTTTACTCCAGAAGGTTCCAGCTTCCCGACCAGCTGGCAAATGTGCATTCATAGAAAATACAAACTCTGTGCCATCACACTTTTAAAACAAACAAGTGAGGTACACAACATCCCAACATTCAGTCCAGGCCGTTGCCTCATCTGCAGGCAAGAAAGCAATCCAGCATCCAAACTTGCCTGGTAATCTGTACAGGGGATTGTTGGCGGCACAGGCCCTGTTTAGACATGATGGACGTGTTTCTCACAGTCTGGACTGAGATAACTGAAAGAGCATTTCAGTCCGAGAGTCTAAGAAACTAGCCCTTGTTGACGTTGCTCACATTCAGAGTCCAGACAGCACAACCTGATCACAACACACAGTCGGTGAGCACAGCTCAAATACCTTGCGCCACCTCCACAATCCGGTAGGCCCCTAAGGTGCCTTTAAGAAATCCGACAGAGGAAGCAATTCGACTTCTGAACAGGGCCTCGATGTGCATAAAAGCAAGGGTTTCTTCATTTAAAAGGTGCAGCTGGGTTACAGTCGATCAGAAGCTGGAAAGGCAAAGCTCATGCAGTCTTCCATCTCTCATGCAGATTATTTTTTTCTTTTTGCAACCAGAAGGTAGATACATTGCGGCAGCTGAAGAGCCTGAAAAAAGATTTGAACAGATGTGAATCACATTTTGTCCTTTTTCTGTTCAAAAGAAAAGAAAAAAAATGCAGGTCATTCATTTTTTGATAGGCTGTGTCGTCCAGAGTATGGCGAGAGATGGTTGCACTGCAGTTTCATTTTCATGGCTTGCTGGCAGAAGATGTATTTTTCCTATTTTATTATAAGGCATGTTATTAATAAATAAGTCGTTTTACAGTTCTATTACACAGAAATAAGAAAAAGGACTCACATTTTTCTTTTTGTAAGTACAGTATGCAGAGATTACATTTTTTTAAGTTATTGTATTAACATAGCATTTTTCGCTAAAGCTGATCTTTTTTTTGGGCTGTATTAACGCTCCGTGTTTTTACAGAAGGAACATTACACAGCGAGCAAAAAAGAAAAAGGAACAAGAAAACAAAATTTACTTGTAACTTTTGTCAAATTTCTCCAACAGCAGACATGAATATGGGCTCATCCTTACAGCCTGACTAAACCGTTTAGCAGCTTTTGCTACAACCACTATAAAAACATCTTTATCTGTGAGTTTCTCAAATTAGCTCTGATCTTTTTACCCCGAGGGATTTCACAAGATCCAAAGACCCCAGTGGCTCTTTTGCATGTAGCCCTGTTTTATGTGTTTTATGTGCAATCTGAAAAGATTTTCTCTCTTTCTTTTCCAAACCACAAACAAAATGTCCATTTTTTTCAATTGGACAGGTGAATGCATAGCACCATCTGTTGATAGTCTCACTGCTAATGTGATGTTTTCCACTTCACTTTGGACTGATAGACACAGATGGGGCTGACTTCTTACAGATCTGTGTTCCAAGGATCCCCAAAGCAATAATTTTCAACATTTCTGCTTATGGCATCGGGACACGTCTATCCTAACTGCAGAAAGAAAAAAAAGTCATTTTGATACATTTCTGACAACAAAAAAACTGACAACTGAAAAACTTTTACTGAGGCAGACTCCACAGCAAAATATGAAGAAAGATGTCATCCTATGTTTGTTGTCAGTAAATACAGCAGATGAGATTGTTAATTTCTTCAAAATTTACAGACTTTTTTTTCCTGAAAATGTCTCAGAAAACTATCAGTCCGTGTGAGGGGCAAGTGTCATTGTGAAACTGTTTCATGTTTTGCTGTGAGAGCCAAAAAAATCATTTGAAAACTTCAGCTTCTGATGATGTGTCGGGTAACAGGACAACAGAGTGCTCCTGTTCTAGCACCACAAAAGATGGCCACTGCACCAACAGAAGCAGCTGAGAAACTCGGAGGCTCCCTGCATTGAAGCTCTTTTCAGATATATGTCTTGCAGGGTTTTTTTCAGGAAAGCACTAAAAAGCCCGAACAGTACAACTCATACTATCATTCGGATAAACTCATTCCAGTAAGGAGTGCAGATGTACAGTGGCAGAAGATTTTCAAGTAGTCATTACATTTTGTCCCAATCTATCAGCACTTCTCCTCCCATCTGCACGTGAAAAATAAGCAGGCACTGCAGAAAAAAAAATCTTGCAACCAAGAAAAGCATTTCAAGCATTTGAATGAATCCTTTGTGCAAAAAAAACAAGGACGAGGTACAATTTATTTGTACATGATAATGCCCAAAAAGTGCAATATATTGTATTTACTAGCTAAGTTATTTTTCTCCTATGGATTCTACACAAATGTTTTAAAAGCATTCAGGTGTACACCCCTCTAAACTGGACGTAGCACCGTTCTGAAGAACGTTTGACTTGCAACAGTATGGGAAAAGTCAAGTCATCTCTGCAAACTGTTTTCAAGTTAATGTCCTGATTGTGCGCAGCTTTAAGTGAGCAAAAGAGCAGGTTTGCAAATGAGCTACTTGTTGTACATATAAGTGCTTGTGTAAAGGCTATGCTTTGGGACTTTCACATTCAGAATTGCATGACTGCAATTAACACTTATGGTTCTATTTTGCATTATAGGAAGCCCTGCTTCGAAGCTTGCAGCTCTGCAGCAAGTTTGCAATGATCTAGCTGAGGTAGAGACATGGAAAAGGATGGTGCAAATTAAAGGCATGGAGGAAAACATTTCGAGTTAAATTGTCAAACATGCAGAGTGATGTTTAAGTGCATGACATGAAATGCGGGTTTTACATGGCAGCATGGATCTTTATTCTCAACCGTCCGTCCCATCACTATTTGAGCCTAACTAGTCTGGCGTCACTCTCTGAAACAAATCCACTTCACTCGACTGAGTACTCTGAGGCACTTTCACTGGTCCTGTTGGTGGAAGGGATAAAGGCACTCGCAACTGATGTCACACAAAAAAATCTAAAGTATGAATTCAAAATTTTCTCTGGATTTTAAACCAACTTGTACTAAACTGAGAGGTGGAGATGGCATAACATCTTGTTCAAAAAAGGTCCATGCACTGAACTATTGACTAATACAATAACTGATGCTTACCGTGGTTATATTATGCATTTCTGAAATTACTTAGTCAGCATTTTGTCTACTTTTAAATTAGAAACTCTGCATCCTCAAGGTGGCTTTCGATATATTTGATAACAATTCAGAAAGACTTTTGATTTCCTCAGTTTCCCTGATGTTAGGGCACTGCAAAGTGCTTGAATTGCAACAGGCTGTATACTCATGTCATGCATTTAATATACCAGGATACAAAAGTACCTTAGCTGAAAGGCCATAATGCAGGTAACTTTTTTTCATGCTATGATCTCATTTATGTATTGTTTCCCTTAAAATTTTACATTCATTTCTTATACTTCTAAATGATTTGCGTTTTCAAATTAAAACCTCGTCCAGTGCACTCAAAATGTAAACATATGTGCCAGGGGGAATGAAGACAGACATCCAAAACAACATCCTTCCTTTTTTTTGGTGTGTGACACATGACTTGTGCATGCCAATATCAAAATGGAAAGTCTCTAAATCATGCTCGTGTGAAGCTCGCTTTTTGTCGTGGCGCTGCATTGCATCTAAAGGGCATGGCATTGAATCACTTGGTGATAACACAGTTACAGCAGCTGCAACAGCAGTGTAGATGTCTGTGAAGCAAGCAGACCACCATCTGTTTACATCCAAAGAAGAAGGATCAGTCTTCCTCCTGTAAGGTGCTTTGCTGAGTGGCTGATCGTTTATGGGGGTGGGGAGAGAGGAGAGGGTGAAGGATGGCGGGAGGTCATCGGACTTCTTGGCGGTTAACCGTGGTTGCTGAGGATTGCGTGTGTAGTCGTTTCTGGTGCATTGTGCAACTTGCTGAAATGTTATCTGTACTCCATGCATAAGATTTTAATTATTACGCCTGTCTCTGATAAGACTAGATGCACTCAGTGTCCTCTAGGGAGCCGTGTATATCTGTTATGATCAATGTTTTCTTTTAGAAATGACTATAAATTTCTAGGATTGGTAGAATAAGTTGTTCTTTCTACATGGCATGTACTTCAGAAGCAATTTTTTCAGCTTCCTTTCAAGTATAGCTGAGCATGGTTGGAGGCTTAGTGCTTAAGAGTGCTTTGGAGGAGTAAATCAAGCATTACTAACTGATGGTTCACCTCATGTAAAAGTTTCTGGCCTCAAGTCTAAACATCTGTTAGCAGTTTGCTTTTATTTACACAGTTCTGAGTAGCTATAGTGCAATTTCCAGTTCTAAGGTTTGCCTCCCTAAAGTTGTCGATGCTATTGTTGATGTCTCCATCGATCTCCATGTACTCTGACTTGCTGACAACAGATGAGCTACGGCGGCTCAAGTCGCTTTCGGAGGGGATGTTGGGAGTGCTAACATTGAGCAGCTGGGCTTGCTCCTCCCCTTCGGTCTCCCTGTGGTAGAAGTAGTTGAAATTGGACACAATTACAGGCACTGGAAGTGCAATTGTCAACACTCCAGCAATGGCGCACAGAGATCCCACAATCTTGCCCCCTATAGTGACCGGTACCATGTCCCCATAGCCCACAGTTGTCATGGATACAACAGCCCACCAGAACGCATCCGGAATGCTGACAAAGGATCCTCCATCTTCCACCTCAGCAAAGTAGACAGCACTAGAGAACAAGATGACTCCAATGAACAGAAAGAAGATCAGCAATCCCAGCTCTCGCATGCTGGCCTTGAGGGTCTGGCCCAGAATTTGAAGTCCTTTGGAGTGTCGAGACAGCTTGAAGATCCGAAACACCCTGACCAGACGGATAACCCTGAGGATGGCCAGAGATGTCGCTTGCTCCCCCACTGCCTCTTTGTTTGGGTCTTCTGCCAGCTCGGTTCCGAGTGTGATGAAATAAGGTATTATAGCCACAATGTCAATCGTATTCATCATGTTCTTGAAGAAGGCTGGTTTGCTGGGGCATGCCAGAAAGCGAACTATCAACTCAAAAGAAAACCAAATTATACAGAGAGTCTCAATGACGAAGAAGGGATCAGTGAAGATGTTTGGCTTGTAATAAAAAGTAGAGTTCCCCACCGAATAGAAATGACCTGTGGAGTCAACTTTCAGCTGTGGCAAAGTCTCCAAACAAAAAATGACTATAGATATCAGGATCACCATCACAGACACAATGGCAATCCCTCTTGCAGTGTTTGAGCTTTCTGGGTGCTCAAAGAGGAGCCACATCTGACGCTGAAACTCCTTCTCAGGTAAAGGCCTCTCTTCCTCCCGGATGAAACCCTCGTCCTCTCTGAACCTCTCCATCGCATCCACTCCCAGCTCGTAAAATTTGATCTCTTCTGAGAACATGTCCAGGGGTACATTCACTGGCCTTCGCAGACGCCCTCCCGACTGGTAGTAATACAGGATGGCATCAAAGCTGGGGCGGTTTCGGTCGAAGAAATATTCGTTCCTCAGGGGGTCAAAGTACCGCATTCTCTTTTTGGGGTTGCCCAACAATGTTTCTGGGAACTGGGAGAGAGTTTTTAACTGAGTCTCAAACCGGAGGCCAGCAATGTTGATGACCACTCTCTCGCAGCACTCGTGGTCATTGTGATCTGGGGGGTAGGTGTCTTGAGGGTGGCCCGGGACGGCTGAGGTGTCATCCATGTTATCCCCCGCTACTACGGTCATTTTGTGGGAAGAGCAGGAGCAGGTGATAAAGGAGGAGGAGGAACGGGAAATGTGTTGGGGTGTTGGTTAGGCTGACTGGTCAGGCATTCAGGATGAGAGAAAAAAATTTCAACTCCTCAGCATCCCACAGCCCTTAGACTGTTGGAGGCGTCCCCAGATGCCAGGGGGGCGGTTGGCTGCTTTGCCTCAGTGCGGCTCCACTGCGGCTCTCGCTGACTTGACCATTGCTGTTCTCCAGCGCTTCTGCAGCATTTGCTGCTGCTGCCTCTGCTGCTTCTGTCACCCAAAGAGAGAGGGAGGGCAGGAGGGTGGGAGTGAGGGAGGGAATAATGGAATCAAACAGCCAAGATATTTGCTGGCTCAGCATTTCTGCACTTATTCATTTTTATATTTATACCGATCTCTGACTACAATTAATGCATGGAGCCACTCATAAAAGTAAAAAAAGAAAACTCAAGAAGAGTTATTAATGACATTTACTAGTGAGGTCATCGATTTCATTCTAATAATTTTCCTGAGTCACTTTTTTAATTACAGTGTCATTTTTAATCATGTTTTATCAAACTTTTATTGGAACGTGACTTTCAGTTTACCAGAGAAACCACAGGGCACTGCGTCTCAAAGGAGAATAAGTGATTTGTAATGTGGCACTCTAATTAGCCATGACGCATAGGATTTCAATGGTGATGAATCAACTCTTGTTTCATGATGCAGCGCATGGGCCCTATAAGCACTATTTATGAACACATGGACGACAGCAGCATCCTGCTGGATTGGATCTCTAAAAGTAAAATAACTTTAGCAAATGCCCGAGTCAGCAGTTTTCCTTACCGTGGCTCGGTCTTGAGACGTCTTGGCTCAAGTGGAATCATCCAACAACACCGGTGCGGTGTCAGGTGGAAACTTTGCGTGGCTCCTATCAAAAATCAGCCTTCAGCCTCAGTGCAGTGGTAACCTTGTGAAATGCATTTAAAAAAATCACGAAAAGCTGAGCGGTCCAGTGAGAAGAGTAGGTAGCAGAGAGAAGTGCTCAGCTGCGGAGTCCGAGGTGCGCGGCGCTGAGAGCTGCTCGCAGTCTGTACCGCAGGAGAGAACCTCGCGCTGCAGTTCGGAGGGGGAGATACATTAGAGCGCAATAACCGAGCCCTTGACATTTCCAGACATCACTACATCAGCATAAATCTGCACCTATTTTCTTTTGGCCACAGGTCAGGATGACGGACGGGGTGTTTTTGCTGGAGAGGATGGAGGAAACGAATTCTTTTTAAAAAGAAGAGAAAAATCAAAGGATGGTGGACAGGTGTAGCAGCGACGACCAAAAAAACTCAACAATGTCAGGCCGGTTTTCAGTGCATTTTACGTGAAAGTGCAGTGGATGCGAGGGGAGGAGAGTGAGGGAGGGAGGGTAGCAGCAGCAGTAGCAGGAGGAGGAGGAGGAGGAGGAGTTGGAGGGGTTTCGACGCAATGCAGACCGGCTCTACTAAAGGACGCCGTCAGAAGTTCCTCATGCACAACAAAAACAGTGTGCCAGCACTGGCGCAACCAGCACTGCAAGCAGGGATGGAAAACTCCATCCAAAGCCGTTGTGTTACATTTTAAAAAATCCGTAACTTGAAGAAATAACCTCAGATCGTGCGCGAGACAGAAACAAAACATTTTCATTCCATCACTTTGATTTCCGCAGACATGTGCAGTCATTTTTACTCAATTAAGAACATTTGTGTTTAAATCCAAAAGTAAGAAATAACATATTGGATTTCTTTTTCTTTTTTTACAGGTTGAATAAAATAATTTCTTATGCTAAATCGATTGGTTCTTTTGGTAGCAAAGCAAGAATGTGGAAGAATTCAATAGGTTAACTTTCAGCACCACGGACAGCGAAGGTCACCCGCGTCACCTTAGAAAGGTCCCACATCTGGAGAGATTGCCAAGGCATGATTATGCTCATCACGGCCAATCATTTCCTATTGGCTGACATAAATCTATACAGTCATCCACAGCAGTGATGGGCCGAGCTGACCTGCAAAAAAGGTGCAGACTTCTGCGAATATTTACAAAAATTGTTAACAAAATAAAATACTTTTCTTTATCACTGACATCTTATTAGTTGGTTTTCTGACTGTCCAATCACAATCAGCACACGAATGGATTCTTGTTTTAAACATAAAGTCTAATTTTTAGAGTTCGAGTTTCAGGACAAAGGAAACGTGAGAACAGCCAACAACTCTTTGACATTCAGGCTTATAGAAAAATAAAATGTTTATTTTAGTCAAAAATTCACATGAGTGCATATCATGCATGTTAGCAAAACAATTTCTGATTTTTGTGGCTGCATGGCAATCAGTTAAGAAGGATCAAAGTCAAGTTCTGTAAAAGACATTGAAAATTAAGATTTACAAAACTGTAACGTATATACATCAAGCATTTTTGCAAAAATACATTTACAAAGCAAAAGAATGTTCTTGACACTCAAAAAGTGGCAGACAGAAGCTGATGTCCGCCAGGAAGTCTCTGCAACTTTGTCAATGCATGGAGTAATCCGCAAGAAAAGGATCCATTACTTTGGAGAAGAGGATGTCAGGCTTTCCTTAATCCTTGCCTTTCTGCACGTAAACAGAGAACAAACCACAATGTTAACAGCAAAAACAAACATCCACGGAGCCCCCCATGATTCCTGACACATGCAGAAGCAGAAGGTTTAAATCCAGGGAAATGCTCCTGTTTGGTGCGTGAACGTTTTGCTGTCTGCAGAGGTATCAATCATCCACAAAGCGGCGCTCAGAGATCACCACTTCTGGGCTCACGCTGCGATGCAAACACTGATTTTTTTAAATCTTATTTTCCGAATATATGAGGGGCAAGTTTTATATAAAAAAATAATAATGAAAAAAGTGCATTTGCGTGAAGATTAGGGCGTTTTTTCAGATTAAGCTAAACTCCAAGGTGATGGTTAATATTCGTGTTTTTCAGAGTAAAATTATTTACACATTAGGAAATAAATATTTGACTTTGTTATGAGATTATGCGACTGGGGTGTGCTTAAGTGCCAGTTTTAATTTCTCTGCATTAAATTTCAGTTTTGTAGTTTTTAAACATATTTCACATTCATTAAACAATGTTGTGCTGAGCCTTTTCCAAGAACCCTAAGCCCTCTTCAGCTAAGAAATCGTTGTGACACGCAGACACACAAGCAGTAATACGATTTGGAAGCTTCACTTTCTGCGTTTTGCTTGTGGGACTCCCTGCGCAGGACCCGCTTCCTTGTGCGTTTTGACGCACAGGTGAATCGTAGTTGGTTCGCTCAGACGCGTGAAACTGCAAGGGAAAAAGTGTTCGATTCTCGAATGCAAATGTACTTTAATCTACCATTTCAAACATTTCAGACGTATGTGATCGATATTTATGTGGCTGTAGGTATTTTGACTGTGTGTAAATTTGTGTTTCTTTGTAGCTTTTTATTCTTATGGACCTAAAACAAAGAAATTCTAATTTTTCCTTTTCTTTTCTCAATTGATACTTCACATTTTACGCATGTAACTCAGAGACCTTGCCCTGTTGTTTGACCCGCCTGCTGTGGAATCGTGTAAAATGACACCTTAAACTCTTAAACGCATGGACGTGACATGCACAATAAGTCCATGCAATGCGCTATTTATATGCGTTGCCATGATGTCATGTTGGGTCTAATAATAACCCTCGTTTGTGAAAATGAGAGCTCACACATAATGCTGTGGAATACCGCTTTTTCTTTGTTTGTTTTTTTCTTTTCTTTTTTTAAGGAGCTGCTGGCAGTATAAACACAAGTTCCTACAAAAAGCAAACTCACCACAAATCCACTCTTAGTCACACATCCGTCAGTTTCCCCACATATGCATCTGACTGATTCGTGCTTGGATGCGTCAGGGTCTCCAAGTCGTCGCTTTCCTGATAGGACTCCGTTTGGGAAAGCGACAAGTTACTTCGGATGGAATCTCCTTCACCTGTGTAGGGCTGCTGCTCCACCAGCCCACAAGTCACGTGGACATGCTGCACATTTTCCTCCTCTTCATTCTCTCTGTGATAGAAATAATTGAAATTGGAAACGATCACTGGAACGGGTAGAGCTATGGTCAGAACTCCGGCGATTGCACACAAAGATCCCACGAATTTGCCTCCAATGGTGGTGGGGCACATGTCTCCATACCCAACTGTAGTCATAGTCACCACAGCCCACCAGAATGCATCGGGTATGCTCGAGAACTCAGAGTTGGGGTCCTCCACCTCAGCAAAGTAAACCGAACTAGAGAACAGAACAACTCCGATGATCAGGAAAAATATCAGCAGTCCCAGCTCCCTGAGGCTAGCGCGAAGCGTTTGGCCCAGAATCTGCAGACCCTTGGAGTGTCTGGACAGTTTGAAAATCCTGAAAACACGGACCAGACGGATGACCCTCAGAATGGCCAGAGAGGCAGCCTGCTGACTGCTGCCCTGATGCTCTGCCAGATCCATGCCTAAGGTGATGAAATATGGAGCTATGGCCACAACATCAATCAAGTTCATGATGTTTTTAAAAAAAACCGGCTTACTGGGACAAGACAGAAACCTCATCATGAACTCAAAGGAGAACCACACGATGCACAGCGTCTCCACCATAAAGAAGGGGTCTGTGAACGGGCTGGGCTCCTTGCCATGTGCGCTTCCATTGGCATGGTTATCGGGCTCTGGGGGGACATCTTTAAATTCAGGTAAGGTCTCCAAGCAGAAAATAACAATGGATATCAAAATAACCATAACTGACACTATGGCAATCATCCGCGCAGGTCCAGAGCTCTCTGGATACTCAAATAGGAGCCACACCTGACGTTGGAACTCATTGGAGGGCAGCGGGCGTTCCTCCTCTCTGGGCAAGCCCTCATCGTCTTTGAAAAGTTCAATCACCTCCTCTTCCAGCTCATAGAACTTTAATTCCTCCAGGAAAATATCCACAGGAACACTTACAGGCCTCCTGAGCCTTCCTCCTGACTGATAGTAATAGAGGATAGCGTCAAAGCTTGGTCTGTTCCTGTCAAAGAAATATTCGTTCCTCAGAGGGTCATAGAAGCGAATCCTTTTACGCGGATCACCCAGGAGAGTGGTCGGGAAGCGGGAGAGTGTTTTCAGCTGCGTCTCGAAGCGTAGGCCTGAGATGTTGATGACCAGCCTCTCGCTGCACTCTTGGTCCGCTGGTTCCAAGTCTGCAGCATCTTGGAGCAGAGGAGTCACTGCCACAGTCTCTTCGTGATCGTGCTCGGACACCACAGTCATCTTTTTTTACCCCTTCCAAGGGTAAATCTGTTTAACTCCTCCTGTGCCCCAAACGGCTGTCAACCCCCGGAGAACAAGCTCTTCTTTTTTTTCCGTCACCCTCTGTCATTTACATCCAAAATGAGTTCTTCTGCTGTTGATTTTTGCTTCTTTTTTTTGTCAAATTAGTGCCTCTGAATAGTGCACACACATCTCCACTTGCATAAGCTGTACTAGTGGCTCCAGGAGGCTATCATATTCACACCGTTTTAAACTCCAAAGCCCTCCCCATGTTAGAAGACCAGATGACACTTGTTGCTGCTACTGCCTGTCCCTCTCATATTCACTCACCTCATAGCATTGCAGCAGTTTTAAACAAGTAGCCTTATAAGATCACCTTTAACACGGCCTCCATGCATGTTTGTGTCAAACATTGTATTTTTTGTGCTCTCCGCTTTAAGATTTGGTAATTTTTAAAAATACTGTCCTCAAAAATGGATTCCACAGCCCTGAAGGTCCTTCATTCATAAAATCAGAAAGTTATTCTTGTCATCTCTGCAGCTACATATTGGATGCGTCTTTTAAAATACATCA
Organism: Oryzias latipes; assembly: GCF_053564925.1. Taxonomy (NCBI): domain Eukaryota; kingdom Metazoa; phylum Chordata; class Actinopteri; order Beloniformes; family Adrianichthyidae; genus Oryzias; species Oryzias latipes. Next base: position 16,429,189 of record NC_136242.1, read on the forward strand.
ACCAAATACTAAAACCAGGACCTGAAACCCACCCGACCAGTGGAAGCCTGACGCACACCTGAGTCACCAGAAAGGAAACTGCCTTCAAGAAAAGCATACATTGGTGCCCACAGTCAAAGACCTCAATTGTACGGAAAATTCCTCCTTTCCCTACATTTGTGAGTGTAAAGACAGGTACTGTAAATATCAATTAACACAAACATTGTTTTATTTTGAAAAAATAAAGTGGAGAGGTTCTGTAAATGTGAAAAGTTACATTATTGTGAAAAAACTTGACCCTAAAAAAAGATTTATTTTTTTTACTTGATCCGACTGGAATTAGCCACATTTTTGGCAGATTACAGTATGAATAGGAAGTTGTGATATTTTTGGAAGATTATTATTTTCCTATCTTCTGAACAGGTAGAGTAAAACAAAAAGAAACAGGAAGCCAAGAATAAAGATATTTTTTACAAATAAAAGATTAATAATATAAATTTACCTAACACAGACCTGTCTGTTTGCATGTCACAGCTCACAGTAGTCATTTCCTTGTAGAGTTTATGTAGAATTCACTTTTCAATCTGATTTTAAACCATTAAAAGTTGTTCTTTGAGATTAAATCTGTGTTTTAAGTGACACTTGTCCATTGCATCAAAACTGCAAGATACCAGTAAAGGTTCTTATACTTGTTTAAAATTCCCTGTTTTTTAAATGATCAAATTATATGGGTTTATTGATAGACTCACAACTATTTTCAGAGTTTTTTCTTTTTGATGAGCGATGTTTGCTCCAAACTCCTCACTTCAGCTAACTCCACACAGCAAACTCTTCTGTCCACTGCTGCATTGTGATCTATTTTTAGCTCTCTCTTTTTCACTCCACTGCTTTCGTAAGGCTCTGTGTCAGACGCTGCAGTTGTAAATGTAAACCTACAACAACAACAGCCCACTTTAATCAACAGGATGGTTGGCAATAAAGTATAAACCCCTATATCTTAAATTCCTTTGAAAGACACACAATTATACATTTTTTTCTATCATTTTTATGAAGGACTAAAGTTTAGGTTTCAGTATAATATCTGTTTTGGACCTTTGTGTCGCCTGCTGCTCAGATATTTGCTTATGGCAGGCATCAAATGTTAGTCTGGGTTATGCAAAAGTGTCGCCCACTGATGGTATCCAAGGAAACAAACAACAACAAACAAGCTGAGAAGATGACACGTGACTCTCGACACATTAGTCAGTCATTACCACAGAGACTCTGAGACATCCAGATTTATTGCTTAAATTGGCAATCATTACGGACACTTTCCCATCATCACTGTAATTACCAATCCTCAATCACCCTTGATCATTGTTTAATTTGATGTGTCTTGTGTTTCTATGTTTTGATTGCGCTTGGCTTCATATAAATACATGCAGCGAGGCTTTGCGGTCTCGTGCACTCCGACTTAAAAGTGGCTGCATGTACCAAGGAGAGGCCTGAGGGACACATGCCATGAAGATGGCAGGGTGCACAATTGCTGACAGGGAGGAACCTTCCATCGTTATTAATGGCTCGACCTATGAGGGCAGGAGACTCCCTCTGTAATAAGATCGTCGGTTCACTTGCAGCAAGAGAACATCTGCTTTCTAATCAACGACTGTGGAGATCAATATGAATTTATCACTTTTGGTATCATCATTGAAGCTCTGATTGTAAAAAGAAAATATGTTTTTAAAGTTTGAATTTTGTCTTTGTCTATATATACACAGGCTGAGTTTTCTTTCCAAACCTATAGCAGACGTGAGGTAATGACAGCGGCAGCTTCTGTCAGTTACTCTCTTTGGCGTTCACCTCCTCCTGAACCCCAGGCCAAGTGTCTGTATGCATGTATGTGTCTGTACTTTTTTAAGGGATGACCCCAGCCTGTTCAAAATACAAGAAGAAACATCAAACCAGGGATAGATGTGCTGCAAGACAGGAAAAAAAAACTTTTTGATCCATAAGTCAATTTAGCAACCAGCTAAAAGAACACAGTCTGAATACGTATAGATATTCTTGGAGTGTATTGATATTTATTCTAATCACTTCTAAAATTGGTTAAGATGTTGAGGTTCATTCATGTAAACCACCAACATCCTGTCTAAAACATAGAAAAAGCAACTGCATGGAAGGATGTTGGCGTTTTTTTGTTGTTGTTTTTTTTGTTTTTCAGAATGTGCAATCTTCCAATCTGTCCTGAGTAGCTATTTAGAAAAATACATTCTGATTATTTCCAGGCCAGTTTTAACCATTGTTCTCCATGAAAATGATTTCAGCTTTCAGGATATATTTCTTTTGGCAAAGTAAAATATTCTGGACGCTTAGCTACAATCATGGGTGCAAACGGGCTTAACTGCCACTAAACAAGACGGAAGCACATGGCGGTTCAGGGACTGCATTGCACCATAAAGTCACAGGAGGTAAATATAATTTTTAGATCGGGTTGAGACTGTAAAACGTTCTCGCAGCACTGTTGTGTTTCTGTTTTTCTTTAGTAGTACTGTTAACATCTCTCATTCTGTAGCATCTTGGGAAAACTTTCTGTGATTCCAGACTTTTTGTTATCAAAGTGTTCCGCTCTTTTAAGGGATTCTTGTTTGTACTTTTGGATTTGTTGACCTGTAACTGTAAATGTTTTAATGGGATGGTAAACGATTCTTATAGACTCCCTCTGATGCAAATTGTGTTTTTGGTGTTTTTAACATGTTCTTGTGACAATTTTCTGATGATTTAGGACATAAATTAACAAAGAGAAAGTTAAAATTACATTTCTGAATGTTTTTTTATTTTAAATCGTTGGGAATGAGAAGCAGACAAAAAAGGGTGTTTACGAAAGAGCTTATTTGTGATGTAGAAAATACAGTGGGCCCCAAAACGCCCTGCTCTGAGCTCCCAGCGACAGAGAGGGGAAGCGGGCGTGGTTGAACCACACCAATAGTCCCGCCCACAACTCAGAGGGGAATTTCAAATAAACTACTGCTAGAAAGCAGCATAGTTTTTTTCATTTTCGCTAAAAATGGCATTATCATAATTAAAAGGCCACTGGGAATGCTTATAGAATAGATCAAAAGATGATTGAACAGAGATTTAGTGTATACAATTGAAGAGTTCATGTTTAATTTAACAATTAGCTTTAGCCTATAGTGATTAGGTTGCGTGTCACCCAAGTTTTCTAGTTTGTTATTTTATATTTCTTGTTTTTGTTTAATGAGGCCATAACCATTCCATTATTCGTTTTATAATTTCTCTTTCATTCAGGCACCTTTGCTTGGGATTCTGACCAAGTCATGCCAAAGCAATACTTTATGCACATGGTCTGATGCAGTGACTGATGGAATGACTGTACGCATTTACATGTGCATCAAAGATGTGAGGAACATGCAGGTCTCTGTAATTAGCAGTGTGAAAGCTCTATCCTGCTTGCTCCTTGCCTATGTTTATACCGTCTCAATTATCTGCTCTATAACAGAGCAGAGCGCACATCTCTCCTGCCTCTGAGGTGTCTGTGATCCCAGGGCTTCCACTCCTGAAAGTGGACACCAATGCAGAGCTACTTGCCAGTTCCTGCGCTTTGATAGCCACCAAGTTTAGCCTGCTGTCATCTGAAGTAGATGTCCATGCTTTTTGCTGATCGGCAGCGAGGCGTACAGCAAAGATATGAAACAGGACACCTCAGATCCGGAGGGCAGGGTTCCTTGGAATTACCTCTCTGCATGTCTTGCCCCACGCCCATCTCGGATTATGATTTCACTCCTTGATCAAGCCTTTGCCTTTTTTAGCCCCCAGTATCATCCAAAATCCCAACTGAGGCAAGTGCACAGGGATCACTTCAAAAGAAAGCCCCACATGGGTTATCAATCAAAGCTGACTTCAAACATTAAAAAAATATGTTTGTAACTTTATTATTCTTGTCAATTCACTCTTATTTACTGATATTTACATCCATAGCTTCCATCAGACATGTTGTATTCATCACATTTGGAATTGACTGACAGTCACAGATAATTTAACCAAAAGTATCTTCACAAAGACAGTTTAATAACATAAAATGTTAGTCTCCTATAGAGAAAATTCAAAGAAGAGGTCAGATTCAAGATTTGACTGAAGTTGTTTGGTTGGATAAAATCCCCCTCTGACCTTTCTTCAGGGAAACTCCTGTGACTTTGAAGTTAAATGGAAAAATTTATGTGCGAATGAAAAGAAAAATTAAACCACACACCTAATGATTGAATTACTTATTTTTTCACAATTTACCAATCATTTTTTAAATATTTTACAGTTAAAAAAACATATACTCCTCCATAAGCAACAGCTCAGTGAAGGTCTGACCCATCAGGCTCTCTAAGGGTCAAAAGGTTAAACGTGGGTGAGACTAACATGTCGCGTTTGAAGGTTGTTGGATGGATCTTCAAACTTCCACGGCTCACATGTCGACCCTCCCTGGGGAGGTTGTTGAACTCCATGTTGCTTCTCACTTATGAGGCGCCAGTGACTGAATGAAATGTAACGCTCTTCACTGAACATCAGTATAGTTTCATTTGAATGCCTGTTCAACATCTTTTTTTAACAGAAACCTACATTGTGAAACAGCCTGCACAAAGCACAGCTTTTCAGTTGTTTTGCTGCCAAAAAATGACAAACACATAAATGTTAACTTTGCTGAAATGGCTAGCATGGAGGTTTTAGTTAAATCAGCTGATCCAAAAGTAGTTTTCCTGTTACGACTGAGTTTCCTGACTAATATTTGAAAATTAGAATATAGGTTAAAGAATGTTAACCATTATATACTGTACAGTCATTTAAAACTAAAACTAAAATGAAAGAAAACTGATAAAAATAGTGTTTTTTGTAGTTTTTTTTTTTATTGTTGTTGTGGTTGAAAGAAAAAAAAAGTCTGTGTGCCATGATAGGTGATTGCAGTTTGACATTAATACACATTTTCTCTCAAGAACCATGAAATGATGGTATCCATGTCAAGTTGTAAAATCAATTGTTTCCTGAAAGTTTGATGTATAGCCTGGTTAGAGGTCATTTTTAGTGCTGTGTAAAAAAACAATATTCAACATCATTATTTAAAATGGACCATACTGAGCAAACTGTTGAAAGCCCGGAGCGAATTAAAAAAATGACACAAGACACTTTTACTTTAAAAGCGTCAACAAGACTTGGTGTAAGTGGCAAAAACCCAAAAAATGTCTCACCCTCTTTTTCGTTGCCCTTCACACAGAGCGCTCATGAGAGGGGAGCAAAAGCTATAGACCAGACTGGATGCTGAAAGAAAGCAGGAAAAATATGTATTTGTTCTGGATGTCATATATGTGTCTACACTTCTTTACTTCATTATTTTAAATATTTAAAATGTTTTTAAACCTTTTTTGGGTTTTTTTTCTGCACTGTTGGTTGTTGTTTAATTAAGAAAACAGGAATTGCACCAGCACTTTAGTTCACTTCTGATCTCCAGCTTGCTGAAAGGGTCGTATCATTGGTATTCAGGTAGACCAGAATGGATTCATTGGAACAAATGGTAAGTGGTGTATACTTATATAGCACTTTACTACCTTCTCAGAAGACCCATCGCGCTTTACAGTCACAGTTCCGTTCATCTATGCACACGTACACGCACTGATGGAGGCTCCGCTGTCACCAATGCAAAAAGACGGTGTGTTAGTGTCTTGCCAAAGAACACTTTGACACATGGGCAGCCATGGTGGGAACTTAACCAGCGATCTTTCGATCGGAGGGTTGACCACTGTACCTCTGCAACGCAGCCTCCCGGTGATAACATTAAAGTTCAGGTGAGCTTCTTTCAGACTTGACTAATTAAGCCTTATGCAATCTTAGATGACCCCACCCTTACATTAACGTGTTCTCCCTACCATGATAAAGGTGGATAAGGGTGGAAAGATTTCATGTAATCCATGGACACCAGTGAGGTTCACAAATCATTGAAGAATAAAGGTTCAGCGCACTGTCTAGTAGGTCTAGATGACCCAACTCCCAACATCAAAGTGCCTAGGATAGCACAAGGGTTACACATACTATACGTGAAAATTAATTTGGCTCAACAGCTCAACGCATTTTTAAATGTCATTTTAAAAAAGTGGCATCGGCTGGTTATTAAAAATACGCAGTAATGAATATTCATCCGTCACTTCACTATACATCCAAAATCAGAAAATATAAAGAAAGTAAAAATGAAGAAAAAATACACCCTGTTACACTGTGTCATGTTTTGTTGAAGATCTTTTGAAATTCTTGGCTAAATCACCAAAAACCTTTAACCAGGACAAATAATTTCAAGTCTTTGAGGCCATGAGTGGATTTTCTTTGCTGATTACTTTCCTCACAGGAACCACCACATTTACACAAGCACTTTACAAGCACTCCCTTGTTCTGAAATTCAGTTTAACCCTTGTGCTATCCTAGGCACTTTGGGAGTTGGGTCACACAGCTGGACAGGGGCATTGGATCAAACTAAGGCTTTTACATGTGATTAAATGGATGTTTTCAAAGATGTCTTAAAATTGTGTTTGCCTGACATAAAGGGAAAATCTTTCATCATTTTTAGTTGTTTTTGCAAATTTAATTTTACTTTTAGTTTCCGTTGCTTGCTTTTACATTTGCCTGGTTACCTTACAGCAAAGCTAGCGATTGCAACATTGCAATAGATCAATACAACTTGCCCTCACTTTGAAATGGGATTTCCTTCACCATCAAAAGAAAGAATTGTGCATTGATATTTCGTTTTTTAGGTGACTCAAAACTTAATAAACATAATCAAATGAATCCAACCCAAACTTAAGATATAAAGGTATTATTCTCATGTTTATGTCTAAATGAATTTTGTATTTTAGTCTTTCAGCAGAGCTGTAATTGAATCCAGCATTAAAGTGCAAACCCCTGTGCTGGAACCTTGGAGACTCCTATAAATAAACAGGCAACACTCCTTCAACACTTGCCTATAAGGCACATGGAATTATTAGCTCATGGCAAGAGCTGCCTGATCTTACAGTGTGTAGCCACAACTATTTTCTGCCAGCCATGACCATTGGCTAACTCCTGGAGCGTGTCAGGAATGTGGTTTATTTGGAATTCGGAAAATGTAGTTTGTGCGTTTGCATCAATCTTACATGTCTTGGTCTGTTGCTGTGTAAAAATAAAAACACTTCGGCATTTATTGTTGATTCTTATGTGATGTATCTATTTTAACTTTTTTTTTAATTTACTACTCAAAGAGGGTTAAAAGTGAAAACAAATTTTTTGACAAATCTGTATTGTAAAATTTCATTTTTTAAATTTTTTTTAATGTTATAGGGACTTGGGAAAAACTCTACCTCCTGCAATGTTTGGTGTTTGGTAAAAAAGGCAGTGAAGTTCATTTAGTTTAATTTAAAACATTTTCTACATTTTTACACAGGATTCATTATTTTTTGCTCTTTTTTTTTTTTTGACTAAAAAATAAAATGCTACGTTGAATTCATTGGCATGTGAGTTCTTCAGTTTCTTTGTAAGTGTGGCTGTTTCATAGTTCGTACACCAGGGAGCACTACTATTTCACTGATATACCAACCCCTGCAGCCCATCCAAGCACTTCCACACCAGAGGAGCAGTTGAAGTGAGGGAAGAAATCCAATTCCCAGTCATGAAAAATACACACAGAAATATAAAACATACATTCTGAAAATACAATATTGCCCATTTATTTCTGTAGCAATTAGAATGAGCAGTTCATAGTTGAGGTGCACAACTTCTATTACTTTCAATATTGAGGCATTTAATTATCTTTAATGTACTTTAGAATAAGTTTAAGCTTTATAGAAATCCTCAAACTCAAATTAACACAAAAATCAACACTCAAAGAAAACGTGAAAATGTCCTTTGATCTCTGTGTTTCTGATTTGGTAAACACAAAGTGCTGAATTAACCATGACTGAGCAGGATAAGCTCATGGTGTTTTACATATTTAGATATGGCTAACATGTGGCTATACCTACTGTGTATCAGTGAACCGGCTTCATTGGTTCTGTTGATAGTTTGAACCCTGTGCATAATGGATGTCCTCGTCACTGGTTGGTGGAAGAGCCAAAGCACTGAACCTGTGACCTTGGGGCAAAATTGTTTTATTTTCAACATACTTTTTTGTGTGTGTTTACCTAAAGTAAGCCAAAGACAATGCAGAGCAGCAAATTAATAAATATAAACATTATAGCTGCAAGAACAAGTGTCAGGAGGCTGCAGCAAATAAGAAGCATCTGAAAGAGAAAAGTGAAGAACTAAATGAACTGGTAACACTTTATATTGAGATTCCTTAACAAGCTCTGTTAACACATTAACAAGCATTATAAATGAATTTATAGGGTGTTAGTAAGACATTTATTAGTACAATAAGTCTAATAAGGTTAATTAAATTACTTAGTTAACACATTTACAAGTCTTATTATTACAATTTTTTAAGATGCCAATGTTACATTTATTGCAATTATAGATGCCTAACAAATGTGTCAATGTTAATAAGCTTAATAAGATTTATTAACAACCTTTTTTAACATATTAAGAAGTATTAGTATTATTTGGGGTTCTAGTAAGAAATTTATTAGCATTATAGGTGTCTCACACAAGCCTAAGTGTTAATAATCTTAATAAGTTTTATTTACAAACTGAACAAATTAACAGGCATTATTAATGTGTCAGATGCTAGTAAGATATTTATTAGCATTATAGATGTCTTGCAAATACCTGAAGGTGTTAATAAGATTCATTAACATCTAAAGTCAGACCATTGTCTTCAAAGTCCATATTACTAAACTGCTTATAAGCTTAACAAATGTATTAATTAACTTTGTTAACAGTTTATTAATTGTTTTGCAGCACCTCATCTAAAGTGTGGAATCATTAGCATCTTAAAAACATTGTAATAATAGAGCTTGTAAATGTGTTCACTAGGTAATTTAATTAACCTTATTAGACTTATTGTACTAATAAATGTCTTACTAACACCCTAAAAATTATACTATAATGCTTGTTAATGTGTTAACAAAGCTAGTTACGCTGTTTTTCAGCAAATTCTGCATATCAGTCAACAAGATTCATCTTGTGATGCTTGAAATGCCATTGCAAAACACAATTAAGACATACAATTAAATTAATTTTATGTTAATTGTACATTTGTCTAAAATTGTTTGTTAAAATAACAAATTTTAACACTAAAGAAATCATTTACTAAAATGATAACCTTGAGGTCTCGTGGTGTTCAGTCTTAATCATAAGAAAAGCATTTTTTCTCCACTTTCTCGCTTCCTGACAGGGCATTTGACAAGACATTAAACAAAAAAAACAGTTACCTAAAATTAATAATTTGTGGCCCCAAATTAGCATTTTATGCATACAAATTAGTATTTTAGCAAACAAATTAGTATTTTGTGGGCACACATTAATAGGAATCGAAGGTACTATAATACAAATTCTAATTTGCACATACAAAATGCAGATTTTTGTCCACAAATTACTGACTTCAAGCCACAAAATGCTAATTTGACTGCACAACATGCTAATTTGTGCCCACAAAATTCTTATTTGTGCTCATAAGATATGAGGCCAGAACAGTCTCATAATTCAGAATTGCACACACTCCGAGTCACAAATGCACACACTTCGATTCACAAATGTCATTTTATGCAAACGTGCTAAATAAATTTGGAAATGCACACGTTCGAAGTGTGTGCAATTCTGAATTATGAGACTGTTCTGGCCTCATAATAAGATGCTATTTGTTTGCACAAAATGCAAACTTTTTTGCACACGAATGCCAATAAAATGCCAAATTTTTCCCACAAACTACTAATTTGTGGGCAAAAATTATTTACGGTGGTAAATTGTAAGGCACAAATTGTGGCTGCAAAATATGCATTCTGTGCAGAACATACTAAATTGTGGCCACAAAATCCAAATTTATGTGCACAAATTATCAATTTGAAGCTTACAATTTTTTTTACGTCATGTCCAGGGCTCTGTAATTTTTTGTCAACTAAAAGCAAGGAACAAATCACAAAAACCTCCAAAGTTGGTATTTACAGAGGATGCTTAATCAGACCTAGTTGCATTCACCTGAACTCAAAGAGTGTCTGTAGTGACACTAATGATTTGTGGATGTACTCTGGTCTTGTTACAGCTGAAGAACCAGGCTGCCCTCCTGTGGCGATGGCGCTTCGACAGCAGCACGTAGAGCACAGGGTTGATGCTGGGGTGCAAGTACTGAAGCACAGTACAAATGAAATAGAACATATCCCAGGCTGGTCCTTGACGATACAATTCCAAGTACACACAGAGCTCCAGCACATAACCAGGCAGCCAGCACACCGAGAAGGTGGTAGCAGCCAAAAACACCATTACAGATGCTCTGCGAGTGTTCCTGGCACTAGACACTGACATTACAGGACTCTTGTGTAAAAAGAGGGCCAGGCGAGCATAGTTGAAGGCGATGATCAGCATTGGAACAAAGTAGTAAAGCACAAACTGGCTCAGAACCACTTGGTAGTGATGCTCATGAATGGTTGGAAGGCAGACGGTAAAGTTTGCCAAACTTGGGTTCAAACTTTCCTTGGTGGCAAACATTCGCAGAGGCACGCTGATGAAGAAGCTCAGAGCCCAGACCAAAACAAACATGAGGATCACCACATCCATGGTGGGGGGCTGATATGGGTTGGTGATAATCATGGCACGGGCCAGCGACACTGCACACAGCGAGTAGGTGCTAGCTGCCAGGCTGAATGCCAGCAGAAACTGGTAAACCTTGCAGGAGGTGTCTCCCAAAGGCCAAGTGTGGCTTACAGTGGAGTGCAAGGTGAAGGGGATGAGCAGAAGGCTCAGGGAGTCAGCTAAAGTCATGCTGAGGAGGAGAATATCTAAGCGGTTCTTGCGGATGGTGTTGTACTTGGCGAACAAGGAAAAAACAAGAAGGTTGGCGCATAGTCCAATTCCCAAGATGACTCCACATGTGCAAGCAAAAATTACTCCATAGCTGTTTGGAACTCCCATCTTATCTGACACCTGTCAATCAAAGAATATATACGTACTGTTAAAGTTTCAAGCTTCACCATCTTTTTAAAAGAGGCATTGTTTTTAGAGGGAAGACTGCTTTGTAGAGTAAAACTATACCATAAGTTGTAAAATTGTTGGGTTCTATTTCATTCAAAACTGTCTGTCTTTATCTTTGTTTTAGTATTGTTTTTGAAAGATTGCAGTGGCAGGGCTAGAAAATTTTAAATTGGGGGAGGCCATTACAAATGAAAGGATCAAAAAGACATATTTCTGACACTTTTATTTTTATTGCTACTATTGTTAATGTTAAAACAGCAGTTCTGTTTAATTGAGGTCCTATTACTAAATTACTAATGCTTAAAGAAGCTTGTAATGATGATTTCTTAATCTTTGTCAATAATGATTCTAATGTGGACTCAAAAATTGAGGGCAAGTTTGTGTGTGTGTGTGTGGGGGGGGGGGGGGGGGCTTTTTGCTAAAGGGGCAGCTGCCCCCCATCTCTACCCCTGACGGATAGGTTAAATATTGCAAGCTCAATGCCTAATGTTGTGGTGCAAAAGATACTTTGATAGATACTGAAAATCAAGAGTACAGAGTTGAGGTCATAAAATCTTCAATAAAGTCAATGCTTATGTGGTTAAAATGAAACAATCCAGAGCTTTATAGCTGCACAAATACATCATGGATTGTCACTACAGTGATTTGGGCCGACGTCTGCTGAATTTGAGTATCTGATAAATGCTTCCCTTTACAACTTTGTAAAATTGAATTTACTTTTATAATATTCAGTATATTTTTTAATACATTAAATGACTGAAATAAACCTTTTAAATTACAAAAAACATTAAGTAAGCTCATAGGTAGCAGGAACACATTATGTGAATTAATACAATAGTTTAAACAGTTTTAAATTGTCGATTTCTTCCAATTAGATAAACTTAAAAAAGTGAATAATTGTTGTGATTTTTTGTATTTAAATTATTGAAACCAAGTGATACAAAATGTAATGTTACATTTTCAATTTTCTAAACTATTGAAGGACAAACAGCAGAAAGTTCCTAAGTAAATTGTCTCAGGGATGAAAATGCTAGTTTGTTTTGTAGTTCGTCCAAAATCAGTCTTTAAATTCATCAAAAGATTGTGGAAGACATTAAAATGCATGTCTTTCTCTTCTCATCATACTAAGAGGACCCAGGGTTACAAAGCCATCTGACAATGAACACTCACTTAAAAGTAAGATAATATAAAATGAATTTCCTGAGGTGAATCTGGCATCAAAAATGACAAACACTTTGAAAATATTTGAAAAACTTCATTCCTTGCCGGTTGATACTCACCATAGTTGTTTCTCTACTGTCTTTCCTGTGTTGTACCTCTACCCACATTGTGTTCACCAGATAGTCTTTCTTCGCAGATTTGTGTCCTGCTGATATTTTCAGGGCAAAAACCAAGTGGCAGCTTCTCTTGCTTCTTTGCTCGGTCAGACAGCTGAATGTGAATGCGTGAAAAACAAACATTGCTTGAGCTGAATTCATTCTGGTTCACTGGACTCAAGAAGAACTTATCTATTGGGTCAGTCTGCTGGCAGAACACTTTTGTTTTGCCTTTTTGTCATTGAAGGATCTCAGGAGGTTTCAGTAGTTGACTGTGGCACCTTGTGGCGCGGCTGATAGAGTTTTATTAAACAAGAATGAATGACATGTAACAAGACCAGCTCGTCAAGTGATTCATTGCAGTAAGGATGAACGATTTTTTTGTCATTAAACATTTTCCATTTCATAAGTTCACTCATGACTTCCTGTTAGTTTAATTATTGTACAGATTCACATGTTTTCTTTTATTATTTAACATACATTTTAGATGAAAAAATGCTACAATTTGCTAAAGTTAATTTACTAGTAGCCACTCAAATAGATCCACCTTCTGACATGAATGCTGAATAAAAGTGTAACCTATGTGCTGTACTGTTCTGTAACCACTTTCCCTCCTTCAGCTACCTAAAAAGATGTTGTTTTTTTATTTTAGTTGCCATATGAAAAATAGTTTACAACCACCCTCCTTAGCCACCATAAAACTCTACAGAAAGAATGGCCAGTATTGATTACCCTCCCTTTCAAACCCTCCTATGGAGATATTAATGTTTCTCTCTATTGCTTTGATTGATTTTTTCAGTATGAACTGCAGACTACAAGAGGCGGCTTTATCTGGCTTTCTGCAGCATTTATGACTCTGTGTCAGCTAATGGGTTTGTGGTGTACACCGATGCTGTTAGTGCAGGATACGGCTGACATTGATGCATTTGGTAAGCTTACCATTACCAATACCTATGTCTTTCATTCACTAGCTGCTAAAATGACACTTGTTGGCATATTACACAAAGGAGTGATCAGTGATATCTTAACTTGTTTGTATAAAGACAACAGCATATCAAGGAATTGCTTTTTCCTTCTACACATCATCTTGACCATGAATACAAGAATAATGGTGAATTGGCAGCATTTATAAAGCACTTTTCTTGTTCAATCCAGGTCATTTACATAGAGCCGCTGAACGTGGGATCTTGGATGCACTATTAGCATACGTGTTTACACCGTATGCTAATATGTAACAGTGGGCTGTCACTACCAAATACCAGCACATGTACCTACAATTAGAAGAGGTGGAATGTTGAAGCATTGCAAATCTTGCTCCAGGCTTTTTCTTTCACTTCTCTATTCTGATATATGAAAGACTTGGTATCATAATTCCGGTAAGGAGCAAACTGCAAATATTCATTTCTCATTCACTTCCGTGAATTAAAAAGGACCCTACCAACACGTCACTACTAAATCTAAATCTAAATCCCTGATTGGTCAAAGTTCAACTGATTTGCCTTTTAATGAGCGCCCAATGGTTGCACAATTTGTATGTCGAGTCCAAAAAACGGACTTAAATATTGTATTGTAACGTGAGAACGCAAGAGTTTTGAATGAGAAGCACAAAACTTGTATATACGTGTATTTATACAGGTTTTTCCATTGGAAGTGGTCGCTTGATTGTCTGTTGGCATGGCCGGTGTGAATGTGGCATTACCCAGAAAAACATCAAAACAAATGTATCAGTTATAATCGACCTCATTCCGGATTATTGCAAGACATATCCAGATAATTCCTCTAATAGCAGATGTGTGAAATTTTTAATGGTGACTTTTATAAGTGACTAACAGATTATACCGAAGAGTTTTTGCCATATTCATCATATTTAGAAACCCAAGCTGGTGTAAAATGGTAAATGGCAAATACAAAGGGCAACAGTGGAGAGGAAAGACTCCCTCTGAAAGGAAGAAACCTCAAGCAGAAGTAAAGTCAGTTTGTGTGACCATCTGCTGTGACTGTTTGGGTTTTAAGATGACATGAAAGAAACAAATACAAACACACTGGGACGTTTGCTGTAAGATGAACAAGGTGGGTTGGAAATTGCAGCAAAAAGAAAACAGGAAGCAGATGGACAAATACTTAATCCCCAGAGCATGAGTTGTAAGATAGAGGACAAATGAGTTAGTTATCAGTAAAAAGAAATGTCCTTTTAGCAGGAAAATTCCAAGAAAATCTGTTACCTAACTAGATATATTAGTAACTGGATGCGACTGGACAAAGCCAAATCAGTTAACGGTAAATTTATCCTAGGGATTTGTTAGTACTTCCACGATGAGAGAACAAGAAAGAGTCAAACACAAAATACTGGAACATTTCTTAAAAGCCTGTTAGACTCAATTTTTAGATACAGTTAAGTTGACAAATGACATGACAGATCCTTTGATGATACTACAGAGAGGGAGCATGTTAAGGATTAGTTGGACTGGACGGATGACTGAGGCTTGAGGAACACGGTAGGTGAGAGAATGAGAGATGGATCTTGATTTACCGGTGGATACATATCCAATTCTGTCACAGAGATATCACTGAAATCATGAGAGAACAGCATCTGTAAGTCCAGCTGTTTGATGGAGATGGTTCAGGAGTAGATGGTATTAAATGCACATGATAGATCATAAGGGGGAGGAGAGTCCTTTCAAAGTCATCATTCTCTGGTTTCTTTTCTTTGTTTCCCGTAATGACATCTGCATTGTCCCTTTAAGCTTGCTTTTAATTAAGCTCTTTTCAACATTCTTTAAATTTTTATTAAAATGATCACACCTTTAATATTTATTTTAAATATTTATCTTAATGTTTTATGTAAAGCACTTCGAATTGTCTTTGTAAACAAAATGTGCTATTCAAATAAATGTGACAATCTAATTGCAGGAATGTGGGTGACGCCCCTGGAGGATATACATGGACCTTGAACCCAACACCACTCAGATCGACAAAGCAACTTAGATGTGTGGTGAAACGTTTCAGGAAAGACGTCCAAGATGAATGACAACCTCCATAAACAGATAGATCCAGGAGAACATGAATAGATGAGGACCCAGAGTCAATAATCATTAGCAGATTATTAGTTGTAATGATCAGGGCAGTTTATTTGGTGTGCACTGAGTGGAAACCCAACTGGAATGATCAAGACTATTTGAATTTAGGTGGTTCGTTCAGATCAAGACCCGCGGCACTAACCAGCCCTTCAAGGACACATCCAGCAGCCTTTGTTTTCCTGAGCTCACCGATGGACCAGGCAGATGAGCAACCGGAAATGATCATTCCGAATGTGATGGCAAGTGTGAAAATCCAATACTCCAGTCAGGATGCCGCTGTAAAATTTCACTTCATCCCCTACTGAAGCAAGTTTGGACACAATGAGCTCCTAAGGTCAGCAGTCAGAGTTGCTGGGTCAGTTCACTTGCTTATACGTAGGTAAAACTGTCCTCTTTTACTTCAGTTCAAAAAGCCCAACTTCACATAAAAGAAATACAAGCCTACTTACACTCTTTTGTCTGTGGTTAGATTTATTGAGGGGGGGGCTCTTAGTTGACTGTTGAATGTTAAATCCTCCTCTTTAAAAGCTGTGCATGTTCTATCAACTAGTAGGCTTGTTTGTCTCGACTTTTTAACATAACTTTTGAACATCCATTTTTCTTTGACTCACTACCTCAGTTAAACCTTGTTTGGTCCCTGGAGGAACTCTTGGACCACTGACCGCAAAAGCTGCTGATTTGGAAATTAGTCTTCACAATTTAGCCCTCGACAAATTCCCCCTACCCCTGATGCATTGTTCCCACCAGGCTCAGAAGCACGCATTTGAGTGACCGCTAACAATAAAAAGTCTTTGTGAATGTGCACATATGGCCATTTTGGGCTTCCACATTCAAAACTCTATAGCTACGTACGTTTTTACCTCCATTTTCAGGCTCAACGTAAAAAACGCTTAGTTTTATACATATTCAGTCAATTTATACAGAATATAATAAGTAGTTAAACCAGATTGAACTTTGACGAATCAGGGACTCAGATATGGTAGTGGCCAATGGGTTTAATCACGAAGGAGAAATCAATAGCTGCTGTTTGTGCCCAGTCAGAATTCTATGGCACCGAATCTTTCGTGTATCGGAAAACAGCTGTGAAAGAAAGAAACCTGGAGTGAGATTCACAAGAGGAAGGGTCTTCCCACTGTGAGAACATGCATTAGTATCCCGTTGTATGAACACCATATGCTAAGCATGTTCAAAAACCTGCAGGCTTTAATGCTCCACATATGCAGCATGTGTACGTAGCTTTAGACACTTGTTTTTGTGAACAGATACATTTCCATGCTGCATATCTTCTTGATTGTCTGATTTTCTCCCTAAATTACATCAAAAATAAAACACCATTAAAGATTAGGGCAGCAGACACTTGACAAAAATTCATCACATCACATTACAAATTGTCATTAAACTACATGTAAATGATCAGCAATATCAGTAAATTATCAGCTTTTATGATCAAAATCTACTCAAAACCAACTTTAAGTTTGAGATTTAAAGTAACTTTTGATGAGAAGTAATTCACTTTACTTCTTGTAACAAAAGTTAAGAGGTTCTTTCCATTGATCTGAAACGGATTTATGCTTTTCCTGATCTAAAAATCTGCCCAGCAAACAGTGTACACCAAAAAAGAACATTTGGTTTTAAAATTCACTTCAGCCCAGTTTAAAGTTTGGCAAATGAAGACGCTATAAATCAAAAGGCTACATTTTTAATACTTGATTAACTGGAAACATTTACAGCATTCCCTCAGTGCAAATGCAGACCAATGAATCCGAGAGCCCCGACTCTGGCTCATTCTTTCAAAACAACAGCATTATGCAATAATGGGAGTGTGTCTGATGCTTCTTCTAATACCTTGTGACTCCATGACAGATGGGGAAGTAAGACAGAAAAGCAGTAACCCAACCACAAAAGAACATGAACAGAATTGAACTAAAGTGCATAAGGGAATTTAGTCAGCAGCACCTTGAGACATTCACAAAATAAATATACATACTTAAAGTGTAATAAATTATGACAGATGCATGTGTTAGTCAAGAAGTTTGTTTTGATTCACTGAAAAGAGCACATCTCTTTGTGCCCCTGTTTTTGTTGTTATGGAAAAGAAATAAATACTCGTTTCCAAAAGAATAGTTTTGAAGGATAATGGAGTTACAGAGGTGTGAAGGTCCTCCAAATAAATATGAGGCTAAAAAGATATGCGAAGAAACAAAAATACAAAGTACAAGCTTAACCCCGGCACCATAAACCGCCTGTCAGGCATGAGTCAGTCAGTGTCAGTGTCTTAGTGCAGCACCATGGAAAAGGTCCCGGGGATATTTCTGTCAGGCCTTTCTGTCCCTCATGGCCTCTTTGTGATGGCAGGTCACGCTCGCCTCCTCTTTTTCTCACTCTCTCTACGCCGGCCTAACCTCGCCTTCTTTTTCCTCTTAGTAGCAACTTTAAGAGGGTCTTCTTTATAGGCCATGGCCTTGTTTGTCTCCTGGGGGAGGTTAGGACCCTCCCTGTCTTCCTTGAACTTCTCAGGGAGGTTCTTGGTTGCCCCCGGGGACTTCTGATGTGGAAAGTTTCCGCTGAAAGTTTGTGTAGGAGTTCTGCTCTGTACGGGTGGTGCGTGCCGATCAGCGGTGTTCACCTCCCCCACCAGCTCATGCAGCCACATGCTCCGTCTGAACTCCTGCATGGATCTGCTTTTGTCGTGCATCAGCTGGACGTGGCTCACTGACCTCCTCCTAACAGAAGACATGCGGACAGATCAGCATGTTTTAAACACAACTAGTGCTGTAAAATTGTATTTTCGCCCAAATAAATGCATCAAGTGTCTCATGTCACTTCTCCAGCATAAGAACTCCACCTAAATATCCGCTTTTCTGCCTAATTTCTTTTAGATTGTTAGTAATAATGTTCTTTTTTTTTATGTTGTTGAAATGTCTTTACACCGCAGTGTTGAGTTGCGGTGTCCTGTAGTTTTAGATGTGGTGGCAGCTGAAATTTAACGTCAGGCTTCAGGAAACCTCAGTACAGTAGGTGGCAGCATAAACATGTCTGAGGCCTGTCACTAATCTGACTTTATGACCAACCTAAGAAAGGGAAAAAAAAATCTTTCCTAAAAATGTCAACGTAAGACAGAGCAGTGCTAAAACAAACAACAGGAATTCTTTAAAAAAAACTTTTATTATCTGGACTTTTGAAAATTCCTCCTTTTTTCTAAATGAGTTTTAGTAAAATTCTTTTCATCAAGTTAAAGTTATTGTAAAATGAACTCACGTTCTGTGATTAAGTGCATCAACTGGTCTCCCATCGAGAGTCACTGGAGGGAACAGCAAGAACACAGCCAGACTCCACTGATGAATCAATACTAAAGAGCACATGCTTGAGCCAAACATCTGAAGAACACAGTGATATCATCAGTCACTTCACTGCTTGATCAAAACTTTATTTCGAATTTTATGCCCAAACGTCTTCCTCCTTATAAGAATCTGCCTGCAGCTTGATTTGTTCTTATTTTACAGTTGTGTCAAAACAATAGTCGCTGAGTAAAACTTGGTGTTTTTAGCAAAAGGTCTATTTGTCATAAAAGCAAAAACTTGAACTTACAGAATGGATTTCTTTATTTTCCCTTTAGATGAAAGCCCACAAAATGTCCAAATCAATAGTCTTCTGTTAATAAAAAAATAGTTACAAAATGATAAAGCTATTCTGCTAAATGCAGTTTGGTCCATTCAGATCTTGTGTCCAGGTCCATTGGTGTAAATACAGCCTTGGGAAATTCCCCATGAGTCTCCTCCATTCATTTGCCTCCCAACAGTGTGTGTTGAGCTATTTATTTCTCCTCGGTGTCCAAATTGAAAGAGGGATAAAGATAGAAGGAGCGCAGCCCATCAGCTGCAGAGCAGCAACTCTGCTCTGCTCTGCCGTGATCTCATGAAGAGTCTGAATGAAGCATCCTCTCTGGGACAGAACGGAGCTGAGGAAATCGGTCCAGCCTGTGTGAGTCGGTCTGAGAAGAGCAACTGAGAGAAAATCCACTTTGGTGAAGATGCAAGCTCTACCTCTGCCCCTATCCAGCGCGAACACCCGGCCCAACCTTCTACCTACCTCCCTCCCCCAACCTTCACACACACCTGCTGTGACTCAAAGGTGGTATCTACGCAAAACACAAATCACCGCTCATGAATAATACCATGAAACAGGCACATTTTGTGTTATATATAAAAATAATTAATGCACTTTCAAAATTAACTCCATTTATGAGAGCGAAAAGCACTACAATTTCAGCCGTGCATTCACTTTGAGTAATCAAAAGTTACCAAGTAAAGCATGAACGGTTTAAGGATAGGGCCAGACTTAGTCCAAGGTAAACAGCCTGGCCTAACCACTTTCCCATGGGAGAATGACCATAACCTCAGAGAAACCCAACCCACAACCCTTCACTGCAGACTATTCAGCTCACCTCCACTCCTCCTCAGCTCACCACCGGATGGTCACAGTGGCTTCTGAGGGATCCCTGGTTCTCAGCTAACAAGAAAATTAGGGAGCTTGGTCCTCAAAGTGCAGTACTCAATCTCCAATTCAGTGTTTGGATCCTAAACAAAACCCTAAATATTCATCATGGTGTTAACGGTGTAACGTTAAAGCTACAACATTTGTATTGGTGCATCTGGGGCCAAACAAGCAGGGAGTGCTGTAGAAACTCACTCCAAAGTTTGGAAGTCAATGGAAAGTAATGACCAAAATGGTTCCACTGATAAAAAGATAAGAAAAATTCTTGTAAAAAGATAAAATAATAAATGAATTACAATTTATTTTTAAAGGGTAAATTGTGACTTCTGAACTGTGGATTCTAAAATCATGAGAAATACCTCTGTATTATTATTTTTGTAGACTTTGCTGATATTTTCTGTGTTTTAACAATAAAAATAAATGTAATTTAATTTTGAGTCATAATCCTTAAAGACCTACTCTGATGAAAATGGTGTTTTGGGGGGGGGGTTAACATTCTTGTAGCATTTTTCTGAAAATTAAGCTTAAAACTGCATTTCTGAGTATTTATTTATTCAACTTGTTGTAAATCAGGAGCAGACAAAAAATACTGTTTGAAAAAGATTGTAGATTTTACGTAGACGTTACAATCAGTGGACCACAAGCTACCTGCTCTGCTCCATTCTGATGCATCTACTTGCAGATGAACAGATCCACATACATATTCGTTTTCCTCGTCTGAGCTGGTATCTGGCTCAAAGCTGTTTGGCTAGATAGCTCCAATAGTTCTCGTTATGTAACCCTTGTGCTCTCCTAGGCACTTTAACATTGGGAGTTGGGTCATCTAGACCCACTAGACAGTGCGCTGAACCTTTTTTTTCAATGATTTGTGAACCTCACTGTGTCCATGGATTACATGAAATCTTTCCACCCTTATCCATCTTTGTCATGGTAGGAATAACACGTCAATGTAAGGGTGGGGCCATCTAAGTTAGCACAAGGGTTGAAATATGTAGGTTTTTTTATTTTAGCTAAAAGCGGCAAAATAATTAAAAGACCAATGTGAATGCTTTGACAACAGGTCAAAAGATGATTGAAGTAGAACTTTAAATGTGATGTTGAAGTTGAATAGTCCTGTAAAGCAGAAGACTTAAGTTCTAAATGCAAATGAAATAAACAAAGTCTTTAACGCTTTAACATTGGAGATTTGGCTGGCGATACCTAACATACGCTCTTGAACGTACCGTAACTCTTTGTTAACATGATCAACGGGAATCAGCCGATTCTCACGCAAGGAAAATCTTCTTTTTAAATCGGCTTTGCACCTATAGGCAACAAATTACAAACGTGAAGTGTTAGATAACAGCAAAAAGTCGTTTTTCTTCGAGACAGAATTACCTGATTTATGTTGATTGTAAAAGCACCTCACTACTTTAAAGTGTTGCATATCTGCACAAGGCTGCATTTCTCCACATCTGAATCTACTGGTATTGCGTTAATTAGGCAAACAGTGTAAGAGTTGGGTTGACAAAAAATCTATCCATTGATCCATCCAACCATTTTCTGAACCTGCTTAATCTTTTTTGGGGTCAAGAGGTTGTTGGGGGATGGCAGGGTACCCCCCAGAGAGGATGCCGGTCCGTCGCAGAGAAAGTTTACAGAAGTATTCAGATGGGAACGCAGATCAGAGCATCTAAAATTGACGAGCGGCTCTCTTTAAGTCACATGAGACATCTACATAATATGCATGTGTAAACAAAACTTAATATTATCTGGTAGGTACTGTACATAGCCCCAAGTATTAACACATAGCAATTTGTTTGTAACAATGTTGCCATTCTCTTTTCCCAAAATGTCTTCCACTGGTATCTGATACACTATGTTCACAAAAAAAGTTATTTTATTGCACACACTGTCAAAAAGTTTTATTTCGAGGTCATTTTAACCCATTTCTACTGTGAGGCTGCAGTACTTCTTTTTTTATTTCATGAATGAAACAAAGAACGTCTATGTGAAGCAGTGATTACTAAAATCCCTTCTGATCAGTGAGGACATTAGTTAGTGGTTGATGATTTAACAAGGGGAAATATTTAACAAGCACTCGTAATACAATTAAGCAAAGGGGTCCAGAAAGGGTTTGAGGCTGGGAGACCCCCCTGATGTATCCACAATTCAGCTTTCTTCCTTTTTCCCCAGAGTGTGCCCTGAACGTCAAGCACTTTAACATTCGGTCAGGGAAAAAAATACCTCATCTGATTCTGTTCAGCAGGAACTTTACCTGCGAGAAAGAAAAAAAAACAAGAAGAAAAAAAAATCCCCTTTCCTGGCTGACAAATGGATACAGAATGTGAGCCAGGAAAGCAGCTTTGGGTTCGTGCTAAATTGCACTCCCAACACAGAACTGTATTCTTACCCATTTTTTTTCACCTTTTCATTTTTATATTGCACCTACTTCACATTCGGCTTTATGTGTACCCACCCACTCACCCACTCTGGTTGAAAACGCTTTTCTACCACACAGTTACAAACACAACTCATTTCTAGTCATTTCTCATATAGAGTTAAGTACCTATTTTTAGACAGGTTTTACTTTCTCACTCTGTTGGTCCGCCCTGTTATGTCATAAACTTTGGCTCATGTTATGGCCACAGTCATTGCTCTTGTGAAGGTGCATCATGTCACGATCCTCTAAAAATGCAAATCCTAATGCATATTTACCACTTTTTCCCCCTTGTCTGCCATTAAATGAAAAATCCGCGTGATTTAAAACAAATGATGGGGTTATTTATTGTATTTTTATGAGAGTAAGCTAACTTACAAGCAGGCACAAAAATCAAAAAAGTTAATTAAAGCATAATTGCTGAAGAAAATCAGAGCTTCCAAAGCCTATTCGATAATGGCCTCTTTATTCTGCATTCACAACTTTGATTTGTTCACATGGGAACTTCAGGTTTGTTATCCTGGAAAACCTCACATGAAAAATGACTTTTGGAGAGTTACTTTTCCTTCTTAATGGTTTTTTAACTGCGAGTTACTGTACGCACCATTTCACGTAGTTCATTTGAGGCATATCTCATAATGTCGTATTGTGGGCCGTTGGAGGAGTTTTCTGCAACTCAGTTCACACCTACCAATCATAACTGTCATGTGAGGAATGCTCTTGATTCCCTCTTACCTCCCAGTGCCTCAACTACTTTCAGCAGGCATGCATTGTTTTACTCAGAAATGACCAGCAGACTGAACACTACGTTTATTCACAGGCTTTCCCTCAGTTGGGGGTTTTCTGGTGCTTAAATTGTGCAAGAGTTTTTAACTGCGGGTTTTGCTTTATTAGGAGTGACATAAAAGTGGGTTCACCATGATCTTAGCATTAAATGCAGTTAACTTGAATGTGTTAACATTTTGTGAATGTGTTTTTAAAGAAAAGTTGGCAGATCTCTCAGATAGCATCAATTTGCTTAAAAAACACACTCATTCACAGATGCTTTTTACTTCCAAAATTTTTATTTAAGTTATTAATGTCATTAAATTTTTGTTCTGAAGCTAAAACTTTGCTGCCCGCTTTTTATTTTTTTTTTCAAACGGCTAAACTGCTGCTTATTATTTCTGGGTGTTAAGGATTTCTTTAATGTGTCTTGAACTGAGTTAACTGGTTACGTCAGATTTTTAGTTTGAGACTTTTGTGCAGACTGATTGTGCAGCATGATTTTCAGGATTATTCCCCGGAGTTGAAGCAGAAATGAAAATGGAAGCTATCCACACAAAAAAAAGCTTCCTTTTGAAGTAAGTTGATGCAGTCTACTAAGTTATGCCTAATTAAAAGGGAAAAAATTCAGGAAATGCACACAAAAATAATAATTACTACAAAACTGTGCTGCAAATGCTTTGGCTTTCTGCACAAATTTACATGTCATTTATGGTGTTAAAACTCCATTCTTTAGAGTTAAAATTAACAATCTTTTGCTTTTATTGCTCTTTCAATCACCTGAGGTTTATATGCGCACAACACCAATGCATCTTATTCATGTTTTTTGCTCCTCATTATTGTAATTTTCTCCCATACGATGTAAAATCTAACAAAGTGAGTTTAAAAAATGTCAGAAAATGTTTCCAGAAGAACCAATCAGTATTTTACTAGAATTTAATGGGCATCGTTTTTGTAAATACCTTGTTGCCAACAGAGTTTGTTTAAAGGAAATTTCGACATTATGAATAGAGTTAATAAAGGAATTTATGTTTACTTTTGCAGACAAAAGTGTATTTTACTGAGTATGGTGTAACAAATATTCAATTTATATTGCTATGATCCAACCACATCGATCAGTCTGAGGCAAGTTGTTAATTGCATCAAATCAATTTGGCCTATACCATTATAAAGTCTTTTCAAAATGATAGAAATTGATTATAATCAATAATTTATGGGATGTTTGTCAAATAAAACGTCAGAATGCCATCAAATTAACAATTTTCCTGATTTTTTGTGGGACATATTTTACTCTATCCGTGTTATAACTTCAGCAAAGACTCTCTAGTTGTTATTTGGGAAAGTTTGTTGCATATTTTTGAAAAAAGTGCTTTAAGTGTATGCAAAACAACAGCAATGAGAACCTCCAGATAGGTCTTTTAGACATTTTGAAACTCCCCCATGAGAGCTGTTGGAACAGTCTGTCAGCCAAATTACAGATACCCCTTCCTGCCACTTTTTATGTGCATACTCTAAAGTAAACAGAAGGTGCTTTGAAAATGAAATAATAATGAACAACTATCATTTAAACCTTGTTCCACTGTATCAGTTCTCTGAACGCTCTCACTTCAACGCTGCCCTAAATTATAATTCCTGTTAAATCAACAGGGAACAGGAATCTCAGCACTCGCAATTTATTCTCCAGAAAGATCAGCCAAAACCAAATTTCAGTTCAGACATTCAGACCCAAAATCTGAACCAACCCAAACAGAGTCCAGTCCAACACTGGCAGCAGAGTGATCTTCCTCAAATCAATTAGCAGCCAGTTGAAAACCAAGCTTTACACTTCATTTCATTTGTCACCAAATTTACACTGATGATCATTTGGATCTAGCTGGTCCTGCCCTGATTTGGGTCTGTGTCCCCATAAGCTGACTCCACTTTAGAGAGTTTAAACGGGTGGCGAAAACTCATGTAAACTTAAACTTGTGTAAACATAGCAGAGTGGTGGAGACTTAAAGTGTTTGCTTTCCATTAAAAACACAACCTGCAACATTTTGCTCATAATTTATAAGTTGCATTAGGACTAATACTGATTTGAGTATCCTAAATCTCCAACTTCATCCAATATTTTTCACATATGCAAAAAGTTTTAAGTCTTGGCAAGAGGTCAGGCCAAAAAATGAGACATTCTGATACTTTATCTTTGCATCTAATGCTACTTTACCTGTATTTGAGTTTCTATAATATACCACCTGCTTGTCAGCTTTTTCCTCTGTTTCCAGTTCAAATGAGCTTTTAACCCACAATGCACAATGGACTGTTTAGTCAAAGTGTCGGAGAAGGGTCACTACTCCACAATTTAAGAGGCACACATCCTGAACATTACCTAATTCCTGCTCAGGGTTAGCAAAACACAGCCTCGTTCGTCATGCATTTATTTGATCTGAAAGTTGCTGCAAGATTTGTCTGTTTCTGTTGCAGCCGCTTGATATATGATAATCCTTCTCAGGTAGTGCTTTTGGGCTGATTTCATATTTACAACTAGATGTTGTTTTTATGTTAACCATAAATGTCAAGCTCCTGGAGACAGTGAGTCGGGGAGGTCCTGCCAGTACAAAAGCATGTTGTCCAGGCTCAGGCTGGAGCACAGGTACATTAAATCATAATTTTTCAGACAGGAAATATCTGCCATTGGACATTTAGCCTGTAAAATGTATTTCTAAGATGAAATGATTCACGCTTGACACAGCTCTGCTCTCATCTGGCTTGTGTTTTTGCACTCATCTGTTTAACTTCACACAAAAAAAAAGTTTCCAAATGTTATTCAGCGTATCATTAAAACGTGTCTTCAATCATGGCGTACAAGTGATTCAGAGTGACTCAAAAAGTAGAAAAACAAGTCCACAGCTTGAGTCTCTGACCTGGCCTCATGAGGTGCCCACCACATTAGCATTTCTCTTTTGGCAGCTGCTGGCAGTGGGGTGCCGTACTCTCTGCAGTGGCCCTGTGCTCCAGGCTCTTTAAGGAGTGGGTGTGGGGTCTTTTCCACGCACTTGTCCCATAAACCCATAAGTTGTTTAATGTCTGACCCCCCCCCCACCCCCACCCCCCCACCCCTGAAAACACACACAAACACACTTTCGCGACCCCAGACGCAGCTCTCATCACAGCTGACCGCCACCCTCCTGCCCCTGACCTATCACCCAAACCATTACCATAAACGTCTGCCCAGCAGCCAAACCACACACACACACACACACACACACACACACACAGGAGTGCTCACAGTCAAGCCTGACCGTGCAAGGATAGTTCTGTCTGAAGGCAGAAAATGGACCTGTTTGAGATGGAGCAAACACTCTAAGTTAAGATGGCATTTTACACACGACATGAAACCAACTGTGGTGTTTTCTGTTTTGTGGCTTGGGATGATGTGGTGGGACCGACTCTGGAGCACACTCCCGGCCGCAGCCGCTGCCCCGATGAAAAATGTGTCCACAGCTGTTTGAAGCACTTTGGAACACGCTGCATGCAGGCCCGCTCCGTGTCCTTAACTCGTCTGACAAATGCTGCCATTTCGCCCGGACTCTGCGAAATTAAAGAATCAATAGAAGTCTGACTGAGAAGACCACACGCACTGTGTTATGGTAATGAGTGCTGAGGCTGTTTGTTTGCTTAAGCGAAGAGCAGACTCAAATTGTTAATGAGTGCTTTGCGTTCAGCGTGCAACCACAGCTAAGCCGGTGGGTCAACAAGGTTGGCCAGACTAACCACTATACATTTCTGTGTGTTCATGTGTGTGTGTAACGGTGTGTGTTTGTCTGACACTGAAAGTAAGAGGGAGATTATGTGTTCATGATTTGGTAATATTTTTCTTAATGCAGAAAATGAAGCAATCTTGTGTGAGAATGCGTTCCTCTTGCCTTTACTTTCTTGGACTGGTCCATTGCTTTAAAAGAATGTATCAATGCTTAACATTCACCCACACACACAAACACAGTTTTGTCTTCTTGCAAAATATTTCAACGCTGAAAAAAAAAATTGCTTTGCTTGAAATTTCCAAATGGTTTTAATGCAGAGTGTTAGCCAAGTACACTTCACCAACTCAAAGCTGATCCATTTACTGTAAATGAGCTTGTCTCTATTGGTTTCCTGTCCAATTACTGTACAGTGAAGTTCGGGCTTGTATTTATTTATCCATAAGTTATTTTAAATGGACTGCATTCAATGCAGAGGTCTTGTTGAACGGTCTTGTCCTCTCCGCCTGCTAGCAGTGCTTGGCAGACAGACGGGGATGCTGAAGGCAGCCTCTGGACAGCTTTATCCTGTATCAAGCGAGCCCACCCGCTTCGTTCTCACCGGAGAACACTGACTGGCACGGCACTCCCAAGCCTCAGTTTTCACCTCTCAATTTTGTGCTACTCAGAGAGTACTGGAGACTACTGAGCACTTTTCACAACCCTGACACTATAAGAAGATGTCGATACAAAACTAGAGAATAGGAAGGCTGATTTGAACTGAAAAATAACATTTAAAAGGTTTAACTTAAGAAAAACATTTTAATGAGTTCATTATTGAACTGGAAAACATTCACTATTTATTTTAGGATTTTATTTAACTGAAATGTCCCACTTAAATCTGATTAGAAAATACAGTGAAAAGTTTTTTCAAGAAAAACAAAGTGTAGGATGATCGGATTACAAAATAGCATTTAAAACGTACTATTTGCAGCAAAAACCAATTGATTTTTTTCTGTATGAATTATAACATAACAGTCACGATTTCATCTCCGATAACAAACCTAACAAGTAAAACTGTACAGCTGATTAAAGGAGGAGTCTGTTTCAAATGTGTAGATCCTAAGTCTTAATTGGGTAATGTGTGGAGTCCTAATTGTGTTGAGCTCATGTGTGAGAAAAATGTCATTAAAGACAGGAACAAAAACAAAACTGGAAACGTTTGTATTGAAATGAATTGACATTGATATTTTTATACAATAAAGCTTTTTCAAAAGCTAAAATGCAGGCTGTTGTTGATATGGAAAAAAACTAAGACTAATTTTACATGTTTAAATACTTTTTTAAAAAGTACAATCAAAATATGGTTTTAATTCACGTTTTATTACTGGTGGCAACCAAAAAAAAATCTAGTCATTATTGCATCGTGATTAATATTCAAAACCTTTGAACCTGACACTCTCAGTATAGTTTTGACCTTGCAGATATTTGTGGTTTGATGGTTGCATATTAGAGAACAAAACCCCCAATTTAAAAACTCTGCAGTACCATTTACTATCAGGTAGGGAGCAGGTAGGGAGGTCTGGGGAGCGTGAAGGACCTAAAAATGCAGAAACGGGACCAGCACAAGAGGAAGGCAGAGACAAGACTTAAATACAAACGGCACTGACAAGACACAAATGAACATGATCAGGAGAGATTGGGACTAGGGAAGTAGAACTCAAAACCATGACATAACAGTAAATCTTTCAAAATAAAACAGGAAACAGAATTCAAACATGACAAAAACAAAGTGGAAAGCAAAAACCAATACAAAGAAACCCAAACCATTACACTTACATTATGTTTGAGTATAATAATAGTAGTGGAGTAAAAGGCACCTTTAAAAAAAAATGGTAAAAGAAAATTAAAAACACAGTGTTATAATATGATGCAAACCTCTGTGAAGCAAAATAATTGGTCAAAAGCTGCATGACAATGACAAAATTTTTTTGAAAGTCATTCATTTTTTACCCTTCACTGTCATATACTTATGAGGAATTTTATTAGTTTATTATTCTTATTATTCTTTTATTATTCTGACATTTTCCCCATTCTGACAGTAATAGCATTGAAAAATGTTCCTTTTTAATACAAAATGTGCTGTAGATACTGTCTTATTTGAATGTTTTTGGCATGTATTAATCTGGAGTTGCCGACAACCTGTGTAATGTCAATTTACTAATGAACAGTGAATCCATTACAGAAACTGTTTCTGTGTGAAACATTAATCAGACTTGGGTTTGGCCAGTCAGCTTGTTCTCCGCCCAACTGTATTTTTCCATCATTTCCACCAGTCGGATTTGCTTACAACAGCCAACATACTTCTCCAATCTGGTGTCCCTTGTAAAGTACGGCAAGGAAAGCTTGCAGCTGTTTGTTTTTAGCTACCTGTGCCTACCCTCAAGCATATAAAGCCAGCCTTTCATTGCTTCTCTGCTTCATGAGCAAAAGGGAATCAGTTTTTTAAAGTTTGTTTTGTAGGATCTGTAAATATAGCAGCAGAAATTCAGAGCAAGATCCTCTTTCGCTCTGATGGGGTATGGCTCACATGGGTGGCTTTGGAAATACTGAGGCAAGCTGAACATGTTTATATAATACGGTCCCCAGGGAAAGCTGAGCTTTGTGGTGCAGATGGATTACGAGGAAAAAGAGCTGTTCTAGACGCTAAAGTTTGGTGTTAATGATGGGAGTGAAGTGGCTGTGTAGGTGTGATATGTTCGTTTCACGGGCCATTTCTGTTCACGTCATTGAAGGGAGAGGGAGATTCCCAAAATAAGCTCTTATGCTGAAAGTCGGGACAGAGATTGTAATGCTAAGCCAAGGTTACTAATTTTCTCAACCAGCATGCTTTGGTTTGGAAGTGTGTTCCCTGGTTACTGTTTGCTAGCTAATTTTTACAAGTTGCGTAGTTAAAATACATTTGAGAAGTTAAGCACACATTTGTTTGTGTATTCGGATTCAAAAGAAAATGCAACTTTCAAGACCGGAAGAATTTTTTCCAATACCGATCAGTTAGCTATTGAAAATCCTGAGCAGAAAACATTGTGCTGCTCTCCATGTTGATCTCTGTCATAAAAATATGTTAACTTCTTGGCTAACGTTCGCTTTCCCCATTTTTAAATGTATCTTGTGTTCTTATCATAGAGAATGTAACACATTCTTCTGGTTATTGGTCTAGTTAACCCTATGACACTAGCTTCTCCTCTTGTGTTTGCATTCTTTTGACAACAGTTACTCTTCAATCATTTACGCAAATAACCTTATTCCAGCGGACTCTGAAGCGGAGAAACGCAGCCTTGTGCCGCAGTGAAGTGCTTACGCAATAGACATAAATCAACTGATTCGGACTTGGGGAAAAAAAGCAACTTTGCGCTACACTTCATGTTAGTAGTGTGTTGCATATTGGTGTAAGGTTGATATGAAAAACCGCAGATCTCCATGTCGGAATCAGCTGAGTCACGTTGATCGCGTGAACACACACTGCGCATTTGACGTGCATTAAAGAATGCACTAAATGCGCATTTTAGCCCATGGTGTTCACTTTGGATAAGCAGGAAGGGGCGTCTTCCTCTTCTTCTTGTTTTTTCTCTTTTTCTACACCACTCTTCATGAATATCGGCAATGTGAATATTGTGTGTACCTGTCTATGTTTAGAAATCTTGGGAGAAAAATCATTAATGATTACTGCATGATTATACTTCTAACCTGTAAATAGTTGTGAGCAGACTTTTTTTTTTTTTTTTTGGCTGTGTGAACTAAGTTATGTAATCTAATTTACTTACAACACTTTAATGTTCTAACTTTTTAATATCGACTATCCCCCACCTTTAACCCCTCATCCCCCATCTCTGACATCCCACTCTGTTTCTTTCTCTCCTCTTTTGTTTCTTTTTTCTGTCCGGTCCGACAAGGAATGCAAACAAAAATAATTTTCATAAATAAAGCTTAGCCTCAAATACAAGAGGGGTTTATTCAAATATACACTCAGTCTGTCTGAAGATCCACGAACCCTAATTGTAACAATAAAATCTATCCAATACAAGAGGCACTCAGCGCTGATCTGCTTGCTCAGCTGTTGGACAGTACAAGTTAGAAAATAAAAAAATAAATAAAAAAAGGATTAACTTCCATTGTACTTTATTAAAGAAAAAATAACTGTGTCCACATAGTTTCATAATGATCTGCAACAATATGAAAATTCTAACAAGGAGAGATATAGTTTAACAGCCTGATTTGGTTTTCTTTTATCTTAGGTTGTGCAAAAATAGTTTTTTCATTTTTTTATTTAATAGTTATGATAATTTATTAAAGTCAGATTTGCTGGAACTTCTCATTTGGGCAGTAGCTCCATGGACTTTTCCCTGATGACTTCCCTAACTTTTTTCCCCCCCAAAAAAAGAAGAAAAAGCTCTGACCGGGTACTGTGCAACCACATGTAAAACCCTGATCCATTTCTAACAAAATTGACCTTTTGCCACAAAAATGAACGGTTTGAATAAACAAAAGTCGGAAAATTAAGACATCACCCTCTTGGGAAGCACAAGCATAAAAGATGTTGATAGATTTATTTTAACACCTCCACAGCTGCAGATACTTCGTCCCAATCAGGCTTTTTTGCAGAAGCACACCAGCTCTCCTGAGCAGTATTGAACCTTAGTGAGGCCTTTGCTGCTTGAATGGGAAAATGCATGAGTGGGAGCAAGCATGCCTGAGGTTGCTGAGCCCCAGGCTTCTCAAAGTTAATAGGGACTTCCTTCCTAGCAGACAGTCTAACACCTGATCATTTACTAAGGAGGACATGCCCACGCATCCGTCAGAGCTGGCAGCCCTCAGCCTCTAATAAGGATCCGCCTGTGTTATTTAGCTGCCCATCAGTCAAACTGTTCACATACCGGACATCCATAAACAAATCCTGTTTTTCTCTCTGTCCTCCACCCGTAAAGTGAGAGAGAGAGCTGGTGTAGGTTCAGACATGGATACCATGGGTGGCGAGTCCTGAGAGAAATAACCCCTGTCATATAACACTGACTTAAAACTTCTCCTCTTTGAGCCAAAACACACCACGCTTAAATGTGCTTTTTTATGATGTGCATAACCTAGTAGTTCTCCTCCTTAAATGTGATGTTTTTTAAATGGCTTTTCCATAAGTAACTAATTAAATTCAAGTGACTGTTGTAAATACAGACAGACTTAACCAACAGTTTGAATCCCAGATGCTGTCAAAGAAATGATGCTCTGAGGGAAAGTTACAAAGTAGGCTTAGATACCCCATATTTATTATATTTTGCTTCCAATGAGCACTGTTTTAAAGTGGCTTTAAGCAATAGTTTATCAGGTGGGTGAAGGCCTTTTACACCGTCTCGTTTTCCTACTCAGGGAAACAAAAAACAAACTTTATGCCAATGTTTCTATTTTGAATAACACTTGTTAATTTCTTCACTTTTTTATACTTAAACCATTTATGAGGTAGTGAAAGACAGCTCAACAAGCATACACAGAAAAAAAAATGTTTCTGAAAAGGATTGGGTAAACGGTGTTGAGAATGATTGACAGGGAAGGTAGTGAAGTCTCTCAGCAAGTATACAGGTCTAAGGCTCTTTAAAAGATGACAAGAAATTCCAGCGACTTGGGAGCAAAATGCCTCTTAACAAGCCTTAAAAATGGGGTTTAAGTGGGCTGTGAACACTAATCATGTTTCTACTTTTGTCTGGTTTAATTCAATTCAATTCAATTTTATCTATATAGCCCAATATTACAGCATAGTTGTCTCAATGGGCTTCATACCATTAATTATATAAGAACATGAAAACTTTTTTTTTTTCCAAAACCAGTAATACAAGGCACTTGTGTCATTCATTTAGTTCATTTCCACTCTATGGTTCCTGGCGGCTGCATAGCTCAGTTGGTTGAGTGTAGGATTCAGTTTGGTCAGGATTAGATTCCCAGGGGGTGCAATGAGCTTCATCCTTGGGCAAGACCAATTGGGCTACTGCCCAACCATGTAGCCACAAGGGAGCCCAAGTCTGGTTCTCCCTGTGCCAGTCCCCTGCCCAGATAAACTACAGGGTTGAGTCAGGAAGGACATCTGGTGGAAAAAGTTCTGTCAAACCACCTGTGTGAATCAATGAAAGCTGATTCGCTGTGACGACCCCTGAAGTGGCATGCTGAAAAGTGAACAACAGCTTTGGTTCAGCCTCAACAGACCAGGAATCACTTGTTTGGTTTGTACCAAAGTTCAGGTGAGCTTTCACACCAACCAAAAGAAGCGAATATGTGAAGAAACAAACCCTATGCAAATTAAAGCTAATAGAAAACGCTTGACAAAGCTTTAGCTTACAATTGGCAGTTCTTGTATACATACAATTACTGCCAAATATTACCACGTGTGGTATAAGGTTTATTTCTTAATGTCTTTTTATTTTCTTGTACTTTAATCATAGTAAAATTGTAACCACAAATAAAAGTTAGATAGACAAGTCAGCTGTTGTAGAACAGTTTGTTGTATTCATAACAAGCTGCAACACATTCAACTCAAGTATAGCCTGAAGCAGTGGCAGGACAAGTATTGCAGCAGATTTCCATGCAGCTAGGTAATGCAAATACTGCCGTATTTTCCACACTTGTGTGTGTTTACTTATATTGAAGCAATTTGAGAGGTACACGGCGCTCTGTAAAAATGTCAGCCTGTTTTTTTCACAAGTTCCAAACAAGGTTTGGTGTTATTGTGAATATGCTAACACGGCTAACATGTAGTAGTGTCGAACTGTGTATTTATTTATTTTTTTATCATTTATTAAGAAGGCTGGGAGTCACAGGTAGGCTTAATGTAAACAAGCCCATGCGGCTAACACTTCTAACGTGTAGCATGCAATTAACAACTTTTATGGTTAACGCAGTTATAAAAATCTAACTGACCGACTTATCTCTTACTCCTTTGTCTGACTTAATGCGCCCTATAATTCGTTGCGCCTTGTAGATGATGTAAATTCAAAAAAAGACGGCGTAAAATACGGTATTTAATTGTTTCCATAAAAATCCCATAAAAAACTGGTCAGTGACAGAAAACTAAATCTTCATCCTCTAACGGTTTCGGTCTTATTTTCTCCTAGTTAACCCAGTATCAATTAACCCGTTGAACTGTGAATAAACAAAAAGTTAACTCTCAGAGACTTGACACTTTAAACCTTCATGAACTATTCTGCCATTACAATGGGCTGCAAATTTCTTCAGATTTTTAGTAAAAATGTAAAGTGTAAGGGTTTGTAAAATTTCTACCAAGTAGAGAACAATAAACAGCAATGAATGCCACCTAAGTGGCTGCATTAAAACACTTACAAAGTTTAGACTAAAAACTGAAGACAGAGGTAAAACACACATGTGAAACAGCAATATGTATAAAATTACAAAGCTATATGACATATTTTATGTGTTGAAGAAAGAGCGGTAACTTCTTTTTTGGGAGGTCACACCCTCAAACAATCAGTGAAAAGTCTTTGGCATTCTCTACTGCATGAGTTATTACATCATGAATCTATTTCTGAAACTATCAAATGTTGTTTATTAAATCCTTGTTTTATTTTAGAATTTTTCTAAACAATTTTCTTAAGATTTGCTTCTTTTTTTTTAAACTCAACACAAAACAAATCTTTACTAAAGTGCCTTGTTATTCTCCAGTTTCTTCCTAAATAGCCATCTGTGAAAGATTTTCACTGCAGAAGTCTGAACTAATTTAAGCCCAGTTATGCTACAGTGCTAAGGTTCTCAGTTCTGTTTGATTAGAGCAACACACAGGAGGTCCACTGCCACGCTGTTTTCATTACCTGGGCCCATAACTCTTAAAAACACACAAACACTTGGGTTGTAAATGACCTGTTCATCACACAGTGACAGGAGAGGTGATTCTGGGCTCTTGGTGGGCCAGGTGTGCAGATCAGGACAACAGAGGTGGGCCAAGACCAGTTGGCATGGCAATCTGGGACCGTGGAAAGTTCTGGAATCTGTCGCTGCTGGCAGGGCCGAGCTTCAGAGCGGGACTGGTGTTGCCTTTGCCTCCAGCTGTTTCTTTACAGACATGCTGAATGCAAGCAAGAGCCAGGGGCCAAAATCAGCCCAGTCTGGCCACACACAGGCCACTTAAGCACACACACAAATACCTACAGACACATGTACAGACACACGCAAGCACAGTTTCCAGCATTAAAAGCAACACAATTCGCCAAGACCAAATATTTTCTGTAAGATTTTTTTTAATCTGTATGTCTGTTTATGTTCATAAAACATGGCTGTTTTACACATAGCACTACATTTTATATGCAATAAGCATTTTTATGTGATTTGATTTTCCAATTTATTTGGGAAATTCGGAAAACTGTTCAATACATTTATAACAGTTTTAATTTTGTCCTACAGGCAACTACCAAAAACATACACTCAGATACACCAGATTTTTTGAATCTGGTGTTTTAATTATAGCACTTTTTTTTTGTAACAGGATTTTTTGTGGGATTTGTAAGTTTATGTTGGGAATGCAGAAAACTGTTCATTTGATTTAGTTTAATTAATGTTTGACGTTTTCTCTTTTGATAGTTGTCCTACAAACATAATTTCATGGTTTGGGCCACTCAGCTGAAGTAAGGACATTATTTAAATTAGCAAAAACAACACACTAGTTACAAGAGTGTTGATCAATACTTTGTTCATTTTCCCCATGAAGAAACCAATTCAATGAAAATCCAAACTGGCATGTGACTTAAAAGGATTATTTTACAGCATGAAAGTCCACTTTGCAGCACTTAGATTTTTCCCACGCAGATATAACACAGATGTTTCTTCTCAATCAAAAGATCCTGTTCTATTTTTAACAAATCATAATGTGACAATGTATTACACAGTACAGTAATGTTTTTGACTAAAGAACCTTTGAAGGTGGTGTCAGTGAATAATTGCTATGTTGAAACAGCCCACCACAGAAAAATAAACTCCACATCTATTGTTTTCCTTGTGTGGTCAACTGTAATTCATTGAGTAAAGAGAAATGGGAGGGAATTCTTTTGAGGCCCTTGTTTGCTAATTCATTACCTTCTCAAGACTGGGAAAAGTGGCTGCGGAAATTAAAATTTATTGAAATCTATTTCAGTGGTGAAGCTGGCTGTGTTTCTTGGACAGTCAATTCCTTTTTAAACTTTCACAGTGAGTTTTGGTCAATGAGGAGGTGAGCTGTTTTTGTGGTCGGACCCAGTAGAGGAATGTGTAGGTTTTGTGGCCAATGGAAACCAGCGTTTAGAGGAAATGGTAGAACTGGCATGCTAGAGACAAAATATAGACTCATCAGCAGTCTTTAACATTTAACATGAAAACACTGAGAATTTCATTCTTGAAGGTAAGTGGTCAGCAATACATCACACTGATTCAGTACTTCTCTAGCAAGGTGAGTGTGGAGGAGGCAGAACAAGATTAGGGAGGATGTCAGTTTACTGGTTTGCTTTGGGAGGTTGGGAATCATTTGAAGAGGTCAGGTCAGGTCACCTCTAGGTGGTTTGTTGCACAAGCAATACAGTCCTTATTCATTACAATTTACAATAGGCCAACTAGACATCAGACGTGAAAATACTTTTGAAACTTTTTTTTCCTCTTTGGTTTGATTTAACGTTATTAGCAGCTAGTAGGTGGAAATGTTATAAAATGTTTCATCATGTTTTGATATTGACAGTGAAAATACCCACACATAAGAGTGGAGTCATTGGGTTGACAGGTGTTCCCTCAAATTGGTAGTTTGCCTATTGGTAAAGAATCGAAGGTCACAATTGAGGACTTTAAACCCAGCAAAGGTGGCAAAAGCCATATGGGATCAAAAGTTAACGTTGAACTGGCCCAACTCAAAGCACTGGACAATTTGACTTCATGAGTGATAGATTTGTTAACACGTTTTTTTTATTTAGACCAAGTAATGAAAAGAGAGAAGCTGAGAAAAGTTGAGAAAAATGTGATCCCTCTTTTGGGAAGGTTCTGGTGGGTTTGTGCTTGTCCGGGCCCTTGGAGGGTCATAGAGAGGACCATCCAGTTCAAGATGCATCTTAAGAGGAGTACAGATGAAGTTCCTTTCAGGCTAAAAATGGAACAGAAGTAAACGTATAACTACGGTAAGTTACACGCACATGACGTACGGTTGATGCTCTCATACAGCGCCCTCACGCCACATTCTAATCATTGGTAAGGTATTGGTCAAAACTGCCCTTGTGGCTAGATACAGGTTGTCTACAGGCAAAAAATGGACAAACCTGTATCACATACAGGTCCTTGCACTGTACACAGGATTTTTGGGGGGGGTTGTCAAAAAAATCAATAATCTATATGACACGCTGGTGTTTCAACGATTTCAAGAATCATTGTCATTTTAACCAGAGGGTGAAACTAAATGTGGTATCGATGTGATCAGAAGATGTGTTTCATAAGTATTTGCCACAACCTGTTGATCTCAGCATTCTTCTTTCTCTATATCCATCAGGGGTTGCCACAGTGAAACAACCTCTCTTTCAAGGACGAGTCGTATGGTTAACTTGGCAATGTTTTATGCCAGATGCTCTTCCTGATGCAACCCTCTCAATTTATCCAGGCTTGGGACAGGCACAGACGTAGAGAAGGGAATAGGGAGCAGCTCGGATTCGAACCCTGGTTTCACAGATGGAAGGCGCCGCAAACCAGCACGAGCTAAACTGGCTCCTTTGTTGATCTCAGCATGCCAGTAGAAAAAAATGTGCATGAACAATTTTGCTTGGAGGGCTCATCAAACGGTCTGCAAACTTGTCATTTCATGCAGGTCACCTGTGTGCCCCATATAGGTTTTCCCCATGCAGACACGATCCAAGCCCCAACTCAGGGTTTAGCATCATGACTCGCTGCCTTATGTCTATTGAGCACAAACAATTTGCCAGTTAGAGGGGGTTTTTATCCCCAGTTGGACATCAATGGAACAGAAAAAAGCAGACAGTTATAGCTTCCGTTTATATCTAAAAATATTTATTATCAATGGACTTCTTTTAAATAGAACAGTACCAGGAACATAAACACCCCTTAGCTCAAATGGAATTTCCCAAAAGCGGAAACAGGTTTGCCAAAACACCCTGGAGAGGACAAAGCAGGTGAGTGACAAGTACTGAAGTTCATGAGTAGTAAATGCACTTCAACATTAGGCATTGCAATAAACTGTGTGGCATGCAGCAACAACCATGTTTTTACAGGCTTTCCGGCACTGTGGTGATCTGCGACAGCTGCCCCCTGACAAGCTGTTTAAGCCACCAGAGGATGTCAAGTTACAAAAAAATGAACACAAAAGTGTGGGTGCAATGTGTAAATCATGTCAACATGATGAACATACTCCCAACCTATACTTGTGCGACAAAAATGGCAAGCAGTACTGGAGTTACCCAGCCGTACCGCCCACTAGCTTACAGCCCTCACAACTCCAACCTAACATTACTGGTGCAACAAAAACAGCGAGCAATAGTAGATCCAACCCTACAGTTTTGAGCCCGATACCAGCTCAGACGAAGAAAACAAAGACGTACATGGATCTATTTGTCTGCAAGTGGATGCATCAGAATGGACCCAAGCAGAGAGCTTGTGGCCTGCTGACTCTAACACCTACGCCACTGCTACAAGCTTTTTCCAACAGATTTTTTTGTCTGCGCCTGAAAAAATTTTTTGAAAAACAAAACACTCAGAAGTGAAATTTTAATCTTAATTGTCTATATATATATATGTTCTCCATCATGAAAAAAATGTTACAAGAGCATGTTAACAACACCACTTTCTTTGTCATTAAATTCTACTAAGAACATGATAAACTGAAGCAAATAGCTGTTGTCATTGGAAGCTAAATCCCAAACAACTAAGTAGAATAAATTTTCATTCATGAATGAATGTTTTCTGAAGATCATCAATCATTTTTAGGCACTGGATTTTGTTACTTGAAGAGAATCTATCTGATCAGAACCGGATTTAAAAACACTGTTAAACTATCAAATGAATGAACTCAGTAGGGGTGGGATTATATAAGCTTGCTTCTTCCCACTCCTTCTCAAGCAATAAATCAAACTCTACTTATACCTCAGTTAATTATCACTGTATTTAATCAAGCATATATGATTTAAGTGACATTTTTGTTTTGTTTTCTGTCTTTTTAATCTATGCATTTCATCATTTCTGTAATGAGTTTGATAAATATGTGTAAATTCTTTATTGCTTTGACTACAATGCTTGAAATAAATCAATAAAATCAAATCAAAATCAAATTAGAATAACCCAACACAAGATACAAGAGTTTAAAACCACAGCGACAACAAAATTAAAGAAAAAACAATAGTGTTCCACTTCTCACACTCCTTACAAACACACACTTTAGTTTATGTGTGCTGGACCGGTTGAGAGAGGGGCAAGGTAGTTTATCAGCAGAAGCAGTTTGGCTTAGATGACCAAAGGCAAGCTCTCGAAAAATAAAATGTCCCTCACATATTAGGGTGGCTAAATGTTTGTGGCAAATTGGCGTTGTTTTGTTGTTCATCAAGGCTCAGATCAACACTCTTAAAAATCCTGGTTGGATGTTTCCTCCTGCTTCAGGGTGAATTTTTTTGTCACGGCTCTTTCCCACCTTATCCAAAATGTTTTCAAGAAGGAGTTTACTTGCAGGTCTTCTGTGCCTTGTGTTAACCTGTACTTTATCCAGCCGTTTAAAAGCCCAATTTGATTTAGTATGACCCGACGGATTGAAAGCCTTCCTCTCCTCTGTCCCCTCTCACAAGAACGGATATGGTTAGCAGCAGTCATAACACGCATTTTTCAAAATAAGCTTCATCTGTTGACAAGCTTGGACATATTGAATGCCTGACAGTGTTTCTACTCCAAGTCTCTCTGAATATGCTGTCCAGCAAAAGTGCTTTCTCCCACATTATAGGGAGGAAATAGGAAAAGATGTTCTTGGAAACAGAGTTGACATAATCCAGGAAAGCAATGTTTTTAGCATCACAAACACAGCTGGACATGAAGTTCTTAAGCTGCTGCAAGGATTTTTATTGAATTTGCCTCAAATCATTATGTTGTCACTTCAGTTTCAGCCTCACATATGGCATTGTGCGTCTAGATGCATGTGGTTTCTATTATTGCTGTACCGGAGTGGGTCCATCAAATGCAAAGCTTCACCAATAAACTCATTTCCATTTTCTGTTGGAAGCACATCTTTTGTTTCCACTCCTGTGGCAGCTCTCCCTTTTTTGACAACCGAGGTAGACATACCGGCATGCGTCTTAAAACGAAAGAGCAATAGAAAGGCGTCAACAGTTTTTCTTCCTAGTTTACCCATTATGCCAACCCAGGTCTGACAAGCTGATGAAAAATAGGACCAGGTTGCATTACAGCCTGAAAAGAATGTGCAGGGCTTGTGAGTGACTCTGTGGTCGGCTTTGGCATGTTTGATCTGGCTCCTCAAAATATTATGTAGTGTGCCATAGAGCAATGAGGGCAGAAACACCAAAGAAAGGGCGTTCCTACTTTTGGACCAATATGGATGCCAAAGCCCAAATAGTAGCAATACAATCACTCTTTTCCCTAATATTAGCACCAAGCTTTTTTTCTCCTGGGTGGTAGTTGGTGATTTTGGCTTGGAGAGATCCCTCTGACCTTAACTTAACTTGTTTGTGTAGCAACTTAAAAAATAAAATAAAAGACATACCGGTAATCATCTTCGTATTTATAGTTTATGTCTGAAAATGATTTCAAAAACATCCTGATGCTGACAATCCCTTTTAACAGAGCAAATCTGTCTCCTTGCTTCACATGTCAAATATATTAACATCTTGAGCTATTGTAGCCATATGGTTTACTCATTGAACGTTGCTCAAGAAATCTCACGAAGCTAGTTTCTACTTATGGTTTTTATCAAAACCATAAGTCGCTCACTTGAGGATCATGCAGGCACAGAGAGAAGGTCCAGTTTCACTGAGAAATAAATTGTGTGTGCGGAAAGGATAGCATATTAACTGAAAGATAAATTGGTGAGCATACTTTAACTCATAGCCGACATTCAATATCACCCCTACTGGCCGCTGTGGCACGTCTTGCGCGGCACAGATGCTTTCTACGATTACACCTGGGCTGAATTTGCAGGAAAACTCATATCCTTGCCCCAAACAGAAGAGCGTGTCAATTAAACCAGAAGCTGAACCCTGGTCAATCAAGCCACCCAGCATGCGCTCTCACAGTAAATTAAGATTAAA
Source organism: Oryzias latipes (assembly GCF_053564925.1). Taxonomy (NCBI): domain Eukaryota; kingdom Metazoa; phylum Chordata; class Actinopteri; order Beloniformes; family Adrianichthyidae; genus Oryzias; species Oryzias latipes. The sequence goes on from NC_136242.1 coordinate 16,470,388, forward strand.
ATTGATATCCCCAGCAAGGCTAGTGTTTTTTGTTCTGCCACTAAATGTCGGCGATTTATCATTCAAACATCCTCGGGTTTTGTATAGGTACTTTTGGACCTCAGGTTCAGTGGGTTTGATGCTAAGCCAGAGACAATATTGAATTGATGCCAAAAGTCCAAGCTGTGAACGCTTGTCTGAGAGTTACTGTAAATCCTTCTGCCTGCACCACTAAGAAGCCCTGAAAGCCACAGCCTTGCTATTTGGCCACCCCTGTGGTCCTTACAGGTACCCACTGAGACTCTCTAAATTACAATCTGCGTGTATAGGAGAGCAATGCAAGAACAGAGCTCAATGGATAAAGGCTTACCTTTTGCCCTTTATGTTCCACCATGAAAAAAACTCACTTGATTAATATGTTTCCTAATTGATAACGATTTGATAATATAAAAAGAAAGCAATCTCAAATAAAAGGAGGCAAAATTGCAAAACCTAAAGGCAGCTTTTCAACATAATATGTGATTGACAGTTTTCTCTGAAAGCCCATGTATTTATAATTGATTTATGATTAATCTTCGTCACAGTTCAACTTCCTTGAGTTTTTAAATACCAGTTAAAAATAATCATGATTTATTTGTGAACATGACAATGTTCTCAATCTAGGTTTCTTTATTTTACCTAAAAACATTTCAGTAAAAGAAATCCAGGAGGTCAAGTCCGACACTGGTCCTGCCAGGAGTTCCCAGCAGGATCCTGGAATCACACATCAAGGCTCGTCCCTGGCCCCTCGACCCCTGCCCAGGCCCCTGTGACAGGGAGGGGCCGAGCCTGAGTGGGCAAGCGAAGACAACACACCGTAGCTGTGTGTGACTGCACAGTGAGTCCTTTCGCTCGCTGCCATGCTGCAGCTGACCGCAGGATTGCAATGTTTACTTAAGAGCCAGTGCATAAGAGAAAAGTGGACCACCGGCAGCCACCACCCGCCGGGCCCTGGGCAGGACCTGGGGCTCATCTTTGTTGGATATGGCTCTGGAACCTGCCACCTCCCACTAGGTGGTCTATATTTAGCAACAAACTAAAAAACTTCATTCTTAAAAAGCTGTTTAGGTTTCCAGTGAGAAGAGGGTTCAGAGCAGGACGGGTGGGGACCAAGCTGTGGTCTGAGAGGAGATTATCTTCACTCTGGGCTCACCTGTGCGTGACGGCCATGTTCCGGCTCAGCTCAGATGAGGAATCATTTGGCTGGGAGATAGAAAATCAATTTACAACTGTAAGGTAACTGGAAGATGTATATCAAAAAAGGGGGGAAAGGTGTGATCTGTAACAAGTAAAACAATACCTACAGTTATTTTTATTTTGTTGACATTTCAGATCTACTTAACAGTATCCTCTATTAAAACTGATGAATTCCAATGAACCAAAAAATTTTGCAAATTTTGCTTTATTTTTGACTGCAGATGAAAAATATTCAACACAGAAAAAAAAAGTCTCTGACAGTCCATAATGTGATGACTCGAGAGTTCTTTCTTTTTGCCCTACATCGCCACGTCTCATTGAACTTGGAAGGAGAGCAAATCCAAAGCAGGACATGAGTATTTCTTTTGCCTACGTACATATGCCTGAATTGGAAACAATCCCCCCTTTTCATGCCCACGGTCTCCTTCGGTGGGTGGTGGGAGCACCAACTGTGATTGGGGATGGGGGAGCCGGGCGATTTTTTTTTCCAAGGTGAACACCTCATGGGAGATGACTATTCGCTGCCATTAGTTTAAGTGCAGGAGTGTCAGTTAACCCGACGCTGGCACCAGCAATACTTAATACCAGATGGAGGGAGCTGTCCTTGAAGTTTTAACAAGCAGGCACAGAGAAACAAGCCTTTATTCAGTGTGAGAGGACACAGAAGAAGAAAAAAACGGATAACTTAGCAAGGCTACCACAAAGTGTACGTTAAATCCCACATAGGAAAGGGAGGAATAAAGGAGACTGAAGCGGACGGGGAGGGGCAGAGGTCCAAAGTGGATAAAAAACATAGTTTAGATGTTGCTGACTGCAATTTTTATTGCGTTCAAAATATAGGCAGGAGTATAAAACAAAGCAGGGGTTGTCATGCTAAAGGGTCCAGCTGCTTGAGAGGTGTCAAATTATTGTACCTCAGCTGGATACATCAGTGTCAGACGCCAGGGGGTGAGAGAAGAGCCAAACCCTGCAGACTTTGGCACATTTGTCCTTTACCACTGGCATGGGCCAGCCCCACTGTGGGGTTTCAGAAGCATCGATAGGCCCCTGGTGTTTTACTACCTGAAACTATGAGCTGCTACAAGATACCAGCCTTCAACACTGGAAGAATGGTAAACATGAGGGCAAGTGTGTTTCAACACAGAATGCACCCTCTAGTGCAGTGTTGTGTTTTGACATAATGCTTACCTTTGATTTTCTTTTTTTGTATTTTTTTTAAACTCTAATATTTAAGACATTTAATTTATTATTGTTACAACTTACAGCTTAGCAAAAAAAAAAAAGTTTTTAAATTAGGATTTTATTTATTAGGAGGAAAATAGTTGTTTCAACCTATCTGGTCCTGTATAGAAAAGTATTATGCATGATTCATTTTAATTTACATTTCCCACACCAAACTACTTTCAGGCTGGCTAAAGTACAAAATCATTTTTAATAAAAACTGTGTGACAAAGTGAACCATGCCAGTATAAAAGATATTAAAGTCCCACTCCGATGAAAATTGTGTTTTTGGTGTTTGTTCGTGGCCTTTTTCTCATGATGGAGGACATCTACAAAGATAATTAAGCTTAAGATTCCATTTCTGTGTATTTCGTTATTCAAATTGTGATGAATCAGGAGAAGGCAAAAATTGCCATTTGAAAAAGATCAAATTTGTTATGTAGAAGCTAATACAGCAAGCCACAAGCTTCCTGCTCCGCTCCATTCGGATGCATCCACTAGCAGACATATAGATCCATGAACGTCATTGTTTTCCTCGTCTGAGCTGGCATCTGGCTCAAAACTGTAGGGTTGGATCTACTATTGCTCGCTGTTTTTGTTGCACCAGTAATGTTAGGTTGGAGTTGTGAGGGCTGTAAGCTAGTGGGAGAACATGTAAACAGATGGATAATGGGAAGGGGATGGGGTTACTCCAAGCCAGCACCCCCCCACACACATACACACACACAACTCAGAGGTGAATTTTTAATGAACTACTGCCGCTCTGCAGTAACTATGTCCTAGAAAATGACATAATTATAATTAATAGACCACTGGGAAAACTTTTACAATAGATCAAAGTGGGACTGTAAGAACTTAGTTAAAAGAAACTGACATTTGTTTGGAAAGTAATTTGAACAGTTTTAGGACTCCAGAGAACAACAATGACAAACACAAACAGAGAGAACGTGAAGCAGCGATGATCTTTTCAGGGACTGTGCAGCTCCAAGAAACTCACTGATGTCATGAAAGTCATGATTGAAAGAATCCTCAGAGACAAGAAAAAAATGGAGAAACTGCAGACCTCATCGGCCACATGATAAATCAGGACAAATGGTTTAAGAATAAGAAAATAGGATACTATCTCTGAAGACCGAAAAAATACATAAAAGAAATACTTTTAGACTAATATCCATTTCTGATTAAAACTGCGTTGTTTTGTGTCCATTATACATTACAAAAAAGTAAGACTGTTTCATTAAAAGAGCACCATAAACCAAAGAAAACCATCAAAAGTGGGACTGGTAGGTAATATGATAGCTGGCCCTAGTTTGCTGTTTCAGACATACAAAACTTTCTATTTCTGATGAAAGTGTATTCTACTTCAGAACAGAAAGTAGATAAGCAGCTAAGGTTTTACAGGATAAAATCCCAACACATGCAATAACTCCCCTTTCAAATGGCAAATTATTTTTTTTTTAAATCAACCTGGGTGATATTCAAAGTCCTGTAAGTGTGAAAAGCATTACTAGAGAAAAAAATCAAGGACGTAAATGTTTTTCATGGCACTGCACAGCTGAAGAGCCAGCTAAAGAGGAGTTCACTCTGCAAGTCAGACACTGAGGCCCAAAGGTTTTTGTTTTCAAGATTGAATAGATATCAGTTGTAGTACTGTTTGTCTTGGCTGCTGTGGATACAGAGCTGAGAACTATTACTTACAACAACTTAACACCAGAAAGCCCATATTGATCAGCAAGGTAAGCAGTCAAGTCAGAAGAAGCTGCTCACACAAAAATCAGCAAAAGGTTCTGTGCCCCCCTGATCCAGGGCTTAAGCATTAAGCTTACTTAAATTTGTGGTTATTGTCCTTTTCTTGTGCTTTACTATCACTTGATCTGCCTAAATGGTGACTTCTACATTCTAAAAACAGATTGTAGACCAAGCAAAAAATGCCCCTCTCATCCTCCGCGGGTGGTTTCTCCTCCGTGCTTGGGTCCTCTACCAGAGGCCTGGGAGCTAGAGGGTCCTGTAGTATCTTAGCTGTTCCTAGCACTGCACCTTTCTGGACTGAGAGGTCTGAGGTCTTTCCAGGTAACTGTTGTAGCCACTCTTCCAGCTCGGGGGTTACTGCCCCGAGTGCTCCAATAACCACAGGCACCACTGTCACCTTCACTTTCCATGCTTTCTCCAGTTCTTCTCTGAGTCCCTGGTATTTATCCAGTTTCCCATGTTCCTTCTTCCTGATGTTCCCATTGCTTGGCACTGCCACATCCACCACAACGGCTTTCCTCTGTTCTTTATCCAACACTACAATGTCTGGTTGGTTCGCCATTACCATCCTATCAGTCTGGATCTGGAAGTCCCACAGGATCTTTGCTCTCTCATTCTCTACCACCTTCAGAGGTGTTTCCCATTTTGACCTGGGGGTTTCCAGTTCATATTCTGCACACATGTTCCTGTATATTATTCCAGCCACTTGATTGTGGCGCTCCATGTATGCTTTACCTGCCAGCATCTTGCATCCTGCTGTTATGTGCTGGATGCTTTCAGGCACCTCTTTACACAGCCTACACCTTGAAACAACAACAACGTAGCACATATGTAGCAAAGACTCAAGGATTTAACATTTTTTGGAAAAAAACAATCTTATAGTACAAATAGTTTTAATTCAGATGCAGGAAACTGCAAAGTAAATCAATCATGTTAGCATGCACAATAAAGTGGGAAGTTATTTTACTCTATTACTCTTATCCCTCTTGTGACTTATCACTATCTATTAATCTTATCACTCTTTTCTTTTGTACATATATCAACTTAAGACAATCAGTAATAAGTCAGTAAAGTGAATTTAGGCTTTTGTCCTCTTTCAGACATCCATAACCTTCATTTCCAATTTGTATAAAAATTTAAGCAAACTATACAACCACTGATGTTATTCACAAATGTTATATTCTTTCTCAAAACTATATTCAGGGTTTTTTTTTTATTCCATATCATGCCTATGGCCACATTTTCAATTTTTCTGGTCATGTCATGTTGTAACAGTTGATGGGGACAGAGTCACTTCAACAGCAGGAGATCACTTCTTACTGTTAGCGCCAAGATGTTCAAGTGCCCCCCAAGTTATTTGCAACATTGTCATACACGGGGTGCTGTTGAGCCAATTTCCTTACATGTTCAAGATCGTGCTCTCAATAAACCTTAAAGGCAAGGACGAGAACCAGACATTCTACTTTTACTGGTCCTGTCAAAAACTGATCATTTTACAGCAACCTGATATTTCCACTAGCAGCTGATAATGATAGCCTTCTTCCACAGCAAAGAACAAATGTAACCATATATTTTCCTTAGTTAAACAAAAAGGAAGAAAAAAAGGGGGGGAAAGGTAAACGCAATACCAACTTTAGCTGTTTCCAACAGACTAACCTATAAAACCAATTGTTAAGCAGATAAAACGTAGGCGTCATTACTTTTGTATGATTTAAATGTGAATAAAAAGGAAAAACATGCTGTGCCTCAAAAACCTCGCAGTTTGAACTTCACATGCACCTCAGTGAGAGGAAAAACTGAGACATAAAATCCCAGACTCAGGTGGAGAGAAACTAAGTCATGAAGTTAATTTAACAAAGTTAGTCCCACTTAAGAACCCTATAACGTCATCTAATGAAGAACTGTGGATTCATAAAGCACACAGAATGAGGTGGATCTTAATGCTGCCATTCTCCTGTCAGTGCAGCACATCAGATTATATTTATAGGTTAAGTATTTCATTAATATGAAAAAATGTCCAATGTGCTACAAGGAATTTTTTTTAGTAGTTGTAGCATTTCCGTTGAATATTTTTAAGAGAACAAGCAAAGGGGCTGGCTATCTTAGAGGCCAAGTATCCATAGAAGAGACACGGGATGGGGATAGTTGTGTCACAGCTGACTGTTCACAGAAATCTTTTTCAGAAGTCTTTGGCTCTTCCTTTTCGTGGTCTGGTACCGGCGTTCAGCCCCGGAGACAGAAAAGCTAAGCAGGGCAGGTCTGTTCAGAGCATTAGCCAAGCTAAGCACAGAAATATTTCTTTGCCGTTAACTCAAAAGTCTGGCAGTCACCTGCATGAGGTCGCTCTGTCTCGCCCTGTCTTTTAGAATAGTTAGAAAAAATGCCCATGAAGCCAACTTTAACACAGTTGACCTTCAGGGTGGTCTTTATTTATTTTGGTTCCTTGTGTCCCATGAACATGATGATCCTGTGTAGCATCTGAGCCATTTCTAATATTCCACCCTTATAAACCCAAGATTATGGATGCTGTTTATGGAATCTGCAAACTTACCCAGTCTGAGGATCACAGACTCAAACGCTCCATGGAGACAACCTTTTTCTCTGCATCTTTTTTAGCTCTAAGCATTTCTCAAGTCTTTCATGATCATCATTTCTGATAATCAGATCATGTGAGAAGCATCATTTTTGATACATGTATTTTCAGTGTTTGGAATGTATTTATTCAGGCTAATGTTTACAAAAGAAATATCATAGAAAAAATTAAGATTAACAAGAACATGTTAAAAACAGGTAGTAGAGCAATTGATGGTTATTCTGACAAATACTGACTGAGTAGTAGCTGTTGATTTCTCTATAGAAGTCTATGGGATTTTGGCTTCTTGAACCCACTTCTCATTTGGAACGCGACAGGGGTCACTCTGTCCAGCCCTCACACACAATCAACGGATGATAATCGCCTATCCAACTGAAGAGCATTAAAATCTTTATCTGGTAAGAGTGAGGTTGTGATAACTGTAGGTAAGAAATTGCAGAGTGTGTTAAAATGTTTGAGATAAAGCTGAGTAAAGTTAAACTCAGTTAAAAAAAAAGCCATTCCTCTAAATGATTTGGCCACAAAGCTGTCCTACAGTAAAAGAACTATCCACATCTCAGCTTGTCTTTTCTGCATTCTTACATTCACCATCTGTATATTTGGCATTTGAAGACGTTGCTTGTGAACATAATTCAGGAGGAAAATATGACATATGGATGTATGAATACAACTCAGGATGTGAACAAAAGTCTTGATAGTTGTGGAATTAAAACTGTCAATTCAATCAGTAACCAATAAAACCTCAACTGTTCATTTACATTTTCTTTTAGTTTATTTTCCTTTCCATACAGAAAAAATATTTATCTTTCTGACTTAAATTCAGATAAGTAACATTTTTTAAAAGACTGGAAAAATTTACTATATAATATCTGAACTATTTTCTCTAAAACAGATACAGTTTGTGTCTATCCATGTCCGTCAATACCCTACATACAGTGTAATGGAGATGGATGGCTTATAGTTAGTTTTCCACCACAAGATCCAGCATGGTTGCATGATCCATGGGTGTCTGAGTACAGACTTCCTGGTTCACTTCTCACACAATAATGTTTACCTTCAGTTCAGTGAGGACATGGGCAAGTGTGTCTCTGTGCTCCATGGCCAAATAAAACGGGAAAAGCCCAAATCATAATAGTATTACAAATAAATGTCGGAGCGCTTATGATACAAACAGGCAGGTCGCCAACTGGGCATCAACAGGGCCAGAGAGGCAGTCTCATTTTTCCTCCTGACAGAAACTTCTACAACTAAGTGTGTGTCCTTTAAGTAGAGTTTGGATTGTCAACAGATGAAAATATACTGTGTGAGCCTAACTAGGTGGTTGTTCCAAGGCCAGGACACACAAATCTCAGATCCTGTGAAATACACAGCACCTACTGCCCGCATCCTACAAGCTTTTTTTGCACGGGAAACTGCTCAGGACTTGATCTTAATTAGTTTGGCAGTGAGTTATAACATCTTTGAAGGATTAGAGATTTCTTTGATAGATTGGAGCCAGAAAACCATGTTTTTCAACAGTGTATATTCACACAATTGCTCTGATTACGTCAAGGTATAAGCAATAAAAAAGGCGTAAATATAAAAAATATAGATTGTTGTGATTACATATAGGTTTAGAAGACATATTTAACCCATGGGGTGCAGAAACTGTGGCATTGGTTTAATTTCTTGTGTCAGTGGAATTGGATCGTGCAATCTTTGGGTGGTAAAGGTGAACTTTTCTTCAGGTACTTCTGTGGTTAGCACAATTGGGATTTAGAAATGGCAAAAAAATTCCAAGGTAAACTCAAGTCAGGAGTCTGCGTTCAAAATTTTATAAATGATCAGAAATCCTCCTTTCGCTGTGGATGTGTGCCCTGGTGTTCATTCGAGATGCGCCTTCCTTTCCAAACACAACACAGCCTTTAATCATTCAGTTGTCAGCTTTCTAAAACTGATCCCTGTTTTTTGCATACAAATAAACCGGCTTTTTAATTGTCTTTCAAAAAATTACATCAAGTCTGCCAAGTGGGTGACATCAGATAGAGCATTTCCATTTAAATGAACTCATTCTAAAAATGTGCATGTTGGCGATTACTGAGAACGCTTTGATCAAATTTCAGAGGCCACGACTGTTATGCTTAAAAGGCACTTTCTATGATCGTTGGCTTGGGTTGTATTTTCTGTGTAAATTGCATACAAAGAAAGCTTAAGAGGTGTTTCTCAAGGGCTTAAAATGTTTTACGCTCACACTCCATTGGCATACGCACCATGGAAAAGATTAACCATACTTGGAGTGCAGCATACTAGTGTGGTTTAAGGCTGATGCAGAGAGTGACTGAAAGAGATTGGGGAGCTGCATTGTATCACCTCTAACCACTGACCCCAGAGAAAAGAAAGGGTTTTAACCAAAACACCTGCATATCCTGAAAACCAGATCAGACAGAGAGGGAGGGCTTGCTTGAGGGACCAGGGCTGTCACGCCTTTATTGGATAAACTTCTAAATTCATGCATTTGCATTAATCTGTCAGTCTGCAAAATGTTTACAATTATTATAATTTCATGTGAATTACCATCTTAAATGGATTAATCAGTTTTAACAATAGGTAAAGTAAATGGCTCTTTTATTTTGACATCCCATAGCATAGAAGGCACTGATTTATCCATAAAAATTTAGAAAAAAGACACAAATCCTCATTTTGGGAAACCATGAAGTGAACTGTTAGAGAGCAACTGGAAAAGACAGCGGGTATGTCAAGCTTTCCAAGTTCAGCTGCCAGTACTGAGCAGGACTAAAAGATGAACCTTTGTGTTGACGTTGTCTCAAAAAATCTGGGAAACATCTCAGACACCATCAATACGACCAAATCGGTCCCTGTTTCTGAATTTTCAGCCTGTTTTGTCGATTTTTTTGCTACAGAACAACAACAGAGTTTAGTGGGTTGCTAAATCATAGACAGATAAAGTAATTCCTCTCCTTTCCCATTTGGTTTTATTTAATAGTTTATTTTACTAAAATTACAAGTTAAGAAAAATATATGTTCAAATTGAGAAATTACAGATTGGAAAACAGGATTTATGGAAGATTAATAATCCCAGATTACTTTCAATCATGATTGACAGCTGATGTAATGTGTTTATATTATTATTAGGTGTTTGCTTCAAGATATTATTATAATACAGGACTATTTGTTTACTTCAAAACTGATTAATGGAGACTTTAAGGTATTAAGGATTTATAGAAGTATAATTATTTTCTACCAATCATGCTTTACATCTGAGATGTAGTGTTTATGCAAATATCATGTGTTTACTTTAAGACATATAAATTCATCTGTATTATAGCCAAACATCTGCTCTTTGACATAAGTCATTTTTCTAAAAAGTGTTTTTATTTTTTGTAATGCAATTTTGTAACCCCAGATTTGTGAAATTTCAAAGGTAGATTCTTTCCCCTCCAGCAAAATTCTTGTGTCTTTTTAGGTTTAGTTTTATTAGTCTGTCAGTGAGTGATTATGTCCACATACTTTAAGATGTGACCACGTTTTATTACGTCACAGTTTTAAAAAGGCAACTTTGTTTTTATGAATGTGTTTAATTAGAATATGTGGTTATGCTGCCCCCTGCTGTCACAAAGCCATATTAACTGTCTGCGGCTCCAAACTTGACCGTTGCCACATTATGTAATATGAAACCTTCAATGCCATTGCATATATCAATAATATTTAGATTTTTTATTAAGACCTGAAAATATTTTTCTAAATTCGGCGAAATACACAAAATTTAGATTAAAACGGAACCTCCATGCGAACATCTTCGTTAAAGCGTGATTAAATAGAAATACTGTACTTTATTTCGTCGAGAATGCTTAATTAAAACTATGATGTCTTGTTTGGTTCGTTTAAAATTACAAAAACTGAAGATACTGCGCGTTTAATTGCCGGGATTTATGCAAAACGCTCCAGTTTCTTTGTGGCGGCTAACTGCCAGCGGTCCATTCATAGCTGTCCAATCAGTGTGGAGCTTACTGGCCTCCTCCGACCAATAACGGCTTGACTTCTTCCTTGCCCTGTCGCGACCGCCGACAGACAGAAGCAAGTGGACTGGTTTTAAGCTAAGCTAATTCAAGTCAAATTGCAGCCGCTTTGGGATTTTTTCCACCGACTTTAGTCTCCGTAAATGCATCGATATTTTTTCAAAAAAATCTAACATATCTTTTCGTATTTTGGGGTTTGGGCTAACGAGCGGAATTGCACGAATATTTGGGTAAACGGCTTCCGTGCTGCTAGCTAAGAGGCAGCGGATAGGCGCCACTTTCTGTTTGACAACAGCGTAATTCGCTCACGTTCCGGCTGTTGTTGTTTGTTGCGGCTTACTGAGCCACCTAGTTTCTATTAGCTGTTAGCAGCAATTAGATACGTTTTCATACGGAGTAAACGAAACTAAAAAAGCAAGTTAGCATGGCCGAATTTCACGAAAATCCGTCAGTTCTCACGAAAGAGAGACTGAAAAGCGAGCTTGCAGCAAACAATGTGCCGCTGCCGAGCGGAGACCACAAAAAAGAAGTGTACGTTCAGCTCTATAAGAAGAACCTGACCGCACAAAACAACAAGAAGAGTCTGCCTGCAGACACTTTTTCCAGCGACGAGGAGTTACCCACTCCCGTGGTGTCCAATAAAAGCCGCTCGGGAAAAGTCAGTTCTGATCATTGATTTCCTAGCTTGATTGAAATTGATTTAGCCGTCATTTTGGTTCGAGTTTGAACTAGTTTTTCCCTCGATGCATCGATATTATTTTTTCCTTTGCAGAAAGCAACAAAAAAGACGGATAAACCCCGCTTAGAGGACGTGGAGGTGACAGAGCTAACAGATGAAGATTTGAAACAGCAGCTGGCAAAGTATGGCGTGAACCCAGGACCCATTCTTGGTGAGATTAGCGCGTCTTAAAACTTTAAGACTAAGGTGTTTTTTCAAAATAATCATGTACCACCTAAAAATAATAATCCACACATTTTAAAATAATTGTATTAAACCTAAGTCTATAATTTAAATAAAAAATTACTTATTTTTATTTACAAATTAATGTTGTCATTCATCTTTGCTTTGAGGTTGATTAAAAAAAACGTCTTTAGCTCTTCTGCATCACTTTTTCTTTGGTTATCTGCGTGATTTCAACGCCCATTTGTAAGCAAGTTCTATCTGAGCTAAACCTGTAATGAAAGAAAACGGGCGTGGATCCTGTGTGTGTCTCTCTCTGCGCGCGTGACTGTGTGTGTGTTGAATCATGCCGTTTGTATGTGTAATGCAACGCTAAAATCAAGTTTACTCTGGCACGCTTTCTGACACAATCAAGTACTTTGTAAACTATTTCATTCAGTTGTTTATCTTTGGACATGGTTTACAAATCCACAAGTACTTAACTTTGTGAGGCGTGTTTTATTGAGGCTGCTCATAACTTCTGCGTTTTTTGTTTTTTAAATTGATAATAGCTGAGATCTCTCAGAAACATTTCTCATAACTTCTATGTGCATGTGAAACATTTAAATTTAGAGTTGATCTCACGATTTCCATGGAGTAATTTGTTTACACGTTTAAACATTTTCAGTGTTAATAGGTCATTGTGCAACTGAGACTGCATATAGCGGAACCTTTAGCTCTAGGTAGTCTTGATTCACATGTGTAAACTAGCATGAAACAGTCAAATTACAGTATATTTATTGGGTTTTTTTCCCACTTACGCTCGTCTTCTCAGCTACTACCCGTAAGGTGTATGAGGATAAGCTGCAGAAGCTTCGGGATGAGGTTGCAGATGAGGGTGAAGCTCCAGATGTTACAACGCTCCCAAAGGCAGACAGTAGCCAGAATGGCAACACAAATTCCGACCAGTACAGTGACAAAGAAGACGGTACACTCAAACTTAACCTTTCTGTCCAGGTCTTTTATGACAGAAAGCTTCACATTTGTTTTTTTGCCTTTTTATGGTTGTTTTTTCCTGCAGAGGAGACTGCTCCCCCTGAACCAGAGCAGGTCCCTGTGGTGGAGAAGCCTGTGAGGAGCAGAGGAAAAACTCCTGTCACCGGCAGGACCAGCAGCAGGCGGCAAGTAAAGGTAAGAGCCACTATTCTCTCTCCACGCTCCAAAAGAGTTGTGAGGTTTTGCATAAATTTATTTGCAATCCATTGGCAGGTTGTGGAGGAGATTTTAAACGAAGAAACCCCAAAAAAGACCAGCAAGAATGTGATTGAAGACATCCTTGCCAACGAGATAAGCACTCCAACAGGCATCAGGTAACCTTGTTTTTGTTTTTTAAGTCATCATGTTTGGTGTTGTTACCACATAGTGAAAAGATATTGGAAGGTGGCTAATACTTCTTTTGGAAATGTTGCTTCAATTCTAATCATAAAAATATGGTCCACGGACAAGCTAAGTTGGCGCGTGCAGATAATTAGGAGAGAGAAGTCATTTCAGTCATGAAAATTTCTTAATCAAACAACCTTTAGTGTGAAAAAATCTGTTTTAATAGATTGCAATGGAGGCCTTTGTTCCCCTGGGTTTTTATCACAGTTATTTCACAGCATTTTAAAAAACTAAAGAAAAAGTTCATTCCTGGTCCATTTACCATTTAAAAAAATTTATATATATATATTGTTTGTCCTTCAGTGCAACCTGCAGACGCCCAATCAAAGGAGCAGCTGGTCGACCATTAAAACCAAGTGAGTACTGGCTGGATGAATCCCGTGTACAGCGCAGCATCAGCACTGAGACCCGCACATACTCCGAGACCGTCTCCCGACCCATCGCCTCCGTTCCCTCAAGCAAAGCACCGGTCCGGCGAGGCTTTCTGTCCCTTTTGCTCAAGCTCCTCCTCCTTGCCGTGGTGGTGGGTTCACTCTACTACGTCTACCAGAACCTGGATTCTGATCAGGTTCGCACCCTCAGAGGCCTCCTGGACAGCGTGATTGTCCCAGTCCAAGGCGCCGTGGAGACTGCCGCCACCTACCTGGGCATTGGCAGCAGCGGTGCCACAGAGGGCGCCGGCAAGTAAAGACCCTCAGCCGCTCGTCGTCGTGTCCACATCCTCCTCCCTGCCTCAGAGCACCACAACTTAAGCAGCAAACTTTGCAGACCTCTTCTTTTTCCTACAAGTTTGGACAAAGGACAAAAATGTAATTGGATTAATGAACTTTCTTTTAATTTTTTATTTTTCTTGCCAGACTCAAGCGTTCCTCCCACCACAAGAGGGAGGTGTACTCCAGCAGTAGCTTTTGGATAACACTGTTCTGTGGCAGTCAAAAGAGACTAATTTTAATGGTTTTAATATGTGAATCGTTTGTGTCTTTGTGTGTTTTAACTCTTCCACGTAGAAAATGAGTGCGGTGTGGAGAGGCCACTCGAACCATGCATGGTGGTAGTTTTGACAGTCATACTGTAGTTTTTATCTCGCGCTCTGTGCTAGGTGTTTTTCTGACGGTGAAGTGCCTGGACACTCGTTAGCACTTAGTGCCCTCCCATGTTCCTGTTTTCTCGCACAACGCTGCATTTCTACTCCCACTGCCCCTCCCATGTTCTGTATGAGTTCTATACACTTTTGCTTTGTAGCTGTAGTGTAGTGGGTCATTTCTGTCTATGGTGCTCAGGTTCTGATTTGTTGATGGGGAGGGGCATGTTGTAATCAGGTCACAGCATGAAAAAGATTATGTTAAACTTTTTTTTTCTTCTTTATTCTTGTGGCTGATTTGTTCATATTCGCACAACGTGACCCAAACTACAGGTAATTTTAGTTTACTAAGAAGTCAAAAACATAAATTTCTCAACATAAAATCTTTAATGGCAAAATAAAAATGAAGTATTATGTCATGTATTTGACAAAGATTCCACAAGGAAAGTAAAATTGCAGTGTTTTTATAATAGTTTTCTTTATTTCCATTCATAACATTTGCCTATTTGCTTTTACGTATGCTAGGGTTTAGGTATCTGCTGTGCTTCTCATTTAGGTTTTCAGTTTTTATCTTTTGTAAGATTTCTGATCCTTCGGTCCTCCATATTGGACTGGCGGTTGCACTGCACCCACATAGCCCACTTCATGTATGTGCAGACATTAAAAAGCTCCAAAGAAGACAGAATCCAGACCATTTAAGTGAAATTAATTGATTCTTGTCAATAAAGTTCTGCCTTTGAATACAAAAAGGCATTGTAGTTTTAGCAGATGGAGCTGCGTAACCTGCCGGAAGCAAGGAGGATTCAGCAGAGGTGATGTTGGGCTGCAACCATTTTTGAGGGGGTTTTGTTTCTATTTTGATATTTTTCTAAAGCTGTGTGCTCAACTTTTTGTATCATGTTTTAAAGGTAACATTTGGAAGCAATAGGTAATACTCGCAGGATTACACCATCATTTCACCTGAACCATTTTGTTATTCGGCAGCTCCAACAAATGACAAGGGTTATGTGGGTAAGGATTCTGAATCTGTTTATTTATGAAATTATAGCCTGTGTATCATGAAATAAAATTGGTTGTTACCGAAACCTTTCTTTCAAAACCCCTGTGTTTTTTTTATCAGCTTTCCTCTTAGGTTTTTTTCCACGTTCTTTGAGGGTAAATGGTTGAGTGTCAGTGTGACGAGCACCGACAGTGCCTCATTGGAGAGTCCGTATGAGACTTCATGGGATGGAGAGGCTTACTTAATTAAATCCATAGGCTGTAAGCTGACAGGACAACAGGAAGAGGAGCGCACAGACAGCGGCACGCCAACCGCGCACCCTGCAGCTTTGGAGAAAGGGCAAACCACTCTTAAAGCCGCCCCAGCTTGACGACAACAGGTGAACGGTTTTTATGTTGTCTATATAGAGGTATCAGACAGGTTAGTTCAAAATGAAACCTCTGGTTTCCATCTATTATGTTTTTGACTGAAGTGACAACCTTTATTTAAAACAAAAAAAGTTCACTTGTTTTCTTGTAACAAAAAAACAAGCTCAGGCCTGCATTGCATTCACCGGGTTTCATTCTATTCAGTGTTTGTGCTTGTTTGGAGGTTCTCCACAGATGTGCATGGAAGCCACATTTTACTTGAGGCATCTGCAAATTGAAACGAAAGCAGAACCGTTTTTGTGCAGGCACTAACACAAAAGCCTCTGTCTGACTGAAAGGATTTTTCTGCATTTCTACAAGAAATGACATCTGAGTATGGTGACATAATTTAACTGAAAATGTATTTATTTTATGTTTTAATTTAGAAAAGAGGTGTTTATCTGACATTAACACTGGTATATCTGTAATATGACTGTTTTTGATGTTAGTAAAGTTAGGTTTAACATGTTTCACCTTAGTAGTGTTTTTCCACAGAATGTTTATATTGTGATGCCCATCTTAATTATTAATATTATTTCACATTAGTGGATCTTTCTATCTATTTTATATGTGCCTAGTATTTTTCTGCAGCACATCTTATATTATAGGAAATATTTGGTTCTTTAGATATTAAAGGTTCTGCAGTTGTTTTTATTTATTTATTTATTTTTGTGGAGAACCTTAGGAAAACAACAGTTCCTTCGAAAATGCCATGCTTTTGTCTACGTGCTTTAAGCGTGGCGCACTAACTGTTGATAATCCAATTTTTTCAAGAGGTAGTGGATGGAGTCCAAATATGGAAAGTACTTTCTTATTGTGAACAGCACTTTTACTTTTTTTTTTTAATTTTTATTTTTTTTTTATTTACAACACATCATTATTTCCAAACATGTATTTGTTGGATGATGTGATAGAGTTTGCTGTTACCTGCAGAAGCAGACTTGTGATGCAGGTGCAGCAGATGGGAGCAGCCTTAAGAGCTTAGAGTAACCCTTTAAACAGCCAGCTAGACCAGTATGACATCCGATTACGGTGCTCTGTCCTCTCTTCGGGGAGGAGTGCAGCGCAGCCTACCAGCTCACAGCTCCCATGTCTGGCCCTGCAGTCACATGAGCTGCTGCAGCTGACCGGATACCTGCCTGAACAGTAACAGTGGGAGGGGTGGTGCTGTCAGTACAGAGGGTACGTCGTTCTGTGGGGAACACCTTCGCTCTCCTTTTTGCCTGCCATGCTGATCACATGGTGGTATTTTTACCTTGCAGCCCGGAGCTTCGCCGATCAAAGCAAGTATTGCTGGTGTTTCAGTCTGTCTGGTTGCTTGTCATTTCAAGGTGAACTCTGCAGAGTGATCGTGTGGGTGATGGAGTTCATTTAGTGGTATTTTTAATTGCTGTTATAGGCTTAGACATGCAATGATGAGGTTAAAAAAAAGTGGGTGATTTTGGATCCAACTACACACCGAAATGCTGCAATATTCACAAAGTTTGAGCATGCATCCTTGCAGGCTGAGAGGCTGTGTGGAGGACAGATCGCCAGTCTCCTGTGTGAATTGTGTTCTTCTTTGTGCCCTTCAGCGCTGAAAATGGCATCAATCCTGCAGAAGTTGATCACTCCCCTGTTTAGCGGTCCTCCTGAACCCCCAAGGAATAAAGTGACAGTCGTGGGCGTGGGTCAGGTTGGCATGGCCTGTGCAGTCAGCATCCTGCTCAAGGTGAGAGTCCGAGCAGTTCATGCCTTTGCACAGATTACCCTGCTGCTGTCACAGCATGGGGTAAAACCCATGATCCTTCTGGACAGACACCAGATTACAGACGTTTTGGCATCAGTTCCTGATCTTATCCTCTGCTTTATGCAAAGGAAGATACACGTAACTGAGATAATTAAAGGGAAGACATACTGATTTTCTGCAGCAGCACTTCAGCTTCGGCTTGATTTCTTGTTACGTTTGTTCCTTCTGACCCCACTATACAAATCTGGTCAAGCCTGCAGTGTTTTTCAATCATGAAAGCTCTTTGTAATTTTGAATGTGGTGTGCAACTTGGCATCTGATGCAGGAGCTGGCGGACGAGCTGGCCCTGGTGGATGTGGTGGAGGACAAGCTGAAAGGGGAGATGATGGACCTGCAGCACGGAAGTCTCTTTCTTAAAACCCCCAAAATAGTAGCAAGCAAAGGTGAGATGTTACCTCAAAAAGGATGAAAATGAGAAACTGACGGGATTGTAATTGCTTTTCCTCAAAATGAAAATGTACTCAACTCTCCTAGTGTTTAAGATGAGAAATTTGTGAGAATCCAAACTGTAAAATACCTCAACTTTATTTATTACTTTTGTCTTTTGGATTTCTCAGACTACTCAGTCACAGCAAATTCCCGGATTGTGGTGGTGACCGCTGGAGTCCGTCAGCAGGAAGGGGAGAGCCGGCTGAACCTCGTTCAGAGAAACGTCAACATCTTTAAACACATTGTTCCCCAGATTGTTAGATACAGCCCCGACTGCACCATTATTGTCGTTTCCAACCCAGGTGCGTTGTTTCCCCATCGCCCAAAGATGTGTACCTGTGATGACGTGCTGGTAAAATGTCTTTCCAATAGTCGACGTTCTGACCTATGTGACCTGGAAGCTGAGTGGCCTTCCCAAGCACCGCGTCATTGGAAGTGGCACCAACCTAGACTCCGCCCGCTTCCGCTTTCTGATGGCCGACAAGCTTGGGATCCATGCCAGCAGCTTCAATGGATGGATCCTGGGAGAGCATGGAGACACCAGTGGTGAAGATTTATGACTCTCTCAACAGCCTATAAGCAAGGCCAAGAAGAGTTTTCCAGAAACTGATGTGAAACTGATACTCGTGCAGCCGTACAGTCATTGAATTATTTTTTTTCTCCTTGATGTGTGCCAGTGCCTGTGTGGAGTGGAACAAATGTGGCTGGAGTCAACCTGCAGACATTAAATCCAGAAATTGGCACTGACTGTGACAAAGAGAACTGGCAAGAGACCCACAAGATGGTGGTGAACAGGTAGAGTCAATTTAGAGCTTCTATTTTATTTTATTTTATTTATACGAGTCATTTCGTGATTCTGCATTATTTATCCTAAGCTTGACCAATTTATGTTTAAATGCAGGATGTTTCTTTAATGTATATGTTGTTGCTTCACTCTTTAGCTTCAACTTGTTAATAAAGGAGACAATTTGTGTCAGATCAGGAAGAGTTTTTAATTTTCTCCGGGATACGTTTTGTTCTTTTCTGCCATGAACAATTTTACTGCTTCCAAAGCTCATAATAATGAACATAGTGACGTCCCATTCTGTTCAGTAAAAAAGTAAGAATCTTCCTGTTCTTCCAGAAAAGTCCTGTGTTTATCTTTATACTCTGAATTAAGCCATTTAGACCATGAGGGTAACAGTCTGCACGCACATGAAATGTTTATCTATGTGTTCCGGCATTGGTTGTAACCTGTGCAATTGGCCGTCACGTATGTGTCGGGAGCAAAACACACACACTGCCAAATCACTTTTATTATTATTTATTTTTAATACCCTCTGATGGTTTAAGTGTGGTTTAAGAGGGAAAAAAATAATGAAATGAGGCACAGTATACAGAAAATATGATGAGACGTAAAGAGCCGCACGCTCATTGGCCAAGAGCCGCATGCGGCTCAAGAGCCGTGTGTTCGCCACCCCTGTTTTAGGGCATGGGTGCCCAAAGTAGGGCCCGTGGGCCAAATTTGACCCACCAATGGTTGTCTTTCGGCCCACCAAGTCGTGCTTGTAGAGGCAGCGGAGTGTTTAGTTAAAATCCCTTAACCTTTCCCATTCATTCATGGAGCGACAACGGCAGTAGCAAACAGATAAGAGGCATTTTAAACAAATATGGGAGGAGGATTATTTTTCTCCAGGAATCTCTTCTCAGGCTGTTTGTCTTTTTTGTCCGGGGCTGTACTTGAAGAGTACAAAATACGCCGCCACTACGAGGCTAAACACGCAGTTTTATCCAAACACAAAGGTGAGGCGCAAAAGACAAATTCTAGGGAGTTCCAATCTAAACTTCTTTCACAGCAAGCCACCCTTGATGCCCTCGGCAGCACAGGACAGCGCCACACCGGCTAGCTACGAAAGTTCAGCATTAATTACAGAGAGTGGGAGATCGAGAGAGATTCAAAGAAAAATGTTACTAACTTTTTAGTGTCACTAATGTGTGTTACTTTGAAAAGTACCAAATACAAATAAATAAACTAAACTATATTCTTTATTCTCTGCTTTTATTTCATGACATGGAAAAAATGATTGTCTTTGGCCCACGGACCGGGATCACATTTAGATTTTGGCCCTTTTTAGGGAAAAAGTTTGGTCAGCCCTGTTTTAGGGTTTACCCCAAATTCTACTGGTCTTATTCACAATCCAAGTTCTATATCAAATCATCAAGCTAATAAAATAATAACGTTTTAAAGATTTGGCATGCAAACAGCATGTTGAAAAAGCAAAAACAGCATTGAAATATTTCTCAAAGTTTCTTTAGTGAATTATAAAGGATTTGAAAGTGTCTTATTGAACTGGAAGTCTGTTATAGCTAGTAATGGGGATTCTTGAAAAAATGTGACAAAAATGAACTGTTTTCAAATTAAATTCAAGTCTTTTCCTGGTTCAAGTCGAGTGGGTTAAGTTTTCTATCATCCACCCAGCACCACATTTTTTTTATGTTCTGTGTGAATATTTCAAGGCAGGACTTAAATCCAGAGAGAGTAAACTCAAAACAGCTCAGAGAATTTTTAAAAAAAGGTTTCACTGTAATCCAAGAAACCTGGAAGATTCTTCAGGAAACTGAGTGAGAACATGCTCTGAGGAGGAAAACATCTATTTGTATTATAAGCTTTGTTAAAATGCTCACTGCTGTTTTCAAGTTGAGAATTAACTTACCTGTGACAAGTAAAATGTATATTTCTTTGAGTTTACTCTGCTTCTGATTGAGATCAAAATAGGAAACATAAACAGCGTTCAATAAACTTTCTTTGAAGTCTATTTTTAAAGATAACACTTATTACTTTAAAATATTTTTGTATTTTTATGTTACATTCAAAATCAAAAACTGAAGTGGTTTTAAAAGCTGTATTTGGTCTCTCAGTGCCTACGAGGTGATCCGGCTGAAGGGTTACACCAACTGGGCCATCGGTCTGAGCGTGGCTGACCTGATAGAGAGCCTGATGAAGAACTTGAACAGGATCCATCCTGTCTCCACCATGGTGAAGGTAAACTGAGATCACATGAACACTCTCTCGCTCCTTCAGTGGGAGCTCACAGCGTAACAAACTCCCGTTTGTTCATCATTAGGAAGCCGGTCACAGCTTTTACATTACTGGCTTTAATTTCAAATTCCTGGGGGGAAAAACGCTTTTAAATAAGGTTTCTTCTTTCTTCTTACATACATACAGAGAAAAAAGGGGGTTAGCATATCATCATGTCGTGTTCTGTTCTCTGCATTAATCTCAGGCTTCTATGAGCAAAAAATCTTTTTTTTTGTTCTCAAGATATGCTGCTTGGAAAGACGTCTATGTACAGATTATTCCAGGATTCTGTTTTCAAGAAACAGAATCAAAACATAAAAGAGAAGATTGAGATTCAATTAGAATGGATTGTCTTAGATGGTTGAAACACCATTTATGTCCAAATATTTCTGGAAAAGGCAAAGCATCAGAACTCCAGAGACTTTTCTCCTTTTTTATTTTCCAGTTTTCTTTCAGGTCATGACAAAAGACAGAAATCTCATTTAGAGTGTATGTAGAGTACACACTGCTAAACAAGGGTAAGCTGTGTGTCAATGTGGGGAAAACACATAAACAAGAAAATGGCTGCAACAGTTAAACACTACACAATCAATTTGATTAAAATTTAAAGTTCATAATTACACTGCAAAATGAGATAGCCTAAAAATAAGAAAGATCACTGATCTTAAGAAGAAAAAACACTAAAAAGATGTAGAATTATCTGTTGATGCAGCAAGTCATTTGAATATAACAAGAAATCTAGAAACAAGGAGTTCCACACAAGTCTACAAAAAGGAAAAACAAGCTAAAAATTTAATCGTCAGATGGAATTACTTTATATGGATTATGTAATGAGTGGAAATGATTAATTTTATAACAAAATGTGAACAAAAAAAAGCATGTAATCTTAGTATAATGTGGTCCATCTGAATAAATCCTTATTTAAACTAAATCTAAAACTAGCACTTATTCCTAGATCATCAATCTAATTTTATGGTTCCAAAATAAGGACAATGACTACCAGTCTAACTTGTCTACAATAGAACTTTAAAATAACTAATTCTAATAACTAAATACTTAAAAATGAACCAAAAATGACAGTGCAACTTGAGTTTTTGAATATAGTTTTACTATCATCAATATTATGGAGCCAAAGGCTTTGGACTTGTAATCAAGAATTCTCTACTGTGCTGAATTAGAGAAAAGCTGGGAAAGGTGGAGAACAAAGATAAGTTACAACAATTTAAACCAAGACAAATAAGAGTGAGTGTCCAAAAACAAGGTTTGAAATCTATGCTATTATGACAGTTTGCAGTGTAAACATTCAGTGGATACTGATTTGCCTCCAAATCTGACCTGACAGTTTGAAACCCTGACTTTTCTGAAGTCATTTATGGAGCAAACAGAATCTGAAGTGACTCAAAACCCTTTTTTCATTTCTTTTTTTTTTTACATTGTCTTAGCAGCTCAGTAAGAGGAGCTAAAAACGTGACGCTCGAGGGGACGGGATTATTTTCACAGTTTCTCTTGGCCCCTCTCTGCTGACAACAGTGTCAGGACCGTGATGAAAGCTGGCTGCTTTAGTGTGTAGCTCGGTAAAGGGTAAATGGCGTACACATGTACAGTGCTTTTCCACCTTCCTCGAAGGCCCAAAGCGCTTTACAGTCCCATTCACACATATTCACACACCGATGGCGC
This sequence comes from Oryzias latipes, assembly GCF_053564925.1. Classification (NCBI taxonomy): domain Eukaryota; kingdom Metazoa; phylum Chordata; class Actinopteri; order Beloniformes; family Adrianichthyidae; genus Oryzias; species Oryzias latipes. The sequence goes on from NC_136242.1 coordinate 16,492,943, forward strand.
CAACCTTCCCCCAGAGGCAAGGTGGGGTTCAGTCTTGCCCAACGACACTGACACATGGGCAGGCAAGGTGGGAATCGATCAGAGGTCGACCGCTCTACTGCATCACGGTAGTTTTGCCAGTAAACCAAATGCCATAAGTATGACACTTTAGTGAATTCAATGAAAATTAAAATTGGATTTTAAATTTAAGGTTTTTGACTTTATTTTCTCAAGTTCAACTCTTGCAATTTCCTGTAACAATGCCACATATTTGATGAATTTTAGTACAAAGTGATTTGTATTTAACTCGCAAACATTTGAAGGCCATTGGACAATTTTTACTGTATAAAATGTTTCCCGGTAACTTAATGAGAAAAAGTGACTTTTCTTCTGATTCACATGACTCAGTGTTTCCCCCGCTGCCTACCTGCTTCTGCATCAACAGGGTATGTATGGGATCAGTGAGGAGGTCTACCTGAGTCTACCTTGCGTGTTGAATGGAGGGGGCGTGGCCAGCGTGATCAACATGACTCTAACGGACGACGAGGTGGCCCAGCTCCAGGCCAGTGCAAACACTCTGTGGGACATCCAAAAAGACCTGCAGGACATCTAACTGACCACCAGAGGGACGCTTCTACTTGTTCTTTTTTTTCAGCATCGCCACAATGCAACCACCAAACATCCGATCATCTTTCACCCCCTCACCCGCATCCCTCCTGTAGATCGATGATGTTGGGACTTTAATCCCATCTTGGTTTAGGTGTAGACATCAGTTTGCTGCTTTTTTTTTCTCCTTTTTTTCAAGGATGGGCATAAATGACAGGAAGTGGGTGATAAGCTCTGGCTCATTTTAATTACGTCTGTCCAGCTCTGCAAAAGAATCAGTTCTACTGGCAGTTTAAGCAAAAATGTCACAATAAAATAAAAATGAAACCCACCGTGTCAAAACTCTGTTTTCCTTGATTGTGTCAATCACCGGATGGTGCAAATGAGTCAAGGATAATTGTTGCTCGGAGGTGTCTTTTTTTTTTTCCCCACCTTTTTCTATTTTTTCCTACTTTGTCACCCCAGGGGTGCCTAAATCTAGGCCTCGAGGGCCGCCCCACTGCCTGTTTTCCAGAGGTCCTCTCTGATCTGCTGCTGATTACCTGGCTCAGGTGTGTTTAGCCAATAAGAAGCTTCAATGGGAGCTTGGTTGGAAAACGTCTAGGACACCGGCCCTCCAGGCCTGGATTTGGGCAACCATAATTAGAAGAACACGTTTTTACAATGTACTTTCTACTCTAGATCTTTATTATTTTTCAAGTATGACAAAAAATATACAAAACAGAGTATTCCAACTATAATGTGGGGGGGGGGGGGGCGTCAACTTTGGAATGACGTTCATCACAACTTGTTCCTTTTGATATCTTCCTGTTGTTTGCTGTGACCCCATTTCTGTCCACCTGGGGAGGGGAGGGGAGGGGGGGGGGAAGATAAGTTCAGGTGTCACTTTAAAAGATGTTGACATTGATGACTTTTCCAGACTTGCCTTCTTCCATAGCTCGCCGCAGAAGCCCCAGAAACATGACCGAGGGTAAGAATGATCCCCGTTCATCACTGATCTGCTTGAAGTTTACTAAAAAAAAAGAGCAAAAATACCTGAAAGCAAGCAAAGAGCACCCAGAAAGAGACTTCCATCCATCGTCTGCGTCTGTTCCTGCTTCTTCCTGTGCAGGCTCACAGGAGTTGCTGGAGCCTATTCCACCCACTTCAGGGCGAAGGGGCGCCACACCCTGAACAGCTCGCCAATCATTCGCAAGGTGAAATGTGACGTGGAATATTTAAGATGAAGCCGGACTTTTTCACATCAGCTGCAACATAATAAACCCATCTGAAGACTGACTGCTGAAATCAATGTTTTCAGCCTGATGCATGAACAACTTGCATGAACAAAAAGGGTTCCACGTGATTTATGGTTATATTTTTGAAAAGTTACAAAAACAAAATAATTGTAGATTTTATGAGATTGTATGATAATACTGGACTTTAGCCTGATGTGTATTGACATAAATGATATTGAAAATAAAGTGCATAAAACAGAAAAGTAGTGATAAAATCTTAATTTGCAATTTAAAACTGTTGTTGTGAAATCTAAATGGTCACTATAGAAAGACAGGATGAATTGTTCATCCTGACCATAGTGATTTTGTTCCTAATTTCAATAGCCATGTTTACTTGTATGTGCTCGCCTATGTGCATTTATTCCCTTTTGTGTAGAAGAACAGAAAAAGAATGGCTGTGAGATGCATAAAAAAGTTAAACATTTAAAAAAAACACACTCAAAGAAAAATCTGCTCACTCTGCTGACAAACTGTTACTTTTGTAAAACTGATTTTGGAAAAAAACTTTTAATAATTGAATGATTTGATCTGCAACGATTTTATGCTCTTTATAATACTGAGCACCCACTATATCTCCTCATTTTCTTTAGAAAGAAAAAAAAACAAAAAAATGCAAAGTGCAAAAGCTGTAAAAAAAAAAAAATGTACAAAGAGCAAAGTCTCCATAGGGTAATCTTGTTTTTGTTTTTTTTTAACAAACCAAATGATCATCCTGCTCTGACCAACAGATCTAAACACGTCTTTGGGTATCCTAGACTTAATATCACAATTTATAGAGACAGGAAATAAACTTGATAAAAATTACGAGCAGTGCTGAGAATTTACTTAACCTTATAAATAGTTCTAATAAATATTACATCTATTAGCTGGGAAAAAATGAAGACAAACCTGAGCGTGAGATGCCTCTCTCTTCTCTGCTGCTATGTTCCAACAGAGAGCGGTGTCCCTCTGCATCAACATAGAACAGCATTTATTTTAGCTTTAAAACAAAGCAGCCTAAAATGAGTTTTCTGCTCCTATGATCATGCTCTTACGTGCTCCTTTCAGGTATAAAATTGCCTGAGGAGTCCAGTTTCTTCTCTGGAAAAAGCGAACGGAAAGATTTGGTTAAATTTGGAAGCAAGAAATACAAAAACATAAAAAAATGAATTAATTAAAAATAAAAGATTGCCCTCACCTGTGGGGCAGTCCAACACTGAGATACCAAAGTCACCACAAGCAGAGTTACCGTTAGAGACATCGTTGAATTCTACAAATACAACAGACCACAATTCATCTTTTAATGTCTTCAAACAGACCAACACAGAAACAGAACAAATGCACCAAAATGTTCTAATAAAAGCTCTGAGAGACATCAGGGTTTTTATAACATTTTAATGGGAAACTGTTTCCTCTAAACGACAGAATTGGATTAGACTAGACTAGAATGGAACAGAAGCTTTTTGATCACACAAAGGAGAAAACCTTGTTACCATTGTTCTATCAAAAACAGCAGCTAGATAAGAAATAACAGTAAAAATAGACTTAAATAAATAACAACTATTAAATAAATAATAACAATAATTATTGTCCAGTGTCTATGAGGCGTTCTATAGCTAACAGAAAGATCTGTCAGCTATAGATTTCTTTTAAAAAAAAAACATTGTTCCGATCATTTTGAGGTTTTTATGAATTATTTCACCTCACACAACTGCATTATTATAATTTTGGCAAAAATACTAATACTAAGAGTGTCTTACCGTTTTGTCAGTGGTTCAGACTTGTGTAGATGCCAGGTCAGTTCACAGCCTGTGTCATCACGCGCGTGTCATTTATAAAGCCTCAGTGCTGTAAAGTAGTTGAGTTCCTTCACACCTTAGACCATGACAGAGTGACAGGTGCTGCTGTAGCCGTCGCTGCACATCAATCATAGGCGCCAGCGGCAGAAGTTTCAACTTTTACCCGATTCATAAGCAGCGACGTCTTCAGAGAGATCACCTCAGAATGACTATGCCACTGAGCTTTTATCAATGAGTGTCATGTTATGACAGCGCGTGAGTGGGTGTGTGGGTGCAGACACCTCCATGAGGCCGGAGTGTGGGCATCCTTGTGATGATGGCTCCAGAAAAAGCTGCATGACCCCGTGACTCATATTTTTAATCTTCAATTTACCATTTGATAGTTTTTTCTCAAAGCTGGAGAACATGAAACTCCAAACAGAATGGTGAGTTTGCTGTTTCAGGTTCCCCAGCCAGGACTTGAACTGGGTCCTTTTTTGCTGTGAGGCAAGAGCGCTGACCACTACGCCAAAAATGAATCATACATTTTTTTATTTAGAAAACAAAAGTTGATTTTATTCTTTTTTTGTTTTCTGTTGTTCCACATATTAAAGTGTTTTGGGGGTTTTCTGCCGATCCTTGACTGATAGAAATGTTCCCTGCAGATTTCAGATGAAGATTTCTTCTGCTTTCCACCCGGTTTCACAGAGAACAGAGAAACATCAACAGCTGAGTTTCTGAGCAGGAAAACATGAACTGCATCCACTGCTGCATTGTTTAAAAAAAAAAAAGTTATTTACTACAGAAAAATGTCCCTGCTGTCATTCAAAGTCAAAAACACAAAATCTGTGGATTTATGACAAACCCATCCATTTTCCCAAATACACTAGATCCCTTTTGGGATCACAAGGCTATCCCTGCTACTGTTGAAAGGGATGGTACACTGAACAGGTTGCCAGTCTGTTGCAGGGCTGAACTTGCTCACACACTACCATTCACACCCTTAAAAAAATAAAAAAAAGGCAACTAAATAAAAATAAAAAGCAAATTCAGAAAAAACAAAAACTTTATTTTCACCAGTCAAGCTGTGAAGCTTTGAACCGAACCTGCAACCTTTTGATCGGAGGTCGATCGCTCCACTACAGCCACCCAAGGCGTTCAAGCACCTTTGGAGGAATTGTGGCCAATTAAACTGGGTTACCAGGGCGGTGAAGCTGAAAATAACTGTTGCAAAGTCATTCTCACAAACAGCAAACTTGTTGGTTCTTTAGTCCATGTTTATTGTAAATATATAACATTGTAGCAAGATATATAGCTAAAAAAAAAAGAACAAAAGTCATGGTGAGTCTCCTGTAACATCGCCGTCTGCGTTGGCAGTTTTTTTAAACCCAACTCAACGCCAACTATGAAAGACATGTTATAACTGACACAAAACAGACTTTGAAACCTAAACTTTTTTTCAAAGGTCAACAATAGAAAAGATTTACCTGTAATAGTCTTTTTGAAAATGTAACAAATACTTTTTTTTGTTTTAGCCACTAGAAACATTAAGTACAAATTTGAAAAGACATATTTACGCACATCCATTGTAACATTACAACCATAAAGGCATCGGTGTAACTTTAGGTGTTGCACATCAGTGCAGCCGTGGAGGATTTTGCTCCTTATTTTGAAAACTTCCTTCTGTCAGAATCAAGAGATCAATTCACTGGAAAAGCAAAAAATATCAGAGTATTTGATTTTTAAAAAAAAACACATTTTCTCATATGCACTTTAAAAAAGTATGTTAAACTTATCCAAAACGTTTTTTACAAACAGGTCAAGTTTCATTCAGATGCTTTCTTAAATGTATTTAAATGATTCATTTTTTTAGTTACAGTAAAAAAAAAAAAAAACACTGTCCAGATCTCAGTCTGGAGAGGACGATGCTGTCGACAGAACATGATCTTCTGATTTGGTCCAGTGGTCCCAGGAATTCAGTTCATAAATATCACACATAAAAGATTTTTTTTAAAAATCAAAAGAGAAAACATAAACAATCATCTCCTGTCTGATGGCATTCAGACAGAAAAATCCCCAGGATGTCAGTGGAGCCTCCAAGCTTCCATTTGTGGCTTTTTCGGGGAATTTGTGACGTGTCACTGACCCAAACACAGTCACTGTCAGGAGTGTTGATCAGTAACCAAATCTGTCCTTAGCAGCAGAAACCGCTCCAAGTTATACCATCGTGTTGCTCTCACCGATTTTGTCCACCAGCTGAAACAGAGCAAAAGAAAAATCATTTTAAATAAACGAAACTCCACTTAAATAAAAAGTAAGTTTCTAACACCAGAGTTCTTCTGGAAAATATCTAGGTAGTCGGGTTTTTTCATCTTCCAGTGAAGTATTTGAGTCATCCAGGCTAAATTGAGTCCACTAACAAGATCGTTTAAAAATACATGTTCAATTAGTAAGCATAAATAAAGGACATAAATGTGTAAGAATAAACTTAGTTTGATCTAAAATCCTGCATTAGTGTCTTCCTTAAATCATCTGTAACCTTTTCTAGCTCCCTAAAAAAATATCTTGGTTTTAAGTTTGGGATGTTGCACCTTTGAAAACATTACGCTAACCTACACAGTAACTATTTCATCACATACCTACACACACACACTAGGGTTGTGCCGATGGACGATATCATCGTCCATCGTGATGGGTGACTGACATCCCGATGGAGAGACCACCATCGTGATGCCACGCCCCCGCCACGTTGCGCGTCAACACCATAAGCCGCGGTTACATGTACAAAATATCTTGATGGGATCAATGGTCGGATTAGAATCCAACCGTGTACATGGGCCCAGAAAAATGTTTTCAGAATATAAAAACGTTCACTAAGGTCACAATTTCGGTCGGAATAAATCATTCGCACATGCGCAGTATTCGCACATGCGCAGTTTGAAAACCGGAAGGGGATACAACTTCCGCCGAGCGGCTTTTTTTCCAAACTTTATTGAATGTAACAATTCAATACAAAACGATAACAGCACCGAGCGGCTATATATATTGACATGTAAGCTCGGTAAAATACGAGACGATCTTCTAAGCGTGCTTTTAATAATGTTACGGTTATTATCAAACACCTGTTCGCTCATCATTTGAATTTTAATCCGTGTGGTCAGTGCTTTTTCTGAACGGAGCCAGGATTAGCAGTATGCTAACACGGGCTAACAACATTAGCTTTGGGTGGCGCTGCACGTAAACGTGAAAGAATAACATCAGCCTTTATTTAGTCGGGACACGACTGGAAACACAAATCCGCGTGATTGTTTGAATGTTTTCTAAGGACTGAGCGACATTTCTGCTTTGAAGCTCAAACCGCTGTGTGTGCTGACGATCCGAGCTGTGCTCAGACACACTTTTAGACCCGGTTCTGAGTTCGGTTGCTTGTACCCCTAGAGCTGCGGGACGGATCGCAGTCTTAAATCTCCCACACATACCGCTCATGTACCCCCCCCCCCCCTTCCCATCAAACACAAAGCTTTAAGTCTGCGCTCCGCCGGTACACTTCACTAATTAAGTGCGGGAGCGACTACACTTCTTTTCTATCTTGCTTGTTACTTTTTTTGTTAAAGTCACTTCCCTCAGTTTATACTGGATCATCGCGGATTAACCATTAGTTGGGAAATAAAATGAAAAAAGCAAAATAACGAATAGCAGTTATATAAGAACGAAAAATGTAAAAATACCCCCCCCCCTCCCCCCGCCGATGTCATCGTCCATCCCGATGGTTGACAGCAAACATCGTCAACGGCCAAATTAGGGGACATCGCCCAACCCTAACACACACCCACCCACAATGCCCCCCCCCCACACACACACACACACACACAAACGTTTTTGTTACATTTTTTCATTTTTCCCCATGTTTTGTTTAAAGATCTAGTTAAATGAAAATGGTGTTTGGGGTGTTCTTAACTTGTTATTGTAGCATTTTTCTCATGGTGGAGGGCAAATATTAAGAAAAAATTAAGCTTAAAATTCCTGGGTCGGACACAAAATCCCTGCTCCAATCCATTCTGATGTATCCACTTGCAGACAAATAGATCCATGTACGTCTAAGTCTTCCTCGTCTGAGCTGGCATCTGGCTCAAAACTGCACGGCTGAATAGCTCCAATTTTTGTTACACAAGTAACAAAATTAATGTTAGATTGGGGGAGTGACGGGCTGCAAGTTGGCGAGAGAGCACGTAAACAGATAGTTTAGCAATAGGTGACGGGAAGGGGGGGCAGAGTTGCTCCACACCAACAATTCTGTCCACAACTTAAAGGCGAATTTCTAATATACTACTAGTGCTCTGCAAAAACTATGTCCTCGATAATGACAAAATTAATTTTTTGGCTAAATATGGCATAATCATAATTAAAAGAACACTGGGAACGCTTAAACACTAGATCAGAAGATGATTTGAGTGGGTCTTTATGCTTTTGGAGCTTGAGGCTCATTGACTTACTGCACTAATCCCTGGTAAACGGAGCAAAGATCCGAGGACAGGAACCCGTCTTATAAATCCGACCGCCACTGGGAAGAAGCCCCTAATAACAGAGAAAAGGAGAAAAGTGAGACTTACTTAAGTAACACAAATTCTAACGATGATAAAACAGTGTTTCCATCTTTTTCAGGTTACCTAAACAAAAGGAAGAAACCGTAAATTTCTAGGATAACTCCGATGATGGGCCAGCCAATCAGAACCACAAGGACTCCACCAAGGAAGAAACTGGTGGCTTTTACTTTGTGTCTCTGGAAGAAGAATCTGAAGGTGCGCTCCAGGCCGATGACAAACGACAGGCCTGAGACAAACAGGATCTGCATTGGGACACAGAAGGCTTAAGGCTGAACAGTTTTTTGTTTTAATCCAATGGAGTTAAAAAATTATAAATAAGTAAGTGTTGCAGCTGTATGACTCACGTTGCCAATAGCAAGGAGCGCTTTATCGAAGAACAGCACCATTCCAAAGAAGAGGAAAAACACCCCAAAGCCCGTCAGCCCCATTCCAATTTCTGTTGAGTTTCATTGACAAAAAAAGCTATGATCATGGCCATAAGAGAGTTTATGAACTTAGAGAAAAGGAGACAAAACGAAAATGTGAATGCCTGAACCAAAAATTTGAAATAAAATTATAGTTTAAACGTTTAAATCAAATAATCAACTTATACACTTTCAATTCCTAGAAAATCATTTAAACGGCACACAGATTATACAAAGAATGAAAATGTCATTATACGTGCTTAAACCTCTCCTGGAAGGTGGAGATTTTATGCCCCAAATGGAGGCACTTTAATATCTTGAAGCACAATTTTGCTTATAAAAAATAAATTTAATTAAAATCTCAATCAATCCAAGTCAAAAATGGTCAAGTGCGTTTAGGAACTCCCTACTGAAGACAGAAAGATAGAATTCTTGAAACTTAGTTAGTGGAAGTTTTGTATTAATTTTTTTAAATAGCATACAGTGTAATAAAAGCTGTTCTTTCTTTTTGAATAAAAACCCTGTTTGGAAAAACATGTCTACAGTGACGTACATTTATTTCCATCCAATCACGTTAAAGCTGTTAGCTTCATACATCTACTAGCTAAACCAGATTTGATGTCCCCATGATAAACAGCGGCAAAAAACAGAAATAGTTCTTACTTTGTGAATCCGTGAGGGAGATCATATTGACAGCTGCTTTGAAATAAATCTGCTGACACGACGTTGAAAACACCGTTCACTTACAAACTAACAGAATAAGAAAATACCAGAAAAACTGATGCCAAATAGGCAGCTGTGGCACCGGCGGAAGCTGCGCTAGCGGTACGGTGTACGACGCTACGTCAACTGAAGCCACGTCGGCACGCAATCCATCAAGGATCGTCTATAAAATGAGTCGTTACACTGATCATTACTTGGATCATTTTAGATTTAGGCAGTTTAACACACATTTTTGCAATATTTTTAACTTTTTTAGCTATATTTCCTATTTACCACTATTTGTGTGTAAACAACATTGGTCAAAAAAGCTGCATGTTTAGTATAAGTATTGCCTTTTATGAGTCTTTGTGGTTTAGAACAGCTATGTCCTGAGTTTTACATTTCTTTGCTTTTCATTGACCTATGCAAATTGTACTTTTATATACTTTATATAATTATAACTATAAAAAAAACTAAAAAATTATACATGGAAAAAATCAGAGTTTTATGCTAAACAAGCCACTGACAATATAAAAACAGTATGATTATAGCAAACCATGAAAAATATATATGAACGAATTTTGTTACACTTCTGCAGATTTGTTTCATGCTTTTTTTCTTTTTTTACATTTGCTTAAATGTGTGCATATTTATTTTTACAATAAGAAAGCCATTTTCATTCAGCTAGGTCTTTAACAAACATTCATTCATTTATTTATTCATCTTCCAAACCCGTTTGGTCCCTTTTGGGGAAACGGGGCTGCTGGAGCCTATCCCGTCCACTCGTGGAAAGGAAAGGGACGTCCTAGATGTCCATGTTGCCAGTTTGTCGCAGGGCCACAATCACACACCCATGCACACTCACATTCACAGCTAAGTGTGTGTGGGTGTGAGGAAATAGTTACTGTTTAGGTCAGCTTTAGTGTGGTCGAAGTTGAAGCATCCCAAACTTTTTTTTTTACCCACAGGAAAATAATTCATAAACATATAGTATTTTCTTTCTCTTTTGGCTTTTCCCATCAGGGGTCGCCACAGCGAATCATCCTTTTCCACCTCATAAACATATAGTATAAGTGTTTCATTTTTGTGTCAACATTATTATTATCTTTTTTTTTTTTTTTTTTTTCGGCCAGCAACGGCAAACAAACTTCATGCCATCTTTGTCATAGTATTACCAAACTGCAACTCCCACAAGGCTGTGCGAACAGGAAGTGTGACATTTTAGAATCAGGCTCCGAAACGCAGCCCGGCTCATTCCCAAACATGCATCGTTTCTTAACTCGTTTTAAATAGTGGCGCTTTGGTTTGACTGCAGAACAACATGGGGACCGCGTTTGCCATCATCCTGGTTTTTGTCGGGTGTTGTAGTAACGTGGTGACTCTGGAGCTGCTTGTACGGTCAGTGACAAACTTAGACTCCAGTATGAGACGGAGGACTTTGCTGCTAGTTGGACTGGAGCGGAGGTTCTGATAATAATACCAGCGAAATTGTTCTGTCACCACTCGCTTTTAATCCGTTCAAACCAAAGAGGACGACAGTGTTATTATTTGTCAAAAAAATAACACTCGCAGTTTTCTTTGTTTAGACTGAAGTTTGCAATGAGAAGCTCAGTTTTCTTTGTACACTGTGTTCATCTCAAATGCTGAGGTATAAAGATCGTATGTCATTCATGACGTGGACGTGCAAAGCAAATTAGTGCTTAGAGTCCCTTATTGTACCTGCATAAACGGAGACCGATTGAATTATATAAAATTTTGAAAAAAGCCTATTTATAAAGCACATAATCACAACAATAAGCTCTCTCATTGATAATTTTCATTGGAAAACTGCTCCCTTACTTTCACAGGGTGACATTTTTATAAATATTTCAAAAAGAACACCCAGGAGTGAATCAAAATATTAGTAATTATTTTGAACAAGGTAGAAAATCAAAATATGAAATGTTGCTGCTGTGTAATCAGATATGTTAGAACACTTTTTACTCCTATATTTACTATTTTTGTATGTGTGACACTGAGGTATATATTCAAGTGCAAAGCCAATAAAATATCTAGCATTTTATTTAGATTTGAGGTGAATGTTTATATTTCAATTATATCTGCATTAATTCATCTTCTTGAAATAGCTAAGAACACGTGAAAACCCTCTGTTTTGTCTGTTTGTATGTGTGTAAATGTATGTGCAAAAAACCTATCATTTTGATATATATAAGTCTTTCTAACTGTAAGTTGTAAGATTTTTGTTGTTGTTGTTTTATCCTCTTTTTTAAGTTTAATTTGGATGTGTCCTTTTCTTTGTCAGAGAGTTTCCAGGATGTGGCAACCTGGTTACGTTTGCCCAGTTTTTGTTCATCGCCTTGGAAGGGTTCATCTTCGAGACGAACTTTGGCAGGAAGAAAGCTGTGATCCCCATCAGGTAGGTCTTCCACCTGAAGTTTCCCTCTTAACATTCTGATAATAGGCTAAACTTACGTCTCTCCCTACCCCCCCCCCCCCCCCCCCCCCCCCCAAAGGAACTATATGATCATGGTGACCATGTTCTTCACCGTTAGTGTGGTCAATAATTACGCTCTCAACTTCAACATAGCTATGCCGTTGCACATGATCTTCAGATCAGTAAGTGCTCCTGAAAGCATGATAACATTTCCTGCACCTGTGTGGGTTCATACCAGTCCAATGTCTCTGCAGGGGTCGCTGATCGCCAACATGATCTTAGGCGTGATCATCCTCAAGAAGAGGTAACTCGTCCTCCACTTATTACTTAATCTCTGTGCTCATTGATGGCTTCTAACTGTCTGTTATTTCAGGTATTCAACTGGGAAATATTTGTCAATAGCTCTAGTTTCAGCAGGCATCTTCATCTGCACCATCATGTCCGCCAAGCAAGTGGTGAGCAGCTGTCGGACATTTTTATTTTGGTGGTTGTCGTGAAGTTGATCGTATGTCAGCTGTAGTAACTACCGGTTTACTTCTGCAGAGTGCATCCAGTGAGGGATCAGAGGAGGAAAGCTTTTCTGTCTTTGTGCACTGGTTGATAGGTGAGTACCGGGCCAGAGTAAAGTGAATGACAGAAATGCATTCGCTTGAAGAACCCCCTCACTTCATGCATAGTAAAGGGGGTGGGATTACTTTTTTTTTTGTTTTTTTTGCTATCAGACAATTTGAGAAATGCAATTCTAGCGGAATATATGGTGTCAATTTACTGTTTTGATGCGCAATACTTTAGGCTCTATTTTGACACCATAAATTTTGAGTATTGAGTAGTCGCTACCAAATCAGAATTCCTGATTGGTCACAGTTTGACCTGGTTTACGTTCAGTGACCACGTGTTTTGTACATAGATCCTGAAAACGGTTGTAAAAACTTGCGTAGCTACGCGTGAACGTTAGAGTTTTGAACGCAGAAGTCCAAAACAGACATTTACACAGAGTTTCATGGGAAGTGGTCACTTGAACGCACCATGCAGATGGCGGTGTAACCTCATGTCCAAACTGATTTTAAGCACATAGCCATTGTTTCGCAGGCTTATGTGGACAGGCAGTCAACATGTCTGTGTTTTTTTTGCCAGGAGACTGTTACTCTCATCCTTTAGCTACATATTTTTGCTGGAAAAGGGATCATAGTTTGTGTTTTTTAAGGTTTTAGGGGGCTTTATACTTTTCTACTGTCATTTTTCTGCTCTAGAATAAAAAGCTACTGCAAGGATGGATGACTTTATGTAGCTTTGTCTTTTACCACATTGGGTCCTATTTTACATGATATAAAATGCCTTACAAATTCGGACAGAAGGGCCTTGACTCACTTTAGCAACCATGCCCAACCTGCCTCTTGTATTTGTCAAATTGGGCTATGATGGCAGCTTCATGAACGCTTGACACTTGCGCCCGCTCTCCTTTCAGGCATCGCCATGTTGACCTTTGCTCTGCTGATGTCGGCTCGGATGGGCATTTTCCAGGAGACGCTGTACAAACAATATGGAAAACACCCCAAAGAGGCCCTCTTCTATAACGTGAGTTTTCCCTTCCACCATCGAGGTAACAATGACCACACAACTTTATTCAGGAGAAATCTGCATTTCTGTTTGCAGCACTGCCTGCCCCTGCCGGGGTTCCTGCTTCTTTCTACAGACATCTACAACTATTGCAACCATTTTAGCCAGAGCAGTGAGTGTTTTGAGCCGTTCAGATGAGCTTTTGGTTTGGACTATATCAGATGTAATTGGTGGTGATTGTTTCCTGACAGCTCCTGTACTCGTTCCTGTGGTGGGACTGACCGTACCAATCATGTGGATCTACCTTCTAATCAACGTTATCACACAGTATCCGTCAGAAAAACAAAAAAAGTACTTTTTTCAACCTTGTTTGTATACCTTACTGAAGTTGAAATGTTCATCCTATTTATTATTTATTTAGGCGTCTGTAAGTACACGCAGTAAAACATTTTCTTTGAAGTTGCCGTATATGTATAGGTAATGCAAATAATAATAATTTCACTTACCGGTATGTATTTTTGGTTGATAGAGTATTTCTGCCCCAACTAAAACGTCCTAAGAACAAAGTCACTTTAAATAAAGTTTTTGTCTTCACTTCATCTAAAAAAAAAAAAAAAACTTATTTAAAGATACATAGATGTATGTATTTTGTAGTTTGTTGCCTCTTAATTTTCTTTAAAAACAACTTAATTTTAGATTGGGGGAAAATATTTCAATCTTTAAACATCATGACGGCTTTCTCTTAAGAGTTCTATTAATTTTTTATCGTCAGCTCTTTATTTTAAATTAAAGACCCCGCGCTAGACAAACATAATGACATACAATCTTTGCATATTTTCCATCCTTTTTTCTCCTTCCGTATGACTGCTAAAGACTTTAACCGTTTCTCCAGATATGTCTGTATTCGGGGAGTTTTTGTCTTGACCACAGAGTGCACGTCGCTGACGGTCACCTTAGTGGTGACGCTACGAAAGTTCCTCAGCCTCATTTTCTCCATCATTTACTTCCAAAACCCCTTCACTGCGTGGCACTGGTTGGGCACGTTCGTGGTCTTTGTGGGGACTCTGCTTTACACCGAGGTGCTGAGCAGCATCCAGGCAGCTCTCCGGGGAACCGGAACGAAGAAGGCGGAGTAATACAGCAAGCCTGGAGGATGGGAAAATGTTCCCCATGTTGGGCTTTTTAATACACCCACAGCTATTTTTATAAAATTAGTTATTTTGCTGTGGTTCTTCAATCAAGTCAGTCAAAAGGTTTCACTAAAAACAAATTGTCATATTTTCCATTTATAAATATGGATTGAATCATGTTTGTAGTTTTCATAATTCTGAACGTGTTAGGATGTTCTTTGTGTGGTCGACACTCCAACTCAAAAAGTACATAAGTATCTGTAAATTATGTATTATTTCATTTGCAAAAGGATTTCTTGACCTTTACTGTGCCTCTGTAACCTTATAAAAATAGATGTGCTCAAGTATGTGTTGTTTAGCTCTGTGTCTGATATGAAAGAGGTGGACAGTTTGTCCTGAGTCCAAATCTTAAAAAAAGTTTTTAAATGACTGTGTGCAATATGGATTTCACCAAACCAACTGTATAAACAATTTCAGCCATGTTTGTTGTTTTTCTGTCTGAGCGTTCCCAATAGTCTTTTAATTATGATCATGCTGTTTTTAGTCAAAATTTAAATAAAAAAACTGTAATTTACATAGTTTCTGGAGAGAAGTAGCAGTTTGTTGCAAATTTGTCCCAAAGTTGTGAGCAGGGGCGTTGGTGAAGAGCAACCCTGCTCCCCTTTACACAATCTCCCACTGGCTTACAGCCATTCATACCCACAACCTAACTTTATCGGTGCAATGAAATGGCAAGCAATATCAGAGCTATCCAGCCGTACATTTTTGTGCCAGATACCAGCACGGACAGGACAAAGACGTACATGGACCTATTTGTCTGCAAGTGGATGCATCAGTATGGAGCAGAGCACAGAGCTTTTGGACCCCCCAGCACATTTTCTACATAAAAAATATGATCTTTTTTAAGCCGTATTTGTTGGACTGCACCTGGTTGAATTTATACAATGCCAATATTCTTTTTAAATGTTGGTGTGTTTAGTTTATATAACAATTCAGCTTTTTTTTATATACTTATTTGCTTAACTTCCTGTCATCCCAACTAATACACAGGATTACTTGCATTGGTCTTTAAATTAATATTGTAATATGTTTGTTTATATTTGGTCTATTATTTTCATGTGGGTCTCGTGAAAATAATGTAATAATCTCCGAGTTTTGATCTTGTTTCCTTTATAAAAGCCTCATTTGTAGAGATAACAGCACTGCACCCTCCTAGTCTTTCAAGTGTGGCACCAGTAAATATCAATAAATATTGACGAGTATAAGTAAAAAATATTTATATCCACGTTACATATAAATCCTCGTGTAACAAATGCATGACCGTTTTGGGACGCCCTGTTCTCATCCGGTTTACTGCGTTGCTGAGCCAGCGGACCAATCAGGTGGGCCGTTGTTCAGCTTCAACCAATCACAGCTGGAGTTGGTTCAGGGAGGAGGTGGGAGGGACCGCTTGTTGTGGCTTGTGGAGCTGATGCGCCTAAGGTTCTATCCAAGCGTGTGAATCTGGACCGAAGTGGTCCCGTCTTCGCGGCTGTCCCGTCTGAGCTGCACGGCTGCAAGAGGGGATGGGGGGCAACAGCCCGAGCCACCTCCCCGAAGAGAATAGAGGCAGGGGGGTAACTTTTGTGAAGGGCATTCGGGTGAGTGAAATGTCACAACAACGTGGAGTAGCATGTCACTTCTGGTGTTATTTTACACTTCAAGCTAGGATTTGTGGTTTATTTTGTGCTTGTCTTTTAGCAAGTCAAATTCACAATTTTTGATTCATAAACTAGTTTATGTCGTGTGTTTTCAATAATTAGTAGCCCAGTATTTTTTTTAGACAAAATGTACAATTAAGCTAATCCACAAATAAAAAAGTTACTAAATATCTTTATGCCATTTGCATTAATTTATTAGAGGATCATTATTTCAATTACTCCCCTATTTTCTTTGTAAGATAATCATTTTCTTTAAAAAAAATTCTTAACAACCTTAAAGTTTTTTTTTATTTTAAATTTTTATTTATTTCTTTTACTTTTTAATCCATGTTTTTTTATTTCCATTAGTTTTTCTTATATTAAAGGCTGTATAAATAAAGTTTTAATATTCTGTTTGGTTCTAGAGAAAAAGGAAAAAGAAAAGAAAAGGGGAAAAAATATTGTTTGTTTAAGTAGACAGATTCCAAAATCCCAACGGTGACTAAATTATGTAAATATTTCACAAAATATATATATATAATAAAAATGTATAATTTTACTAGAGGGTTATTTTTTTCTGCAATTCTATTTATTTTATCGCAAAAAATATTAACTACCTAAAAGTTATTCATTTTTCATGATATTAGTTAATGTTATAAATCAATTTTTAGATTATATGCATTACTTTTTCTTATATTTAAAGCAAGCAAATAAAGTTTTGAATATTTTTTGTTCTGATGTAAAAAAAAAGTATGGTTTATTTAAATAAACTTTTACACAGTATCTAAACTGTTATCTTATTTAACCTGGTTTAAGATTAATAATACAGGTTTTTAACAGTATTTCTAACCTAAAATAACTTTTTTAAGTTGATCTGTCTTTGGGGAAACAACACAACAAACACCAAGATAAAGATACAAATATTTTGATCAAAAGTGGTATTAATCTGGATTTTTCTTGTCAGCTCTCGGACAACGTCATCAACCGGATGAAGCTTTCCCCCAAAGGTTCCACTCCTCTGATCCTCTCTGAGCCTCAAACATCAGCTACCACTCCAGGTCCTGCATCGCCCGTGCAAAGTTTGTCACCTCCTCTTCCTCAGGAAGCCTCACCACCCTCACAGCCTCTCCTTACCAAACTGGCCCCTCCTCCAGTGAAGTTTCACTCCCTTCCTCCTTCTTCAGTGGAGCCTGTGGAGTCCACCTCACCTGCAGAGGCCCAAACTTGCCCTTTTGTTTCTTCTGCACAGAGTAAAACACCAGCAGTGCCTGAATATCCGGTTTCTGTTGTGGAGTCGGTGACACCAACTCATTCAAAGCTAGAGGCCCAAACTCCTGCCCCGGTGCTTGAGCAAACGGCTGAACTCCTTAACCGTTCTCCTGGTGAGGAAACCCCCCCTGCATTTGAGCCTTCGTCCCAAACCCCTGCTGTGACAATCCAACCTGCTGCTGCTGCTGAGCCTCTGGAATCTGCTGCCCCGTCACCCGCAGAACCAGCTTCTCTGTCTCCCACTCTTGAATCTGCACAAGTTGAATCCCTACTTCCCTCGGCTCCCAGTGAAGCTGCAGAGACGACTCCATGTGCAGCCCCCCCTGCTGTGGTCACAGACGTGCCTTCGGTTCTGGAACCACCGGCTGGACCTGCATCACAACCGCCTGCTTCTTTAGAGGAAACCTCTCCTCCCTGCCATGATGAGCCATCTGCTGTTCCCACAGAAGAGTCTTTTGGAAAGTTTACAGCATCACCTCTTCCTGATCCAACCCTTCCAGCTGGGGGATCCACCATGAGCACATCTGGGCCTCCTCAGGATGAGGATGAGGAACCTTTTTGCCCAGTTTCTCCTCCTACAGCAGGTTGGTTGACTCTAATGCTCTTAACCGGAGCAGTGCCGAACCTGCCAAAGCCCTCATTATTTTCCAGCCGCTCCTCTCCATGTTGCAGCTTTTTACTCTCACATCACTTGATACATTTGAAATCAGAACAGCAGAGATATCCGGAAGACTTGTGGGACGGTGGCCCTTGGATTCATCAGTAATTCATAACTAGAAAACTTAAGAAGATGCAATAGGATACACTTTCATTTGTGAACGTTGAGCATTTCATCAATGCACAACTCCCTTTTTTAGTGTTTTATTCATTTAATTTCTACTTGACTCTCTATTTAAGCCCAAGCAGGTCCAAAAAGAGTCTGTCGGGTCACTTTGCAGGTGGCAAAGGGATTATTAACCTCTATTTCTGAATTTGACATGGAGTTTTGATGCATATATTACTGTGGCTGTGAGATAAAAGATGCTGATCTAAAGACAGTTCGTTCAGTCAGAATGAGGGACACAAAAACTATGTAAGAAACTTCTCTGAAGAGGAATTTTTCCCCCCCAACTTTATCAAGCAACTAGTTTTAACAGAAATGATTACAAACAAATTCTATTTGTATGATTCACCTCATTAATTCATCTAAAACATGTATTTTCATACGCAGCTCTGCCCATTTCTCCTGAAGAGGTAGAAGAAGATCTGAGGCGAAGGATCAAGGCAGAGATGGAGAAAGATCTGCAGCAGGAGATGAACCAGAGGAGGCAGGAACTGGAGCGACAGTAAGGACAGAAAACCACAGCTATGGGAATCCGCTACATACTGCCATGACTGTTTGGTGATAGATAATTGATTAGGCTGTTTATTTAAGCATCAACTGTCATTAAAATTTAAAATAGGTGAAAGTCCCACTCTGGTCATCTTTTGATCTATTATAAAAGCATTCCCAGTGCTCTTTTAATTATGATTTTACCATTTTTAGTCCAAAAAAAAATAAAAGAATCAGTGGTTTTCTAGGTCATACTTTCTGCAGAGCAGCAGCAGTACATTAGAAATTTGCCTCTGAGTTGTGGGTGGGACTGTTGGTGTGGAGTAAGCCCACCGCCCGTCCCTTCCCCATTGCTCGTGGCATTTTTTCATCTGCTCCCGATTCACAACGATTTGAAGAAAGAAATACTCAGATATGCAACTTTAAGTTGAATTTTCTTTATATGTGTCATCAATCATTAGAAAAATGCCACCAAAAATGTTAAACACAATCTTTATTTAAGTGGATCTTTATTTAGTTTAACTTGTATGCCAGTAATAGTTTGTTTCACCTGCAGCATTTATGAATCTGATTATTCTCTTTATTATCCCGTAGACTCTGTCTTGAAAAAGCGCTCTTGTCTTTTTCAAAGCTCTGCAGGAACGCTAACGTTACAGTCGTATTTGGTAACAATCATCTGCCGATAAACTCACTTCTGTGCTCTTCATGCAGGCTGGAGGAGATGAGGGCTCGAGCTGAAGCTGAGGCAAAGGCCGCATCCCGGGCTCGGGTAGAGGAGCAGGTGAAGAAGACTCTGGAGGAGGAGAAGGCGGCCTATGTGGAAAAGCTGACAGAGTCCATCGCAAAAGAGCGCATCAAGTCCGAAGATGAGAAGCTGGCAGCACAGCTTTATGTGAGCAGAAACACACAAAAATGCAGCTTTTGTGTCACGTTCTCCTCTGTAGACTGGATTGTTTCATCCTCTTATTGTTCTTTGCATTTCTTACACTTACCTTGTTTCAGTGGATGGAGCTGAAGGTGAGTCTGAACAGATTTATTTCTCCCTCCCGTGCATGTCTAACTGTTCTTCTAATCACATAAACTTGTGTCAATCACCACTTCTCAGTTCTTTTTAAAGAAAGGCAAAAATGGGGTCTCAGAAGCACATTAAAAAGTGGGTTACACTGCAGTACATGGAGTTTTGCAGCCGTGCTCAAATCTCTAAATGTCCAATGCATGCAGGCTCGCCAGCTTGAGGAGAAAGAGGAGGAGCTGAAGAAGAGGGAGGAGCTTCGAAAGAAACAAGTCGCAAAGCTTGAAGCAAAGGTGAGTTAACGTTTAAAGATGGATCTTTTCGCTTTAAAACCCAAGTTTTTATTTGATTTATTATTTGTAATGTATGTAAAATTGTTGATTTGTTTATTTTTTTTGCTACACTCCAGCAGCAACAGGAGGAAATAAAACATAATTTCTAATGCTGTTGCCATTTCTGGCCGCCAGAGGCCAGCAACACACACTGAATTCCTGTGAGGCAAATTGGATGTTATATTGATCTCATCTGTATTGTTTTCCTCCGGGTAGTGTGCACAGTTTTACAGAGTGTCAGCTGAGAGCTTCCAGAAAGGCAAAGAGGAGACTGAAAGCCGTTTTTTGTAAGTGATTTTACATAATTGATTTAAAAACAGGACTTGGAATGCTGCACACTCCAACTGACAAACAATAGAATAAAAACTGAATGCTATAATAAAAATTTATATCTATTTTATGTTTTGTTTTTCGGCTTTTGTCATTAGGCGTTTCAACATCCAGCCAGTGTGTGGGGATCTGCAGAGTCAGATACTGAAGTGCTACAAGGAGAACGCTGGAAGAACCCTGATGTGTTCGAGCATCGCATCAGCCTACATGCAGTGTGTGAACAAAGCCAAAAAGGTACAAAATTCACTTTTTTAGCAGTAATGGTACATCATTCCTCTTAACCAGTAAGAAAAGAATTCCATTCTGTTTTTTTTCTCTAATGCAGGATAAACTTGTCCCTGGAGGCTAATGTGGACCGCTTGATGAGAGCCACAACTTTAAAGAAATAAAACCAGGAGTCACATCTAACCTGGGATATACCTGAAAATGTGCCATATTTCCAGAGTTAATTGTAGGTGTAGTAAAGGGGATGGCTAGAGTCACAAAGCTTCAAGTTATAGTTACACTACGTATTGATCACTATAAAGGTTGTCATAGATTTGTTTAATACATTTTACATGCTTTAATGGCACCTGAGTGTTAACATAAATATGTGTAAAGGTTTTGACACATATGGAAAACATCAATAAATGTTATTTTGACAATTACTGGACTGCTTGATGGAAATAATGTGTGTTTTTTAGTCTCTTGGGGGAGCACTTGCATTTCGGATGCCCGTCACTGAAAGAGCTCCTCTAATATGAGGAGGTGCAGATGGTGGCTGTTCTTATTCATGTCTCCTGAGTTCTCCTCCACCGACATTTTCATGTAGTCCAGGCTCCACCGGCTTTATAAAGTTTGCAACGCCTGCTAAAAGACAGACCTTGGAAGTCCTCGAATTGGACCCTACAAGCTCAAATCTCCACTACGTTCCTTCTTTCTTTTGTCTTTTAACTGTTGCCGGGCACTTTTAATTGAATTTGAAAACTGCAAAAGTAGAAATGCTTAAAACTGTGCTAACTGAAACCGCAGCAGTGCTTCATCAGATGAAGTGTGAATGTAGCTGTCATGTGATTTCTCGTCCACCGTGTTCTGCTTTGTCTCAGAAGGACTCGTCTGTTTCTGCATATGTGCTGTTAGTGCAGGCGCAGTCTCTGACAGAAAAACCTAGACGAGGAAAAACAGAAGTGAAGCTGAACTTGGCAGACCAAAGCTAACGTCAGTCAGCCACACAGGAATTAGTCCCCACTTGACCTGACTTTGTGTGGCTTTTTCCTTTCTAACAAACTCAGAGTACACATTTGTGGCTTAGAGGAACAGCCACAATTTTTACTTCTGTTTTGGTTTTATTTTTACTTATAGAGTTGGTTTTTTTGTCAGGATTCACACTTTACCCGAGTCAAATGAAATGCTCAAGAAAATTCTCCTTTTTCAATTAGGTGAATTTAGAATCAAATAGAATCAAAGCAGATAGAATTATAGTGAATCAACCGACAATTAAAAGAAGCAACAAAAAGGAAAAAATGATTATAGAAAGTCTATCCAAACAGCTTTAAAGATTTACAATGATCTTCTTTTATCTATTTTCAAAGTGTTGCCAGTGGTCTTTTAATTCTGTTAATGCCGTTTTTTATCAAAACCCAAAAACCTGTGTTGTTTTCTTGGACATAGTTTCTGCATCTCTGAGTTGTTGGTGAAACTGTTGGTGTGGAGCGACCCTTCCCATCATCCATCTGTTTACATGCTCTCCCGGTAGCTTACAGTCCCTTACAACCTCAAACAAACATTACAGACACAACAACAGAAATGGTAGCAATATTGGAGCCATCCAGCCGTACACTTTGGAGCCAGATAGTTCCGTGTTTTAAAAAGCATGCTTCTCATATGTCACTACCAAAACGGAGTCTCTGATTGATCAAGGTATAGCTGTTTGGCGTGTAACCCTTGTGCTATCCTAGGCACTTTACCATTGGGAGTTGGGTCATCTAGACCCACTAGACAGTGCTCTGAACCTTTTTTCTTCAATGATTTGTGATCTTCACTGGTGTCCATGGATTACATGAAATCTTTCCACCTTTATCCACCTTTGTCATGGTAGGGAGAACACGTCAATGTAAGAGTGGGGTCATAGGGTCATAGGTGGGGTCACAAGGGTTAAGCAGTCAGAAGTTCAACCAGTTGTGCTTTCATACCCGGTTTGTGCATAGAGCAGACTTTAAAAATTGCGTAGCGTTAAGTGGACACAAGAGTTATGAACGCAGGGGCCTGAAACTGAGGTTTACGGGTCCTTACACAGACTTGTCATTCAAAGTGCTCACCTGAGCGCCAGTTACTGAGGGCGCTTTGTACATAGCTTTACATTGAACACCCAAACAATTGGATCTGCTTTGAATTCTCTAGTAGAAACACCTAGGCATGTGACGATGACCGCATCACTGCACATTTTTTTTGTTGAAAGTTTTTCATTGTTGTTGAAAGTTCTGCATATGGTGCGTGATTGGAACTATAATCAACACATGAAACACATTCATCTTTGCTGATAATTTACTTTTTCTGCTAGTCCTGTGTTCAGATGTCTAGGGTTTCTGGGGTAAACCTTTTATTACTGTTCTCCTTCACTCCCTGCACGCGGCTCTCACACCCTCTACGCTGCACGTGCGCGGTTTCAGAAGCACACACACACACACACACATCCTCATTCTACAACAGAAGTTTCCGTCTCGCGAGGAAATACTGTGTTCTAAGTATTCATTTCCATTGTATTCATTTCCATTACAAGCTGTGTGCGTTCTTGAGTGCGCGACACGGCTGCCCGCCGGAGGATTTTGTGTTGTGGGGAGTTGTTTATTTTCTGTTCACCTTCACTTCATAACACCAAACATGAATGCGCACTGTTAGATTTCGATGAATATCACTACATGTTTTGTTTGGGAACTATTTTGTGCAGCGCAAAGATACGTATCTGTATAAACAAAGGCGGAGCCTCCTGCCCCGTGTTCTTCATGGGTGTCAGGCTTCATGGCTACCGGAAAGGTGACAAAGTGTCTGTAGTCTCGTTTATTACTGGGCAATATATAATATTCTGAGAAGATGTCTGTACCAGAGAGCACAGGTGATACTCACGTGCAGCTCCAGAGCGGTCCGCTGCAGAAGAATCAACACGCACCCCCAACACACTTGTGTGTGCTCCTTCCTCCTTCACATGCAGCGGCTGACACACATTCACATAGTCATTCTACAACACCTATATTGTTAGTTCATTAGTTAGATAGGTAGTTTTTACTGTTATTTGATAATAAAGAATACTGCGTTGTAATTGTATTCATTTATGACGTGGCCTACGAGGGAGTTTTTGTTTGGTGGGGGGGAACACCGTGCCCCCTGCTGGTTCATCACCGCGGTGATCAAAAATCCCACACCGTCACACCGCTGATATAAGTTACAAACTCAAGTCTCTTTTTTTTCTCCTGAAAGAAAAACAGTTTGAATTTTCCTCTTAGAGGACAGTTTTGTTGAGCATCCTTGTCCTCCAAAGCAGATTTGCATGTTCCCTGAATATCATCAGTGCTGAATGATGCGAGTTTAGCTGCACTTGGACGGCAATGCGTTTGATGTTATGCAATCAATCCTTTCATTGATTCTGCTATAACAAAGCGTCACCAAGGACAAATCTGAGTCTTCATAGTCCTGGAGTGTGGTTGTTACATAACAGCGCTTTGTGTGTGCGTGTGTGCACTTTCTTGTTTGCCTTTTGCGATTGAGTGAGTGTGCACGCTTCTCCTCCAGAGTCTACGATTCAGACCACAGATCAGCAGTTGAACTGCTTTGTCTCCAGTTCAGGTAAAATGCTACTGACCGCGTCTCTAAATGAAATGTGGCTTACATAAACCTTGGGGGCGTTAAAGTCAATGTCCTGAATACATCTGTGTCTCCAGCTGCAAATCATTCCTTGTGAATCTCCCTAAAATCTTTCAATTTAATTCCAATTTCTAGTTTCTTTTACATCTTACATCTTCATCTTCATTTAGATCTTTTTACATCAGTTTTTCTATCTTCATCTTTTAATGTCAGAATGATGATCAGGATACAGCACTCTGTTTCTTTGAGCAATAAATTTGTGTGTTATAGTCTTTAGACGGAGAACAAAAACAAAGACGACTCCAGCAGCTTTACAAATGATTTCAGTGGTTCTGATTGTTGTCTTAAACCTCTATGTTGGCAGGGTTTGACATTTGTGAAGCTTGTTTGCTGCACATTTCACAGTCGGTTAAGTTACAAAGAGTGAATTGACTGCATCCCTTTTTTTAATTCTTGTTGCTTGCACAGATCTGGTGGTCCAACAAGCTTTGGCAAGAAATGTGATCTAGCTTTGTCATGAAGCAGTAGTAGTTAAAAGGTGCTGCCTCACTGTGACATTTCAGTCTTTCTGTCTCATAAATTTTAGTTAAAAATCTGAAAGTTCCTTTTCCTGGTGTGACTTGCATTAATTCCAGTAAAAACAAATAGTCTTTCAACCAGAAACAAACATTGAAGCTCAGTTAATTGTTATTCGTTATGAAGCAAAATTCAAACTTTTAGAAAAGTTGACAAACTTGAAATTTTTTTAATTTTTATTAGAAAAGCTGCAAAATGTCCAAACCCAGAAAAGACTTCCAGTATCCTCCAGAGGAGGAGTTTGGTGTGGAGCTCAGGAGCTGAGATGACTCAGCTTTCACAGCCTTCCCTCTTGGCATCTTCAGAGCGGGCAGATGAAAGGAGGTGATGAAGCGAGTCACTGTGTGGTCAGCTGACACACTTCAGAAGAACGTATTCTGGGAAAGGAAGCTCTGCTCCGGGACACGCATCCGTACAAACGCCTTAGGTCCTTGACGGCAAAACAATTATTTCATTTCCCGTTGCACCGGTGGAATGCGGCGTGACATTTCTTCTCTATAAGTCCTGCCCTCTCTCTCTCGCAAGCTCCATATGGATACTATTACATCCTTCCTTTTTTGAGGGAATTTCCCGGTTTAGGTGTTTTCCTCTGAAGCAGTTACAGATATGAGTTGTTTTTCTTGTTTACTCAAAAAAAACCTGTTAACCGAAAACTAAGACACAAATCTGGGTCTAAGGTTACAAACATCAGGACAGATATTTGTCAAAGGAACTTGAAATGATTGTCTGGTTGGTTATGTGTGTATCTACACAGCATCTATTGTCAATCTGATATGCTTCATGAGTATTTCTATCATACAGGCATCCGATGCTGACCAATAACGATGTGAATGATGTGAACCCTGAGCAGTCCCTCCACGTTTGTGCGTTTTCATGACTCACCGGTACAATAATGACTGTACCAGAGCGGCGGATAAAAGGGCTCACGTTGACTGTGAAGAGGAGAGAGATAGGCGAGTGGGCTGAGCTCACTCTGACACCTCTGTCTCAGAGCTCTTCTGCTGCTCAGAGCAAACACACCTACCAAGAGGACTGCGCCATGATAATCCCGGCAAAGGCATGGCTGGCTTTCAGCCTGGGAGAGGACGTGTGGCGAGAAAAGGACCATTTGGGACAGGTAAGTATCTGTAATGATCACATTTTGTCCTATTTTTGGGATCGTAGTTGTAATGCTGGTTGTAGTTTTGCTTTTAGTGTATTTCTGAACCAGTTAGTCAGCTTTGGATGCACTGAATGAGAAGTCTTCCTTGTATTTTTAAACCTTTGCTAACTCTAAAGTTGGGTGGATTCATGAGAATGTCAAAAGTAGGTTTATATCATCAGTTTCCAGGACTTTACTGCACATCATCCCATCAACACCTCCTTTTATAAAATTTAAGTGTTTGTTGTGTTTATTGCAGAGGCAATCGCGTATTCTTTGTTGAGTCATTTTGTGTCTTAGCTAACGATCCTCATGGTCCATTAAAGTCCCACTCCAATCATCTTTTGAGTTATTTTTAAAGTGTTGTCTTTGAATTATGATTATGCTGTTTTTAGGCCAAATTAAAAAACAGTGTTGTTTTCTAGTGCAGAGTGGCAGTAGTTCTGTAGAAATTCCCCCCTGAGTTGTGGGCGGGATTACTGGTGCGGAGCAACCCCGCCCCCTACTTCCTGTCATCCATCTGTTTACATGCTTTCCTGCTAGCCTACAGCCCCTCACACCCACAACCTAACATTATTGGTGTAACAAAAATGGCGAGCGAAATCTATGCTATCCAGCCGTACAGTTTTGAGCCACGTGCCAGGTCAGACTATGAAACCGGAGCTTGTGGCTTACTGCTGTAGCTTCCACAACACAACTACATGCTTTATCCAACAGCATATCTGTGTCTGCTCCTCAGTCTCTATTATTTGAATAAAGAAATACTCAGAAAAGCATTTTTAAGGTTAATTGTCTTAATATATGCCCTCCGTCATCAGACAAAAGCCACACGAAAATATTAAAAACATAGTTTTTTACTTGGAGTGGGTCTTTAAACACTCTCTCATCCTCCACTGACTCTTTGCGGTGACATACTTGGACCACTTCAGGGTTTTTTAATGCATCAACCCCTAATCCCCAACACAAACACCATTCTAACATTTTGATCCTATTTCTTCTTTGTCTTCTTTCATCACAGGTGAGACGATAAAGATTCAGACCTTAATAACATCAGAGTGGTAAATCTCTGAACTCCTCTCTAGCTAATCATCCTTCAGCCTTAAAGAAATTGATATTTCTGATAATTCTGTCCGTTATCCTTTGGTGCTGATCTTCTGAATTACCATCATCACATCAAGCCTGATGTGTAAACAAGTGCCTCATGAACAATGATGAAAAGCCCAGGAAATGGTTTTCATGACTCATCTGTCACAAGGCTGATTGCTTTAAATCCAGGAAGCAAAGCTGGGGCATGGGGACGTGACACATGTCCCACTTTAAGCCTTTTATATCACAAGCTGTTGTTGGTCAAGGAGGTAAATAGATTTATTTGTCAGTGCCATCATTTCTGAGACAGAAGTGAGTTTGGACCAAGAGGTCAACTTCCCAAAACCTCACCAGTGTCATACTTACCGGTACTTACCTCTTAACCACTCTATCACTTATCACAACAGTTCAAAGCTTGATGCTTTCAGTGTTTTTTTTGTAATTTACTGTTTTGAGACAATATGCTTTATCATTCATCTGTTAAACACTGCAAACCGGCTGAGAAATTCTTGCTAAAATACATCAAAAGGATCTCAAATCTACAGCGTTCAGAGTTAATCATGAAGTGAAACGCACCTCACCAGCTTCCTGCTTTGGTTTTTCCCCAGCAAATGACCACAATGAGGTCAAAAGGTCCTAAAAATCTGTTTTGGTTTTAAACAGTGTTTAAATCATACTGCTTAGAGCTGCTAGACACTAAATGCATCAAACCAAGTCTCCACTCTACCAAACAGGGTGCGTACAAAGTTCATAAGCTCATTCGTTGATAGGTTTTTATCTCTCTGACTCACAAGCACTTGATTCCACATATTCCTACCTTCCCCTTTCGAGGATAATGGCTTTCCCTGTCAGGTTAATGAACTCACTAAAGCCTGGAAAGAAGCTCATGTGGAGGAAGGCCCTCCACCTTTAGGGTGGGTTCATTTCCTGTCCCTCCTGCAATGTTTCCTCCAGCATTTGCTCATCCTATCCTGGTGATGGCCAGCTGACTCACTCCTGTCCTCAGACAGCAATGACACCACCCAAAAGCACGTGTCGAATTCAAGCTAGTGTAGAGGCCCTGAGTTTTATTAAGATGTGTCACCGGTCCACTTAGGTGATGCATGGCATTGAGGTTCAACTCATTTTCTTTCACATTAAAGGTTTGCTGTTTTTCTTCTTTTTCTTGTAGATGTAGCTTTAGAAACAAGATTCAAGGGAATGGAGAAGAAATGGAGAAAGTATTTGTCACTTAGAAATTTTCCTTCAATGTGAATCAAGGCTATTTGTGAATAAACACAACTAACAAACCTGCTACACTTACAGTCCAGGACTGTAAGGACCATATATTTTTTTCTGTTTTTCTGCACCTTTGGGTAAAAATTTAGCTGTCAGCACATAATCAAAAGCTCACCAAAATTTGCACACTCCTAGTACCCGCTGAAAATGAATTGGGCGTAGTACATGACCCCCCCCCACACACACACACACACCCACACACACTCACACAAAATGATGGCATCCCACCCAAAATCTCTTATGTGGCTTAAAATTAATATTTCAAAATCTGCTAACAAAATCAAAAGACATATATACAAAGGAAGTTTGAAATTATTATAGGATGGCTGCATGACCCATGGCTTGGCAGTCAATTTTTTTTGACAAAGTTTGAAACTTGACAATTTTCTAATTTTCGAACAAAATGGTAATAGAAACCTTTTATTCAACCGATCTTTACAAAATTTCACTCGCCACCACCTTTGACCTTTGACGTTTGGAAGAGGCCTCCATCTTGAATTTAAAAAAAAAATCAACTTTAGTACCAGCTACAAATTTAAATTCCACTTAGTAATTTTAATGAATCATCTCCCACGTCCTTGAGCATCATTGGGAATCTGCTTGAGAAAAAATTTTGGAATTAGAAGTTGTTGATTTTGAACGGCGTTAGAGTGGCGAGCTCGCAAAAGTGGCATTTCCTTGTTGTTTGCATATTTTTTACCAGAATACTGTAAAAATGTAATAGGTTTTTGGAAAAACATAACTAACAGCCCATCAGGGATGCTCTCATTGGAAAAGGAAAATTTGACGGTGCTAATAAATATTTTCTTTTTTTTTTCTAAAAATAATTTTTATCTGAATGTTTGCTTTTACAGAGTGTTTCACTAGTTAGAACCTAAAAAAGAAAAACGTCCATCTCTTACAGAGACCTACAAATAGCAGGTATTTGAAAGCACACACCATCACATGCACAAAAAAGCACACACCATCACATGCACAATCTTCTAACCAGTAAAATAGAAGGACTTTGAGAACTCAAGCACAGCTTTTTTTTACAGATGAAAAACATGCACCAACCCTTGAAAATTCATCTGTTTTGCAATTAAATTTTCGTGTTTGTTTTTTTTACTAAAACTTTTAGTTTGACCTTGAATCTTATTTTTTTATATGTTTTTCCATCATGAAGAAATGAAACACTGTTGTGGTGGTGGAAGCATCATGATTTGTATTTATTCTCTTGCCAATTACATGACAGATTTAATTAAATTCAGTCAAACACAAATGTCCCTATATGTCAAATTATTTTAATGGGATAATAATTTTAAAAGTTAAATTAACTATTATTACTAAGAAAAGGTATTGTTATCTCCAGGGTAATACAAAAATATCTGATCAGATATTTGCTCTCTCTATATACGTAGATTCATTTCTGGGGAGTTTTCTCCACATTTTGACCTGAAAACTATATTTACTGTAGGGCTAATTACCCTTTCATGGTTCTTATCCTGTGAGCTGCTGCCAGTATTTAAAATCCTTTCCTGCAGAGCATGAGTCAGTGTTGTTCTGGGAATGAAAATATGCTATTTGCTTTTGCAGTAAAAAGATAAACAGAGTTGAGTCTATAACATGGAGCAACAATACAGGAGTTGATTCATCCTGCAGTGACTGTGTACCTATTTCTGTAGGGATAACAAGCATGCTGTGTTGAGGGTTGAGGTATTAGTGCATTCAGATAAACAGACTTGACAGAGTCAGGATGCAGCAGCTTCACTGAAGAGGTCAAGAGGTCTCAATAGTTTTTTTTAAATGCATTTGTGTCGTCTTCAATTACTCCTTTATTAGTAATTTTATGCAATGCTGCAGTGAAATAACATAAACAAAACATGAACTTTGGATTGTCACATATCAATAAACTAAGAAGAAAACCAAATACAAGCACAGAGATAAAGAAAAGTGTGTTTGCTAGATCTTTTCTTTGTCATGCATTCAAAGGATAAGACACAGAACTGTGTTTGTGGTTTGTGTCCATTAGAACCTCTTTCTCTGAAATGGAAGCATAGTTAAAAATGTAAATATGTGTATTCTTTTGTGTGTCTTGATGTATCATGTTGTTCTTTTTCATAGTATTTAAGGATCTGCTGAACCAGGTGGATGGAGCAGCAGGAGACTTCCACTTTGCCGATGCCCCCTTCAGAAATATACCATTGACTCTTATAAAGTGAACCTAATGAAGGTTCTGTACCTTTTCACAAGTCATACCTGTCATAAAAACTCATACACCATCTTTTTTTTTGCTTGAAATAAGCCACAATTGTTTTTTTTCCACCCATGTTTTTGACTAACTTGCAGTGACCTACCTAAATGCACATCATTCATTTTGTTTTACCATATGACAGGTTTCCAGTTTGTGTATTGACCTACCCTCAGAAACTGATTTCATTTGGTGACATAGATGTTTGTAGTTTTTCCTCTAGCACCACATGAATTCAGTGTTCTTATGGTGGACAAGCAGCCCATACAGTATAAACTATGAACAGTTAAAAAGTAGATCATAAAGGACTTCTCACAGTTGTGGTCCTATTGCTTATTTTTGTTCATTTGCATTTTAACTAGAAAAAAAACCAACGCAAATCTTGTTCTGTTTTTGTTGAGCAGGCTGTGTGTGTCTTTTAGACAGATCAGAAAATTATTCTAACTTCCAGTTATGGTGACTCATATTTGAGTCAGCTCCTCCGGTGTGGGGCTGCACGGTGGTGCAGTGCTTTCACAGCAAGATGGTCGTGGTTTGCATGTTGCCCAAGGTGTGATTGTGTGGCCCTGCAAAAGACTTCACCTGCAACAGGGGAAGGTGGGGAACACCACACCTTCATCTAACAGTGGCCTGGTTGGCTCAAGCTACCCTCTGACCCTAAAAGGGATTCAGAGGGTTCCGAAGATTGATGGATGGATGGATGCGCCTGTGTGCAGGAAGAAGCTCTGGGCTTCAGGACTTTTTGCTGGCCTGAGGCTTGTTCAACGTTCATTTTAATAAATCGCAGCATAAAAGCTACTTTGTTAACTATGACACCAATTTTCTTCATCATAGCATTTTATATCATTTAAATCTATTGGTGGATCCCCTACTTACCATCATCATTGTAGGCAAAATAAAACCACATAAAACTATGAAAGAAGACAATGTTAGATTTTTTTCAAACAGTTTGTAGGCAAAAAAAATTGATTTTATATGGTACCACTTCTAAAGAGATTGTATCTTGGAAAAACTGCTGAGAAAGCCATGAGAAAAAATTTTATTTCTGTGTTTGTGTTCTGAAATGTTTGATGCTCTAAGTGGATTTTACTTTACAACAAAGGGAAATTGTGTTAAGTACACACAAAATCCAAAACCTTTTTTGCAAATGTCAAAAAATAAAAAGACATAACTTTAGTCGCCAGTCTCATTGTTTGCAGGGTTTTATCACATTTCAAAAGAGTTCTGCTTAGGTCTTGTTAGAATTTCTTACAAGTATTTACCATGTGGACGCTATATTGGAACTATCAAGAACCTAATGAATTGATCTGTCATTTTTGTGGCAGCTACTGAAATTGTATTGTCAGTTCCTCCATTTTTGTATTTCTTTTTTCAATCTGTCTTAATGTTTGCTAATAAAGGTGACTAACAGGATGATGTGGGTGTTTTCATGTATTAATGGGAGTTTTAACCACATACCCTGAAGAACTAGTGAAAAAATGATTATATTATGGATTATGTGCATGCATTTAACCCATCTGAAAAAATAGGATCCATGCTCTGAAATAGTACAAAAAATAACTTGTGAACCGCAATAGAGCACAAATAGGTGAACAATTAAAGACGTTTATGTGTGATGGGGGTTATTTTAGTCTTGAAAGTAATTTCTTCGGGTGGTACAGCCTTTCTTGATTTCTTACAACCTTTTCTGTGTGATTGAAAGCAGTACTGGAACACTCTGTGGTTCCAAATGTATGTGAGCTTTAGCTGGAAAATAATATTTTGTTTCAAAAAGAGCAAGAAAAGGGCAATTAATAATGAAAGAGACTGACGGTTAAAAATCTGGAAATGTGAGTCTTTCGTTTAAAGAGAGTCAAAGTCTCAGTGAAAACTGATTTTTTTAATACTTTTTTTACTTTCAAAAGTTGCTCAGAAAACAGAAAGAAACCCAGACAAGAGGAGGTCTGGCAGACCCAAAGTCACAGTTGAATCAGACGATACGTTTGTGAGAGTGAACGCCTGAATAATAGATGGATTATGGGGGCAACAGGTTTAAAAACAGGTTGAGGAAAGCCGAAACTGTAGGGATGACAAAACAAGTTGCAGTAAGAACTACATTGCTGAAGAGTCAGATAAGACAAAAAATGTGGCATTCAACATTCAGCATTAGCATTACAGCATTCAACCAATAAAATAAAAAAAAGTTTACTGTCCTCTGTCCCTCTCACAGAGCCTATCTGAACCCCCCATCTATGTCAAAACCCCCTGAGGACAAATGAACAAGATGGTAAACGTGAATTCATAGAGTGAAAGCAAAGCAGCCGCAAGTACCAACAAGCATTTTTAAAAGGTCCTACAGAGGACTTGAAAGAAATCTCTAAAAGAAGATTTTATTTTTTTTGAAGAAGGAACTTTTAAAAAGATAGTGCTCAGGTGCAAAATCACACCTACAAGTCAAGTTAGGTCGTTTATGTGTCACAGATAATTTTGCTAAAAATAGACCCCTGCACTATCTGGAGACCCTATTTTTAAGTTTTCGAGGGAACAGGAAGTATTGAGTTTGATTCTGATGCATTTCAGTCTTTTGAGAATATGCCCCTCCCACATGCCGTTTGGCCTCTCCTGATTGGTCGATTTCCAACAATCCGCCATATTCAAACTTCCGCTGTTTGGTGTGTGGACTGTCATCGATCTTTTTACTTTCTATTTTGCTCATCAAACCAATTAATTGAGTTCATTTTAAAGCTTTTTCAGAAATCATATTGGTTAAAAATCGACTGAGTTTATTTTAGAACGAAGACTCCCGGAAAATGGACGATACTGACGATATTTGCCCGAGGACGGTGGAAAACAATAAGCGCACACTGCGCAAAATGTCAACGAGAACGTCTACTACGAGTATCATCAGCGCTGCTGAGTCCTCTCCTCCAAAACCGAGAAGCAACTCAAAGAAGTATGTCAACGTGAAACATAAAAATGTCTCTATTGGTGGAACTTTGCGGAATAATTTCACTTAAACAACGCATTTACAACGAGATAAGCGGCATGACTGAGAGTGAAGCATTAACGAATGATGCATTCAAGTGCACCTCGAAAATTACGGGGTTTTTTGCACTTTACCCTCTTAGGATTGCATTTTTGCTATCCTACCTTTCTGTGGTTTAAAAGTAATAGGTGCGGAGGTATATACCTCAAAAGTTTATTGTAGGCAATAAACAATAGAGCTTGTTGTTAAAGGTATTTTGTAATTTTTTTTTAAATCGGAACCGTCCGAACGGAAACAGAAAACATTGCATTTAAAACCGGTAAAAGCATTTGTATCATGTTTTCTTAATTAAACGTACACATTGACATACATATAATATTTCATTGTTTATTTACTTTTATTGTGCTTCTCTCATGATCATCATTCAATTAAAGCTCAGTTGGAAGTGAATGGAAAGCAGCTTGTAAACAATGCTATCGGGATCTAATATCTGTGCATTTTCAAATGCTTGCAAACCTTTTAAAGGTGCAACGAACATATGTATAAATGTTGATTTAGCTGTTTCTGCACATTAGACACGTATTGCTCAGATGGTAGAGAAATATTCTCATCGGTATAAACCATGCTGATGCTCCTCATGTGATGAACACCATTACTGTACTACATAGTACTGTGTGGTTGAGATCAGAACTTTTGTTATTTTAAAATACAATTACAAAACATCCTGAAAATAATATTTATCTCTTGTGTTTATATGTCTTTATGTCATACTCTGAAACCATTGATCTTGTCAGTGTTATAAAAAAGTCAAATAACTCATCAAACGTCTTGTCTTCACCATCTGTCTTGGATCCTGTAGACCTCCACTTCAGAGAGGCAGCTCCTTTACATTTCTCACACCGGGGACTCCATGGGACTTCACTCTGGTGAGTTCACAATACGGCACCACCACAGTGGACCCAGAGCTTCACCATATCTGCAAATCAGATGCAGAGTGGCATGTGGCAATTCTTCCAAACAAGCTGAAACGTGGAATCAATATACACATTCAAATCTGGAGCAGTTTGTCTGAATAAATATGCAGGTGTTTCTATGGTCTGTGCATTTTTATCTGAAGTAACCAGTGTTTTTTTTTGTTACACCACTCCAGAAAAGAAAGCGCAAAGAGAAAGACGATGACACCATCAGTCTGTCCAGCTTCGACCTCAAGGTGGGACCTCCTACTCTTGTCTACCCCATGTGTAGCAAGCACCTGTGAATGTATCCTCGCAGTCGACTTTATTCCCTCTGCATGACTCAGGTCCTCACCACAGAGAGCCATGAGTGTTAGAAGTGTGTGAGCTCAGGATAATCACTTAAACTGGCACAACCACTCATGACGGTAGATCTGGCCTCTTGTGTCTCTAAGCATGCTCGGTGGCTTTGTCATTTATCTGATAATGGATTCAGACAGTATGGAAGCTAATTCCAACACAGCATATAGTAGCCACAAAAAATCATTTAAAATCCCACTCCAATCATCTTTTGAGCTATTTTAAAAGCATTCCCAGTGGTCATTTAATTATGATTATGCTGTTTTTAGCCAAACCAAATAACCTGCGCAATTTTTTAGGACACAGTTTCTGCAGAGCAGCAGTAGTTCATTACAAATTCACATCTAAGTTGTTGGCAGGACTATTATGCGGAGCAACACCACCCCCCTTCCCCTCCCCATAGTGGAGTGGAGCAGGGAGCTTATAGCCCACCCAGTGTATGTCCTATATTCCAAATAAGCTCTTTCTCCAACAGCAGTTTTTCATCTGTTCCTGATTCACAAACAATTTGAATAAAGAAATACCCAGAAATGCAATTTTAAGCCTAACTTTGTTTTCATCATCCCTCATGAGAAAAATGGCACAAGAACATGTTAAAAAAAAAACACCAGTTCCATCACAGTGGGTCTTTAAAAATGATTCATGTGGTGATTAATTCATATAACCTGTACTTTACTCTATTATTCAGGAACCCAGTAACAAGCGTGTTCGACCGCTGGCCAAAGTTTCATCCCTCGTTAATCTGATGTCGCCCTCAAAGAACGGAGCAGTGCGGCGCTTTGGTCAGACCATTCAGGTACACTGATTCTAAGCCCTCACAAATGTCTTAAATTGTAGGGTTTTTTTATGATTTTTGTAGTAAAATGTTCACATGTGTGTATTTTTCTAGTCATTGCGCGCTGATACCAAGTCACCGGGGACAACTCTGAAAGGCAACAGCAGATCTTCAGGTCCAACTCCCACGAAACGAAGAAACAGCACTTTGTGGTCGGAGACGCTGGACATCCATCAGAAGAGCACCTTCTCTACCAAAGAGATCAAGAGACAGGAGGTTGTTGGCTTCAGGTTCAGTTAAGAGACGTCTTTGAACAAAGCTAACAAGTAACTCCCTTTGTGCTTTTATTTTTTTAGGCAATTTATGAACTTTTCAGAGGGGAGCAGGACCTCATTGAGGATCTTCAGCTTGCGCGAAAGGCAGGAAAAACCGAACACCCCAAATCATGCAAAGCAAACCACCATTGCATCTTTGTTGACTTTGTGGTCTGCACGTCTCTCGTTTAGGCATACCATGACCCCATGCTGAAACTGTCCATCATGACAGAGGAGGAGCTAGCTCACATTTTTGGTGACCTGGATGCTTACATCCCTTTACATGAAGGTACGTTTTCTGCCGTTGGCTTTTGTAAAATCCAGTTTTGATGCTAACTCCTGCGTTCACCGGCAGACTTATTGATTAAGCTAACAGAGGAAACTGGCTCGGATGGAACCGTAGCTCAGATTGGGCAAATAGTAATAGACTGGGTAAGTACGAACTGACAGTTTTAGGTAGCAGTAAAATAATCCTATTGATTGATTTTTGTATTTTAAAAACTC
Organism: Oryzias latipes; assembly: GCF_053564925.1. NCBI lineage: Eukaryota > Metazoa > Chordata > Actinopteri > Beloniformes > Adrianichthyidae > Oryzias > Oryzias latipes. Next base: position 16,529,346 of record NC_136242.1, read on the forward strand.
CCCAAACATGCCTTCCCAGCTGCCTGGCTTGAACGCCTATAGAAACTACTGCAGCAACCAGCTGGCAGCCAAAGCGCTGCTGGACCAGAAGAAACAGGACAGACGGGTCCAGGACTTTCTGCAGCGCTGTCTTGAGTCCCCCTTTAGCAGGAAGTTGGACCTTTGGAGCTTCCTTGACATTCCACGTTCACGCCTGGTGAAATATCCGCTGTTGCTGCGGGAAATCCTCAGACATACGCCTCCCGATCACCCAGATGTGACCAGCCTGGAGAAAGCAGTATGTTCCACCATTTTTCTTTCATTTTGAATGATATTTTTTGGTCCTTTTACTAATGTTTATTATTATGTTATCCAGATCGCAATAATCCAGGAGATTCTGTCAGACATCAACGTGAGAAAGGGAGAGTCTGAATGCCAGTATTACATAGATAAGTTGGAGTATCTGGATGAGAAGCAGCGGGACCCTCTCATTGATAACTGCAAGACGCTGCTGTGTCACGGCGAGCTGCGCACAAAGAGTGGTTCGGTAGGGGGCTTTCCTATTATCTTTTGATTTCTGTGAAAACTTTTTTTTCTTTTGCTAACTTCTGCTACCTCCTTTCCTGTTTTCAGAGGCTACACGTATTTCTCTTCTCTGAGCTGCTGGTTCTGACCCGACCAGTAACCCGAAACGACAAGAGCTGCTTCCAGGTGTGCCGTCGGCCCATTCCTGTGAAAGATCTGGCTCTGGAAGACCTGCAGGATGGAGAGATCCGCATGGGGGGGTCCTTCAGAGGGGCCTTTACCAACGGAGAAAAGGGTGAGCTGAGCTGCACTCCGCCTGAATTATAATGCCGGTTTTCTCCTAAATGCTTAATCGAAAGAATTAACTTCTGCGGTCTGCACAAACATCTTTGAGTCTTTGTCACATTTGAGACAACGTTTTGTCTTTAAAAATGTTTAAAAAAGTAATTTTTTGATTGATATAAATATAAGTAATCTTTTCTTAAGATGACGTTCACACCACATGTGATTCAGACTAACTTTTGGGTATTACTGCGTACTGTAGGATTGTTTTTCAGATCTTATCAACCTTTGAAAGTCATTGTAAGTTCCGCAAACCTTTTAGACTGAAAATGCCTGTTATGTCAGAGGACAAAATAATGATTACCTTCAGAAGTACAAAAAAATCAAATTAGGATTGAAGTATGTCTTTGTTTCTTCAGTGATTAAGTAAAGCTACACAAACACCAACGTTTCCACAGATTAGTTCTTAATAAAAATCACATTTATTCCTCTAACTGCAACTTTAAGATTGTTCTACAGTTCTTACATTTACATTCCAATGAAAATGGTGTTTTTAGCATGTTCCTGTGGTATTTTTCTCACGATGGGGGATATGAAAGAGGAAAATGAACCTTAAAATTGCATTTCTGAGTATTTCTTTATTCAAATCGTGGGGAACAGACAGACAAAAAATGCAGGTGGAGCTACAGTCAGTGGGCCACAACATCTCTGCTCTGCTCCATTCTGATGCATCCACTTCCACACATCTTCGTTTTCCTCGTCTGAGCTGGCATCTGATGCAAAACTGTATGACTGGAGAGCTCTGACATTGTTAACCTAATGTTAGGTTGGTGTTGTAGCTAGCTGGAAGCTAGCGGGACAGCTTGTAATATGACAGGTGATGGGAAGTGGGGTGGGGTTACCCTACGCCAACAGTTCCGCCCACAACTCAGAGGCGCATTTCTACTAAACTACTGCCACTTTGCAAAAACTATGTCCATGATTTTGGCTAAAAACGGCATAATCATAATTAGAAGACCACTGGAAACGCTTTGAAAATAAATGAAAAGATGATTGGAGTGGGACTTTAAACAAACGTGCATTCACTCAGACTTTTTGTTCCTAATCTCCAAGAAGCTATCACTCCAGATAATCTTTGTAATGGGACTAAAAGTCAAACTTTTTACCTCAGTCATCGTTGTTAGGCTAATCTTTAACATATTTCTGTTTTTACATGCAAACTGCAGAACCTCTTTTGTATGTCGAGACTAAATGATGCAAAAGATAAGTGAATGATTTGACAATGTTTGTAAAAAGGAAGCAATAAACTATGATAGCATTTTTGATTTTAGAAAGATGTTGCCACTGGCATTAAAATTAGAAGATATTTGATTGCAATTCTGCATGTTAAACAGGAGTGAACAGAACATTTTACTTGGGTATAAAGGTTAAAAATAACAACAGTGGAATATTCTAGTAAGACGATACACTCTAAGTGGAGAAGTTTTGAAAGATAATAGCGGTATAGAAACATTTTCCTGTTGGTTTAGGTTTTTGTTTCTGTCTTTCTCTGCCTCTGGTTTTGGTGAACTGTTAAAATAGTTATCTGCTCTCTCAATCTTCTACTTGTGGTGCGAGGCAGGAAGTCTATGTTTGAAGGAGCTTTTTCACAGAAAACAGTAAAATAATTTTTATGACAGCAAAATAAGCCATGTTTAAGTTAAATCTTGGCTCAGAAATTAAATAAAAACAGCTTTTACCTGAAATATAATCATAGTGGGCTCAGTAAAATAAGATATTAAATATATGCTATTGAAATTGTATGTTTACAGAGACGAGGAAGGTTTAGTGATTTTGCTTGTTTGTTCAGAAATCACTTTAATTTTGGCCCATAAATATTAATGTATGACATGACGCAGTTTCACATCATCTGAACTCCCCCTTCCTGTCTGTGTTTCTAGCTAAGAATGTTTTCCGAGTGAGCTCCATGGATGCTTCCCACTGCCAGTCCCACACCCTGCATGTCAGCGATGTTTACCACAAGCAGCAGTGGCTCAACTGCCTACGCACGGCGATAGCCCAACAGCAAGGGGCCTCGCCTGATGTCCAGGAGGGGGAAGCCGTCCCGGCAAAGCGCCGCTCCGCTGCCAGGATCTGCGATGTAAATACAGACGAGAACTGTCCACCCGCCTCAGGTCCCAAACTCAGACGTCAGACGCTCTCCAAAAGCAGACTGGACCAGAAGTTACACGAGTCACAGAAGAGAAAGGAAACTAAAGTTTAAGTGTTTACTCTTTACAAGACCTATGCTTCCAAATATTCTTTTTCCTTATCAGTAAGTTTTAAAGCAGCCAATTTGTATTTTGCTGTATCTTTCTAGCTGCACTGAAAATCCGTTTCAATCATCTCCGTCCTGATGGATACGAAGTGTTTCTGCTTCAATTGTGTTAATAGTTTACAAAAAGCAAAAGATGCCACTTGCCAGTCTGTGTAATCCAGTTACACGTGTGTAAAATTAGTATCTCGTGTGTGTTAACAATTTTTATACCACTTGTAGTGTTTATGTTTTACATTTATTCCATGATGTGTTTTTTTTAACCAATTTGGTAAATGTACAATCATGTATAATGTTAACAGGGCTGAAATAAGGAAGTTGAGGTGTTGCAACATCTGTGTTTCCCTAAAAAAGAAAAGCCCCTGAGTGACACAGCTCTAAAAAATGTTCAGATTTAATTCAGGATTATGAGTGAAATTCAACTGAAAAGTCTGACTCCAGACATGAAATAAGTACAAACATTTTTTACAAGTATGTATTTAGCAAAAATGTGTTGGTAAAAGGAAAAAAAAGAGAAGTAAAGCACTGTTTACTCTGTTGTACTAAGTTTAACTGTCTGTGTGGGTTTTTTTTATTGCAGCAAACATACCTTTGACTTGATTCTGACAACTCAGTCACTTACCTCCTGCTATTTTTTTCTGCTTTTCAGCTCTGTGTCACAACACTTTTAAAACAGACCAACCACATTAGCAGCTGCTCTTCTTTTAAATCCAAATGACACGTCTTTTTAAACTCGGAATGAAAAGTTAACAAATATGGAGCACAATTTCTGTTTTATGTGTAAAAAAGTTTAAAACTGGTGAAATAAAATGTTCATGTTCTCATAAAATCAGAGCTAAGACTACTGCTTTTTATGGCTTTTAACCCTTAGCATAACTTAGTAAGTAGCCTGCACCTGAAGTTTATATTATTAAGTATAATTGAGTATAAGTACAGCATGTCCACTATAGACCATGTACATGTAGTACTGTATACTAACTGAATACTTCCTCAGACTAAATTGGAACATTTTAAGTTTACAATATATAAGTAGTATATAAAAAGTAAACTTCAAATGAACTGCTTCACTTTTACTATAGACTAAGTATATTTGTACTACACGTAACCCTTGTGCTGTCCTAGGCACTTTAACATTGGGAGTTGGGTCATCTAGACCCACTAGACCAGAGGTGGCTGAGCCTGGTCCTCAAGAGCCTCAACCCTGTCTGTTTTCCGGTTCTCCCTTGACTGCTTAATGCTGATAACCAAAATCAGGTGTGTTTAGTAAATCAGGATGTGAAATCACTTGAGTCAGCTAATCAACAGGAAGCTGATTAAGGAGAGCTGGAAAACAGGCAGGGTTGAGGCTCTTGAGGACCAGGGTTAGCCACCCCTGCACTAGACAGTGCTCTGAACCTTTTTTTTTTAAATAATTTGTGATCTTCACTGGTGTCCATGGATTACATGAAATCTTTCCACCTTTATCCACCTTTGTCATGGTAGGGAGAACACGTCACTGCAAGGGTGGGGTCATCTAAGAAAGCACAGGGGTTAAATAGGCTATTTTTTGTTAAGGGTAAACTACAGCCAGGCCTTACATTTCTTTCAGTGAAGCCTGTCAGGTACATAACAGCACCAGGGGCAATGGGAGGAGGGGGCATGACAACAGGGTCTGCTTTACATACCGATAAGGGTAATTTGGCATGTAAGAAAACTAAGTCATCTGTTTTTTTAGATGTTCTGGATGTAATTTTTTGTTTTGTCGTTCTTAAATTTAATTGCTTTTAGATTTTCTTTTAAAGAGGAATAACACAAGTTCTATATAAGTTGTTTCATAATTTAGTCAGAGGAAGTATTGTCCTTTTCAATGCCCTTAAAAGTCTGACACATTACTATCTATCAAGTAACTACACTTTAAAATTATCAATGTGGCCAGACACACCTGTGCAATAACAATACACGCAATCTTGATATGGTACGCCTGTGATGGATAGAGTATCAACAAAGGAAAAGTGCAAATGTGTGATCAATATTTAAGAGGAAAGCGCCTCTGTGGAGATGGAAGAACTTTTTAACTCTTTGCTCTCTGCTTTTATCTTTTTAAAGACCCAATCCGATCATCTTTTTGATCTATTTTAAAACTGTTCAGTGATCTGGCAATGTCATGTCATTTTTAAGCAAAAATTAAGAAAAAAACCTGTGTAATTTTCTAGGATATAGTTTCTGCTCACTGGCAGTAGCTCAACAGAAATTTGCCTTTGAGTTGTGGGTGGGACCGTTGGTGTGGAGCAACCCCGCCCCTCTTCCTCTTCCTTTGACTGAGAACTCTGTTTCTGTGCTTTTCCTGCAAGCTTACAGCCCCTCACACCTAATATTATAGGCGCCACAAAAAGGGCGCTACACGTATTTTTTCTTTTTTTCTTCAATGATTTGTGATCTTCACTGGTGTCCATGGATTACATGAAATCTTTCCACCTTTATCTACCTTTGTCATGGTGGGGAGAACATGTCAATGTAAGGGTGGGGTCATCTAAGATAACACAAGGGTTAAGTGCATTTGTTTTTCTTCCATTTCACTTCTTGGTTTCTCCACTGTAAATCTACAAGTACAAAATATGCTTTCACTGCGAGCCATAGGGGCCTCAGAGACAGGATCAGCCAGTGGACTAACAATATTTGTAAGTCGCAGCACCGGTTTTTCTTCAATCATATGTAAATGATAAGAAGATACTACTGGAGGAGCAGTTTAGAGCTGCTTCGGTCAAAGTTACAATAGTTAATCTAAAACAAATGGATGTTCTGTTGCCTGCACTAGCATCAAATACCTTAACACCGTTTGAAGTCATTATCTAAACCCCTGCTGTCCAACAGCAACAGCTGTGGTTGATGCATGCTATAAGACACTAAACAGACCCTTAAAAAACCAGGCTGACTGTTGCTGGCTGTCTTATTCCCCTTCCTGTGTAAATGTCTTCAGCTCAGTGAAACCTCTCCCTGTGATTGGTCATGTTTCTGCTCCTACTCCAGCAGATCACAGTCTGGGGATCTGACACCACTGACTTACCTACTGAACCCTTGTGCTATCTTCGATGACCCCACCCTTACTTTGACGTGTTCTCCCTACCATGACAAAGGTGGATAAAGGTGGAAAGATTTCATGTAATCCATGGACACCAGTGAAGTTCACAAGTCATTGAAGAAAAAAGGTTCAGAGCACTGTCTAGTGGGTCTATATGACCCAACTCCCAATGGTAAAGTGCCTAGGATAGCACAAGGGTTACAAGAAGCCATGTTTCAGAAAATCTGTTTCAGAAGTTTCTTTTTGAATTTTAGAAGAAAATATGGAAAGGTTAAATGTTTTGCAACAAAAAAAAAAATCACAATTTGTGTTCAGATCGGAACATTAAAATATCTGAAAAATCCTTGTTGCAAAACAAATATTGCCTGTCTAAACATTGTATTTGTGGGGCAGCAAACAAACTTGGAATCTTGAAAATGTTAGATGATACATACACAATTAATTATATTCTTCACACAGATGTTTTACTAAAATCATTCTAGGTTCTGCTGCGACTTCGCAAGTTCAGTCATGCTTTGTACAAAAGAGAAGTAATGACATCACTCTAAAAAAAATGAGTGGGGTTGGTCTCTCAATTATTATGCCTCTAGCCCACAAAGTTAGCAATAAAAAAACATTGTTCAAGTTGTGACTGGAATCCCTTTTAACTAATATTCAAATTGTTTTTTTTTTTAATTTTCTAATTACCACCACCAATGTTATATGAAGAGTAAATACAGGTATGATTTATTCATGTGCTCTATTTTCAAACATTACATTTATTTCTCACAAAGTCAGGTGACCCCCCCCCCCCCCCCCCAAAAAAAGACGTTGTAAAAGTCTTTTTATGATTTTAGTGTCCCTGTTATCCCTTTAGGTGACCCTGAAAAGGATCATGTGGATTTAGAAAATGGATGGATGGATGCATTTGGTGTCCCTGTGACAGAATGGCAAACTGTCCACGGCGTACCAACTGTAGCTGGTGACCCTGACACCCCAAAATAGATGAAGTGGGTTTGGAAAATGGATGGATGGAGTAATTTGGTGATAACTAATATATGATGGATGGATGGATGGATGGATGGATGGATGGATGGATGGATGGATGGATGGATGGATGGATGGATGGATGGATGGATGGATGGATAGATAGATAGATAGATAGATAGATAGATAGATAGATAGATAGATAGATAGATAGATAGATAGATAGATAGATAGATAGATAGATAGATAGATAGATAGATAGATAGATAGATAGATAGATAGATAGATAGATCTGTTGCAAAAAAGCTTATTCCACTTAGACTGTAACCCAGTACTTGTTGTGTAGCTGTCCAAATTTGGATTGCATCCAAAAAGAGAGTAAAGCCCTTTATAAGTATGTGTCATTTACCATTTTATAAAAAAAACATATATTGTAAAAAGAAAATTTTATTTCATGAAATTATTTCAAAAACATCCTAATTAAAAAAAGGGATTTTCTGTCCATTTTTTATGTGTAGTGGGCTTTACAAGGTTCACTAATGTGTTATTTATCATTCGTATGAGATGACTCTGAACTAAAAACTGAACTAAAGTCATCACAAACCATTTTCTGAACCATAAACTAAACCATAGACCATAAATGTTAACTATGAACTTAAATAAAGGGATCATAAACCATTTCCTAAACCATAAACTGAACAATAGGCCATAAATGTAAAATATAAACTTAACTTAAGAGAATATGAACTCTTTCCTTATTTTCATTACAAAAGAGCTTTAGTTTATTTATTTTTTTACTTATTTGTTTCTGGGCAGTGTGTGTGTTTGTGCGTGAGTGTGGAGGAGCGAACAAATTTTGTTTGTCTAAAAAAATCCCTGATTTCTCCGTTAATTTAAATAGAAATTCAGTTCATCATATCAAACTAGAAATAAGTTTTAAAATAAAAACATGTAAAATCTCAAATCAAAATCTAACAGCTAATCTGATTAATGTAATTCACTGATATCAAAAGACGAGACGACAATGAACTTTTTCAACTTCATTCTTTTTTATATAGATTATGGAAGTATAACCATCTACATTATTTACACATTTACAGGAAATTTGTAACAAAAAAAACAATGACAGTGTGCAAGTCATCAGTTTAAGTTTAACTAAACCTTATTTAAAATGCTATGTAGCTAAAACTCATCTGAGCGAGTCACATCTCTGTGAACTCATTTTCAATTCAAAAAAGCCGCAACAGTACTTAAGTACTGAAGTACTCTGAATGTGATATGAACAAACTTGTTCCTCACACTCAGATTGGAGTGGGTAGTTATTCCATTTCTGGAACTTGCTCTGATTACTAGCGCAGGTAGGGACAAAGGAGAACAATATTTCACACATATGATTCATAAAAATATAAATCTGCATAAATAAAGAAATGAGAAGTTAGAGATGAAAGTTACTGGCTTTAAGAGATAGTACTTGGAATACTTTACTGTCTCAATATCTCTGTACATAATTTACAGCAGACCAGCCCTTAAAAGTGAAGAGCAAAGACAAAATATAAGGAGAAGCTACAACACGTTTCCGTAAAGACCCACTCTGATGAAAGTTGTTTTTGTAGTCTTTTTAACATGTTCTTGTAGTATTCTTCTGATGATGGAGTATTTCTATATTCAAATTGTTGTGAATCAGGAACAGATGAAAAACTGCTGTTGGAAAAAGATCGTATTTGTTACACAAACACACTGGATGGGCATCAAGCTCCCTGCTCCACTTCATTCTGATGCATCCAGTTGTAGACAAATAGATCCATGTAGGTATTTGTTTTCCTTGTCTGATCTGGCATCTGGCTCTTCAATATACGACTGGATAGCTCCAATATTGCTCACGATTTTTGTTGCACCAATAATGTTAGGCTGGGGTTGTGAGGGGCTTTAGGCCAGTGGGAGAGACTGTAAAACGATGGGTGACGGGAAGTGCGGGCAGGCTTACTCTGCTCTAGCAGTCCCACAACTCCAGAGGAAACTTCTGATTATCCACTGCCACTCTGCAGACACTATTTCATGGAGAACAACACAGATTTTTGAATTTAGCTTAAAAAAATTGTTTTTTAAAACTGCATATTAGTAAGTAAAAGACCACTGGGAACGCTTTTAAAAAAGATCAAAAGATGATCAGAGTGGGACTTTAAGTAAACCGTTCTAAGCAGACTTCATGCAGAGAGAATCTTCATCATTGTGTCACATGTTACATTAAAAAAACCAACAGCAGAAAATGGTACTAAACAACACTGAAGTGTCAATCTGCTAAAGTTGAACAGCAATAGGTGGTGTGTAGGAGAGAAAGTTTATGATACTTTTGGGCAAGCCCAGCCCAGGTACAGCGTCCTGCGCTTTGTGGCCGAGACTCCTCCGGAAAGCCACTCTGCTTAGCTGCTGCAGACTCAGAGGGTTGTCTGGGGGAGAAGAGCCACCATGGGGTAAACTTTACTGTTGCGTCAAGCTGACAGGACGCTACACTTTACGTGAACACACTTACTCTCAAAGAACTGTAGACAGGCGAAAGAGGGGGATCCCACACTGGTGTAGTGGATAGGTTTTTTGTTAAGGTTATCTCTGGCAAACACATTTCCCCCAAACTCCACAAGAAGCTCGATGAGGCCTATGTTCTTTGCTTTGGCTGCGTGATGAAGAGCCGTCTCGTGGAGTTTGGCTGCATTCACGTTTGCTCCTTAGTAGACAAAAGCAAGTTTGTACAAATGATATAAATATATACATCCTAAGGCACTTTAGGGTTCAGGATAATTTAATAAATTGAAGATAATTTATTACAAATAAAAGAAAGCAGCATTTCATAATTATAATGAATAAATCCCTTCCCCATCAAAGAGCATCAAATAAAAACAACAAAAGATGTAAGTCACCTTGTCTTGCTAATGCTACATTCAGGACCAAACCCACCTACAAACATGCAACAAACGCACATTTCAACAGAGCTACATAGCCGAAGGCAAGTCTAGAATCACCTGCAATGAGGAGCACTTTGGCGCATTCATAATGTTGCCTTGCACAGGCAACATGAAGGGGTGTCCCATAGTGGCAGTCGTGTGCCTCCATGAAGGCCCCGCGATCTATCATGAGCTGAACGCAAGCCGAATTACCTACAAAAAATACAAAATAAAACACTTTCTGTTAATATAATCAACATTATAGAGAAGAATGTGTCATGGTACCCCCGGGAGTCCTCTCCCCCCTCCTTTCGCTTCCACTGTTTGGACCCAGCTGCCGGCACTACCATCATCAAACCCGCAGTATTTCAGATGGCCTGTTTCCAGTATTCATCGCCAGTTCGTTGCCAACTATGGTGAAGTACCTGATCTCATGTGTTCCTCGTTTGTTTTATGAAACTCTCGTTGTCTCTGAACCCGTTACTCAAGTTACCCTTCCTGTCTGTAGGACAAGCTACTTCCACCAAGTGCCTGCCTGGGTCCAACTCTCGTCAAGATCCCTCAAGCCACCACAAAATCAGGAACTCCACCCACGCCACATCCTTGAGCCACGCTCCGTCAGTGATCCGCCAGGTCCACACTCCACTCTCAAGACAAAAGGAGGGGTACTTACCATCTGGTCCTCCTCCAGGACTTTCCCTCCACTGATCCACTCATCCATTGCCAAGAACATTAAAATCAATTCACTGCCTAAACTCTTGGGCGTGATCTTTCCCGGTTTCAGCGTCTGGGTCTGTTCTTGTCATTGTCAGTCATGACAGAGTGGCTGCACTGTACAAATCAACCTTTTGTTACCTGTAGTTTAATGACAACAAAGATGAATGTACTCTTATCCATCCATGTCTCCTCTAAGTGTTCCATGACCTAAACACAAATAAGCAAATGATTTCATTCAAGACTGTTTTTTCTAGGTCCTGAAAGAACAGATATGTCACAAACCCTAACCCAGAACCGTAGGAAACTACTTTCATAATGACCATGAGAAACCTTTTAATTTCAGAGAAAATAAGACAAATTCTTTTCAAAGCTGTTTATAAGTAAGTGTCCTATATTTGCAAAATTGTTTTTAAATTGATTTAGTTTTTGTTTTGTTGAACGTTCCTTTACTAAGTTTATGTAGTAGTTGTATGATGTGAAACTTCTCGACCCAAAAGTACAGGCAGAATCCTAAAGCAACAGCATGTTTTGATAAGCCAGACACTGATACAAGTATAGTAATGTAGATATTTGAAAAAAATAAAAGGATTTTGTTGACAAAATCTAAGTTTGTCAAAGTAATATTTTACTGCCAATTTTGGCTTTGCTGTAAGTATGCATTTATAACAGTTGTAGCTCCGAGGGTGTCGGACTTCAGGCGCCGAAAACCAACATCCTGCTGGTTTCTGTAAAAAAATTGCTGCTGAAAACCTAGATCATGTGTGTTTTACTAATAAGAAATTTCACTAGCAGGTTAGTTGGATAATATACAGGACACTGACCGCACAGAGCATGGAGTTTGTGACCCCTGATAGATATTTCTACATACATCACAACATACCTCCCATGCATGCCTCGTGAAGAGGAGAGAAGGTGAACAGTGGAGGATTGACTGTTGCCCCATACTCCAACAACAGATTGACACAGTCCAGGCTCCCAGCCGCACAGGCGTCACAAAGTGGAGTGCTACCGTCTATGTTGCGAGCATCCACCTGTAGGTCCAAACCATATTTATTCCACACATACCAATAATGTGGAGCACTATAATGATCCAACCCCACTACCTCTGTAAACACAATGTGTTTACATGCCATTCAATATCATGTAACCTGGAAAATTTATTTTTTAAAACACAGTAGGATGTTAAAGTCCCACTCCGATCATCTTTTGATCTGTTGTAAAAGCGTTCCCATTGTTTTTTTCATTATGATTATGCTATTTTTATCCAAAAACTAAAAACCTGGGACGTTTTCTAGGACATAGTTTCTGCAGGAGTTTGTTTGCATGGAGTAAGCTCGTCCCAACTTCCTGTCATCCATCTGTTTACGCTGTCTAGTTTACAGCCCCTCACAACTCCAACCTAACATTACTGATGCAACAAAAATGGCGAGCAATATTGGAGCTATCCAGGTGTATAGTTTTGGGCCAGATGCCAGCTCAGACTGGGAAGACAAAGACGAACATGGATAAGTCGATGCATCAGAACAGAGCGGAGCGGGGAGCTTGTGTATCTTCTATCTATGAGCTATAAGCTGCAATTTTTTTTCTGCTCCTGATTTACAACAATTTGAACCAAGAAATACTCAGAAATGCCATTTTAAGCCTAATTCTTATGTTAAAAGCACCAAAAAAAAACAGTTTTCATCTTTGTGGTTCTTTAAGGAAACCCAGTTTCCTAGAGTAAATCTAAGCCTAATTTTATTACAAAGAGAAATGCAAACGTATATTGATAAATGGAAGATTGTGATTTGTAGCTTACATGCTGTGTATGAAAAACTGCATATTTCTCTGGTAACCAGGTTCCTCTCAAAAACCAAGTACTTCTAGCCCATGCAAACTGTGAAACCACCTGACCTGAGCTCCAGCATCCAGCAGCAGCCTGACACACTGCGTTTGACCCTGTATGCACGCCTCATGCAGAGGTGTGATGGAGTCCACAGACACAATGTTGACAGCCGCACCTCCCTCAATCAGTTGCTGGAGCTGAAGGACTCTGCCCTGTGCGGCAGCCTCATGCACCGCTGAACGGTCAGTCCAGAATCCAAGGCCATGGGCTGAAATGTCAGGAGGTAAACAAAGCGGGGGGGTTTACAAAGCAGAATTTTTACCTCGAGTGATTCAAAAGACATATTTGGATGCATTTGATTATCTCCTCGCTTAGAAATGTGGTACTATCACTGTATGTGGAGAGGGCATTGATATTACCAAACAGACTGATGCACACCTTTACAGACCACAAATACTGATTAAACTATACTGCAAGGTCACTATTGTGGTGTCAAATGAGCATTATAACAGCACAGCTGACGTTCTGCAACATGAACCTCACTAACAAGCTTAAGGCTTTCTCCTGTTGTCTGAGTTTTAACATTTTCTTTAAATGAAATGCACTAGAACAGACTTAGCTGCATGCAGTCTCCGGATTAAATTAAACCTAACTGAAACCAAACCGCATCTAACAGCTAAGCCCCAGTAATAGCGAGCTCTTTTTAAGGAAACTGTTGTCTTGTGTTACTGTGTTAGTCACCATCAACTCTAAGCTTCTTACCTATTTCTCCATACAAGGACGGTCTGGTCCGAGTGATCTCCATTACATCATGTTCTCGCTTTTCTCTGTGCTGGCCGCGTAGATTCAACCAAACGAGCGATTCGTTTTAAAATAACACAACGAAAACGGTATAGGATCCATTAGGAGTAATCAACACAGACAACTGGTGCACAGAGCTCAGCGAAAGCGGCGGAGGTCCGGCTAGGATAAACAATGGCAAAGGACTCTGGGATTTGTAGGCACATGCCTTTAAAGACCACGATAATTTTTTTTTTTTTTTGGAAATAACTGTAATTAAATAAAAGAAAGTCACAGAGATATATGGTATGCAACTATATAAAGGATGAGCATGCAGGATTTTGTTTTTAATTTAGGTTGACAATCTAAAAAAACAAAATGAAAATATTTAGCATTTCATTAGACATTTCATAAACTGTGCATTTTGCTTGCTCATTAATTTGCCATTGAAAGGATTTTTGTGGATCCACTACCAAATGTTAAATTTCTCTAATGAATAAATATCTGAACTATGGTTTTTTTTTAAACTTTTATTTTCAAGACTGTTTTAAAAATCCTCTGAATTAGAGCTGCATGGTCACAATCTGCAGCAGCTCCTAACAGAAAGATTTGTTGTTCCAATCCACTGTGGGTCCTTGGGTTTGCATGTCTTCCACAGGCTCTCTAGCTTTCTTACTGCTGTCTTAATCCACAGGACATGTTTGTGCTTGTAAATCTCTTTTATGAACCTTAAAAGGACTGGCAACCTAATTAAGGTGTACCTTTTGACTGTATATGAGAGCTGGACCGAGTGAGTGTGACGTCACCCATAGAAAACAGCTTACTTCCAGGTCCAACAAAATGAAATCAATTTAGTCGCCTTTTTTTTAATGATAAAGATGCCACCATGATGGAGCCAAATAACTTTAGTGAGCAGTGATTGGTCCAAGTCATTGTTTTTGTGGCAACCAGTCTCACCAATCAGGAGTGAGCTTGTTGCAGGCTACACCCCTACCACTTGAAACAGGGGTACATAAAAACTGTCAGTCAAATGTTTCAAATTTCGACAATTGGCCGCATCTTTTTACTGAGGCATCTGACTGACCAGGTTATCATTCAAATAACTTGCACTACAGAAAAAATATCATGAAATCATGTTATGTTAACATGTTAATATCATGTTATTCTGACAAATATAATGACAGAGTAAAAGCTGTTTATTTCTCTGTAGAAGTTTAGGGGTTTTTGGCCCATTGAAACCAGCACAGTACTTCCCCTTTTGGAATACAAGAGGGAGAAGTCACTCAGTTTTGTTCTTTTATATAGCCATTCTGTGAACTCTGACTTTCCACATGACAGCTGAAATAGGTTCCTTGTATCCAGACTGTAGTAGATATAGATGAGGATTTGTTTTTCCAATCTGTAGGACATGGTGTTAACCTGCTTGAAGTAGGCTATGAACAAAAATGTTGCTTGTGCTTGTTTAAAATTCTTGTCCAAATTCTGAAGGTGAATTCACCGGCTGCGGCAACTTGCATTCAAGCAGCCACTTTCAATAAAAAGTTGACATAAACACCCATAAACCCAGGTTAGATGGAGAAAGCTGATTCGCTGTGGCAAACCCTGAAGTAAAAAGCCGAAAACAAAAAAGAAGATGTTGCATTTGTGAAGTACAACCAGTAAATTATTCCTTTTCATTGAGTCTGCTTCATAAATATCCAGGCAAGTTAATGTGGATCCAATGGATAACACTGTGTCTGTGCAGTAATTGTTTTTCTTTGTGTGCAAAACACATAGTTTACATGTAATAAATGTAATCAGGTGGTAAACAAATAAGCAAAAGGTTGTAAAGGTTTAATCATATGGGTTGTGTCCAAATTTCCTTCACTACTAGTACATTTACCATTCCGTCTGAATTTACATTTCCAAAATCCAGTTCTCTAATAAATTTCCTACAAGTTTCTACAAAAACCATCAATGCTCACTAGATTAGTGAACATTGACTACAATCAAATCTGTTTATATTTTTTTTCATGTTTTAAAAATATAGGCTATTTAAAACTGTTTTTTATTACCTAGATTAGTGTAAAGTTTTCTTCATCAGAAGACAGTGGTTTCATAAATAGTCTTTGTAAAATGTTTGATTTTATTACTTTTTCACTTCGGGAAGTGGTGACATCAAATTTGAAGTTAAAAAAAGTAGTGAGCATGTCGTCCAAATTGCTTATAAGATCCAGGGCACTGGATTGTTTTTTGTAGTTACAGAGTACAAAATCTGTAACTACAAGATCTGTTACAGAGTAGGAATTTGGACATAGCCATGGAAAATACAAGATTTGTTTTGACGCTTACAGCTTTCCATACATCCTGGAAGGGTTGGTGAACAACTGGACTAGACTAGGATATCTAAAAAGTGTTTTCCTGCTTTAAGTTTAAATTTAAAATCCAACCAACAAGTTTAGGGTCTGTCATAGACGCTTGTCTAGAAGGTTTCCAATGTTTTTTAAAGTATGAATAAGAAGTTCAAAAGTTTTAATTCCATATATGCAAGACTTTCTTTTTGATGGCAAGGGCTTTCCATAGGTCCAACAAAGTTACAGTTCGAAACCAGCAAGTTTTAACCTTTTGTTTCCTAAAGACTACTTTTTAATCCTTCCAATAAGTTAGCGTCGTGTCAACATTTGCGTGTTTTCTTAGTTCATTTTTTTCTTATCTCCACGGAAAGGTCGAGAAGCGGCGTAGAGACGTGTGTCGCAACAACGAGCTAGCTTTGTCAACTGTTGCTTCACACACCAGTTTGCCGTGGACTTTCAAGATGGATGCCCACCCGAGATAGGTTTCTGTTTCTTTTTCGGATCCTAAAGCGAAATGTGTCGCACCTGCGCTTGAGGAAGCACACGAGGAGAACAGGAAAGCCTTTTAAAAACCAAACCTTCGTGTTGACGGAGACTAAAAAGTTACGTTAAAGAAGTTTGGACTGCGAGGTGCTTCTTCTTAACTTCCTGGTTTCTTGTGTATGATTATGCCCGTTAAGTGTTGGAAACGCTGCGGGGACTCAGAGATTTTTATCATTTAAAGGACACATGGCATGTAACAAGGCGGCTAGAACGTTTAAACCGAGAGCAAATTGTTTTCTTCAAGGAGGAATGAGGGAAAGGCAGGTTTCCTGAGCGATGGAAAGTGGAAAAGTTGGTGCCTCGTGGAAAGGTAACTCTTCTGGTCACACATGGTGCCATAACACGTATCAGTGTATTTTACTTTTAATGTAAAGGAACCATTTAGCTAAGTGTGTATTTGGTTAAACAGTTTGGAAAAATTAATTCTCAGCTTTCTCTCCTCCCCCCACTTCTGGTTTTTCCACCCTTGAGTTGGAGACAGCTGTACTTTTCCAGTACCAAAATGTGGTTTTCCTTCTTTTTTTTTTAAGGTGTTTTAATACCCGTGTCAGAATCTGCGGACATATTTCGGAATACCATCTTGACTGCTCTACAAAGTGCACACCTGTATGAAGAGTCAAAGCAGTTCTTCAGATACAAATCTGCAGTTCTAGTAAAGAATCCTGCATTGGAAGAAAAGGTCAGCCCCTATTTTCTGCATACACGCTTAAAGTAGGAACCCTAAACTGTGTGCAAAGTTGTACCACACTAATCTGTGAACAAGGTGCTGCTAAACAAAAGTTTAGATGTGAAATTTGATACGAGTTCAGCTTTCAGAGTGATTTCTGTACTTTGCCTTTCAGTACAATGCCTTCCGAACAAACAGGAAAAATGCAGGATACACAGAGGACGAGCTCAAAGAATCATATGGATTTCTGCTTTTCGACGATGCCAGCAAGGTACAGGCGTATTGACATAGGAGGAACATTCTCAGTCGAGTCTGTTCAAAGTTGCTGACTTTATCGTTTGCTTTAAGGCTAATGCACTCGGAGAAACTGGTGTGCTCACTGGAAACAGCTCATGCTCAATTCTAGGAGATCCATCGAAGGGTAAATAAGCTCCCACTTCCCCCACAAGTACATAACAAAAGCTACCTTTGATCGGCACAAACAGACAAAAGACACTAGATCTACTTACGGTTTCTTGCTGCAAAAAGATTCAACAAAGTTTAGGATCCACATGTGGAAAACGTGTATTGAAGACGAAACAAAATAAACGTGCTCTGTGGGAAGAGCTGTAGAGCCTTTTGAAAATGAAAGCAAAGTATAAGAACCTTAACTATACAAGTGAAAGTGGAAGAGGTTTACTTAAATTTTGAAACGGAAAGTGCAACTTGAAGCGAGCAGGCATGCGGAATAGAAACAAAACTCTTTTCTTATCTACTGAGCTGCAGACAGCTTTTTCTAGGTACTTGGATAGTTTAAAAAAACCTAATTGTTTAAAATCACAAATAGTCAGAATGCTGTCAAATACACCAGGCAAAAATATTGTTTTGTAGTTTTGAAGTATTTTATAACGAGGTATAAAAAGCCAAAGTAGTACATGCTAAGTCACTAAATGTACAAATCAGTTTCACTTCACATCAATTTCTCCTTTGGTTTTCTGTACATGTGACATTTAGAAGCTTTTTATTTAAAAAAAAAAAACCTGATTTAAAAAAGGATTTGGTTAATTTAACAGGAGTTATGTCTTCATACTGCTGGTGCAGGATTTGGGGAAAAAAAACAAAACCTGTAAAACTCGTTTTCTGCAATGCAGTTTCTCCCCTTGAGTCGGATTTCTGACTTAACCTTTTTTCATGGAATAACTTTCCTTTAATTTACCAAATGGATAAATGTTGTTTTTCACATTTGTTTGTAATTTACAAATGCATATTTATTATAGTTTTTTTTTTTTCAAAGGTCGTAACTATTCCACTCAGAAAAGCAGTTGCCTACTTTTTTTATATGTAAAATTACATCATTAGGATTTTATTTTAGGACAGTCAACTTTTTCAAGCTTATGAAACATTACGAAAGACTGTTCTGAAGGGAAGCAGTGCATTTTTTTTCTTCTTTACAACATGAGGCGTGTCTTTGCCTGACCATGGCGCTGTTGTTTTTCAAGGTGTGGCAGGCCTGAGGTGTGTTGGTTTTCTGAGAAACAAAACACTTAGAAACACATGAAAAATTTAATCCAACCACTTGGATTCTTTTTACTTTTGATTCTTCTAAAAAAAAAACAGCCATCTATTTGTATTTAAGTTTACAAGTAATAAGCTTTTAAGTAAAAACTTTCCCTTTTGATAGGTATTTACATCTCGATGTACTCCGACTGTTTGGATCAAAATCGCTGGTATCATGGGAAATCTGGATACATCGCCATCATCAGGTTGACAAAGGTACTGGCAGTAAAATTTTGAATTATCAATGAAATAGTTCTTTGACACTGGCATCACCCAAAAAAATGTCTCATTTTATAACAGGGAAAACAAAAAAAGGTTTTAGAAAACTACACGGAGAGGTTTACAGAACCAACGGTGGGGTTTGACTGCCACGTCTCAGATCAATTGGCTTCTGTGTCTGCTAAAACCAGTTCGTTTCTTGCCTTTGAGAGAACTCAGGTATGTGTTGTCCTGTGTGTTTTGCCACTGGGTTTCAAAGTAAAAGACTTAAACAAAACCTGAAATTTTCAATCTTTACTTTTCAGTATTATATGTATGAGCTTTTAGACGACACAAGCAATAGAACTGGGGTGTCGCCTGCCGCTTCCTGTCCATTTGCCATTGTATCATTCTCATACAATGATACCAAAGCAACACCATTTGTTCAACAAGAGAGAAGGTTCTTTTCATTTTTTACTTTTAGGTTTAGTCATATTTCTGATCAAAACCATTTGACATTTTTCATTTATTTGTTTTTTTTTTTCTTTTTCAGTGAACCAAAAAACCAGGGTAAGTTTCATGAGTTCTCATAATTACACAAAAAACTCCTTATCAATATTAAAATTACCAGTTTAATTAGTGTCTATTGGTAAAAATACAAAAGTCTTTTAAATCCTGCTCTGAAGCTTTAAGCCTTTAAAAGGTTGAACTGTGGTCCCTTGCTATAACCAACACTTTTTATGGTCTCACTGATTTTTTTACAGTGCAATTATTGTTCTTTTTACAGTGCACTGTGTTCTTCATCTTGATTGCATATAGACCATTGTCAATCAACCTGCTCCATGCCGGGTCTCCTGTACAGTACAGAATGCGTCCGTTTTCCAACTTGACATAAATCTTCATCGCAATCAGATCTTTTTTTTTTCAATGAAATCGTTTTTTTCGATGAAATCTAGTGTTAGAGACAGTTTGAAACTTTAATTGCGTTTCATTGCTTTACCTCCAGTGTTGTCAGAGTTTGGAAATATAGGGATTAATCAAGCAACTTGTAATCATTTGCACTGTTGTACATTTTTAGTTTGTCATTATGTTCCTTGGAGAGGAAAGCTTCAAATTGGAAGCAAATTCTACAACGTTGAGCTGAGGTTGGCTGCAAGGGCTTTGCTTCCCACCACATTGTAAGTCTAATGTACCTAAACAGGCACAGTACTTTTTTGACACATGCATTGCTAAAGAAAAAAAAAGTTCAACCTGTTTGTTTTTTTTCTTGTGCTTTCCAAGGCCACCAGTGGTGAAAGTTGACCTCGCTTCTATGTCAGATGTGCAACGTCTGCTGCCAAGAGCTGTTTTTGAAACCCCCTTCACCGATGAAGGTGTGCTTTTTAAAATTGCACAGTCAACAAAATATGGATTTGATATTTCAACTGCTTGACATGTGTGTTGTCTTTTTCAGTTTTTTTTGACAACCTTTACTGCACTTTATGTGAGCTCATGCTCTCCGGAGAAGAAGACAGTAGCTCATTTGATCAACTTCTGTTGGAGATAAAGGAGCGAGATCTTGTGAGTAGAGTTTATTTGGTACTTTAAATAAGAACAACCTTATAACAACCAGAATCCTTGGAAATCTCGTTTATACTATAATAAAATGGAAATTAATTGATGAATCAAGATTGAACAGCTTGAACTAAAGAAAAATTAGTCCTAAAAGATTCAAGATTTGTTCATTGTCATTTCACCCATGATATTTGCAGAGGAATAGACAGGTGACGCTAGATGTTGTTCCTCATTAGTATGACAGTGCAAAGGAAAAAATTAAACAATGATCTTGAGCACAATGGAAACCATCATTAAGTTATTAAAATTAAAAATTCACAATGTTATGTTTTTTATGACCAACACCAAAATATACATTTTTGACAGGCTTTCACGATTCCATTAAAAGAAAAGGGATTTCTTATCCTGTTGCATTCGTCCCACTTCCTAAGATATGATGGTAAGTTCCACAATAAATACAGAAAATCCAGTTTTTCCACTGCATGACCAAAGTGTTAAAGTCACACTGATGTTTTTCCTTTTCTTTCTTCTCACGCCCCTCTAGATACCGAGTTCACTACAGCTGGGCTACTGCATGGCATTTTTGTGTTTCCAGATTCTTCAGCTATAAGACCAGGTGAAGATAATGATAGATTTTCTTTTTCTCATTTAACTATAACCAATCTGGTAAATCCTTGATTCCCAAGAGAAATTCATTTGTGGTTACAGACAGAAAACAGTCTCTGAATGAATTCAACTCAGTGTAAGAAAAAAGTTATGACTCCCTAGTTTGAGCCACAATACACAGTATAGGATAAAGTTAAACAAGCTTTGTGATAAATCTTGTTTAAAGTTGTTCTTCTCTTGATATGCAATGTTGTCTTTTTAAAATAAGATATGTTGAATATGTATTTTCCTTGTTTTTGTTACAGACACAAAACCTGTTAAAAAAGGGCCAGAAGTGTCATCAGATATCCTTCAGATTCTGCCTGTCCTGAGTTATGCCGAGAGTGAACTTGAAAAAACCCCCATGGACCAAGACCAAAAGCCGTGTGAAGTCTTGTTGGAGCACATGCAGAGTTATGCCACACTAATAAATCCAGGACTGGCAACAAGCCCCTCAAGGGATGTCAGCATATTTCCAGACCAGTATGATGTTGCTGAAGCCCATAGGCACATTTATTCTAAACCTGAATGGACTTGTCATGGGTGGCAGAGCTTGTCATCGTACATGAGCAAGCCAGAAACATTTCAACTCCCGTTAGCCACAGTATTAGAAATCCTGGCAGCAAGACAAGCAGATCAAAGAGAAGACCTTGATGATGATGTGTACATTTGTTTGTCTTCACCTGAGGAGACGCAAGCCCACCATCTTGACTTGGTTGTAGAAGATGACTTAATACACCAGCAGTCTACTGTCAGTATTGAGAAGTCTTTGGACATTGGTGTGCCAAATACTGAGACACATCTGGAAATTACAACTATGCCTGAGACTATTTCACAAGCTGATGTTACAAAAGACATTACAAGTTACAAAGGCTTAACTGAACTGAAACAAGTTAATTTTGGAGGAAGTCTTTGTCCAACTTTGGAAGACCTTCCTGCCGAACTCATCGTTAGCATCACCTCTGCTGAGCAAAGTATGAGTCCTAAACCAGCTACTAATTCCAACAACTTTCAGTTTTCTGGTTTCTCTACTGGAGACTCATTTCCAACAGTGGAAGAAAAGCCTTTTGGTAAAGAGACAGAAAAAATAACAAAAGTTTTGGACTCCTCTGAGCCTTCAGAAAGAGTTTCTGCTTCTGCCAATGTGATGGGGACAAAAACCAAACGGCGCAGAGGGTTTATCAAAGCACTGCAGAACATTTCCAAACCTTGTGATGACACCTATGATTTACCTGTTGGTGTAACACCAATGGAAGTTGAGGGTTTAAACTACAGGATGGAGGAACACACTAAGGAGATGGATCACCCACCGTTGCGTGAGTCCTCCAAAAGAAATTGGAGGAAATTTCACAAACGTAAGCGAATATTTGGAAAACTAAAAAAGAAAAAAGCGAGACCTGCCACTGAACAAAGAACAGACTCTGGAAAGCTGAACTTGGACGGAACAATTTTTATGGAAAGTGAACCTTTCTCTCTAAAAAGGAAAACTGAGCGGGGGGACCTCAAGCCAATCATCAGTATCTGTGGGAGAATTTTGGTACCTCACGGTTCAGGACAAGTCGATGATCTATTTAGGTCTTTTAATGTCAAACCTCAGCTTGCCAAAGGGGAGAACTGTCCTGACAACGTGCTACATGGGGGCACTCTGAAAACTCCCAACACAGTTGAAAAAGCGCAAGACTCTGACATTGCTTCATTGATGGCAGTAGAGGAAACCAAAACCACAAAATCCATTCCTGGGGAGAACCATCATCTTTCTGCTGATTCAAGTCTGGAACAGAGTCATTGGGAAGATATAGTGGCTTTGACTTCAAACACTAATGAAACTTCTTTAGAGAATGATGACACCAACACTCCTTTACAGGACACAACACAGGAAAAAAAAATGGAAACATTGTCTCCTACAAAGATAAAAGAAGGTAAAGTACTAGGCAAACCAAAAACGGTTATTTCAAAAAGAAAGCCCAAAATTGGTCTGCTTGAGACATCCAAGAAGATGGAAAGCACAGCCCAGGATACCGAACCCTGTGTCAAGAAGGCAAAAGTACTTTCTGAAGAAACGAAATGTGAAAACGCATCAACACAGGAGACAAAGGATGGGGTTGCTGACATTGAAAAGATGCCGTCATTGGACCCTAGCTTTGCTTTTGCCCTGGGACTGACCCAGAAAAGCAGTCTCAATGAGGGTTTGAGTATGCCGGACCAGGAACCTCAGCAAAGAAAAGGTCTAAATGATGACAAAGAAAGAACCTCGCTAGAAGTCACAAATACCCTCCCAATAACATTAACACGGAGGCACAGGATTAAAAGGCTCAAAAAGCACGAAGGTATCACTGCAGAAAACGTAAAGGAAAAATGTAAGTAATATTGCAAAATTTTTCAATTTACATTTCTCTGATAGTGATTTGTCTATACTAATGTCGAGTATGATGTTTAAACTGACCCCTTGCTTGGCCCTTTATTTGCCATAACTGTTGGGGTGCTTTTTGTCTGCTGTTGTTTGAGTCTTTACTCGCTTCAATGTCTGCTTTTGTCTTGCTTGGGCAGTATTTTGGTTTACTGTTATTGATATATTAGTCCAGCATGTTCCTTTTAAAACAGAAACATGTAATACATATTGGTAAAAAGTCCCTAAAGCCCTTTTTAAGACATGAACTGCTTTCTGTGAGAGAGTTCATGCCCTGAGAAGGACCAACTCCATTTTCTTTTCTTAAACTTTGAGTGTCTTGTTATTTAACTTGGTAACTCAACACATGTAGAACTGCACAATAAGTCAAATTACCCAAGTTCCATTAATATCCAAAAAAAACTATTAATCTTCTTGTTTATAGCTGCACATAATTTACCTTTATAAATATTACCGCACAGTAGAGTCATTGTTGGTCATGATTGTATATTAAATCAACAAAAATGTTAAAAAGCATTTGAGGTTCCTCTACATTGTTTGACCCCTATGTGTGACATCTGGTCCTAATGGAAACTGAGGGTATCGTATTTTTTGGCCCATAAATCACACTGCATTGTAAGACGCAATTCCAATGAAAGGAGAATGAGTGGTCTTTTTTCATACATAAAAGGTGATTGATCAAAGAGCACATTAGGAAAAACAAAACACTCCTATGTATTATAACTACACTACTCAGAAGGCCTAGAGGTGCCAAGAGACAGGCAATTGGTCAGAGGGGTTGACGGGAAGTTTTTCTAGCGAACTGTTATTGTGCGCCTCTTTTTTCTGGAAAAAGCAGCCTTAGCAAAGAATGCAACATGACAGATAAGTCCAACTTCATCCACAGTAACACAAGATTGTTTAGTTGCAACACAAACACAACAATGCACTCACTTTTTCAGTTTATGTTGAAGAACAGTAAATATCACTCTGCCAGGCTCCTGACTACGGTAGCTGTAATGCTCCGACAATCCATCAAGCAGTGCGGTTTCGTAATTTACAGAAATTCTACTAAAATACATTATTGAGTACAGTGTATCATAGAAAATTAGTTTGAGGTCAGTAAACACACCAAAATTTCATACATAAGGCACAGTCAATTTTTGAGATAATTCTAAGTTTGTATGTGTGCTTTGTGGTAAAAGAAAGTTTCTTTAGGTGTAGCAACTTTTTTGTCGCATATAATCTTTGAAAACGAAATAGTTGCTGCTCACAGCCCTGTCATGTGTTATTTGACAATAATTTTTGGATCTCATTGGATTCTGAAGTGATCTTGAAGTGGGAATGGCACATTTACTGGAGTTTTATGATTCACATTCACAGAATGTTAAGCCAAAAACCTAAACACTAGAAGTTTCCCCCTAGGGGCCGCCTGCTTGTCATTCAAAATAGTTATTAGCTCTGGTAAAACCAAAACATCTGAAGCAAAAAAACTCAGTTGCCCACAGTTGTCTTGAATGGTTATAAGCAAAAAAAAACATGAAAAATTTCCTTGAAACCAGACTAAATGCATTTATATTAAAGGAGAATCTGGCTGTTAACATGGGGAAAAAATAGAAATTGCTCCTTTTTGCAACCAACCTCTAGTGTTTATTTTAATTTAAATTGATTTTTTTATGCAGTTGCTGCATTTGGTATTTGCCAGGTTTGCATCACATTTGGGAACACTTGGTGAAAGCTCATAGAATGTTGTATTAAAATTTTATAATGGGTTGTGTTTTGCATCTGAGAAGGGCTACATGTATACAAAATCATTTTATATGTGCTTTCAGTGTGCCATGTTGTATCTTCATGCAGTTTCTCTTTTTTTTCCCCCCTTCTGTTTTGTTTTTACAGGGTGGCTGCATTTTCAAACTCCATCTTTTCAAACTCCAGCTTTTAGTGACAAAGTCGAAAAGAATGACTGTATTAGAGATATGTCTGTCAGGAAGACTGTTGAGAAAAACATGAACAGTTCTTGCTCATCTACAGATGCTTTGAACTTGCTTGCTGACTTGGCTCTCAGTAATGACCAGGTTCCACCACAACCAAATCCATCAGTTGAGAGAGAACCTGAGAGGTGTAACCTTGCAAAAAGTCTTACAAGTTCTGAACAACAGTCAGTTCTTCACGCTCTGCTTAAAAACCCTGCTGTTAGTTCCGAGCAGCCTCTTGAGCCATCTCCTCCAGCCCCTCTTATGAGAGACAATGACTTTGTTGATTTGGTTTTTGCAGAACATGCTTATTCACAGCCCCCATCTTCCTCTCCACTGTTGGGTTTGTCAGGTACACATTTAGGTGTTTCAACCAGAGTGCTGCAAGATCAAACCAAGCATGCAGATGAAGATAAAACACTAGCCACTTCTGCCATTCCAGAACACAAGCCTTCAGAATACCTGCTCACAGGTACACAGGCACAGAGACAAAATTTCAGAAACTCTCGTTCCGTTTCCATAAAGGAAGGATCCATTCAAGTAACGAGGCAATGGCAAGAACACTATGACTTTAATCTGGACAGCAAGTTCACAAGTGACCCAAAAATCAGAGTAGTCACCCGAGCTTTACATGGGTATGTACTTTGTCTTACTTTTTATTACAGGTCAAGAAATGGAAACACTTTTTTTTTGCCATGCAATGTATGTTTGTTCTTATTGTTGCTAATTTTTGTCCATTTTATACCTTTAACAGGCCGTGGAATTCTCCCATTCAGGACAATAGTGAAGAAGTGCGACTTATCTTTCATATGTGGATAGGCCTGTTTTACAGTCGGACTACAGCCCGGTTTTTTACTGTTGACTCTCCTTTTATGCTGTCATGTTTCGAGAGTTACTCTTTAAAAGTGGCTAACGAGATTGCATCAAGCCCAGCTAAGCCTGAATCTAAAACCACTTCATCTGCTTCTTTTGTGAATTTACACACTTCACACTCTATGGAACCCAAAGCTTTGAATCTCAGGAAAGATGAGAATACCATCTTGAAACCAGAAGCTGAGATCCTTGATTTGTCGGTAAGAAGCACAAATGCGAAGTCTGGCTTTTCAGAGCCACAAGTTCACAGAAAAGTGAACTCTGTTTCCAATGAAAAGACTGGATCGTCAAACAAAATTAGGAGGAGGAAGTCATCAGTGAAGTCTCAGGAGTCAAACATATTTAAGGTTTGTATTTCTTCAATATGTTGCATGGAGCGACAACCCCAGGCCGTGAGAGCTACTGGGCTTCTTTCATTTTAGACAGTTGACTGCCTGAATCAGATGGGAAACTAATCAAACTGTAAAGACTAAATTGATTGAAGAAGGAATAGGACATGAGTCTCAATAACCCATAGTTTTTCATCCCTTATCTGAATGTTCTTACTTCTTTAGTTTGTGAACTTAGGTTATTCAAAATCCTAAGTGTATACTTGTGACCATAGTGGGGTTTTTTTCAAGTGTGCCTCAGCCAAATTGACAAATCAAACCCATTTACATCCAAGGATCTTGCCAGATTCAGCAGTTAATAAGTAGCTGAAATGCTTATTTTGTGCCCAATTAAACTATAAACTCAACATCAACAGTGAGCTTCTATCATAAAAGTTAGACCATAGTTAAACTAATTCTTAAGATTAGTTTGCAACTGGTCAGATGACAAACCAAAGTGCTTGTTTAAAACAAAAACAGAGAGAGAAGCAATATCTTATCTTGAGTTGCTGTTGAGATTTTTTTAAATCCAAATTCTTCCCCAAGTATACAACCTAAAAACACTCACCTCTTGGTAAAACAATGCTTACTTGAAAGAAACTCAAACAAGTTTTGTTTTATGAAGGAAAAAAATACCTGAAATTGGTATTCATGCTCAGCTTCATCTGGTAAAGCAGAATTGATTTAGGGATAACTCATAAAAAATCTGTTATACCTGTCCTCGTGTCTGTGTGTAATACCCACCCTGCTCAAACTTATCTGCCTATATTGACTGTTGTCATTAGCTGGCTTCGGAAGAGTTTAATGCTTGATGATTTACTGAAACAGGTGTCATCAGCAAGCTATCACAGAAAACACGCTAGCTAGACAGTGCGTGTTGAGTACCAGGGTTGGGAAACCATGTCCAATTGGTATATGTCTACCCAAATGGTGGTTCTTTGAAATGGCGCGTTACATTCAGAAAACAAAAAAACCATAACCGTTTTAAAATTCTGGAGCTATCAGTGGTGACAGGAAAATGACATGTTTTTTAAAATAACATAACATTGTCCATTTACCTAATTAACGTAATTCCAATGTATTCTGGCCCAGAGATAGGCAGCTTAACGCCAAGACTTTAAGTTAGTAAAGTGTTGAATAATGGTGTACATCTGCTTTTCCGTCAGAATTGACTGGTTGACGTTGATTGAAAAATTACTTTACTACTGTAAAGTATTGCACATGAGTGCCATTTCTTTTCTCTCAGCTTTAGAATCGTTTGGAATTGCATTGATTGCATAAATGGTTGAGGAGTTACAGTAATTCAAAGAATGTCATTTGGAACTGTGCTAAAATGTTGATCAAGATGTAGCTAAGTGTTGAAAATGTTTGAATATTTTTACAATATGCTGCAATTATTGATAATTGTATAAAATGTAAAAATAAAATTTTGTTTACCCTTTCTTTTTCAGGTTGAAAAAGAGAGTAAGCAGTTCTCAGAAAACACAAGGGAAGTTGAAAAAACTGAGAAGCCAAAAGAGGTTTGCCTGGATCACACTGTTACATTTTTTGAGAGGAACGGGACGTCTATTTTTCTACAAAAGGATTCTGGAGCAACAACGCAAGCTTTCTCGGAATATGGAGAGGTCAAGGATGGAAGCTGTGAAGATGGTGCTTGCATGAGAAGTTTTGAGAGTACACAAACTTCAGGGGAGTGCTTGAAGCACAATAAATTGGATTTATCGAATCCTGTTCCAAACAAAAATGGAGACATTGTTGAAACACAGGATGTGCTTTGTGCGGATGAGCATGACCCACTGGAACTTGTCCTTGTAAAAACCTGCCCAATGACAACTAATGTGAAGCAGTCTTTACAAACTGAAAACTGTACTGCTTCAGATAAAGAAAATATCGTCTTGGATGCCAATTATTTGGAAGATGACGAGTGGGGTTCAAGAAAAGGATGCAAGTCAGCCCTGATAAAACAGAGGAATGATCTTAACGAACATGTGCATATGGAAGGAGAGCTTCACGTTAAGGATCACTTGAGAGAAAATGGACTTGATGAGAAAATGAGTGTCATTTCTCCAATGGAAGTTGATCAGGATTTAAAGGATGCCAAAGTACCTCAGATGTATAACCATAATCCAACAAAAGAGGATTCTATTGAAAAATACAGTCCTCAAGTGGAAGTGGATCAGCAGCTACCTCTGACAATCAGTCCTAAAGAAGACTGTCATAACCTACATGAAAATCAAATCACTTTAAAAGACAAAAGATTCGTTTCCAACAGTCCTTCAAGCATTTTTTCTGCAGTTCAGCATATTCACGACTCTAAGACACAGGAATCTTTGGAAGAAGCTTGTCTTCCACTTGACGTAAACTGTATGAAGGCGCCATTGTCTGTCTCTGAAGAGAAGACCTCTTTTGATAAGTCTAACACAGATTTGTCTGATCTCAAGTCAAAGGATGTCATTGAAGCAGGAGTTCAAGATAAAGTATCAGATGTCAGTTTTGATCTAGGTTTTAATGATCAAGAAGATCAGGTACATGGATCAACTGATAGGATTGGTGAGAGTGCAACTCCAACAGAAACATTTCAGCTACAATCTCATTCTTCTAGGAGTGACGATAAAGACTTGTGTGTGACAGGCATGTCTAAAGAAACAGATCTCAAAGAAGATGAAGCATCTGAGGTTGTGCACAAGTGCAATGAGGATGCTCTTCCATTTTTTATAATGGTCATTCCTGAAGTACATGCAGTACATGCACAGTCACAAGTAGAGGTTCAAGAACCTTGTCAGGGTCTAAAAACGATGCCACACGTCACAGGCAATATCAATAGCACATCTGTTCTGCCCAGTGAAGTTTGTGTGACATCTCAAAGTTGTCGTTTAAAAGGGGTAGATTCCACTCAAGACACATTGATGTGTGATGTAAATGAACCTCACAAACAAATACTTTTAGAGAGTGTCTTTGGCAGCAGGTCCTCTACTCCCACTGTGGATGAAAAGCAATATGAAGTCATACCTAGTTCAGCTAGTTGTAGAAAAAGTCCTGTCTTTAGTGGTAAAAAAAGCTATGAAAATACTACTCAGAAATGCCCCGGCCAAAGCTTGGAAGGTCTTGATGAGCAGCCTTCTGAGCAAAAAATTAAAACTGATTCTATCTACAAAAGTGAAATTCTTTCTGATATTAACCTAAGAACAGTTAGAGTTATGCAAAACATAGACAGATTCCTCCTTGAATTAAATCCAATGGACATGCCCAGCCAGATTAAAACAGAAGGCATGAACATTTCTCTTGATGAAAAACATAATTCTATCGAGAACTTTGACTTTACTTTCTCAACACCAAGCCACTCTTCTGGTGACCCGAAGAAAAATAAAATGGACCCACAAGTGGTGGTGGATTCCTCAGTCAGCGAATTAAAATATCAGAATAAAAAATCATCTGATAACAATTTGACATCAGCTGTTAAAAATAAAACTACAGATGTTCTTGAGATTAAGAAGCACTCCAAAAGGCAGATGTCATCAATTTCTAAATGTCATTTCAAAAATGTTGATGAATACGAAACATATCTAGACCCTGATTGCCATTTCCAGAAATCTTTAGTTTCTACTGATAGTTTGGAAAATGGTTTTGACTCAGATAAACCTAAAACTTCATACGTTGACCCTTCGTGCATTCTGTATCAGGAAAAAGAGCATTTCAAAAACAGCTTGATTCCATTATCTCCATCTATGCAGTTTTGTGAATTTCCAGAAGCTCCCACTGATTTTGTTCAAGAAAGTCCAGGTGTTTTGGTTCAAAGTTCGAAGGAAACAGATGATCAGACCACCAAAAATGTAAATGAGAAAGACCTCACAGACGAAACGCGAATGTGTTGTGAAGATGACTGCAAGCAAGATCCATCGACTACAAGCTCCCTTGTATGTACAGTTTTCAATACGGGTGGGAAAAACCCTTATTCTTTTCTGGAGCGTCTCTCTCAAAGGTGTCTGTGTGAAGACCTTACTCAGGCATCCATGGAACAAGAGTGCCTTATTTTTCTGGACCAAATGAGAAATCTCCTGAAAAAGAGTAAAAGACAACAATGCCACCAAGAAACTAATGACAGTTTGAGGATGCCATGTACCAGTCCTGTGACAATCAAGTTCTCGAACTTAGATGAACAGGAGGATTCATTTGATTTATTGGACACATCACTCTTTGGCCAAAAGATAAAGGTAGACATTCACAAAAAGAAAGAGCCATTAGTCATTACAGAGGAAAAAGGCAAGACACCAGATACTCACAATCTGTCCCAAGGAACCAGAAACCCAACCAATTGTTCTTGGGTCTCCAATGTCACATCAGAATGTGCAAAGCTGTACAAGGCAAGGATGCATGAAGTATGTTCTGCCAAGAAGGTTCTGTCTAAATCTAAAACCTTGAGGGTACAACAGAACCATTCAGATACCAAACACAATGAAAAAATTGATTTCTGTGATAAAATGAAGAAAGAGTTGAATAAGATTTTCCAAAGTAATCTAAATGCTGTTGTGAAGAAATCCTGCAAGACAAAGAACAGATTCTTCATACTGGCAACATCTGATGAGCGGTTCTTTGAAGAAACTAAGGTAAGAAAAATTCATGAAATATGGTTTTCTTTTGAGTGAACTGTACTCACTTAAACATTGCACTGCTAGAGCTTCCCTGTAATAATGTCCATGGGTCTTCTTTAACCTGTTTTTGTGGCCATCTTTGTAAATTAATGAACAACCTTGCCTCTGTGTAGGTTTTGTGGTCTCCTTCAATTGTTACAATGATTTGCATGTTCCTCCTTTGCCTGAATATTCATACATTTTCTGTGATGTTTGAATTTCCCATTTTCTAATAAGGTAATCGTTTTTTATCCCTTCATGTAAAAATCGCCTACTTGGTTTACACAAAAAATATCTAACAAAGTCATTAATGCAGACAAAGTTCTTTCATTTTGTGTAAATTGGGGGCAATATTTTAGAAAAACTAAAATATGAACAGTACTGGGCAAAAGTTGTCAGGTGTGAAAAAAGGCTCTGAACAAAAGGTTTACAATAATTATGTATATCAATTTATGAAATGTAAAGAAAGCGAGCAACAGAAATATTACCTTTGTTTACCCACAAACCAGCATCAATTACTATTGGTACACTTGCTCTAGGGGCAGGGGTCGGGAACCTTTTTTGCCGAGAGAGCCATAAACACCACATATTTTTAAATGTAATTTCGAAAGAGCCACACATTAATGTAGCGTCTCTTTCCCACACTGAGGCACGGAGACATAACTTCTTTTAAGGTTCTTTATTCTGGTTACTTCAGACCACAACAAACGCCGTACAATTAATTCAGCAACTCCTGAATCTCTCCCGCCGAGACGAGAGCGCTTCTCCCAACTTTATATTCCCCTGCTCCCGCTCCAGCCCTCCCATTTCCCTTATTCGGCCCATTGCTGAACCCCATTGGTCCAAATTACCTAACAACAGGCTGAGGGACAGAACTGAGAGCCAATCAGATCTCTGCTTGATGCGTTTAATGAACTCCAGAACTTTTTACGCGGCCCAACAACAGCCAAGTTAAACTCAGTCCGCGACAATATGTTTAAAACTAACTATACAAGTGAATGTGTGCATTTGATGTAATTTCAACATTTTTAAAGTACAATAAGTCTGTGGATTCTTTTTAATAACATTGTTAAGCTGTTGCTAATAAATGATGAGTATTTCTCGTGGTAGTTTTGCTGATGGTCTAGTCTGGTTGATCCGTGGTGAGTTTCTGCTTCATGCAGGCGTTGAGACTTTAAACGTGATCGTAGGTCTGAATGTTCTGTAGATGTGAGACAGACTGATCACATGCAGACCTGGAGCCAAACATACACTCACACGCTGCAGTGAGTGACGGGCAGCGGGTTTTACGTTTTTACAATCCCTGCGCGATTCACCTGCTGCCCGTCCCCACGACCAGCCCCCCCCCCCCCCCCCCCCCCCCCCCCCTACCTGCTGCTGCTGCGCGCTCTTCCTCAGAGACGGGAGCTCGCAGTTTTAGGCACGGCAATTCACAGGTTTCCGGCTGGTACAAACTCTGTGAAATAATAAATAATAGTAAAGTGACAGTGCTGGCGCAGATTTTTCTTTCCAAGCACCGCTACTGCTGCGTGCCTCTGGCATTGCATCGCGCCCGAGAAGGACTGGTCTAATGAAAAAAAAAGTATAATTAAAGATTTGTCTGCGAGCCACATGTGACCATCAAAAGAGCCATATATGGCTCGCGAACCATAGGTTCCCGACCCCTGCTCTAGGAGATATAGTCGCATTATTGTCAGGTGTTTGATCAACCAATACCAAATAGGTGTTAAATCATCAGTATCACTTGTAAGTTAAAACTCAGTCATAAATTGAACCAAACAGCTTTGTTTGGAGACTTAAGAAAGAGTAAGATGGTAAGGTTGACTATGGCAACAAGACGCAAGGTAGTTCTACTGCATCAGCAAGGCCTCTCCCAGACAGACTTGAAAGCAGGCTGTGGGTTCAAGATCTACCTCTTGAAATCAAATGTTCGGCAGTGCCATCTGCTTGGAACTGGCAGAAACCAATGGGACCCAGTAACACCCAATTACCGTTGGACAAAGTCTGGCTGGAAGTGTTCTTCATGGAAGACTTGCAGCTTAAATGCCAAACCTCTGATGTGGAACTAAGGCAAAGCAGCTCAAGTATGAAAATATAGGAACATAGGAAATGAAATACAGAAAAATGGTGCTTTGGACTGATCAGGTTTTAAGGATTTGTCTGTATGCTACTTACATACCAAGCATGTAATGTGTGTTCAAGAGTGTGCTTTTAGTTGAAGGAGGCTTGGTGCAAAATGTCGAAGTGGTGCAAATCTTGCAAATCTAGCTCCAGGGTTTTTCCTTCACTGCTTTATTCTTTTGTACAGTGGGACAAAAAGTATTCTTCTAAAAGTTCTCCCACTTAAAAATATGAGAGTCCCTTAATTTTAATCATAGGTATACCTAAACTATGAGCGATAAAGTGAGAGAAAAAAAGTCAAGAATATCCCACTGTCTGATTTTTAAAGAATTTATTTGTAAGTCATGGTGGAAAATAATTATTTGGTCAATAACAAAATTCAACTCAATACATTGTTTTATACCCTTTGGCTATGACAGCAGTCAAATGTTTTCTGTAAGGTTTCACATACTGTTGCTGGTATTTTGGTACATTAATCCCAGCAGATCTCCTCTAGAGTAGTGATCTTTGGGGACTGTCGCTAGGCAACACGGACCTTCAACTCCCTTAAAAGATTTTCTATGGGGTTGAGATCTGGAGACTAGCTTGGTCACTCCGGGACCTTAAAATGTTTCTTACGAAGCCACTCCTTCGTCACCTGGGCAGTGTGTTTGGAATGTTCTAATGCTGAAAGACTCAGCCACTTTTCCTCTTCAATGCCCATTGGACTCGCCGTGGGTTGTAATTCTCCATTGATTTATGATCGCTGCACTTTAGACTTCAGCAGTAAAACCTGTGACTAGGAACACTTCTGGCTTCTGGGTAATGTAGTTATTTTTCAAATGAGTTATATTGTAGTCATAATGTCAGGAAACTACATTATGGCTATAGCTGGTTCTCAATGGATTTGTTTTCCTGCAGACTTGCCACTCTCTCTTCATATTATCAACAAAAGTAAAATGGTTCTAGATTTATATTTTCTTTACTCTAAGATTTTGTGTTGATATGGTTTTTTGTTGTTGCACCTGGCTCTCTGTCCCTTATTCTCAGTTCAAGCCTCCCCCGCTGGCTCTCAGCGCAACCCCACCACCATCACACAGACGCACCCCACGCTCAGCTCAAACACCTATGTATTGACCATTCACGTGCAATTTAAAGAGAAAAAAAAGAAACTGTAATACAAAAATTAAAAAAAAAAGGCTTTGGTCATTCCCATTAAAGATCCGGCTCTAAGAGCTGTTTCATTCAATTGATTGGTTCCCACTCCTGCAAGAATTTGATCTGGTCCCGGGATTAATGGCAGAGAGGTCTCCGAATCCCACGGGAATCCTGCGGAAAACCCGTGACCCATAGGAATCTCGAAAAAATGTCAGCCTCTACTGCCAAGTAGAAGTACTGGAAATGATTGCATGGCCCCCACAGAGATCTGATCTTAACATCATTGAGTGTTTCTGGGATCACATAAAAAGACATATCTGGTTAGTACTAAAAGATTTTTTCAACAACCCACCAACAGAGTTTCTTTAAAAAACTGCAAATGAACATAGAAGAAATGGTCCTGTTTTGAAAGCAAATTGGGTTCACATTGATTTAGAATTCTGTTTTGTGCATTCACTGTATTTTATTGATTATCAATTGCATTTTTGAAACCATTCTTTGTTTACAGAATTTTTTTCACACCTGACAAAAACTTTTGCATAATACTTAATGGAAATGTGCAACTTTGTCCCATTAATCATATTTATAATTCATGGAAGTGTTTTGTTTAAAACACCGTATTTTCACGATCGTAGGGCACACTGGGTTATAGAGCGCAGTCTCAGTTGGGTGATTTTTTTGTTATTTGACACACACAAAAGGCGTACCGGGTTTTAGGGCGCGGGCACGTTAAAACCTACCGGTAAAACATGCATGCTAGTGTGTGTTTAACAAAGGCAGCGGGAGCAAAACTGAGTTGGTTGTGATTTGTTTTTTCTTTTTTAAGTAATAAAACAGCATGCAAAAATACATCAAAGTCCTCATCCTCTGTATCTGAAAGAACATCCAGGCTAAATTTCTATCAAACACACCAGGTTCACTTTCTTCATTGTTAGAGTCCGTCTTGTTGCCATGCTGCTCCTCATGAAATGATGCCAGCTTTTGCAAAAGCTCGAACAACCGGCAGACACAACAAGCAGAAACGTTAGCCCAAGCATCTACATTCCATTCACAAATTGTGCCGTAACTCGCTTGGCGCTGCCTCCCAGACTTAGTGAAAGTGTGTTCGCCATCCGTCATCCATCGCTCCCACGCCATTCGCAACCTTACTTTGAACGCCCCTGTTTACACCGATGTCCAGTTCCTTCGTCAAGCCTCCCAGAATAACAGCTGGCTCCAAGTTAATTTGCTTCACTTGTTTTTTCACAGCATCTGTGGGATGTAAGCACATGGAGTCACAGATTAACAAAGACGGTGACACGTGGAAAAAAAACATCTGGTCTCTTCTTCCATGCCCACACTTCCCTCCCTCCCTCGTTCTTATGCTGTCTTCTCCTACGTTATCATGCCGTCTTCTTCTACGTTCTCTGCCAAAGTCCAACAACACATTAGGCCAGAGGTGGGCACTGAGGGCCGCAGTCCTGCATGTTTTCCAGCATACCCTGCTCTGGCATGTTCTTATTGGCTGGACACACCTGAACCAGGTAATCAGCCATGAGTAGGGCAAGATTATTGGCTGGACACACCTGAACCAGGTAATCAGCCATGAGTAGGGCAAGAGTATCTGGAAATCATGCAGACACACCGGCCCTCGAGGCCTGGAATTGCCCACCCCTGCATTAGGCGCACCGCCTCATAGGGCACCCCCTACATTTAAGACTTTCAAGTGCGCCTTATGGTCGTGAAAATATGGTATGTCAATTATAGTTCTCATCCAAATGTATTTGACATTTACCCATTTCTGTGTTTATTTTCTTGAAAGGTGCATTTGGAATCAGAAGGCCACATTGCTGTGCAGCCCTCTCAATTCTTTATTTGTGAGGAAAATTCTACATCTCTTTTTATTATCCTCAAAAATGAAGACATTGCAGAGCACATTTGTAAGGTAAAGGATGATCCAAGATTCATACAGAAAATGGTACAGATTTTATAACTTGGTTTTTATGTATTTAGGTTCCTCACTTGCTCAAACTGAAGATGTCTCCAGATGTGCAGTTTACCGGAATTGATGAACCAGATGATGTCGTGAATCTAACCTATCAGGAGCTATTTACCCGGGGTGGCTTCTTACTGCTGAACAAATCCGTACTAGAGCCTCTTAGCCTTTGTATGTTCACTCTAAAACCATGGTTTATGTGTATAACTATATGTTTTTGGTTTTTTGATGTTACTCATCCTCTCAACTATGTGAATTTTTAGGCAACATGAAAAAAATATTTCAAATTTTGCAAGAGCTTAGCAGAACAGGGAAATGGAAATGGATGCTCCACTACAAAGACAGCCGTCGTTTGAAAGAAAATGCAAGGTGAGGTTCTATGATAGAAAGATTGCCTACCTAATTTAAAACTGTATGTGTCACATAGCATGTTTTACTTAGAAGCATTTTGACTAAAATCAAAGATTGAATGCTTTTCTTTTTTTTTGGAGCTTTGGCTTGAAAGATGACCACATTTGCATTAATCCATTGGGCCAGTGAAACTATCTCTAGACCCTGCAATATTATAAGATGTTATTTTAGATTCTAAATATACTTCAAAAGGGATAATCTTGGTGTGTCTTTTGCCAACAATGAATGGGTTGCGTTTCTTTGTTTATAAAATAGTTCTAACTACGCTCTTGAGATGCAAATGTAGACAGAGTACACCTTTTCCACCAGGCACCATGCAGGAATTATGGCACACATGATCCTTTCTAATGCGCCTCTCATCTACACAACAGTGAATCTTTAAGAAAGAGATATAAAAAAATGCAAATTTTTTTGAAAGGTTGGCATACTTTATTCAAAGCATTTACCATTTACCAAAAGAAATGATGAGGATGTTTGCTGATGAAAACAAAGGGCATAGAATTCGAGCTTAATCTGTGAGTTAGGCCAAATCCGTATTGTTTCCCTACCCTCGGCTTCTCCCTACCCCTGCATTTATTCCCCCAAGTAGAGAGATATGGGATAAATATAGTGTCATCAAATCTGGACATTACTACTACTCTATGACGTAAATTGTTTAGTTGTTGCAGAAATCAAAGAAGTTAATTTAAGAGGCCTACAGGACTTGGTTTTTAAAGGCAGGATACACTCTAGACCAGGCATGTCCAAAGTCCGGCCCATGGTTTCAAATGCAGCCTGCGTTCAAATTTCCAATGGCCAGCTATCTCCTGTCATAAAATCTTTACTACGTGGCCCCCAACACTTTATTAAAACTGTGTATATGATTTCTTGATTGTGGTTGGCTAAATTACTCAATTATGTGGTTTCATATTCACCATAAAGACACGGTACACCACATCCAAAAGGCTCAAGACTTTGTCAGCTAGGTGCAGCACATCAAAATGGACATTAATGACACAGTAGTCGCCTTTGATGTGACATCCCTTTACATCCATATTCCCACCATGGAAACCGCAAAAAATTGTTGAACAAGGATTTATCCTTCCTCAAAGAATCAAGATGATACCATAATACACTTGTAAAACTTGCTGAACATCTGCCTGAACACCACCTATTTCCATTTTTAAAGGATATTCTAAAGTCAGAAACATGACTGCCCCATGTGTTCCCCATTGAGGCTAATCGGTACACTGTAAAAACTGAATCTTGAGAAAGTAAAAAGATTCTTGATTCAAGTAAAAATATTGTATTTTCTGCCTTGCAAGAAAAATAATCTTAAGAACGTTTTTCAAAAGCAAAAATAATCTTAGATTGAGAAAACATATCTTAATGACTAGAATTCTTTTCTTAAACTAGGAATTCTTGGTAAACCATTTCTCTTACCCCATCGGCAGACTTGTTTTATTTTTTTTATTTAAAGAAAATCTGCCAATGGGGTAAGAATTTTGACTTTTTTTAGGGACCCGTTTTTGCAGTGTATATGGAAGGAGTAGAAAACGGAGCCCTGCCATCCTCTTCTGGAACTATGACCACACATTGGTTCAAATATGTGAATGAGACAGGTTAAAATAAAAATTTCAAGAAGTGGAAGAAGTCCCTCACCACATTAATGCAGTGGACAGATACAGTGAGGTCAATAAGTATTTGATCACCCTGTGATTTAACAAGTTCTCCCACTTAGAAAACATGGAGGGGTCTAAATGTTTCATCATAGGTGCATTTCCACAGTGAGAGACAGAATCTGAAGAAAC
Organism: Oryzias latipes; assembly: GCF_053564925.1. NCBI lineage: Eukaryota > Metazoa > Chordata > Actinopteri > Beloniformes > Adrianichthyidae > Oryzias > Oryzias latipes. The sequence continues at coordinate 16,567,869 of NC_136242.1, forward strand.
ATTCAGAAATCACGTTGTACGATTTTTTTTTTAAACAATTTATTTGTATATTACTGTGACAAATAAGTATATGATCACTTAATTATCAGATAGATTTCTGACCAGCAAAGACCTGCTGTTCTGCTTTTAAATAGTCCAACTCCACTCTGCTCATGATTCTAAATTAGTGGCACCTGTTTGAGGTCGTTAGCTTGCATAAAGGCACCTGTGCACCCCACAATCAGTCAGAAGTCTAACTACCAACATGGGCAAAACCAAAGAGCTGTCAAAAAACACGAGACAAAATTGTAGACCTTCACAAAGCTGGAAGTGGCTACGGGGAAATTGGCAAGCAGCTAGGGGGGAAGAGAACAACTGTTGGAGCAATTGTCATAAAATGGAAGAGGCTAATGATGACTGACAATGTCCCCTCGGACTGGGGCCCCTCGCAAGCTCTCACCTCGTGGGGTATCGATGATGCTAAGGAAGGTGAAGAATCAGCCCAGGACTACACAGGAGGAGCTGGTCAATGACCTGAAGAGAGCTGGGACCACCATTTCCAAGGCTACTATAAGTAATACATTAAAACGTCATGGTTTAAAATCATGTATCGCACGGAAGGTTCCCCTGCTGAAGTCAGCCCATGTCAAGGCCCGTCTGAAGTTTGCCAATGACCATCTTGATGATCCAGAGGAGTCATGGGAGAAAGTCTTGTGGTCAGATGAGACCAAAATAGAACTTTTTGGTCTTAACTCCATTTGGTGTGTTTGGAGGAGGAAGAAGGAGGAGCATCATCCCAAGAACACCATACCTACAGTGAAGCACAGGGGTGGAAGCATCATGCTCTGGGGGGGGTTTTCTGCACAGTGGACAGGACGACTGCACTGTATTAAGAAGAGGATGAACGGGGCTCTGTATTGTGAGATATTGGACAAAAACCTCCTTACCTCAGTCAGAGCGTTGAAGATGGGTCGTGGCTGGGTCTTTCGGCATGACAATGACCCGAAGCACACAGCCAAGAAAACCAAGGAGTGGCTCCGTAAGAAGCATATCGAGGTTCTGGAGTGGCCTAGCCAGTCTCCAGACCTAAATCCAATAGAGAATCTTTGGAGGGAGCTGAAACTCCGTGTTACTCATCGACAGCCCCGAACCCTGACAGATCTAGAGAAGATCTGTATGGAGGAGTGGGCCAAAATCCCTGCTGCCGTGTGTAGAAACCTAGTGAAGAACTACAGGAACCGTTTGACCTCTGTAATTGTTAACAAAGGCTTCTGTACCAAATATTAAAGTTGTTTAACTTAAGTGATCAAATACTTATTTGTCACAGTAATACACAAATAAATTGTTTTAAAAAATAGTACAACGTGATTTCTGAATGTTTCTCCAGTTTCTGTCTCTCACTGTGGAAATGCACCTATGATGAAAATTTGAGACCCCTCCATGTTTTTAAGTGGGAGAACTTGCTATATCACAGGGTGATCAAATACTTATTGACCTCGTTGTAAATGTAGTCCACTTTGGGACTATGCCAGAGACGATTCCTTTTACCTTTCTTGAACTTCTTTGTACATTTAATTCCACCCCAAGAACAAAACAGAGAGTAGCAGATTGATGTGGTCTATGCTATCTAGTGCACAAATAAAGACATTACTGATGACCCCCCCCCCCCAAGCCACACTAAGACCCCCACCAACTAATAAGCCAAAAGCCAACCTTTCTGTAATACTGGATCATTACCATTTGCATCTGCACACTAGGCACTGGATTCTCAGCACTTTGTATTTTATTTAGGACGTATAGCTCCAACCTTCAAATGGATAATTTCTACAACAAATATAAAGTCGATCAGTAATTCTACTTGGTAGTTTGTCATTCAAGTGATTTTTACTTTTTTTTTGGCACACCTTTGAAATAGTCAATACATCGATAATCTGAATTCCCCATCTATAGTTTGAACTGAAGAAACTATTCAGATGAATCTTTTCTCACCCTGGCTTTTAATTCAGTATGAGTTGATGTTTTTATTGGTTTTATTTATTTATTTTTATTGGTTTTATTTATTTTTATTTAATGTATTGATTTTTATTGATTTTATTCCGTTTTAGTTTGTTGTTTTGTTTTTATTCTGCATTGTTCAGCACTTTGGTCAGCTTCTGCTGTTTTAAAAACGCTTTATAAATAAAGTTGACTTGACTTTAAAGTCCAGTTACCCTAAAGAGAGAAGAATCCTTCTCAGGCATTGAAAGGAGTACCTTAATAATTTTTTCAACCCCACCAGCAGAATCCCTCAAAGTAATGGCTTGTTAAATTAGTGCAGAGAAGTGTACCATCTCCAATACTAAACTACTTTTGGAGGCAGATCAGAGATATACCAAGTTGGACAGCAGTCTTTGTAGTCATTGCTAACATGAAAAATGATTTAAGTGTAGTACCACTTCAAAAAAAAAAAAAAACTTGGAGACACCAGTCACTAAATAAATACATCATCCATTAACATTTGTGAACAACATGTTAAACAACCTGTTGACTTGTACATGGCCTTGTGTTGCCAAAAAGAACACTAGCTCTACCAACTCCCTCTGTTCCTGATAAGTTTTAATTTAAGATCAAAATATTGGTCCTGACAAATTCTTTCTGGCCGTCAGGCCTATTAAAGAAAGTTTCAAAAGAACCTAACGAAGACAACAAGAATTTAGTGTCCCTTATCAAAACAATGGTTACCAGAACTCCACCCTGGAGAGAGGCCCAGAGAAGGGGCTTGTCAGCAGGGATTGGCCACATACCTACAGGGGGTTAGCCTGAAAGAGTTGCACAGGTATGTGTTTCTTTGGACTGACCTCTTGCAGTAGGGGTCAAATATCTTTTGGTGTTTTAAGCTTGTTACTGAAAGGAATTCTTTGCACATGAAATTTGATCTCTCTGCCTGGGAAGGAGCTTGTGCATACAATTATTGACCAAACCTAGTGGGCTTACCTTGAAATTTTAAATCAGTAGGGGCTCAGACGTTTTGACTAAAAGAAACGCCCAGACTAGATGGCAATGACCCTGTAGTGCAAAACACTTCAATTGAAACAATAATCAGTCAATAATCAGTCATGCATAAACCACAAGGCACACATGGTATTATCTAAATGGGCTTTATGCTTAATGCTTTAATGCTTTAGTGATTTATAAAATAAAACAGTCCATGAGGAAACTCGCTAACTTCACAAACTTGAAATATTTTCATTAAAAAATATTTTTGCTGTGGTACAATGATATCTATACATCATTTTACCACAGTACATTAAATGTCTGCATCTGTAAAAAACATGTGTAAAGAAAATGCGCTTTTCAAAAATAAAATGTTTTTTAAAATACCTAACAGATTTGAACATAATTTAACGCTGTAAAAATGTTTTACACACACTTCGTTTTGTCTTTGTTACATTTTATTCTGTTTGTCTATAACCAACAGATTACTGGATTTATTTAGATTTTTTATTTCTTTTAGAACACGTTTTTTATACAGAACATGAAATGTTGTGATAAATTGTATTTTTGGCATTGACATCTGTTTCTTATTTTACCGCCTTTTTTAAATATTATATTTGTGTTTTCCATTTCCAGGTTGAGTAATGAGGCAAATGATATGAAGAAACACCTGTTCTGGGGTCTAGATGCTGGAATCCTGGAGGTCCTGCCCTACCATGAGTGTGACCTTATGTCCAAAGATACACCCGACTATCTCAAGTGTTTGCTAAATCTCCAAGTCCAGAATATAGCCTATCGTTTTTCTGTTTTCATAACTGGTGAGACACTGTTCTACTTGCATATATGTGTTCGTCAGCAAGTTTCTTTATACTGTAGATATTCTCTCCAGCTCCTTTCTTTAAATGGTTTATAGTCATTTATAGTCTGCAGAAATTATCCATACAGCATTAAAAGAGCATGCATAGTTAGGATGAACAACTAAAGGGCAGAATGGCTTTCAGACATTCAAAAATAAAATGTTTTTTTAAAGTACCAAACAGATTTGAAGATAATTTAATGCTTTAAAAATGTTTTACACACACTTTATTTTTGTCTTTGTTACATTTTTGGGAATTGTGTCCCAAGTTACAGATACTAGTTGTATTTTGACACTTTTTTCTGTTATTAGACCATGTTTACAGTATGTTGGAAATGTTGAATTATTGTGGCAAAACCTGATGGAATATTTTCACAATTTCACTTACCTCTCAGCTCATTTAGCAAAAAAGAGAAAAAATATATATGTCAAACGTTACAGCAGGTAACCCAAACAGAAGTCCTGCTTTTAAAAATATTTTTTTGCAATGCATATTTTAGCCCTGTAAAAATGTTTCATTCATGTTTTGTTTGTTTTTCACAGATGAAGAAGAAGGTGCCTTTGAGAAAAACGGAATCTTGACGATGACTCTGAACACTTTCCTGACAAAGTTTTCCAGTGACAGTTTTTAAATTCAGAAGTGTCAAACTGACAAAAGTTTGACTAAAATGACCAAGCAACAGTTATAAGCATAGTTGTGGAGTGAATTTATTCACCAGAAATGGTTTCATTTTTAGTAATGTTTCATTTTATTCAAATGTAATTCTTGTAGATTGTTTTATTGTAGATTTCTTTTTTCTAAATGCAATGTCTATTTATCGCAAACCTGTAGTTAATTGATAGTGTGGCAAATCTGCCAATATGCTGGCAGCTGTGATGTTTTAATTAAATTGTTTTATGTATAAATTGTAAATTGTATGGTAAGCATTCTTAAGTGATAACAGATTTTACTTAGAATTTTAACGTTTACACCTGGTTCTAGTGTCATTTTAACAAATGCTCAGTATTGTATATGCAGCTATCTAAGGTTATTTGTACAGTTCAATGGCTTCAAATAAATCTGTTACTAAAAGAAATAATTCTCCCTGAATTAAGTTACTTTTTATTGTTTATGACTAGTGTTGTTGTGTAAAGAAGTTAGAGACTTCATTAGAAGAGGTCCACAATCTGGAGGTGGACTTACCGTAATCAATCATCAGGTTCTGTGCTCTAATACAAAATTATGTTCAATACATATTTAAATTCATCATTGGACCAGGGTGTGTATTTGGTTTATGTTTCAGCTGTAAAATAGTGTTATTTTAGTACAATTAGGGTTTAAAAATGCATATAGGAAAGGGAAACAAGGTGTGTATGTCTCTTACAGGCCAAGATTCTGTTTGCCAGTTTTCAGGGCATTCACTGTGTTTTCAGATTTTCTCTCTTAAGGTTTAGTCAAATCGTCCAACAAGTGTTGCATTTAAAAACTATGAAAGTAAAGGAACCTGCATTGTTTTAGAAAGAATACAAGATATACAGTGGAAAAAATATGTATTCGATCCCTTGCTGGTTTTGTAGGTTTGCCCACTTAAAAATAAATTGTCATCCTAATGGTTGGTTCATTTGAACAGTGAGATAGAAAACAAGAAATCCACTTTAAAGAATTTATATATATTTATTTGCATTTCATCCCATAGTAACAATTAAAAGTTTTGGTTTACATCATAGACACATTTACACTGATCAGTTAGACTTCTTCTGTGGTTTATTGGTGGTTGGCAAACAGCTTTTTGGCGCATTACCACTACCAGCCAGTCTAGAGTGTGGATCAGGATGGTTTTTTTCCACCCCAACTGTTTCTCGACCCTCCCTTAGTGCCACCTAAATTCTCCATAACAACTTTGTTTCCTTGAGAAAGAAAATTCAATAAGCACTTATGTTACGAAGCACACTGTGTCTAGATAGACTCTATCAATCTGTGACCTGAAATGAAGATACATGTTTGAGCTTATCACCTGTTGAAAAGACACCTGTCCACAGAATCAGTCACACACCAAACTCTCTAACATGGGAACAACTAAAGAGCTTTCTCTGGATTTTAGGGAGAAGATTGTAGACCTGCTCAAAACCGGAATTGACTACAAAACCATCAACATTTCCATCAATGGACTGGGGCTCCAAACAAGATCTCACCTGGTGTGGTTTTGATGATCTTGAGAACAGCGAGAAATATACCTAAAACAACACGGCAGGACTTACTTGATGATCTCAAAGCAGCTGGAACCACAGTCCCCAAAAACATTGGTAATACTTTACAGTACAAGGATTTGACATATTGCAGTGCTCGCAAAGTCCCACTGCTTAAAAAGGCACATGTGCAGGCCCGCCTGAAGTTTGCCAATGAACACATTCATGATTTAGAAAGTGATTGGGAAAAGGTGCTGTGGTCAGATCAAAACAAGATTGAGGCCTTTGACATCAACTCAACCCTTGGTGTTTGGAGGAAGAGAAATGCAGCCTGTGACCACAGGAACACAAACCACACTGTCAAGCATGGAGGTGGGAACATCATGCTTTGGGGGTGTTAATCAGGACAGGGCACAGGGCTACTTCACAGTGTGGATGGGAGGATGAACAGAGCCACGTTCCTTCAAATCCTGAGTGAGAAACTCCTTCTCTCCTTAAGCCAGGAGGCTTAAAATGGGTCGTGCATGGGTCTTCCAACAGGATCATGACCCAAAACAAACAGCCAAGACAACCAAGGAATGGCTAAAGAGGCATATCAAGGTCATGGCGTGGCCCAGCCAGTCTCTGGACCTCAATCCAAAAGAAACCATATGGAGAGAGATGAGTCAGGGTTGCCAAGCTACAGCCACCAAAGATGTAATTTACAAAGAAGAGTGGACCAAAATTTCTCCTGATATGTGCAGAAACCTGATCAACTGAAAGAACTGCCAGACTTCTGTGATTTTTATTAGGGATTTTGCCACAAAAGCACTAAGTCTGTCTGGAAAAAGGGTTCTAATTTCCCTCAATGAAATGCAAATAAATTAATATAAATTCTTTACATCTCAATTTCTTGATTTTCTTTGTGATTTTTATCCCACGGTTCAAATTAACTTTCCATTTGGACTGTCAGTTTTTTAAGTGGGCAACCTACAAAATCAGCAAGAGATCAAATTTCTGCCACTACTTGAAAACCCCAAAATGTAGCTGTAAATATTTGACTGTAATTTTCCAAACAATTGTGACAATTGTAATATTTCTGATGCTTTTTCAAGCCTCAATTCTAGTAGAATTTTACCACAAGGAAAGGGAGTTATTTATACTTGTGAAAAATTGTGTAGTTATTAGTTGGTTATTTAAAAAAATTAAAGAGATTTCATCACCAAAGAAATTCTAATTTTGAGATTTGAAACAAGTTGGGGCCATTCGTTTTTCTGGAAAATATTTGTGGCCTGTTTTTAGATGACATCTTTTTTAGTTTGTATATATTTCACAACTTTTCGAGATTTATAAAACGGTCGAATTGAGAACTCTACATAAACTACAGTTATGTGTTTACGTTCTACACCAAAAATTGGGATTTTTACAAAACTATGCAGCGCCACCGTGTGTCGACACCTAAAAGCTGCATGTACTTACTTTGTGATCGCGCCTTATAAAATGTACGCTTTGAGTTTCTACGAGGTGCTAGTCTACAACATTTTTAAAAGATAACTTTTTAAAATGTGAAACAATAACGTACTGGTCAGTATGATAAATGTGTATTTGCTGAAGAAGGGTTATCATCAGCGAAAGGGCATGCGTGACTCAGCAGTGGGAAGCGAAACTAACCGTTAAAGCTCTGTCAGTTCCAAACATCTAATTAAAGTTATGTTAATCGATAACCGATACATTTAATTACATTTCTGAACACATAAATATAGCCGTTTATGACTTAAAGACGGTAGAAGCCTTTATTGAAACAAGGTCTTCCGCGCATGCTCAAAGCGGTCTTTCAAACACCAAGGAAGCGAAGACAAGCGCTCACTTGTGCGCATGTGCAGATTAGATTTCGGGGATGGGTCTATCGATGGAATCAAGATGGCGGCCCTGGCAAAAGCGCCAATGTATTTACTGAAGTAGATGTAAGATATTAGCGAAGTTCGTGGGTTTTCTCAACCCTCCGTGGGATTCGTTGAAGCATGACGACGGGAGGGATGTCCCTGTTGAGAAATTGACCGGGAATATACCGCAACAAAGTCAGCGAGATGTGCGAGAGCTATGCCCGCTCGCTGCTGCGTGTTTCGGTGGCGCAGATCTGCCAAGCTCTGGGCTGGGATGCAGTCCAGCTCACTGCGTGCGATCTGCTGTCTGATGTGCTGCAGAGGTACATCCAGCAGCTGGCGAGGGTCTGCCACCGATACTCCGAACTGTGTAAGTTCTGTGTTTTGTGTTCGGATTACTTTTAAACCAATAGTAGTAGATCACGTTGTTGTTGACTTGTCCTGTGGCGGGCGCCCCCTAGGAAGAAGTGATGTGTCAAAAAGTACAGTAGCCCCAAACTGTCAGTCATAGCGTCATTCTCACAGCATAACTTTTCACAATGGAGGAGTAGGTTTTACATGACGTCACTGTATTGTCTGATCAACGTTTATATTAGAATTATTTGCAGTATTTCTTGCTGCATGCAGAGTAAGTGTCCTTTTCTACAGTTCGGCAGAATGGGGGTCTCTTTGGTTTGTGACTGTACCCTGTGATCGTGTCTTTCAGATGGAAGAACAGATCCGATGCTGGATGATCTCAGCCAGGCCTTCCGACTCATGGGGGTAAACCTGAGCGAGCTGGAGGACTATGTCCACAATCTGGAGCCCGTGGCGTTTGCCCATCAGACGCCGCTCTTCCCCGTATGCAAAAACAACATGTTGCAGTTTCCTCAGTCTGCAGCCAGAGACGCAGACGAAAGGAAGGATTACATCCCCGATTACATGCCGCCCCTGGTTTCCCTGCAGGAAGGTGAGGTCACCTGTTGGTTTGGATGGCACCGACACGTTTATCAGTGCCTGTAGCGAAAGACATATTGACGTGCAAGTGTGTTACACTGAATCTACTGGAAAGCTGTATAAATGCAGGTCATTAGAATATCAGCCAACATCATATTTTCACAGTCTTTGCAAAATGATGTTTAAAAGTATTCTCCATTTGGTTTGGTTTGTAATTTACTGAGAAACAAAAAGGAAAATGAATGGATTGTGTGTGTGACTGTAAAGCGCTTTGGGCCTTGCAGGTAGAAAAGCGCTATATACGTATACGCCATTTACCAATAACTCAGAAGTGAAAGAGAAGCTAATTTAAATGATCCACTTCCTTTGACCTCATATTTGAACATCATTAAAAAATGCATATAAAACTTTGAAAAACATGAAAAGGTACTTGTATGATCAAAAATATGTCTATTTTCCATAATTCATGTGATGCTCACCATACAAAAAAATCCAAACAGTGCAGTTTCTGTATTTAGATAAGCATTAGTGTTTTATTGATCAGTTATTAATCCGATTTGCTTTTCCTTTATTAAAATGCTAGAAAATTATTTTCCATTTTTTCTTCTATATTTATTTTTTTAATTTTCAAATTGTTCCAGAAAAGTGTGCAGTCAGCCGGAAAAGGGACTTTTCATTTCATCGTGTCTTCCCTGTTTTTGTGGGTGGGACTTAGGCTAATGTCACACTCCTAACAGCAGTTGTGTATAGAAGTTTTCCACAGTTAATGTCAGATGTATTCACCTCATATAAATGGGTATGAAGATGGTGCTAATGGTCAAAAATATATTTTTTTAACATGTATATTCCTTTTCTCATAGTATCTGGTTTCAGAGGGTCAAGCTCTTGTCTCTATGGTTTAGGGTTTTATAGAATCCTCTTCTTTTAAAGGTTTTATTACTGCTATTTGCAACCAGTTTTCTACACTTTAGCATATTTAAAGGATGAACAGCGGGGGAAAAATACACAGGAATACAAAACAGGAAACAGTATGTCAGTGTCATGCTTGATCTCTATCCCAGTCCTTCAGTTTATTCCAGTGTGTTGTTTTTTTCTTCCTTATTAACTATGTAGGATTGTTTTTCAATGAAACGCATCGTTTAAAACATCTAAACATCAGTTTTTTGCCAATAATTTTGGTGTAAATGTTTGCTTTGTTGTAGAAGTTGATGTTGAAGTGTTTGGGCTCATTCTTGCCTCTTTGTTCCCCAGAAGAGGAGGAGGAGGAGGTCCCTCCAGACATGGGCACCTCAGCCGAAGCCATGCAGGTGCCGCTGGAGGAGGATGATGAGGAAATAGATGAAGAAGAGACTGTCAATGATGAAAATTATCCTCTGAAGAGGCATTTGGACAGTCCCGATGCAGCTTTGGGAATCATGCCCACCTCCAAGAAACCGCGCTTGTACCCTGGTCTCAGCCCGGAATGGGGGGCCGAGCCACGGGAGCCTCTCACATCGCTCAACCCGCAACGCGTCCCGCCAGGCGTTCTGCCTTCGCACGACAGCCTCGACCCCCTGTCGCCTGAAATGCCATCTGGTGCCCTGCAGCCCTTCAGACCTCAGCCGATCATACCAAAACAATTTGATCAAAAGAGCCTCGGCACGCCCGGGAAGAAGCCCAAGGTTTCGTCCCCTGGCAGGCAACGGACTAAGTCCCCCAAAGGTCTCCTCCCCGTTCCATTAATTGGTAGTCCCATCCACTCTCCAAAACCGTCAAAGGAAAAGAAGAAGTCTCCTGCTAAGACAAAAAGCCCTAAAAGTCCTAAAAGCCCAAAGATGAGTTCCATCAAAGTGTCTCAGCTTCAGAGCAAAGCAGAGATCCTGCTGAAGCCCCCGCTTCCCGCACTGAACGAGAAGATAGGCAAAGAAAACATTCAAATGCGTCACATTGTAGAGGACAGAGAGCCACCAGAGGGGCTTTTTAAGAACCTCGAGCCCGATAACACGGCCATCGATGACTCTATAGCTGCTGTCATAGCCAGAGCGTGTGCTGAAAGGGAGCCCGACCCCTTCGCCTTCTCCTCGGGCTCTGATTCCGACAGCAATGGATTCTCAAGCCCCAAGAGGCTGACCATCATGGAGCCCGCCACCCCCAAAGCCCCCATCGGAACAGCTAACCTGTTAAAGGACACGTCAACGCCGCTCCACCTGCAGGTGCACCCGGGACTCGGAAACTGGACCCTGGAGGATTCGATCAACGAGGTGGTCCGGAGGGCCAATCAAGGCGGTCCGTCCGCACCGCCTCAGAGTCAGGCAGAGTACGCGTCATCTGGATCGGCCTCGCCACCCACCCCCGAGCCTCTGCTCAAAGTGTTCGAGGAGAAGAACAAGATCGGACCGCCGCCAGATCTGAAGAAGAAGCTGAAGAAGGAGCTTAAAGCCAAGATGAAGAAGAAGGAGAAGCCGAAAGACAGGGACCGGGAGAGGGAGAAGGGAAAGCTGAAGGATAGGAGCAAGGAGAAAAACAAGGACAGAAACAAGGAGTTTTCCAAGGACATGAAGATGCCTTGGAAGGAGCTTGGAGGAAGCAACGAAGACCACTTTGGACAGCTGGACTTCAGTCTGTCGGACATCCCCATCAAGATCAAATCAAAAGACGGAGACGTCCCCAAGAAAGAGAAGGAAAAGCATAAAGACAAAAAGAAGGATAAAGAGAAAAGCAAAAAGGACAAGGATAAGAGGGAAAAGGGGAAAGACAGGAACAAGGAGGACAAGCAGAAGCAGCCCACCGTGCCGCCTTTCGTCCTGAGCGAAGTGCCTTCCCTGTTCAGCCCCTCCACCTGCCTGCGGATGCCCCCTATGCTGCCGCCATTCCCCCCACTCCTTCAGGAGGAGGGGAAGAGCAAGGAGAAGGAGAGGAAGAAGGAAAAGAAGGAGAAAAAGAAGAAGAAAGACAAGGAGAAGGATAAGGAGCGAGAGAAAGCCAAAGAGAGGGAGAGGGAGAAGGAGGAGAAGAGGAAAGAAAAGGAGAAGGAGAAGGACAAGAGAGAGAAGGAGAAAGAAAAGGAGAAGATTCGATTAGAGAAGGTAATTTCTGGTTTGTGTGCAGCCATGTGGGAGTGCTGCTTGGAAATAACTAGTTTGCTGGTGTCTGCTCAGGTGAAAGCGGACGCTCCAGCGGTCTTACCCTCTCCAGTCATCCCCAGACTGACCCTCCGAGTGGGAGCAGGTCAGGACAAAATGTGAGTACTGAGGCAAAGGAGCGTTCCTCCACGACTTTATTTTCTGGAAGATTGGCTACATTTAAGAGGCCTTAACCCTTGTGCTATACTAGGCACTTTAACGTTGGGAGTTGGGTCATCTGGACCCACTAGACAGTGCTCTGAACCTTTTTTCTTCAATGATTTGTGATCTTCACTGGTGTCCATGGATTATATGAAATTTTTCCACCTTTATCCACCTTTGTCATGGTAGGGAGAACACGTCAATGCAAGGGTGGGGTCATCTAAGATAGCACAAGGGTTAAAGATCCGCGGATGAAAACTGTGCTTTTGGGGTTTTTAACAAAATAAAAACGGCACTCATCACTATTTCTTTATTCAAATTGTTGCGAAACTGTAGAAACTGCGATGGGCGCGGCAAAGTAGCACGGCTCCACTCCATTTTGATGCATCCACTTGCAGACGAATAGATCCATGAACGTCTTTGTTTTCCTCGTCTGAGCTGGTGTCTGGATCGAAACTGTACGGCTGGATAGCTCGCCATTTTTGTTTGCTGTGGGATGTGAGGGGCCGTAAGCTAGCAGGAGAGAGTGTATAAACAAAGGGATGATGGGAAATGAGTGAAGGCTTCCCCGCCCACAACTCAGAGTAGAATTTCTTATTAACTCCTGCCGCTCTGCAGAGACAGATTTTTGGATTTTGGCTAAATTTTGGCCAATAACGGCATAATCACTTAAAAGTCCCACCCCGATCATCTCTAGACCTTTTTTCAAAGCGTTCCCAGTGGTCTTTTTATGATGATCATGTTGTTTTTTTAGCGCTTTCATGCTTTAAATTTCGTTCCTGAATTGTGTCTTGTAACCCATCTCTGTTGTTTGCAGAGACCTCATGGAGATGCTCGACCTCCTTAAAAACAAATTGACTTTAATTTAGTATTTTCTGGGTTTTGAATGACCTGGAATTTTTCAGAAAAACTTCTGGGATCTTCTCTTTGCCTAGAGGAAAAGGGAAAGACTACTCAGATGGACATCTTAAATTTGAATCCAAAAGTGATTAAATCCAATGTAGTTTGACCTTCTGTTTTACTTGTAATTAAACTGTCAAATTAATTGAAGGAGACTATTAGAATGATTTAACCGAGCGTTTGATTTAGTTTGCTTCTCAACCCTTTTCCTGGACATTGAGGGGTCCTCTGCCCCGACTCATGCAAGTTTCTCCATCCACAGAGTTATTAGCAAGGTGGTTCCCAGTTCGGAGACCAGGACACCCACCCCAAAGGCTCCCGCCGCCAAATCGGGACCCGGGAATCGTCCTCGAACACCCCCTCCAGCCCCGATCCTGCCCCCCGCTCTTCCAATTCTGCCTGCAGCTGCCCCCCCACCTCTAGCCACCCCCCCCACAGCTTCATCTTTGCTTTGCATGCCATCTATGCTTCCTCCCTCAGCTTCTGTCAAGACTCCAGTGCGCAGCGTTGTCACGGAGACCGTCAGCACCTATGTGGTGAGTTGATTCTCTCTCACCGAAAACTGGATTAAACATTACTGCAGCTTACAATACTTGACGTGAGACGTGATTATAATACAACATAACTAACTTATTATTGCTTTTGGCCAAAAACGAAGATGTAATCGCTGGTCTTTGAGACGTCTCTTGTCTGTTTTACTAAGATTCGGGATGAATGGGGAAACCAGATCTGGATTTGTCCTGGATGCAACAAACCTGACGATGGTAGTCCCATGATAGGGTGTGACGACTGTGACGACTGGTATCACTGGTAAGAGATTTCAGAGCTTTAAATTCGGTCTGATTTGTCCTTTGGGTTTATGCCTAGTTTTTCTAAAGTTTGTACTTTTTTTTTATCTGACTTAATCTTTCTTCCTGTAAAATAACCTTTTATAAATACAAGTACAATTAAAGCCACAAGTGGCGTTGTATGGCCATCGGGTGCTTCCTGCCCCCCCCCCTTGACCCACCCTCACTGGCTGAGCTGCTACCTGCCCCTCCCTCTCCCCTCTGCCTCTGCCACCCTGGTCAGAGCCGCATGGACCAAATTCATGGGGAAAAAAGCAGATTTTTCAAAACAGCTGCTTTTCTGTTGTTTTTATCTCCATAGCAACCATTTAATTTTCTGGTCGTCTGGGGCTGACAAACAGGTCTATGAAATTTTTAGAATAGTCAACAGTACATTTTTGGATCTCCTCAGCAACTTTGAAGTTTTTTTATTTTTATTTTTATTTTTTTACAACCCCCACATTCCCAATAGTTTCCTATTGTCATAACATGTCATAACATTTTGTTGTCATAACATTTTGTTCAGCTTGACCCAGGGATTTGTGTATTAAACGTTACCAATATTCTGGGTAAATAATGTGTGTACCACTTTTGCGAGCTCGCCGCGCTAACGCCGTTCAAAATACACAAACCCTGTAAAACCAACGGTTGCTTCACAATGATGCTGGAGGAGTCAGTAGGTGACGGATTAAAATCCCTGTGTGGAGTTTACATGTTGGAGCTGGCACTGAAGGGGATTTTTATGGAAAACTCCGTTGTGGTTGTAGACTTTACCCGGAACTGTGTGAGTGAAATTTAGTGAAGCTCACTCAAACACCCAAATATCTACTTTGGTTTTGTTTGTAGATTTTAAAAAATAATTTTCTGAGCCCTGTTGAGAGAGTTTGGCCTCCTTTTTGTTTTTTTTTCTTGACTGTTCCACCTGCTGTGATGTCATCATTTTTTAGGGGGGTGGGGGTCATCCACTATGTCAAAAATTCCTTTTCACAAGTTTGCTTTTCAAGTACTGGTTGCGTGCAGATGTTGGCGAGCTTTTGAGTAAGTAGCAGGGCAAACTTTCACTCAAATGCGCAGTAAGAACGAAGAATTGCTAAAATAAAATGTCGCTTGCAGTCCAGGACTGCTGCAGGACATAATAAAAAGTATTTGAACCTATTGGGAGTAGTCAGATTACAGCTGCTCCTGAAGAGGGCTGCACTTTTAGGGACCACTCTTGGCTACTTGTACAGTTTTGTGAAGCAGTTTGGGGCCTTTTTTGTCATTGAGATGTTTAGTTTCTAAATGTTTAGGACCAATTGTCAGCTCCCACAGCCTGGATCAATCTACCTGCACATTTTGGAGCTTGTTGTCATGGAAACGTACATTCAGACAGTAGTTAGGCGTGATGGTGACCATCCTGCTCGTGTCTGCAGCTTAACCGGCCAGACTGGTGCATCCGTAGTTGTAGCAGGAAACAGGGTTGATGAGATTTGACCTTCCTGTTCTGGATTACATCCCAGCAGGTCTGATAAAACGCTTTGAATCGGGATTGCGGCTTAGGATCCAGAGTTTAGGGCAGGGATCGGGAACCTTTTTGGCCAAGAGAGCCATAAACGCCACATATTTTTAAATGTAATTTCAAAAGAGCCATACAATAATTGACTGATTCACTGAGCCACGGAGACTTAACCTCTTTTCAGGTTCTTTATTCTGGTTACTGCAGACCGCAACAAACGCCGTACAATTAATTCAGCAACTCCTGAATCTCTCCCGCCGAGACGAGAGCGCTTCTCCCAACTTTATATTCTCTCACTGCCGCGTCAGCCCTCCTATTTCCTTATTCGGCCCATAGCTGAACCCCATTGGTCCAAACTACCTAACAACAGGCTGAGCGACAGAACTGAGGGCCAATCAGATCTCTGCTTGATGCGTTCCATGAACTCCAGAACTTTTAACGCGGCCCAGTCACCCAGTCCAAGTCAGACCGCGACAATATGTTTAAAACTAAATATACAAGTGAATGTGTGCATTTGATGTAATTTCAACATTTTTAAAGTACAATAAGTCTGTGGATTCTTTTTAATAACATTGTTATGCTGTTGCTAATAAATGATGAGTATTTCTCGTGGTAGTTTTGCTGATGGTCTAGTCCGGTTGATACGTGGTGAGTTTCTGCTTCGTTCAGGCGTTGAGACTTTAAACGTGATCTTAGGTCTGAATGTTCTATAGATATGAGACAGACATGGAACCAAACACACACACACACGCTGCAGTGAGTGACGGACAGCGGGTTTTTTACTATCCCTGCGCGATTCACCTGTTGCCTGTCCCCCCACCCCCACCCTCTGCTTTCTTCCTCACACATCCCGTCCCCGAAACTGCGCGCTCTTCCTCTAAGACGGGAGCGCGCCGTTTTAGGCACTGCAATTCACAGGTCTCCGGCTGGTACAAACTCTGTGAAATAATAGATAATAGTAAACTGATAGTTTTCTCTCCAAGCACCGATACTACTCCGCGCCTCTGGCATCGCATCGCACCCGGGAAGGACTGGTCTAATGAAAAAAAAAAAAGTAAAATTAAGGATTTGTCTGCGAGCCACATGTGACCATCAAAAGAGCCATATATGGCTCGCGAGCCATAGGTTCCCGACCCCTGGTTTAGGGGTTTGGTCCCTTATGTTCCTCACACCAGCCAAAGCTCATACTTCCTCCTGTTGTGTCTGCGTTGTGTGTTTGCTTCGAGTGCTGTAGCAAATGCAGTTGTCCTGCATATTTTGAAACCAATATTTCCTTGTCTGAGCCACTTTCTGTCTAGTTCCTCTTTTCGGAACTGAATTGTCACTCAAAGCTGCTGCATCACCCCCCAGTGGCCATAATGTGTACTTGATACCAGTACACAAAGCAATTCTAACGCTTTTTATTTCTTTGAGTAAAAATATTACCACACAAAGTGCTTTTTTTAAATATGTTTTAAATGTGCATAAATTAACGTGAAAAAAGCAGCTTGGAAGTAATTATTACATAAACATAGTGCTACTATATACTATATAGTGCTACTCCAGTTTGCATCTATGGCTATGGCCACAAATGCAGACTGGTTAAAGGTTAGTCTGAAACGCCAAACTGGAATCGATTATTTTAAAAATCCTCATTCGTGTTTTATTTTCCCTGTAATTCTGGTGTCTCTTCATAGATAGGGCACTACAAAAACATTGACCTTAGTTCAGGTGCAGAAAGTTGGTCTGCATTCATGTATTGTTGTTGTTGTTCTGACATTTGTGTGATTTTCCCAAGTCAGTCAGTCATTTTTCTGATCGTTCCAACACCTCAAGAACGCAGCATTACTCCAAGTTTCTCTTGAGGAACCCATTAGTGCAATCGGCACTAAACTGAGTATGGGTTGTTTTAAAAAAATAATTAAATCCAAATAAGAACGTGTTCTCGTCCAGATTCCATCTCATTTCTTTCTGTTATGAGGTGGAGTACCAAAACACTCAAAAGCATCTGCTCACTTGTGAGCCCAGGAGTCAAAAAGGTTTGGCCAACGCCGATTGATGCTCACTAGATTAGTGAATATAGACCACAATGCATTGCGTTAGTGATTTTTCATCTGAAGAAAATTATTTTAATTTATGTTTTGAAAACCATCCAAGTTCTCATCAGAACACAGTGGCTTCATAAATATTCTTTGTAAAATGTTCATATTTTTTAGGTTTTACTTTAGGAAATTTAAAAAAATAAATTGTGAGCGTTGTGTTGTTTTTAAATGTTTTTAAAATCCGGGCCACTTGATGCTTTTTTTTTATTCAATATTTTTTAATTTTGAGTTAGTTTCTTACAGCAGAAGGGTTGTGTTTTTTCCTGTGTCTGTATTTAACTCCTTTTCTGTTCTCTTGACTGCTCAGGCCTTGTGTTGGGATCGTGGCGGAGCCTCCCGAGGACCAGCCGTGGTTCTGTGTGAAATGTTCCTGCAAGAAGAAGGACAAGAAACACAAAAAAAAGAAACACAAACCACACTGAGACTATGCAAAACAACAAAACAAACCAAATAGCACATATTTAGAACTTTTTAGATGAAAGCCATCACTGAACGCTCGTGGCACTGCTCTAAAAATAAAATCAAAGTTGTGGCTGACTTTATCTTCTAATGATTTTTATTTTTTTTTTTTGTGGTCAGCCATGATGGATTGGGAACTGTAAAGTAGACAAGCTTCAACCAGCACATGATCAGGATTAGATCTTCAGTTTCCCCGTTTTTTTTCTCTCTTTTACCACATTTCACAGAGTTTGCTTGGAGCTTTGGGTGTGCGCTGAAATCCCAACACAAAAAAACTCTGACACAAAGCAGACAAGGGAGCAGCTACAACCTTTCTCTTCAGGCGTCCACAGAAGGCATGACCCTGCCGCCAAGCCGCTGTCCAGTTCCGTGCAGTATCATTGAAACGTCATGTAAATACGAGGACTTTCAGGCATGTATAAATGTGTAAATAGCAACTTCTAAGCCAAGTGCATTTTGTTCCTACAACTCAAACTTATTAAAACACATTTTCGGATATCAGTTTTTAAAAATGTTTCTGTAATTTCTGTACAATTCTTAAATTTAAAGTTTGTATTTTTACTTTTGCTTTACATGAGTTAGTCCTGGAGTTATACTGTAGCTGTGCTTGTTTGCGTCTATGATTTTGCCGACATTGCAATATTAAAGATGAACGGTCTGGGTTTTCACGGACTCTTAAAAAAAAAAGAAAAATGAATTTCATTACATGGTGATTTTACTTCAATTTTCTAACATTGTATTTGATTTTGTTTGTTTTTTTACACTGTGCATTCTCATCCTGATTACATCCATTTTTATTTAAAAACCTTCTGGTTTTGTCTTCCTTTTTAAATTGAGTTGTATATTTAAACAGACACGGCTCCTCATGTTGGACTTTGTTTCTTTTTTAGTTTGTGTCTTGTGTAACATATAGCTCACAGGTCGTTTGTTGCATCACTCACTGCTTTATGTAGCAAACGTACTCTGTGGGGGTAGCTTGTCTAACAATCAAATTTAAGATTTGTAGGAATCTGATGACTTGTGATCAATAGTCTGATCAATAGTTTTTGCGTTTTATGGTTGTGTTACCACTGATGGCCACTGGGTGTCACCCTTTCGACAGGAGTGCGGCACCAGCTCATAAACAAGAGCAGTTTCAATAAAACACCTTTTACTACCTTATGATTTTAAGAAATGCACTGTGCCATTTCCTTGATTCCTACTAAACTTATCTTCGATAAATATAAATGAATAATCTTTCAAATGAGTTGAGCGTGACTTAAAAAATAAACAGGCAAAACGTCATTTTATATATTATTTCTCCAACAAAAAAAAAGGCTGTTATTTTGGCACAAATTTAGATACGTTTTTGGTTGTAGCGATATGTTAAAGTATTAAAACTATTTAAACCAGAAAAGTCAAAATCCTAAAACAGGCGTGAAAATTCATGTCTTTTTGCATCATCCAACTCCAGAAATCCTAACAGAATCCACAAATAGCTGGTTTAGATGTTAGTTTTAGCTGCAGCAGCTCAACAGACGAATCGGATGCATGTTCAAGCAGCTGAAGGTACATTTCTATTTGGAGAGTGACCTGGTGGGGGGGAAATGGGGGCAATTGTTGGATTTCCATCTTTATCCCTGAAGGACCATTTGAACTTGTCTCTTAAAAGAGGAATTTGTTTATTTAAGAACAGGTACAAAAATGTTACAGATTAATCCTTTTTTTAGTCTTTCTCTTTCAGCTCTATTTAAATTGTAATGGAAAATTATTCATATATTGTCATTTTTTTTACAGTAGTGAGACAGTAATATTAATGTTTTATTAAAAGTAAGTGTAAAAAAAAATGTTACTTTTTTTTTTTTTTTAATGAACCAATAGGAATTTCTAATATCAGGCTGCATGGTGGGGGTCTCTCATTTTACAATGAGAGGCCCCGGATTCAATACCCGGCTGGGACCTTCCTGAGTGGAGTTTGCATGCATGGCTTTTCTCCTACAGTCCAGAAACATGGACTTGGTGACTGTTGAGTGAGTTGTGTGGCCCTGTCCAGGGTGTACCACACCTTTGCCCAATGGCAGCAGAGACGGGCTCCAGCGACCCTGCAGCCCCGAAAGGGATCAAGTGGGTTAAGGAGATAGACGGATGGAATTTATAATATATTTATATATAATATATTTATATAATATCTTAAAAATTTACCTTAAAAAATAAGTTTACTCTTTTCTATGTGAAAAAACTCAAACACATTGCATTTTGTTTTATCTAAATTGTGATTTTCTTAGGACTTAGTGAGACATTTTTTCTCTCAAGCCACCTGTAGATAATGTGTATGCAGCCTGTTTTTATAGCTAACATTGTACAAAAACTTTAAAATAAAGGAGGTATTCATTGCTAACTGTTTAAAATTTTACCTGGAAAATGGTTTACACTGAGAATCTTTTTTCAAAGCCAGACTTTGCCGCACTCTTAAATACAATTTAGCTAAAACATAAACATAAATTACATAAAAACTGTTAAAACTAATCTTAAAACAAAAGTAAAGACATTTAGTTTGACATCTAAAGTGAAATAAACGCAAATGTTTAGCTGCTTCTGTGTTTTTAGCATTAAAGCAAAACATCTGAACATGACTTTTCCTAATTTTTGATTTTTCCTTAGCAACATCAAGCCGAATTAACTTAAAACAAAGAGAATACTCTGATTAAGCACTAAAACGTAAAACAGTGCTTCTGTGTGCAGAAAGCTGTTCACTCAATGCCTTGTAAATAAAGATTTTTCAAGTGAGGGTCACCCAACCATCTCATACAGTTCATAGAGCTGAACTGTTGTCTATCATTCCATGTCAAATGAGAGCTATTTCTAAAACAAAACCTAAATGTAATGTATGCTTAGACTTAAGATCCACTGACAGGAAATATCCTCATCCTGATAAACACAGTTTAACTGAAATAATCTGTCCTGTTTTGTAACCTTATGGAAGCGCCATGCCTTACAAGACATGAATGAGTTGTGCTCAGCAAGGACAGGTCTGTCCAGGAAACTAAACACGTGACGCTGCGTTATCACACACTTTACGACTCATGTCCAAGTCTAAGGTAATTTTTTTCCAACTGTAAAAAATATACCCATGTAAGCCCTTTGAGAAAATCCAAACAACTGAAGTTGTCCAGAAGAAGGTGATGTTTCGATGAAACCTGTTAAGAATAATTAGAAACAGAATAGTTAGAAACTCCCTTTTACTTTTTAATTACACTAACTTTTACTTTAATTACACTAATGGTTTAAACGTGATTCATTATGTATTATCATCTCAAAATTATATTACATTTGAAGAAAGCACAACCAAGACTATTGTCTCATAACATTCCTCATCCTCCCGTTTTCCTTTTTGTGTGTGCTGGTGTTTGTGCTCTGGTAAATGTCTGGGATAACCTCAGAGAGATCTGACACTTGAAGCTCCCTGACCTTCGAGCATCTAGCCTGCAACAACCTGTGGGTGGGATTTTCACATCAGTGTCCATTGGATGATCTTCTGAATATGCAAATGCAGGGTTTATATACCAAGCCCATTTTCCTGTTTTCCTTGTTCGGAGATGCAGCAACCTGTTCATCTGTCTGTAACCCTTCGTACAAATCTGTGCTTCTTGTGCGGAGTAAAACTACCACTAAAGATAAGTTTTTGTCTCTGAGTCATTATTCATTCATTTCTGTGTGCAGGAAACTAAGAGGGAACTAACCTAATTTACCAATTTTACAGTTACTGTTTACAATTTCCAGTTTCCTCACAAAACCCCTGACTTCCTTGTTGTAGTTTTACTCCATGTAAGTCTGGGAGCAGTGAGGAGATCACACGAGCAAAGGGGGAAGTCCTCTGTTGGGATTGTTCAACGGAATTTTATTGTAGAGGAAAACCATTGATTCGTTTGAAAACCATAAATTACTGTGAATTACTTAGATTTTAATTTTTTTAAATAAAGTCTGAGTAGATATTTCTAATGAATTATTCCAGGTAAGTTTAGTTTAGTCACATATATCAGCACTTGGAGCTTTTCTGGAGGCTTCAAGAGGACTAGAAACTGAACACAAGTGTGCCAGATGTCATCACTTGTTTTCATTCAGTCTCGGTTCAGAAGACGCATTAAAATGGATGAATTTGCTTTTAGATCATTTGATTTTGGCAGGTGTGTGTCGGCGGTTCATACTCTCCTCTTCTCTAGTCTTTTCCTCAGACGACTAATTTAGAAATCTCTAGATTCTTGCAGTGATGCTGGAGTAAAGAGGAAGTGTAAAAACAACATGGTGTGCAAACAAAAGAAAAGAGGAAGTGTAAAGTGCCGTCTGCACGATGCAAAAATGTGCTGACATTTCAGGGTGGCGTAACTTCTGAAACATTTGCAACAGACTGCACAGACTTGGCTCGATGGCACATCAGCACTGACCTGTGATGACTAAGAAGGGATAAGTCAGTGTGCTGTTCTGTAATGAGGCACCGTCGTTAGGGACTTTTTTTTACACAATTCAAATGTCAAGTTGTGTGGGTAGTGGTGTTGTCTACCGTACCAAGCATACCATTACAAAGGCTCAATGTGTGCCTGCCGGCGTTTTTAGCCACTAAAGCTGGTCTGCGTTGAAGCTTGACGCTTAGATCTGTGATCATAAGTCTCCATTACAGAGTTCTAACAGAAAAAGCATATATTTGAGTTCCTCTGGGTATATATCTACTGCATCCTGTGTCTGAGAGGACAACATCTGATGGTGAGAGGCAAGAAATTCACTCCTTGTTAGTAGAGGTGTAATGACTGATCGATTAATCGATTTATATTCCCACAATTTAAGCAGATCGCTCTGTCTGAAGCAATAATGGCAATAATGGAAAATACCATTTGGATTGAGGCACGGGAGGTTTGTTTCAGTCTATCATTCCAGTCAAATGTGTGAAAGCAATTTAAATTTAGCAAAGACACGTGACCTTACAGTGTGGTAGAATGTTGTAATAATGTTCCATTTGGATTCTTTTGATGTGAAAAAACAACAGTGGGCTGAACTTTGTGAGACTAAAATGTGAATGGATTTGTCATTAATTCTTGTTTTCTTGTGTGTTTGTACACATATTTAATTTACGCTTGATTATCTTGCAAGAAATACCAGGAATCTGGAAAACTTCAGCTGCACTGTTCAGCACCAGGTATTTCTCTCTGAGTCACAGTGGTTGAAGTTTTGGCTAAAGATGTCCTGGATCCATTTTAGGTCTGTGATTTGGATCAATCAAGGTGAGCCAATATTGACTATGAATCGGATCGGTGAACACAAATTATGATGTGAATCGCATCTTTAAAATGAATCATTAAACCCCTGATTTCCTCCTTCTAGTGGTGTTATTACACGTTATCTTTGAGGTAAAATCACAGCTTTTAGCCCCTACAACACCCCATGGAGCATTGTTCATCGAGGCGTGACGGTTTCATTTTTACGATATCTGTCTGTGCAAACAGTCCCAAGGGGGGCGACAAGTGGAGAAAAGGGAAAGTGTTCAGTTCTGCAAAGGCCACCTGCAGAGCTGTGGTCCAGTTGGTTTTATCCACTGCAGACATGTTGTTTTTCCGCCACAGCACAGACCAACCAACGCTTGTTTTCACCAAGGAACAGAATGCACGTCTCACATGTGTCTGCTTTCACACATGAAGGATACTCTCCATGAAATGCTCCCATACAATATAGTTTTACCTCTCAAACATGAAGGATTAGAGCTACAGGAAGCATCATCCTGCGCACTTCAAGTGCTCTCACGTGTTGATTGATGAGATCAGGAGGAGTTTCTCAGTATTTCTGGGAGCAGTTTGGTGCCTTGGAGCCTGACAGCCATGCTAAGCAGGAACACAACCTCAAAAAAAAAAAGGATTTCAACATCAGTGTTTAAAATATTTATGTAAGCAGAGAGCAGAGAGCTGAAATGCAGAGGATTTTTTCTGCTGCCACGATTGGAGGAAGAGGTGCTCTTCTTCTGTTTTTGTGGCACTGGCGCACACTTGCATGACCCTGTTTCCGATGACTTTCCTACTTAATGTCACATTACTCTGACGGGACACAGCACCTATGGGAGAAGGAGACCTACATAACGCTCCTCCAGGGGAGTTTGGAAAATCATATTTTTAACCAAACGGCAAATGGTTGGAAAACTTGCACGGCTTCAGTTCTGAAGGAATGAACCTTCTGCAGAGTGCAGCAGCAGCAGCAGCAGCAGCTTCAAAAGGTGCTTGGCCTTCAGCGCGTTCCTGATAACACACTTCAGAACACAGTCGATGAAAAGTGTCCAATGAAAAATCAAGACAGGAGGCTCTATTTGAATGCTTCTGGATACTACCTTCAGATAGGCCTTCCATATGTTTTGTAACGTGCAGGAACGTGTCCTGTTATATAGCAGAGAAGACTAAAGCAGTGCAGCTTTCCGCATTCAGCCTTTTTTGTTTTTTTTTTGCTGTGATGCCTGCGCGCAAGCTGAAAGGTCGTTTTTATCCTCTCATGATCAGAGTGATGTGAGGCAGTCAAAACTCAGTTATCCTGCAGATCATCAACAGTCAGGTTATGAAGCCAGTTTAATACCTGGGAAGAGTGACTACTGTTTACCTGCAGTCTGTGAAGATGTGCTCCTCACTCCTCACAAGTTTTACTAATAAAACTGGTTTAAGGCCCACAACTTACAGTGTTTGGTGCTGTTCTTTGAACATCCACAGAACCAGAACTGGACTGGGATGAGATCTCTTGGCATTTTACCTTCGCTGACAATGAGAATAAATCACCCGTGCTCAATATTGAGAAGTTTTCCAAATATGGGTGTCAATTAGTGCCAAAGTGCTGCTATGGACACAGCTTTAGAGTCTGTGAACCGGGCTGCCGCAGGCTGCACAATGCATTAGCGCACGATGAGCTGTCAGAGAGGATTATTTCAGCCACCACAGTCAGCAAAGGGGGTGGGCGCCACTCTGCTGCACTAAACCGAGGAGAAAGGGTGGGCGGGAGAGGGAGAAAAAGCACAGAATCGCATAGGTGAACGACGGAAAAGAGAAGAAAGTGTCCATTGCAGCGGGCGGATTTTTCCAGAGCACCAATGTTGGAACACTCTTCTGAGCTGGCCCTGGTGCAGAGTCTGTATGCCAACAGCATGCGCTGCCCCCCCTCTGCGGCTGGGATCTCTGTCAGGAATGAGGACCTGCCTATGAGGTACGTCGGGGTTGGCCCCTTATTCAAATTTGGGCGAGCTTTTTGTGGAGCGACCCGCGCTTGGACGGCCTCTTTGTCTGGGCTGGACATTGTCACGGGGTGTATTGTCTCCAAATTAAGATGTTCTCACATGATGACCAAGCGTGTCTGCTGGTTATGAGAAGTTCTGTTGCTTTTTACTTCTCATCTCCCTTTAACCAGAGCAATAAGATGCAAAAAAAAAAAAGTGGTTCTAGCTCTACAGCGCTGTCATGTCTTAACGTTTACCTCCTCTCATCGCTTAAAGGCTCACATACTTTTAAGAAATGCAAGTAGGGACAGGCGTATGAAGGTTTCAGTGTTTGTCGCTCAACCCACTGACAGTTCTCTTTGGAATCTGGCCCCAGCTGAAAACTCGCTGTACAAAAACAACAGAAACGTTTCAACTATCTTTGAAACACAAAGGCCAAACATTGACATGCATCAGGATATTTGCATGAGTCAGTTGTAGCATTGAGCCTGAGTGCTGTGTGTGCTCGGCACACTGCAGGATGAAGTTCAATCTCTCCATTTTGAGAGCCCCCCCCCCCAGCCAGTCGCCATTCTATCAGTGATTTCCGGGGGGAGGCAAAGCTACAGGAAAAAGTCTGCCTTTAAGTAGATGTTGGGGTTTGGAAGCTGACCCAGTTGTCCACTGAGATTCAGGGAGGACGACAATAACGGTGGGACTTCAGTGCCACAGTAAAACATGCTTGATGTAAACAACAAAAGCATGGTACATTCGGAGGATTAAAATGAGATTACAATGCAGTAATCGGAGATTAGGAATTAAGTATTAGAAGGTGCCAGCAACTAGACATCAGCCTCTATGGAATCCACTCTTTAATACGATTCTTGGAAGAGCAGCTAGATGCCAGAAAACAGATGCTGCTAAATTGACGACTGAGTATTGTGCTCATCTAGCAGGAAGAATTCCTGATGCTTTCTATCCACTAAAAGAAGCATCCAGCTCCAACTAAATCAAAGAGTGCTGCGGAAGATTTGATTGTATTTTGTCCTCCATTTTAATGAATCAGAATTCTCCAGAGGCGGACACTACCTTTTTATAGCATCCCCTCAAGCTGAATGGTAATATGCACTCGGATGATTGTCTAAACGTATGGCAAAATTAGTTTGCATGATCACATTAGGCACATAAATCTTTTAGACCCTGTTCGGTGCAGCACAGCCGACTTCGGCAACAGGATGGGATTGCTATGGATACAAGGATTAAGTCCGATTTTTCGTCAATGAGCTGTTCCTTGGCGCTCGCTGTGATGAATAATATTTTTGGGACGGCGCAGCTGCCGAATCAGTAATAAATGGTTGGATAATTAGGCCAGACCCCTCCTGTCTCTATGGCTGTAGCAAACAGCACTTGACAACAGCAGCTCCCCCTCTGTTTCCCCCCTCATACAGGGAGGCCTCGCCCTGCAAGTCCAGCACAACAAAGAAAGATCGGCTCCCCCTCCCCCAGAGAAACAGCAACCCGACACAAAGGGGAATATGACCTATGACCCAGGGGAAAAGTAAACCTGTAGATAGGCAGGATACTTGTTTGTTTTTTTTACATTTATCTGTACTGTAGGCCAATAAATAATCCCATTTTACTCATAAATCCATGTACGTTTTATAATTTTATTAGGAAAGAAGCAAAAATTCAAATTTTGTGCTACATGAGTAATTTCCGTTCAGAATCTCAAATTATAGATGTAAAACCTTCAGGGATTTTTTTTTAGTTTACTTCCATACCACAACATTTATGCACATAATACAGGTAAATCTGACAAAATCCCACTCCAATCATCTTTTGAGCTTTTTAAAAAGCGTTTCCAGTGGTTTTTTAATTACAATTATGTTGTTTTTAGGCAACATTTAAAAGCTGCGTCGTTTCTGGAGAGCGGCAGTTCATCAGAAGCCTGCCCTGACTTCCCATCATCCCTTCGTTTACACACTCTCCCCACTAGTTTACAGCCCCCCACTACACCAACATAACATTAAGAGTGCAATTAAATCGGTGAGCAATGTTGGAGCTATCCAATAAATACATAAATAAAGAAATATTGGAGTTATCCAGACGTACATGGATGGAATGAAGACATAAACGGATCTAGTCGTCTACAAGCGAATGCATTGGAATGGAGTGGAACAGGAAACTTGTGGTCAACCCAATGTCACTTTTGTGACTTCTACAGGCCCTTTCAAACTGCATTCTTTTCATTTACCCTTGATTCATAACACTTTGCCTGCAGAAATAACCAGAAACTAAATTTAAGCTTCATTTTCTTTATATATGTCCTCCATTGTGAGGAAAATACCACAGAAACTTGTTGAAAACACGATTTTCATTGGAGTGGGTCTTTAATAACATGTTGATTTATTTTCAAAATATCCAATTAATCGAATAAACACTTCGAGTTATTTTTTAGCTAGTAAAAATTATTAACTAAAAAAGCAAAAAGGTTAAGCGTTTTCTGCCCTGTCTGTGTTTTTTGGATGTGTCTTTCTATGTTGCAAGGCTGCAGTTTTTACATAATGATAACGAAGTGAAATTAGGTCAGAGAAGAAGTCTGTGGAAGACTCTACTGGGACAGACAGGATTTTAAATGAAGGGGAGAATTTGAGCTGTTCCTCCAAGCTTGTGTTTTCCACTCTCGCCGCTGAAGCCACGCCTCTGCTTTGCTGCAGCTCGCCGGCCTTTGACAAACTTGCTCGCCTCTCGTGTTTATTCCGCTCGGAGAGGAGGAAGAGATAAAGAGGAAGAAGCTTCGCCGGGGCGCGCGCACTCCTTCTCTATTTCTCATGCGGCTTTGAGAGCGGAGGACGCCCCCCTCCCTGCACCTGCTCTGCCTCGTCTTCTCGCAGGAGTTGAAGTGTCTCACAGTGCAGGCGTCGCTCCTCATTGTTGTTCGACGTTGTTTTGAGCATGACTACGACGTACAATCTGGATTTCCTCCCGCTTACCGAAAGTCGGCTCTTGACTTCGAGCGACACAATGTAAGTAGTTCGCTTGTGGTTTTCTGTAACTTCGCTTGCCTGTTAACGCGCGGACCGTTTTTAAAACCGAAAAACAGTTCAGCGCGAGTTGGCTAATGTTAGCTTACCGGAATGCTAACGGTGCTAATAAAGTGAGCGGCGACAAGTCGCTCACCTGGAGTTAGACTTTTGTGACTAATTTTGTCGTTAAAAATATAAATTAAATAAAACCGCTATCTCCAGTCGTAAATGAGCAAAGTATGAACTAAAACGTACAATTGGAAGGGTAAACGCAGTTAGCTAGCAATGTTATTCGACACTACGCGGGGCGCTGCTATAGTCAAGTGACATGTGCTTCCGGAGTTCGCACGTTTCAGTATCACTTCAGAAAAACAATTTTGACCAACCGAATGTAAGTTTAACTTTATGTAAAACGTTGCTGTGCAAACACAGTACCGTAATGTGCATTTTCGATTGGAACTGTGACCAACAGATACATTCTAGCCGTAAAAGCCGTTAAAATGTTGGTGGGTTATGTGATAATAATCTCAACTTTGAGTTTGAAGTTCCGCATTTCTATCGGCAAACATTAAACACTATTCTCAAGTATTGTTTTCAGACATTTCTATGCCTTTGCCCTTCGGCACCCTCTCGCTAACACGGCCAGCAGCAGCACAGACAGACTGAGGTGTTCCCGTCCATGTTGGACGTTCTTGCTCAACGACAGAAAACGTGGTTCGCAACATTATTGAACCTTTAATGGAGATCTTGTGACAGGGCATGTAAACAAGGGGGGTGGGGGAACACCAAAATTCCTGTTCAACCCATTTTTACCGGGTGAAAGCCTGTTGAACCAGGAAAACTTTTAAAAAACACATCTGTTTTTTGATTAAACGGGTTCAGAAATGTGCATTCTCGTGGTTTTAGGATAAGCTTGTTCGAAACCAGTAGAGTTAAACGCCCACCAGCGATGGGGTAAAAAAGTAATGCATTATGTTAAACTTAAGGTGTGGTTGTGAAACTCCGTCCTTCCTTGAGAGTTTTACTGTGAAAATTAAACCTGGTTGTATGACTATTAAAGTCAAACATAAAGTACTACAACGATGAAAATGCAATTCTATACAATTATACAATGCCTATTCTTCAAACTTTAAACTTTATTGATTTGTAAAGCGCCTTTCATTTTGGTTAAAAACACAAAGCACTTAACATAAAAGCAGATAAAATAGCCATAACATATTATTGGGTTATTTTAGTGCACCTCATTCTCTCTCTCACCAATGTTGGCTTTTTAGAGTGTATTTCTGCTTGTTGACACTGATGTACAGATATTTGCTCTAATAATTTCCCCCAGCTTCTAGAGTGATCGTGGTGGTAAGCCGCTAAGCTAAGTGTGAAATGCATCCTTTTGGTTTGGCCGGTGAGCTGTTTATCGCAGAAGTTAATAATTTCGGCTTTAGTTCAAACACCTGTCAAAACACCTGTTTCGTGCTCCTGCTGCTTTTGTGGCACGATGATTGCTGGCCTGGAGACCACACGCTTGACCTTGAAGATTTCTAACCAATCCGACCGTCATAAACATAGAAGCCACAAAAAGATTCAAGATTCACAAAATAAAACCATTTCCCATGCTTGTGTAACTCTTGATCCACCCAATCATTCTGTAAATTTGTAGAACACACAATTGCTTACTAAAGGACCTTTATGGCATGAACACGTACTCCTATTAAGAGATAGTTGAGCATGTCTGGTTTTATTACAGAAAATAAAGATGCAATATTCATGTTTTTTTTTTAACTTGTATATATTTTAACAGACAAATGTTTTAGTGTATATTCTCACCTTGTCTGTTTTGGCCTGTTACAAACAAATCATTCTATCCTGATATAAAGCTGATAAAGATAAACTTAGCCATTCGAAGAATGTTCTGTCTATTCCTGTAGCCAAGACCTCAATTACAAATGAAATGTTGTTCTTGATAGCTGCCAGTGGTATTATCCCAGTCTCAGAAGTTTATCTTCCCTAATAATCATACTAGTTATTTTCCATTTGAAGCTCAATTTTTAAATATACACAAGTCGAATAACATTTTTTTTCATTGACTAAATGGTAAAAAAAAAAGCAACTAGTTTTGGATGTTAACAGGAACGCTGCTTTTGGAAAGTTTGCAGTACCTTTGCGGAATATTAGTTCAACAATATTACCACTACTAGTGATACATTAATACTCTTGTTTAAGATTTAATAGGTTTTCTATTGCAAAAATTGTATATTTATTGTCAACCAATCGGTCTTACCTCTGCTTTTCCTTTAGTGATGACACATTTGTAAAACATAGTCATAGTTGTAACTTGTATGGCAGAAAGCAGGTCATAAGCATGTGCGACTTGCTTTTTTTTTCAAGTGGCAACAAGCTAGAGCTTCAGCCTTTTTCCGTTACCTCCCATCTCAACAGGTCCAACAGTTTGTCCTAGATTTTTTGATGCAATACTTGTGTGCTAGGATTTTTGACAGCGTTTTATCATTCCTCTGTTTTAAGTCACATGATCATCAGATATATCACAGAATCAAGAATGGCAATCATTTACTGTAGTGTTCTGTAATAAAGAATATTAGCATCCCGACGTCGATTTGAGTATATTATGATCAGTATCTTAAAATCAACACATTTCTTAAAGTTTCGTGAAAAATGTTAGGTGATTCATTCCTAAGCCATCTTATTTTTGAGACCAACATTTAACTGGCTGGTCAGACATGCTGAGGTTTGGCATTCCTTCTATTACAGGCACAGTAAAGGTGTCTCTGGTATGTACGTAGTGTCAGAATTCATCAGCTGGACACGCATGAAGGAGATAAATCACCTATTTTTTATGATTGGTGCTGCAATAAGCGTGCAACTGTCATGGCTCTGGCTTTAGATGACTTGTCAGCTGCTGAGGGACGTCTTGAGTGAGCTAGGACAGGGCAGAGCTGTTTATGGAAGCACTGCTGAAGACTTCACCATCGACGTCTGCCAATTACTGAGCAGAGCAGATCCCTTCCTTTTATTTGTTATGTACATCAACTTTTAAATACATGTTTATGCTCTCAATGTGTAGGTCAAGGTAGAATTGTTGGATCATAAAAATGATCCAACTATATTTTGATCAAGTCAGTTTTTGCAGACCTAACTGGTTGAAACTGTCTGCTTTGTCGCATTCCTTAAAATCTTTGGTACTGCAACACGATCCAGTCAACTTAAAAATTGGCATTTTAAAAAATTTTTTTCAAATTTTATGTGACTCCAATTTAATGGTTTTTGTTGAGGGAAAGAATGAGCATGTCTTAAGGGTGACACATGGTCTGGTTACTG
Source organism: Oryzias latipes (assembly GCF_053564925.1). NCBI lineage: Eukaryota > Metazoa > Chordata > Actinopteri > Beloniformes > Adrianichthyidae > Oryzias > Oryzias latipes. The sequence goes on from NC_136242.1 coordinate 16,599,211, forward strand.
TCAGTTCAGCAGCAAAAAACAGAACTTTCTAGTACATTTTTTAGTAAGCATCCTTGATACTGTGTTTTTAAAAGTATGATTAAAGTATACATTGATTAGATAGTACAGACATGTTCCATTAAATGAATCGATCAGAATTGGTCATCCAGCAAATGGAACAGGGCTCAAGTGCTGACCAGAACTCAACATTGTGGGTAAATGCCTTTGAGAACTTTGCATGAAGCTTGTGGTGTTCTAGCTTTGCTGGCTGCCCTGATTATTATGTAGAAATGACGGATCAATTTCTGTCCAGACTAAAACTGACGTGCCACCCTTGAATAATCCTATTTTGCCCAAAACCTAAATATAATGATGGTAATTTTTATTTGAAGTGACAAAACAAACACACAACAGGGAACCCAAATGCACCAACAAGTAGATGACATCTTGCTGCTTCTGTGTTGATTGCCATATATTGTTTTAAGGATTGGGCAATAGAGATAAGCAACAAAAGTAAAATGAAAAGGATTTGACATTTAATACAATTTATCAGACATTTAGTGCAAATTAATTTAGATGTCTATTCAGTGATGGAAGACAGTGGTATTCTTTAACAATTTTTCAAAATGAATCTTTTTATTAAAACCAGTTGTTGGTCTTAGTGCATGCTCATTTTCAAAGTTTTTTTTAAGAATATCATGATTGAAATCAGTATTGCAAAAATAATACTAATTATAATATTCTTTCTTGCTGTAAGTAGGAACTTTTTTAGCAGAATTTTGGACTTTTCTTTAAACTTTATTAGACTATTTAACCTGAAAATATTAACAAAATGTGTCTATATGGTAAAAGTCCAAAGGGGATGTCTTCTGTAAACCAGCACCTGTCCTTTTTTAGAAATTACTGACCAAACAGGTGGTCAATGCTGCATCAGCTCGTTCTTAAAAATAGCACGGTGCCATTGCAGTTGAGCTTGACCTGCATTGTTGGTAGTGAGTTTGGAGGGGAAGATGAAATGGAAAAATCTTCAGATAATAAACCTTTTAAGTTTACAGTCTGAATGGATCTGCTAAAAACAGTAACATTCATTCTTGTTTTCAGCGATGATTCATGTGTTGCTGCAAACTGAATTCAGCACTTTTTTCAAGGAAGGTAGAGAATTTTTTAACCACTGGAGTCTAGATTCAGAGATACTTAGTCTTGTGGATAGCTGTTCATGCTGATCACAATATTTTAAGAGGAACTCCTGGTCAAAGTATTTGCGTCTTAGAATCATTTGACAAGCGTTATGATGGCGCAAAAGTCACGTGACTTGCAAATTTTGAATGAGGTTTTCAAATGTTTTTCCTCACAAAAGATGTCCAGTTTTTGGAATTATTTTGATCTCAGCAATATTTCTTTTTAATTCCTACAGTTTCTTAAGGTAAAGAGAAGTTTTTCCAGTTTTTGGAAAATTTGTGGATTGTAACCCTTGGGCTATCCTAGGCACTTTAAGTCAGTGCACTAAACCTTTTTTTTTCTTGAGTGATTTATGATCTTCACTGGTTACATGGAAGGTGGATTACATGAAATCCTCTTCACCTTTATCCACCTGTGTCTTGCTAGGGATACGTCTATGTAAGGGTCGGGTTATCTGGGCCCCATAAGATGGCACAAGGGTAAAATGTATTTCAGAGATTTTGACTTAAAAAAAGTGTTTTATTCATGTTGAAGTGACGAAGCAAAGGCCTACTTCTATTCTTCTATTATTACTAAAATGGCGTCACAGAGGTAATGGGGAAATCTAGCAAGTGTCAAACACCAGGACCGTGATCTTGGCTGATGAAGCCTCTAGCGCAAACCATCTCTCTGAATTAGCCCATTGTGTAGCCTTTGTGCTACAGAGGAACGGTGAATAGTGTTCTCCAGCATGGGCGAACAATATGTGATTGTGCCCCTGCTGGGGTGAAGCAGCCGTAGGTTACTCTCTGTACCATCGCCAAAGCGCCTGAGGAGGAGATACCACACCGAGTCTTTGCCTGCTCAGTGTCTGCAGATCTTCAGGGCTGTTTTCAGTTTCTGTTCCAGGCAACTGGCAGGAAGCTGCTTGTACTTGTTTTAAGGAATAACATCAACTAACACTATAGTGTTTCTTGTTAGTTAAAGAATTGAATTTCAGGAAAAACAGCAGATAACTTGACTTAACATGTCATTTAAGTCCCTCAAGGAGTTTAGTGTTTCTGCAGAACGGCTGGGGTCATTTTGTAAGAGATGGATGTCTCGTGTGCAAAGGTCTGTAAACATTTCTGAAGGTTTATTTACATTTTTGGCTTTTGTTTTTTAAATTGTCTTGTGCTCTTTACAACAGCCATTCCTGCATGTTTTGCTACATAAATCTATCCCAACACCAGTAAACTGCCGTTTCAGGTTTTTGTTTTACATTTTTATCTGCAACAGGAATTGTTTGGGCCTCTGCTTGAGTAAGGAAAGCTTTATTTATTTTGAAGTATGGTTATTAATTGTCCCAAAGGAAAAAAACATAAATATCTAAACATGTCATTTGTTTTTTGTTTTAACCAACTATCAGTGATTTTAATTAAGCTGTTGTAAACTGAGAATCAATAGATTAAACCATCATTACAATCTTTACTTAAACAATTTTTATTTATAGTTTCACATGTTATTTAAATCCATTAGCTATTTTTAAAATTGGCCTATTGTAGAAGTCTTTTTGAAAATGTGTTGCTGTAATTGTTTTAGAACAGGAAGATTAGTAACTCCAGAGGATATCTGTTTCAAAGCGTTTATATTGTGATTGCTCTGTAATGGCTGACTGATAACCTCAAGTTATTTGGTTGGTGAAAAGTTAATTGAGTAGTTTTTTCTTGTGATAATATATATTTGTATATTTTGTTGTTGTTGCACTTTTAAAATGGGAGACCGAACAGCTGTCATTGAAATTTCTAATGCCAAATGGCTTCAGTGTTAGTTTGTTATTGAATCTAACTAAATCAACAATGTCCTTTCAGATTACCTATTAAAAATGTATACATTAATCATATATTTTATGGCCTATTACCCTATCGTTAACTGTGAAACATAATTCAAGCCTTCGTTTTTTTTCCTCAGCAACGGCAACAGCAACAAGATGAATGGGTCACTGGAGCATATGGACCAGCCGGACCCAGATGCGATCAAGATGTTTGTGGGACAAATTCCACGCTCCTGGACAGAAACTGAGTTAAAAGAGCTTTTTGAACCCTTTGGAGCAGTGTACCAGATCAACATTCTACGTGATCGCGCCCAGAATCCTCCTCAGAGCAAAGGTACGCTCATGGGTCCAGATAGACTTGTGCTGTGATTTCTTATGATACAGCTGGTAAATGCTGGGCTCAGCTTAGATTTGATCATGAGCTTGGGTTGTTTTTATGACAGTACTGCAGTCTTTGTTGCTATACTTTTTATTAATTAGAATAGCAATTTAGGAAATATAAAGGCAAGTAAATATAGACGGGTGAGACGAGGAAGCTAGAACCGGGACCATAGCGCCCTCATCCTGTTTTCTTTGCCCAATCACACCTGACTGGAATGTGGGCCGTTATTGGGCCTCTGTAGAGCTTGATGAATAGATCAAAGCTGTGTAACATTTAAAACAAAAATGAAGGACCGGAGATGCTGAAGACCAGACATTTAACAGCTATCAAGCTTTTGCACAGCTTGATGAGGCCTGCTGTGGCCGATGTGTTTAAGCCGGATAACACTGAAACCTTATGAGATGCCCACCCTGTGCATTGGATTTGAGAAAACGTATACATGTTGTATTTTAACTTTCTAAATCAAGGCATGTTAAAATAGTTTAATCTAAATGAAAGTAAGTTTTTATTCTGAAACCAAGTAATGTGTAATTTAATTATTCCAATGCTTTCAAATGCAGATATAGTTCAAACTATAGAGAAGGTCATCTCTGAGGTTTTTTGTCTCATCGGCCCCATTAAGACTTGCTTATGCAAAGTTAATGGTGCACATTCTTTTATTTTTTAATTTGGACCTTCTTTAAGTTTTCAAACAGTTTTTGACCCTCAGCATGTACAAAAACTCAATAAACCTTCAACACAACTCCAACTTTTCATAATCTGGTCTTGTTCTATTGGAGACTTCTGTGCTTTTTTTCAGCATTTATATCTAAAACCCCCAAAATAGTTGGGATCCTTTTAAAGTTGACCTATAGAGGCATAGCAATATGGCTGCAAAGTCTGACATCAGATCTTCAAAAATCAATGTTTATTATTAACAAATAAGGTGAACTGCATTTCCAGTGGATGGCAGCAATATTTGCTTGACCTTTGACCTTTTCTAAACATGCTACCATCTTGTAAAACTATAAAATGGTGCAGAGCAACGTCACACACAAGTGTTGTACAGCTTTCTGCTACAGCCTTATTCTTCATCGCAGATCACTTCCCCATTTATGGAGCCAAATACTTGAACAGTGTGTATCATAATGGTGAAGTTGCCAAGATTGCGTTGCACGTCTCAAAAACTCTGGGTGCAGCTGGCGGTCCAAGAGTTCAGGGCTATGAATGGTGGGGGGCCATCTTGCTGTGTTGGCAGCTTTTCTTTTTCCTGTGTTCATTTTTATGTCTGTGTTCTGCAATAAAAACGTTGCTGAGTGAACAGCTGAACACTGGTCGTCTGCCTCACAAGCAGTCATCCAGTCAAGCAAATCTTTATTTCAGAGGCAGCTTTGTGAAAAATCCAGGTTTATTTCACCTTTTGCTTACAAAACTGTCCTTGCAGCGCAAACAAACAAAACCTTTTCAGCCATGTGTCTGTCTAGGGAGAAATGCCACATCCACTGCTGCCTGCCATCAATTTTTTTTGGGAGCCTCAAACCTCTTTGCTGTCCTATCTTAGCCAAAAATGCACTTCTGAAGCTTCTTTTGAAATTCTCCATGAATCCAACCAATCAAACTCCTCAAACTGGGTGATAAATCATCAACTTAAATCGTCAACTTGATCTAGCATATATTTAGGGTGACATAGGATTATGTTTAGCAGGGAAATATATATAAAACAAACTGTTGCAATATCTGTATTGTTATAAAGACACATCGCACATGGTTTTTAGATGCTAGATAGGCAGTCTTGAATGAGACACTTTCTGGACAGAAAAAACAAAACAAAACAAGCATTAAGCATTAGTTACTGTTTTTCTCTAACCATATCAGTTTGAGGCTTAATGGATCTCTGCTTTATGAACCAGATTAATTTAGCATAGTCTTTAAAAGTTTAAGGTAAAAGTGAGTGTGTCTGCTTATTTCTCTGACATCTTCCAAGTTTTAACCAAGAACTTTTTCAACTTTCCAGTTCAGATTCTGTTCTTTCTGACAAATATATTTAAAAATATCATATTTCTTCCACACATTGAAATGCTAAATTACACCAAAGAGAGTACTAGATGCTAATCAAGAACCACTGGACATTCTCTCATATTTTAATTACCTGACTTGGAGCACAAGCACATAAAAAAATTGGCAATCGTGTTCTTGTCTTTGTCCTTGAATTTGTGTGAAAACCAAAAGCTTCCAAACCATAAAAATATTTTGCAGGAAGATTAATGATTTGTTTGTTTGTTGGTTTATATAATATTACGGATAATTAAATGTATCCAAGTTTTTATTAGTGGAATAAATTCTAGCTGTGGACTATGGATGTTCTTAGATAAATGCGCGTTTGCAGTTGCTGAACACATGCTACCATAGCTTCATACATGTTGTACATCAACGTTGTTCTCTCACAATTTTATTCGGGACAGATTTCAAACCTCAAAATTTTGCACAGCCAAACAGACATTTTTTATGTTTATAAAAGAGCATTTAAAGGGAGGCTATGTGTGCTAAAGGCATGCTAATGATGGCAGGCAGAACTCTGCAAAACAGCCGTTTGTTAAAACAGATTTAAAAATTAATAGAACGCTAAGAAATGGGTCCATGTTGTTGGTGTTGGCAGGTTTCTTATAGCTCCAAAAGCATTGCTTTTAAGTTGATACTTGACTTGTGTCAGTTTCCTTTTTGGAAGGGACTTTACTTTTTAAGAACTACACTTACCCGACATGCTGCATTCGCAGGCTGAAACTACGGTGCTTCATTTTTTTAATGCATTAAAATTTTATTACTATTAGAATTGAACGTGCTCTGGGTCACTCAGATGATGGTCCTTGACCAGATGTGGCCTGTGGGCCGCCATACTAATACCCAAGCTTTAGGCTGCTATTGGCTGGTAGGAGCATTTTGATAACTTAATAGTAAAGTGATGGCTGCTCTTTGGGGGACAGTAATCACATCGAGTGACAGTGTCATTATTCAGTTAAGTCATTACTAAAACATGTTATCATTCCTGGACCCTTTTACTGTGCTAGTTTTTACACATGAGGATAGAGATAAAAGATTGATTTAAAAAAAACAACTTAACAAGTCTAAATGTTTAATTTTTGATCATAATTTGACCCACATTTATGACCATATGTTTCTTACGACTACTTGAAGCCTGTTGATTTTTATTTTATTTAATTATTGTTTGGGACCTGATTTTTAGAGCTTCCAAGCATTAATGGATGGAACTGTATGCATCAATTTCCATTAAAAGGTTTTTATAAAGGCTCGTTAATAAAATGGTTGTATAACATTCAGGTGTTCAAAGCAGAATTTAGGGGGAAAAAAATAATTTGTATGTGAATATGCCCTTAACACTGCAGTTTATTAAGGATGGGGAGGCGATCAAAGGTCTTCTTAAAAGGTAGGAGCCCCCCCTTTCTTAGCTGTGATGGCCTATTGACACGTTAATTTGATGTTAATGTATTCGGATAAAAACCAGGCTTGATGCGAGCTGTCTGTAGTGGGTTAGTTTACGTTGAAACCATTTGATCACTTTTGCTGTTTCTTTAGATTGAGTTTTTTCTTAAAATACTTAATGGCTTGGTGATGTTTTTTTTAATTAGTTTTGCATTATTTTGTTCCTGGGTTTGTTAAAATTGTTGCCAATTCATTTACTTTTCCACAAAATTACGCAGGAAACATCGTATTTGTCGTTGCTTTTTTAGGCCATGAAAATATCTGATTATCACGCCTCTCTGGGTGTTTATTTAGCTCTGCTAAACCGTGGTCCGGGCTTAAGCAGCAGAGAAGAGTGCAGCTTGATGCACATTAGAGTTCAGCCTCCCTCCCGTCAGCGTGGGAGTGCCAGTAACAGAAGAATACAGACTATATAGGTCAGAGACTCTGCAGTGCTCCACTTCCCCAACCCAGTGAAACTGACAGGCCTGAACGCCATTGGCGGTCTGCTGGGGACGGAAGGATGAGAGGCTTTCTTTCCGCTTCGCTCTTTAGTTCTTGTATCCCCCTCCCCCATCGTCTCCCCGGTCTCCTCCTTCTCTCCCTTTTGTCTCCTTTGTGCCGTTATCGTGCCATATGTATAAATGTGTTTTTGAATTCCTATGTAATCTGGTGATATTCTGTTAAAAGTACTGAGTCTTGGGACGCGTTGACGCCTTTAGTGTCTATTGACACATTTCTAGCCACAGGCTCATCTCTGGCTTTGTCACATCCTGAAATCTCATTACTCCGTGTCTTAGCTGTAAACTACATGGTTGGTGCCAAGAATACCTCGTCACATGTTTCTCACATATAGGGGGGGGGGACTATATTTTCATCCACTCCTGCATCCATTTTGTTTTATAATGGCCGTTGGGGTGGGGGCTGCATTAAATGTCTCTATGTTCAGTGTTTTAATGTTTTGTTTCCTTCTCCCTTCCTTCTGTTTGTCCCTGTTCTCTGATTCTGCAGGATGCTGTTTTGTAACTTTTTATACAAGAAAAGCTGCACTGGAGGCCCAGAATGCACTGCACAACATAAAGACCTTAAGTGGGGTGAGTAAGCACAGCATGGGCTGCTTTTAGCTACATGAGCCCCCCTGCAACTACCATGCAGACTAGCCAATACTGAGCTCTTGGTTTACTGAGCTTCTGCCTGGCTCGTCATATTCCTTGGCTTCCATTATCACAAAAACCAGAGGAAAGGGTCTAAATTAAATTTTGCAAAGCTGACCCAACCATTAACGGAATGCAGGTGAAAATTTACCATGCTAAATCAAGAATATTTTGGTTTCTTTTCCAACACAACATAATCCCTTATTTTAGAAAATCTTTTATTTCCATGCTCTGTTCCTTTTCTGATATTTTACGTCTCCCATAACAGTGTCTAGATTTGAATCATTGTCTCATGAGGATCATTACCTTTATGAACCAATGTTCCTACTTTTTTGTCAAATTTTGAAGCATCTTTCTTAAAAAGAACGGTACATTTGTATTTTTTTTAAACAGTTTGCCAAAGCTTTTTAGAAAAGTGTATTAAATGTACTTGGCAACAACAGCTCTCCCCGGGCGTGCCTGTCCTGTGCAACATTTTTATATTCATCCAAAGTATGCCGTGTTGAAAGAGGTGTTTGAGTGAGAGGGAGCAGCCTGCTGCCGAATCAAAGTGCTTCACGCAACTTAGCAAAATAACATTAGGGGAAAAAAAGGAAATGTAACACTAAAGTTTTTATATTTAATGTGAAGAAACTAGTAATTGTACTAAAACTCTTTACCTACCTTATATTCTTCTTTTTTTTTTTACTTTTTCCAAAAACAAATTTTTAAAGACCATATTGAAGTCTCTCAAGGTGGCCGTCTTTCAAATCAAAAACTCCGCTATAAAAAAGGCAGTAGCTTGTTTAATCCCCAATGTCTGTTATGCCTGTAAATCACTCTAGTTGACTCTTTGGTCAATAAGAGCCTCCACTGGGAATTAAAACGGCATTCAAGTCTAGTTTAAGAGGAGTTGCTGTCACTGAGGTTACAGGTAAATATTGAACTGGATTGATAAATGAGCCTATCAGGTTGGCTATACAATTCAAGCTCTTTTTACTAGACGATCTGTCAACCAGACATTTCAAATTAAGTGTGGTTCAGCACCTCACTACCCAAATCCTTATCCTCTTCCCACTGTTTCTGGCATCCATTGCAGGTGACTGACTGCCTTGCATGCTAGGGGAAAAAGCTTGTTTCTCTTTTGGTTTTCTCTCCTTCTCTGCCTTCCTTTTCTTGGTCACCAATGCCAGCCAGTCCACACACTGAGAGGGCCATCTGTCTATTTTTCCTCTTTCAGGCCCTCAGAAAACACTTTTCAGACGTGGACTGTTCTGGTGTTTGACTACATTTTCTCTTTTACGTCCACACAGAATGTCAATTTTAAATAATTTCTTTTCTACTTCCGTTTAGGTTTCCTTTATTATATTAAGTCCCACAATGACAGATCAAGCAGCTTTTCAGTTTTTAATGGAACATGCTCAAGAAGGAGCTGCATGTTTATTCTAGTAAAATCAGGAGAAGGCTTCTTTCTGATTAGTTGGAGGACGAAGTGGCATCATTTCAACTTTACAGTGCATTTGAAAGCACTGCCAATGCAGCATGTCTGTTTATCTTGTTGCTAAATAATCACTGAGGAAATTATGGGTGTTGTAAAGCAAAATCAATAAGTTCAAATGGAAGTCTACACTTCTGCTGAAAGTGAAATGGGAGACCATGGAGTTTGCTCCATGCCTCCAGCTCTTATATGCCCCCCACCCCACCCCCTGAATCTGGCAGCAGAAAAGGCTGCTTGTCCTGCAGGTGGACAATGAAACAGGATGATTGCTGAAAAATGCAACAGTTTGTCTAAAAAAGCACTTGTGATAAGCATTTCTACCACATTTAGATATTGTATAAACTATTATTCATGCTTGCTTGTTTTCCTCCTCAGATGCATCACCCTATTCAGATGAAACCTGCTGATAGTGAGAAAACAACTGGTATGTGTTTCTGAATTTGAGTTTGGGATTAAGGAAAAATAAATGTTTTATTTAGAGAAATGTTTAAATATTTGAGAAAGGTACGACTTTGAAGCAAAATTACGGCAGAAATTCAGTTTTCTAAAATAAAATTTAATGTTAATGGTATTGAAAGAACATTTTTAAAGTTGGAGACGCATGAAAAACAAGAACATTGCAAATAAAAAACGTTCCTGAGAGTTTAAGAGTAAATAAGAATTGTTGAAGTACAAGGATGTAGTAGGGTGCCTAATTGTGTGACAGTTTTCTCCTTTTCTTCAGCGGTGGAAGACAGAAAACTCTTTATTGGAATGGTCTCAAAGAAGTACGGCGAGAACGAGGTCAGAATGATGTTCTCGTCCTTTGGACAGATCGAAGAGTGCCGAATTCTCCGGGGGCCAGACGGTCAGAGCAGAGGTGGGTGTGCTTTTAGCTTAAAAGTACTCCGTCAAAACCACCACTTTCAGACCAGCGGAGAAGACATTCTCATAAAGTATTCATACAAGTCCCTCCTTACTTGATTTAACCCTTTATGGGTACTGTCCACATATTTATTTTTAAGACAGTCTGCAGCCTTTTAGGAGAGAGAGGAGTCCTTTGACATGGAACTGGAAATTGATGAAAACTGGAAGAGTTGCATTTTTGTCATATTTAGCAGAAGGCAGTCATTTCCACAAGGTCTGCACACATCTGAGGGAAAAACCACACACACACACACACACAAACTGTATAGTTACAACAGTGTTTGTAGCCTGGTGATCATGTTCCAGCATGACATCCCATAACTGCACCTGAAATGTAATGCCTTCTTTTCACCACATTTTTGCAGCACTTTATAAGAAATAAAACTGTTATAAAAAATACAGTTGTTATCTAGGCAACTCAGAAACTGGGTTCCACTGTTTTTTAAAAGTGGTATTTTAGATGAAGGGTTTTATTTTGGTCAGTAACAAAAGAAAAACCTTTAACATTAGGATATATCACTTAAAATTACATTGCTGTAATTTTTTAATATAGATTACACATGTATCTGTTTTGTTATATCCCTTTTTTATGACCCAAGTAGTTGGTATGTTAGCAGAAGTGGGATGTATGAATGTAGAAATCAGTCCGTACAGCTTGTCAAAGCGTGCGCTCCTGCATGGCGGTGGGTCATAAAGGGTTGAGCCCCGTCACCCCCTCCCAAGTGCTTCGCCGTTTACCATCAGTCGCACCTTTTTCATCCCCATAGTGTGTCCCTTTATAACTGTGCCATTCATCCCCCACATCTCAAAGTGAGGGGCCGCTGCACTCGCTGTGCGACTCAGTTGGCTGTCGCCTTGGCAACTGCTAGCTGCTGGTGTTCGTAGGCTCAGCTGGCAGGCGACTGGGCTCTGCTCCTCCTGTACCACCTCCTCCATCACAAACGGCAAAAGGCTGGAATTAGCCAGTCACTGATTCTTCTGCATAAAGCACAAGTTAGCACTGAGTGCTGGAATGCAGTATCCTCCCCTAATGAGACAGTTGAGCCTTAATTTTGTGTTCTTCTGTACACGATGTTCCTACAATTAAGGAAGAAAATGGGCTTTTGTAGCCTTGGATGTTGGCAGGGCTTATTTATTTAGCTGATCTGTGTGTAGGTGTCTGCATTTTTATGTGTATATAATCATGTTGAGTGTTTCTCCATGACATCACCTTGTCAAGCCTCTCTTGGCTGCGAGTTATTGCGTCGATCATTGCGCTTATGTGACACGTGTTAATGTTCTCCTCGTTGTGTTCTTTCTCAATGTGCTAACCAGTAAGGGTGGTTCTGTGTGCTTGGAGTTGGCATTCTCTGTACTGTAATGTCCTTTTTTTGGGGATTCATAACGAGTTGTCCAATCCTTTTTTTGTCTTGTTTTGTTTCTTCTTGTCCCCTCCCTCTCCCCCCTCCCCTCTCCTATTGTCCCTCCCTCCCTCCCTCCCCTACAGGCTGTGCGTTTGTCACATTTGCTACCAGAGCAATGGCACAGAATGCAATCAAAACCATGCATCACTCTCAAACTATGGAGGTACTGTACCCCTTAGCACCTATTTCTCATTTCCCTTTTCCCCCCACTCATACATTTTGCTGCCCCCTTGTGTTGAAAGGATGACAAACACGATGGCATCAATTCTGCCGAGTTTCGGTCATGTACAGAACTAAATCTATTTGCCAACTGTTTTTAATATTTCAGATCTCACACCCTGAGCTGACATGACCCAAGACTTTATTTAACTGTATTTTTTGGTTAAAGTAACACGATTCTCTTTGTGAGTCTGTCTATCTTTCAAACACAAGGAAACAGACCCACTGCTTCAAATATAGGCTAACAAAAATAAATTGAGGCTACTGCTGCCATCCTATTAGATTTCTTCAAAAAACTGGGGCTGAGGTCCCAGATAACCAGTGGATTCTTTCTGCAAGTAGAGCAGCAATAATTGAACAGCTAGGTCAGAGGCTCCCAGTGAAGCATCAGACCAAATCTAATTAGAAAGCTCAACCAAACTAAACACTTTTTACAAGAGTAAATGTGGGCCCCCTCAGCGGGGGGGTCCACCTATTCTCCCCATATCACATCCTCCCTAATATTTAAGTCGCCATGGGAGGTGCTGCTGATGCAAAAGCCATTTGCCCAATCTAGCCTGGTCCTTGTCTGGCTTTTAACTCGCGGACTTCGGCACCGCATGCCTTGTCCATGCGTCTCTGAACAATATGTGATGTCTGTTTGCAAGGTTGTGTGTATTGTATTGCATTTTTCCCCTTATTGTCTACTGACATTCTCTTGTTAGAGTGTCTGTTTCTAAATGTTCATCTGTTCTGTGCTTTTTGTAAACAAAGTTCAGCTCCGCAGAGCGCTGAAAGGACTGTTTTTGCGCCATCTTCCCATGGCTCTCTTGGAATGTGGCCTGGCTCTGCTCTGCTCTGCTCTGCATGGCAGTTGTCCTCAATGTCATAGATTTGCTATGAATACAAACGGTCTTACAAAAATGCCCCCCTCCCCCTTCCTATTTTACTTCAAAAATACCTTGTAAAAAAACAAATCCTTTAATTAATGTTAGTGTGGTGGAAGTGGTTTCATCTGTATGTTTTGTTTCTTTTTTTTTTTTTGTCTTGGTGCTCCAGGGTTGTTCCTCCCCTTTGGTAGTGAAGTTTGCCGACACACAGAGGGATAAGGAGCAGCGGCGCTTGCAGCAGCAGCTGGTGCAACAGATTCAGCAGCTTAACAATGCCTCAACATGGGGAAACCTGGCTGGGCTGGGGACACTCACGCCACAGTATCTGGCTGTAAGTATTGCTCAAATGGACTGTGTAATTACACCTGTATCCCCATGTGGCTCACAGCCACTTTCTATAAACCATGTTCAGGTATGGAAAACTTAACAGCTACAAAAGCTGTGCAGCCTTAATTATTTATGGTTTGTTTTTAAAAGATATTTATCTTTTTCTTTAACTTCAGCCTAAACTATGAACTGGTTTTCTCTGCTCAGTCTAAAACAAACCTGTGACTTGAATGTGTATTTTCTAATTCTGACCAAAGGTTCATGTGACTTAAACAAGAACAAATGAGCGCTTTGTCTGATATAAAGACAAAAAAAGTTTATATTTGCAGTAGAATTCATTTTTGTTTAAAGGTAAATAGATTTGTTGTTCAACACAAATGAGATATTTTTAAAGGTAAAAAAAAACATTTTTCCTTTGCCCTGATAACCTGTAATCAATAAAAAAATGTATCTTTAATTTAGATTCCAAGTAGGCTGTTTTTTCATTGAAATTAAAAATCCTTTTGGCCTTTTTTTTTTTTCAAACTCTGCTTTTCTTTTATTGTTGTCAACAGTTGCTCCAACAGGCTACTTCCACCAGTAACCAAGGCAGTTTCAATAGCATACAGAGGCTAGGAGGTGAGTGTTTAGCCTCAATGTGAAACCACAGTTCGGTCAATATGAAAACATGTACTTCTCAAGCTAGCAACGCTGTGATTTTTATACAGTAACGCAAATATGTCTGCTGGTTTATCAACAAAGCAGTCAGTTCTGTGTGTCAGAATCCTCCATCAAATGTGAAGGGGTCTGATGAATAGGATGCAGTTATTTTTCTGCTCTTTATTTTGTGCAGCTACTTTGTTTTAGGATTGTGCTGAAATGTTAGGATAATATAAATTGCTCACATTGTCCTAAGTACAGCCATCATTGACAGAAGAAAACCGTTTCTGTTCCTTAAGTGAAATTCAAATTGACGCAATAAACAAAGGTTTTCCCGAACTGGATTTATCTGAGAATATAACCATAAACGTGGCTGATTATGACTTCTGTTTCTTTGCACTCTCAGCGGGTGTGAATCCTCTTCAGCTGCAGAACTTGGCGACGCTGGCTGCAGCTGCAGCTGCAGCCCAGAGTTCTGCCAGCCCAGCATCAACCAGTGCACTCTCTACAAACAGTGGAGCCCTCGGGGCTTTGGCCAGTCCAGGTGTGGGTTTTGTTCTCTCCCGTCTTTATCTTTGGATGAACTGGATGATTGTGTTTTTGTCTGGTTTCTTCTTATATATTAAATGACACTTTTTTTGTTTTGTTTTTAATGAAATCAGCCATACAGAAAATATTGCAAGTTTTTGGCAGCTTCATTTATGAAAACTTTTTTTTTTTTTTAAGTAGAATTGATGAATTGCCTTGTTTTTGGCAGCTGGCTCAACAGCAGGGACCAGCGCTGCCATGAACACTCTGGCATCTCTCGGTACACTACAGGGTCTAACTGGGAACTCTGTGGGCCTCAACAACCTTAATGCTCTAACCAGCAGCGTCAGTGGTAAGAAAAAAGCGCTTTCTAGTTGGCTGTAATTCAGACCCTTAATTAAAATGCAACAAAGTCCTCGAAGTCAGTAAGCAACATTGCAGACATTGTACTTTTAAAGTGTCGATTTAAAACCATTTTTTATTAGTCTAAAGGCTGTAATATTTCTATGTCTGTGGTCACGTGAGCTTTCCAAAAAACAATTGGTTTAGAAACTGAAAAGCGTTTTTTTTTTAGTTTTTTATGGATTACAGCCTTAGTCACAACTGCCCTATGGTTGATTAATGGGTAAATTTGTACGGCGCACGCAGTTGAGCTGCATGAAATATCAAGGTCATAGGTCATTTTTTTTCTATGGGTATGCTGTGAGCGATAGCAATTGATCTAAAAAATGAAAAAAATCTCCTGTTCTTTATTCTATTAAGCTCCAGAGTTTCTAGAGGTTCCAAAATCTTGACCAGAAAGCTCTTTTGGCACTACAGGTATGGGGGCTATGAATGGTGGCTTGGGAGCCTCAATGGCTAACGGGTCAGCTGCCAGCTCCATGGACGCTCTGACGCAGGCCTACTCAGGGATGCAGCAGTACACAGCCTCTGCCCTGCCCTCACTTTACAGCCAGACTCTCATACAGCAGAGCATAGCTGGCAGCCAGAAAGAAGGTGAGCAGATGCCTAGCACACACACCCAGCTCACAAATGTCAGATAACTTTTATACCAGCATGTTGGATTTGTGAGTCCAAGCCCGTTTGTAACTTAAGCCCCTGGTTCTCTTCACAAATGGAGTAGGGCCAGAGGGCGCCAATCTTTTCATCTACCACCTGCCGCAGGAGTTCGGGGACCAAGACCTTCTGCAGATGTTCATGCCTTTTGGAAATGTGGTCTCTGCCAAAGTCTTCATTGACAAACAGACCAATCTGAGCAAGTGCTTTGGTGAGGAGCTCAGTAAATTTCTAAGCCATTACAGATGTATGGCATGCTGCGCCGCACTTTTGTTTTGAAAAATCTGCATTCAGTAGACTCAAGTCTTTGTTACAGAAATGTGCATAGCCCATGTGCATTGATGAAGTGACAAAAGATCTTTTAGTTAACAAAATAAGTGAACAAGAACGGACATTTTATCTGGAAAGGCACTAATTTTGCTACATTTTGGAACTTTCCTGGACTTCTACTTCCATCTGTTGACTTTTATATTTAAAGAATGGCTTTAATTCAAATAGTCTGCTAATTGGGATGAAGGTTTTCTCAAATATCTGTAGAAACTGAATTTAATTGGAAAGTCTCATAAAATTGCAGCACAAGCATTTTTTTCTACTCAGATTTTCCTGATTTCCTTGGGGTTTGATGTTTGTTATTTCTGAGTGACGGTCGCTGTGTTTCTGTGCGTAACGCACGCTTCTGCCTCCGTTCTCAGGGTTCGTCAGCTACGACAATCCTGTGTCTGCGCAGGCTGCCATCCAGGCCATGAATGGTTTCCAGATCGGCATGAAGAGGTTGAAGGTTCAGCTGAAACGCTCCAAGAACGACAGCAAACCCTACTGATCCTCACCAGGGGTCTCCCCCTTCCCAGCTCTAATGCTAGCACTGCTAGGGTAAGTTCACCCTCCAGCCAAGGTCACCACAGCAGAGACTAAGCGGGGTAAAGGAAAACAGCACACCCCAGGAGGGACACTTACCCTTTTCCACACACACAAAAAAAATGAATTAAATTAAAAAAAGAGGTGAAAAAAGTTTGCAATGATCCTTCTGCATTTTGCTGTATTTCATTCCTGCAGTTTTGTCATGTACTTTGAGTCTGAGAAAATATTTTAATGTATATGATTATTTATGACTATCACTGGAGTCAGTGTTCGCTGAAGGTATTGGTGTCTTGTATTTAGTAGAGAACATCCGGTTTGCCGCCTCATTGCCTTCAGGTCAAACGAGACAGGTTGATTTAGCATCAGTTGTATTTAAAGGTCTAAAGCGGCGTTGACCCCGAAGCCCAGAGCTTCAACCTGCATTTGGCTTTTTACGTTGTCCGTCATTTGTTGATCGTTAATGTGAAAATGCTGCAGTCTTGGTGTGTTCAGTCTTTCATCGCCTTACCTCTCCTCTGCCCCCCCCTCCCCCACCGCTCACTCTATTATCCCAGTTGTGTTGAGCTAGGCTGCCTCCCTTCCTCTGTTAACATCCAGTCATTCCATCCATCCAAGTCTCCCACAAAGGGCTGGCTTTAGATGGATCTCTTTGGGTGCCAAGTGTACAGTATGTGCATGTCAGTCTGCCATATGTCCTGGTGGTGTCACTTCCTTAAATCTGTGTATTGTTTTTGTGTATCGGAAGGGGGGGGGGGGGGGGGCGCGTTTGTTGACTCTTGTCTTACTCTGTGTGGTGATTAGTGTTACTTTTGTTTTGTTTTTTTGTGCCTCATGGCTAAACGATTCTTGTGCCGTACCCCTAACTTTCTCTTCTCTCTGTTCTGTCTCTCCTCTCTTCGTGTTTTTGTTCCTCTTTTCTTTTGTTGCTTTTTTAGAACAAATCTCCATGCCTGTTTGCTCATCATTAGCCTAGCATGTCTTCATGATGTTAAAAGCCAAGCCAACTCCCCCCCTTCCCGGCCTCATCATCCCACCATTGTCTGTGATGTCTCTCTAAGCTCGCCTGACCAATACCTGGCCACCCACTGACCCTGACCTTAGCTCGACCTGATTTTTCTGCATGTAAATTCATTCGTTTTCTTGTTTTTTGCTTTTTGTGAGGAAATGTGACTGGCGCAGAGGTCAAGCAATCAATGTGAAAACTGCTTGGAATTCATTTAAGAGAGCTTGTTTTCTGTTTTGTTTTGCAAATGTTTTAAGAACCTGTGGAATTTCTTATTTTTAATTTAGCTTTGTTATTTTGTTTTAATGTTTTTCTTTTTACCTCTCAGTAAAGTTTCACTTGAAAGTTAAATACAGGGATTGGCACACAGCTGTGCTATTTGGTGCCATTAGCAATATGTTGGCTTCTTTAAAAAGAAAAAAGGAAAAAGAGAAAAAAAACAAAACAAAGACAGACCACTTTCCAACATTTTTCAAAGTGACCAGGAAAATCCCTCTCAGTGATCTGTGTTGATCTCTACATTACGTGGGCTATGTGAAGACTAAACCAGTATTTTTTCTTTAAATTGTTTTTTTTTTTTTTTTTTACAAATTGCAAAATTCTCCAGTGTGTTTCCTCATTTTTCCTTTTAGACTGATGGCACAATAAAAGGTACATTTCCTCTTTGAAGAGAAATGTTTACCTACATGAGTCAACTTTTTTAGAACTGATTCACAAATAGACAATCTGTGGTTTAAATGCACATTTAGATTACCTATATTTTATATCATTGAATCTATAGAGGTTTAACTAACAGAACCCAGGCACAACTTTGGGTTTTTTTTGTAGACTTTATGTTGTAACGTCATCTGTGTTGGGAAAGGGGGCGGGGGGTCTTTAGTTTGACATTTTTAGAGAGGTCTCAAGCTGTTTAATTTCTAAATACCTTAAACAATGGAAAACAATCCTCTACCATGATTGTTTTTTTGTTTTTCAAATTTTGACTTTTGATCAAATAAAAAACACAAAAGATCCCATTTTTGAATGCAAATGATTTTCCTGTGTTAAAGAAGTATTTAGCTTCTACGGTACGCGTTAACTTGCTGTGACTAATTTAAAACGTCTCACTTTGGGTTCGTTGCCTCATGATGAAAGACGATTTACATTGTGAATCCTGTAGATGCTAGAACTCTGTCATTGAAGTGCTCACGTGTCAAATCCTGTTTTTATTTTGTCTGTGTGTTTGGTTTGGTTTAGGGATGTAACCATTTTTTTCTTTCACGTAGATAGAAATGCATATGCAGCAACACAAACACTTGCAGTGGTTGCAATTGTGGGAGCCCCTGAAGAAGAGATCACACACTGTAGGTCTGCATGTTTTTCACACACATTTGCTTTCTTTTTAAGTCTTTCTTTTATTTTTCTCGAAGTGACTTCCTGCGTCAATTGTACACATCACATCGAAATGACTAAATCCACCACAGTTGTGTTGGTTTACGAGTACATTCCATTATTCAGCACAAAAGTTTACACGGTTTTTAGCAGGGTGGTATTTTCTCCACCATGCGACTTGTTTGTGTGACGACCCTGTTAAAATACCCACTTCACCCACAACCAAGGGTTCCTAGAAACTGCTCACCTGGTGGCGCTAAAGAGTTGTAAACTCAGGGTGTATGTGTTTTCTAGTTTTTTGTTTGTGTGTGAAGCCATTCTCATACAACTAAACCAATTTTTGCAGTTTTACACCCATATTCATCTTTTTTATTTTTATTTTTTATTTGTGCTGTTCTCTTAAAATCCATAGTTTGGAAGAAAAAAAAATATAAAGGTACCAAATTTGAAACATTACTGGAGGAAAATATTAGTTTTGTAAAGAGTTAAGCACAATTTGTGGGAGCGAATCAGTTGCGGATTGTGGCGTGCGTGGTTTTGATCCCGGACTTTTCAAGGTACCACAAGATTTCTCTTTTAATGTGGGCATGTGCTTTTTACAGTGTTTTTTCTATCAAAATGCAATACAATATTCAAAGTGCCATATATATAAATATATACGTCTAGAAACTGCCTACACATTCTTATTAGGCCTTTGTTTAGAGATTGCTGCAGTAAATTTTTTTTCCTTACATTTTTCTTAATTTTGTTGGGTCTGTAAATGCCAATGTCATGAAAGCTCTTGTCAACTGCTAATGTCCCCTTTCTCCCCCTAATTGTGTTGAGTTATTGGTAAATGTGTAATGTGATGTACTCCATTTGAACAGTTGGTTTTAAAATACTTGTAGATAAACAATAAACTTCCCTATATATTTGAAGGTTAAATGTCTCTCTTAGTGAGTGCACACGCGTGTACTGTAGGTCTTCTCTTGTTTTTTTGAACCAAATTTTGGGTGTCCCGTGAAGATCTGGTGGGGTGGGGTGCAAACACAATTGCAGGTGTAAATGAAAACGGCTCATGGTGAGGTTGAAACTAAGAACTAAAAGCACAATGTACAGTCCTGGCAGGAAGGCGCACTCACTTCAGGGGCTTCCATCACAATCCGCTCTAACAATCACTTAGTGTAGTTCCTCACACTCTGAAGTGCTATTTTTGACAGTGTGGTAGCTTTGCATCTCTATATATTGTCTTGATCTGAACTAAAAAAAATAACGACTTTATTTCTTGTCAGATAATCAGTAGGACTTTTGTTTTTATGTTTCACCAATAATTAAGTAGATGTTTTGTCTTAAGGAAAGCCAAAGTGAGTGCATCTTGATGTGATCTGTATTCTATATGGCCTACAAAATCTGTTTTAGTCTGGGTGGAGTTAGAATAAAAACATACACAGGCTCTCAAATTTCTACAACTTGTTGTTCATATGTATTTTGTACCAGTGAAGCTTTTTATATCCAAAACTAAAGGAAAACGAACACAAAAAGAGGTTTAGAAAAATTTAGTCCTCGCCTTCAGTAGTTCTTTGCTTTAGCCTGTTGTTGGCATCAGCTTTTTTCTTTTGCTTTTACCTCTAAAAGATGCCTGATTTTGATTTGAATTTCCGTTGGATCTCCACGTGTTCCTTACTTAGTTGATCAGTTTTGGGGAGGGTTGGGATCCTCTAAATTGTGGTAAGTTACATGTTGGTATTTGTGCTCGCCACTTGATTTAAATGGTCATGAATCTTTACAACCTGTGTGGAAAATTGTCTTAGTGTTAAGGTTAATTTAGTTTGAGCCTTGTTCCCTTTTTATTTTTAAATTTCCCAGTTTGAGGTTTTCTGTTGTTTTTTTTCCTCCTCCCATAAGTGTGTAGCTAAATGGCTGTGTTCTTTTTGGTCAATGTTTGTGTGGTGTGTGTGGTTTATTTCTTTCTTTTGCCTCTGTCTCCAAATTAAACCATTTCCCCTAAAATAAATTGTGTTGTTGTGCGTTTGTCCAGTGTTGTAAACACGATTTACAGACCCCCCACCCCCCATGTGTCTTTGTTTGGCGTCTTTTTGCAATATAGTCTTTAGAAAAAAAACATCTGGAAGGTTCTGAATTGCCAGGAACTAGGTTTTTCAAAAAACTTTCAAAATAGAGCCGGTCAATACAAACATGGAGGGAAATAAATCATACTTTAAAGGTTGATATGGTTCAATGTGAGTTTGTTGGTAAAAGAGTTAAATGAGGTCATTTCCATGTAGTTTTAATAAATTTAGACTCAATTCCTGCCCTCAAGTTGAACCTTTTTACAAAATAATTCTCCTTAATTACAAAAATTATTTTTCTGTTTTTGCAGTTAACCTAATTTTCAAACTCTCAATAATTCATACTTTATAAAACTTTAAATACAGCATTAAACAAAAGTCCGCTGGATTAACTGCAGAAACATCTGTGTGAAACAGAGCAGATGTTGCAGGAAGAGTCATGTTGGAAACCAAAGGAGATATTTTGAAGAGTTTTCTTTGTTGAGATGAGAACATATTTATATGAATTTGATAAGTGATCAGGATGTTTTCTGTGAACTGTGTACTAAATAATAATGCAGACATGTCTTTTATTATAGTGTTTGTGGGGGGCTGGAAGCAAGTCATTGGGATGGTTAAAGAAAGGCAGAATATCATTTATTTTCTGTGGAAAACCATCCAAACTCCAGCACTGGAGTCACAGCATCACCTTGTGGGCCTGGTTTGTTTCTGCAATAATGAGGGGATAAAAGATGGTAAAATTTTAAGCACAAAGAAAATGAGCTTGGGCTAAAAGAACAATAGGAAAGTTTACATCATCTTTGAAAATCTATAAAAATGTTCTGGATGCTGCAGGGATAATCTGTGTGCTGAAGACTGCAGGTGATCTTGGAAGCCTTTGCAGGTCCGTTCAAAGGAGCTCATTTCCACCGATGGTGACTGGAAGACTTCCCAGGAGTTCAAATCAAGCTAAACTGTTCCCTCCCAATAATAATGATAGAAATGTTGACAAACCTTTACCAAATAAAAAAAAATCTTTATTTGCTTTTGGTGTGCTTTGTTAAATTCAGTGTTGACAAAACGTCCCAAATTAACCCCTATTAACGCCATCAGGTGAGTTCAGCCAGTTGGAAGTAGAGACACCTGAACCCACCAAACAGGAGGAAGCAGGACAGGAAGTGCTGCAAAATAGAAAGTGTGGTTTGAGCAGTGCCTGGACTTCATATTTTACCAGATCTCCTATTTTAATTTATATCTTCCCTCTAGCTTTAGAAAAAACATACTCTGGCGCAGCACCGTGACATCCCTTCCTCCCACTGATCACACCCTGATGTTGGATGGAATGCTGTTCTTTGTCCAGCTGGTACCCGTTTATCAGTATGTGGAGGAAAACAAAATCTCTACATGACATTCGATGGCAACATAAAAATAGCTTGTGGCATCAGAAGACAAAATGTTAAGTTTTATCTCATAACCTCTACAGATTTGGCACCATGAAAAACATGTATTGCCAAGAGTTATCATAAAAACATTCTAATAAACACATTGCTTTGCTGAATTTAACTGTGACATACATCCACCAGCTTGTGACAACAAATCAGGCGAAAGTATGTCTCTTTTCTAAAAAAAAAAACACCAGAAGAATAAAAAACTCACCGGGTTTTGTTATTGGATATGAATTATTTAAAAGAAATATTTCTTGGAACGCCCGTTCTTGTTATTGTACTCTTAAAAGCATCAACCAATCAGCTGTCGATGCGGCAATTCCTCCCTCCACGCCCCTCCCCCAACGGCAGTATGGCCGCCGTCCTCGGCTGCTCACTCCCGCGGTCACATGCGAGATTAAAGGGTTTGCCGCTCCAACATGTCCGCCGTGCTTCTGAAAGCCTCGCTGTGCAGAATACCCCCGCGCGTGGCTCGAAACGCTTTCGCCTGCGCTTATCACACCGAGAGGGGGGTGTACGGATACCGGCCGAAGCGGACCGGCGGGGACTCGGAGCCGCTCCGCGAGCGCCTCTCCGCGCTCAACCAAGGTCAGTGAAGGGTTAAGTGACAGCATGGAGCCGCTAGCAGCGCGTGCTGGTTAACGCGAATGACAGCGAGGGCTGCGCCGCGTGCCCCTTAGAAGTTCAAATCTAGTTCCATTGATCCGCGCGCTCGCTGAAGTTCCTGTGAACGTTTGTGCTCAGATCATGGGCTCGCTCGGCTGGTGGAGGCGTACCGAACACACGGACACAAAGCAGCGAAAATTAACCCCTTACTGCCCGACAAGCCCGTGGCTGACACGGTCCCGGAGATCAACATGCTGACCGACAGCGTGACGGGGACACTCCAAACCTCCGGTAAGAAGGAACACACGCACGCACGCGCTTCCATGACATCACAGATGGGTACTGACAACTTACACCTAAGGAACTTTTAGTAAAAAAAACATACTCCTAGCAGTACATACCCGTACCTTTACTTGAGTAGGTTAATAAACAAAAGTAGGATAATCTTTATTTTCCACTATTGGCTATAAATAGAAAAAAATATATATTTTATAAACAAACATAGATTTTAGGGATGCAAATAATCAGTGTTGGTAGATAATTGAATGGCGATGTAATAATCAAAGCATAACTACACATTTCTGTCAGGTTTTACTAGTTTTCCCTTATAACTTTCTAACTAACTAAGAGGAAATCGGTTCCCAGAAAATATTCCAAGTGCCATGTTTTGTAAATTGTTTATGTTCGTATTTTCTCCCTTTAAAGTCCCTCTCCGATCACCTTTTGATCCATTCTAAAAACGTTCCCACTGGTCTTTTAATTATGATCATTTTTAGTCCAAATCGGCATAAAAGTGTCGTTTTCTAGGACATCGTTTCTGCAGGAGTTCATCAAAAATGAACCTCCGAGTTGTGGGTGGTACTATTGGTGAAGGGTGAGCACCCCCCCTTCCTGTCACATCTGTTCACACTCTCCTGCTAGCTTACAGCCCAACCTAACATTACCCGTGCAACAGAAATTGTGAGCAGTATTGGAGCTTTCCAGCTGTACAGTTTTTAGCCAGGTGCCAGCTCAGACGAGGAAAATGAAGACGCACATGGATCTCGTCATCTACAAGTAGATTCATCAGAATTTGGGATGGGCCGATATTTCCCCTGCAACTGTGGCCGATAGCCAATATTTGCAGACACAAATACTTCAGTGTCTACAGCAACACAAATGTAGATTTCCTTTTTGTTTCTGTATTAGAAATGCACAACTTGTCTTTTACTGGACGTTCACATTGTACTTGACCTTTTAACAAACAGCAAAGGATCTCAAAGGAACAAGTTTCACTTTAAAACTTTCATATAAATATATCTGTAAACATTTATTGACTATTAGACATAACTGTAAACCATAAGCTCCCCATTGCCAGGGATGTATAGGAAGAACATGTATCCCTATCAAAAATAACATTTACCTCAAAACAGTCAATTACTGACTATGACTGTAAACATCAGCTTCCCAATCTATTAGGAACAAGTATACATTTTAAAAATAAGTGTTTCTTAAAACTGTCATAAGAATATCAGTAGATTTTTTTTAAATCTCAGACCGATACAGATAAAGTCAAATTATGCAAATATCGTCCGATATCGATACTGGCACCAATATATCGGCCGACCCTGATCAGAATGGAGCAGAGGGGGGAGCCTGCTGTTGTATTTTCTGCATCACAAATAAACTCTTTCTCCAGCTGCATTTTTCTCTGCTCCTGATTCACAACAATCTGAATGAAGAAACACTCAGAAATGTAATATTGAGTTTAATGTTCTTAATAAATGTCCTCCATCATGAGAAAAATGCCAGAAGAACATGTTAAAAAACACCAACAACTGTTTTATCAGAGTGGGTTTCCTGAAATACCTTACATTTGTTGATTATTCCTCTGTTTTCTCTTTAATTTTTTTAAACAATCAGTGAGTGAGATGTTTCAACTGTTACTCTGTACTTGTAGCATTACTTCACCTCCTGTTTTTTCATTTTTTTACGTTGAGTCATTTTTGGATTCTTTATGCATCTCTGCTGATTAATGTTTACCGAACTACACAAACTCCAAATGCAGAAGCAAAGTTGGGACCATAAGGACAGAAAACAGAAAGCAGCTTTTCCTGCTAATCAACCCAGAATGGTGGTGGAAAATCCACTCTGATGAAAATGGTGTTTTTTAGTGTTTTCTACTTGTTTTTGTGGCATTTTACTCGATCTCTGAGGCTCCGCCTTGTGCTCCGTGTGAGCGCCGCCCATTTCATGACAGAGAGTCGACCTCGGCAGCGTGTCTCCGTTTCGCCCACAAAAACAAACAACATGCGAACTTTTGGAAAGATGGATCTGCATAGTGTGCTTATAAAATGAAAGCGTTTTTTGCTGATCACCGCCACCTTTACTTGGAAAGTGTGTGTGTGTGTGTGTGTGTGGGTGTGTGTGTGTGTGTGTGTTAGCCTGGGGGCGGTGCTGGCAGCACAGACTCTTCCTGGAAGGGGCTGTTCCTCACTTTGTGACATCACAATGTGAGAACCCTCGTTTTCGTGGGTTGGGAGGGGCTGGGTTTTAGAGGAATACTCAGAAATGTGTGAATGGATCAAAATACTGCTTTGAAAGTCATTTATATTGAGGAATGAACAATAAAATACACCGCAAAAGCTCTGATAAAGTTGGTTTTGATTGATAAAGTTCCTTTAATGCAACCGTTAAACATTTTCACTTGACACCATTCATATGGTGAAAACCAGTTTGGATTGAAAATAGTAAAAACGAGTGGATGTTAGATTGATTTTGGACTGTGCATCCGATCATCATGACTTGTTGAGCCAAAGGTGTGGTGAACTCATCCAGTTTGCCTCCAAAGGTCTGCGGCACTTTGGAAAGTCTCAGGCTTTAGCGGAGGAGGTGCGGGCCTACCTGGAGAAGGCGTACTGTGGTCCCATGTCGGTGGAGACCGGCCAGCTGAGCAGCCTGGAGGAGAAGGAGTGGTTCTCAGATCGCTTTGAGGAGCTCAAGAGCATGACCTTTAGTCCAGAGGAGAGGCGGCAGCTGGCCAAGATCATGCTCGAGTCTCAGGTACCAAATTATTCCTTTGAAGAACCAAAAAAAAAAAAAAAAAAATCGAAGGAAGCATCAGTTTTAATGAAGCAAACTTCATCTGCAGGAATTTGACCACTTTTTGGCCACCAAGTTTGCCACTGTGAAGCGCTACGGAGGAGAAGGAGCAGAGAGCATGATGGGGTTTTTTCACGAACTTTTCCAGCAGGCAGCTAAAAGCGGAGTCACAGACGTTGTCCTGGGCATGCCTCACAGAGGCCGACTCAACCTGCTGACAGGCCTGCTGAGGTTCCCGCCAGAGGTCAGACGGCAGCAGTTCATACGTTTGAATTATTTACGTTGAAATCAGTTGCTAAAAGCAAAGGAAGCTGTTTCTTTAAGTCCATTTTACTCTTTAGCTCATGTTCAGAAAGATGCGTGGCCTCAGCGAGTTTCCTGAGACCTCGCCGGCCATCGGGGACGTCCTCTCCCATCTCACCTCCTCGGTGGAGTTGGATTTCGGAGCAGAGCGCCCGCTTCACGTTACCATGCTACCCAACCCGTCTCATCTGGAGGCCATCAACCCCGTGGCTCAGGGGAAAACCAGAGCCAGGCAGCAGCTCAGAAAAGAAGGAGACTATTCACCTGAAGACGACGCCCAGCCAGGAGACCAGGTCGTCTGTCTGCAGGTGCTCTGACCAAACTTTTAATGAAATCAGTTTTGTTGCCAGATGTGCAGAACTAAAAGGACCTCAAATAGAAACAAGCAGGCCCTCCACCTTTTAAATAGTGAAATCTACAAAACGTAAAAATCCTTTGAGTGCCCGTACCGGCCCGTCTGTCACTCAGTCCAGTTCTAATATACAGTCGATGTTCTTTATATGTTCTCAGCGATTTGGTTTAACAATAAATCTCCTTCCTCCTCGGCTGGGAAACTGATTCTAACATTTAACTGCATTTTTCTACCAGGAAAATCGCTATTTTTGGGAAAAACAAACACCTGTTCCATCAAAATCAGGATGTCACTTCCTCTAGTTTGTGTTGTGAGGTTTTCTTTCATCCTCTGCACAGGTCCACGGTGATGGGTCTTTTACGGGTCAGGGGATTGTTCCGGAGACTCTTACCCTCTCGAACCTTCCTCACTATAGAGTCGGAGGAAGCATACACCTCATAGTGAACAACCAAGTGGGTTATACCACTCCATCAGACAGGGGGAGGTCCTCTTTGTACTGCAGTGATGTTGGTACGTGCAGCTCTTCAGTCGCCTCTGCTGGATCCGTTCGTGTTTGAACCCGGAGTCTTTGACTGGTGCAGGAAAGATGGTGAACTGTGCCGTGATCCACGTCAACGGTGACCACGCAGAGGAGGTGCTGCGAGCCACTCGGCTGGCTGTGGACTACCAGCGGCGCTACAGGAAGGACGTCATCCTGGACCTGATCTGCTACCGTCAGTGGGGCCACAATGAGCTGGATGAGCCTTTCTTCACCAACCCGGCCATGTACAAGATCATTCGGTTAGTTCCACTCCTTTAATGATGCTACTACCAACTTTTGTCCAGGGAGTGCCTCGCCTTCCCGCAGCTGGGATAGGCTCCAGCAACTCCATGATCCCTAAAGGAGGTTGGAAAATTAATGGATAATTTTTACCAACTATAATACGTATTTTTCTGACGTATTTTGAGTATTTATCTCTTTGGAGCCCCTGACTTCTGTCCTCAAATTGGATTCAAACCTGGAAATGCCAAATGTTGCAGTTCCATTGAAAACCACAGGAGGCAGTGTACGGACCCCAATGTGCAACGCGAAGTTAAGTTTTCAAGATTTTTGTAATATCTTCAATTTCATATTATTACATTTTTGTTTGAAATGTCAACTATGATTAAAACATTATTGTTTTTTTTCTTAATTTTGTAAACTGAACTTCAGTCTAATTGTTTTTATGTATAAAGTAGTTTCATAGTTTCACTTTGACAATAAGGACCTTCACAAACACTTTACCCTGAAGATTTCTTGACTTTTGGTTACATTTTTTTTAGTCCAACATTATTGCGCATTTCAGACTGATAATTACATCACCTAAAGTGTAATTTTGACTATTTTCATGACCATAGGGTGCAGTTTCAGTTAAGGGTGCTTTTTCTGTATTTAACACATACAAAAGGCGCACCGGCTTTTAAGGTGCAGGCATTTTAAAGCATACCAGTAAATCATGCATTCTAGTGTGTGTTTTTAAAAAGGCAGCGGGAGCAAGACTGAGTTGGATTTTTTCAGTCATCAATCAGCATCCAAAAGTCCTCATCTTCTGTATCTGAAATGAACAGCCGGGCTAAATTCTATCAAACACGCCAGCTTCCCGTTCGTCTTTGTCAGATTCGTCTCGTTGGGGTGCGGCTCCTCATTAAGCACGCCGGCTTTTGCAAAAGCTCGAAAAACAGTGCAAGCGGACATGTGCTGAACCTTTCCTGCTTTGTTCTCTGACCGTGGTCGGAGGAGGCAGAGGAGATCTTCTCACAGAGGCTAAAGGTTGATCTTCCTCCGGGGTTCACCCCCCTTGTTTGGACCCTCAGAACCTCCAGAGCGTGTTAAGCCAAAGAACCAGTCTCAGTTCTTTTAGAGCAGGGGTGTCAAACTCATTTTCTGCTCCTGATCCTACACCTGGCTGTGGATCCTGTTTCCGGCTCGACTCGCACCCCCGACTGTCCCCCAAACTCCGGCTGGATGAAGCTCGTCTGGTGGACTTTAAATATGTAGTTGTAGAGTTAGATAAGTTAATTCTTCTCTAAATGTTGTGGTAAATGGCCTGTCTGTCCTGGGGGAGGATCCCTCCTTCATGTGGGCACCCCTGAGGTTTATTCGTTGTTTTCTGAATCTGTTTTTAGGAGTTTTTCCTTACCGCGAAGGGGGGTCTAAGGGTAGGGATGACCGTTCAGTTTTGTCTGTTTAGTTTGTTTATTATAGTAGGAGCCGGTTTAGCTCGTGCTGGTTTGCGGCGCCTTCCGTCCGTTCCCTTCTCTGCTTCTGTGCCGGTCCCAAGCCCGGTTAAATTGAGAGGGTTACGTCAGGAAGGGCATCCGGCGTAAAAACATTGCCAAGGTAATCATGCGACTCATCCTCGACGGAGAGGTTGTTTCGCTGTGGCGACCCCTGATGGGTAAAGCCGAAAGAGAAAGAAGAGTTAGTTCATGAGTGTATTCATGATCCTTTTGATTTTATGTTCAACTTTTTGTTGTGAATTTGGGCTAAACAAATAAAATTGAATTGAATTGAATTGAATTAGATTGAATTTTCACAGAGGGCCACATCAGTATAGTGGTTATCCACAAAGGGCCAGATATAACTTCTACATGTAACTAAACGTTATGACAAATAAATGTAAGTACTCCTTAATGTTAAATAACTCATTTATTTATTTATTATAATTTTTTTAATTGATAAATACAGTTGCATAGACAACACATATTTACTTGTTACTCTAGCATAAATCCTTTTAGATTTGATTCTGTCAGGTTAGGTTATACGGACAGTCTTTAAGCACTAATGTCTAGTTGCCCAATCCGATATTTTAAGTCCAATTCCCCCCAAATATGAATAAATACACACCTATTTTTTATTTTAAGAAATGACAAACTTTGATGCTCTCGCGGGCCACATAAAATGACATGGCGGGCCACATTTGGCCCGCGGGCCTTGGGTTTGACACGTGTTTTAGAGGAACTTACTTTATTACTTTTCTCAACTCCAAAACGACGACTGACTGCGTGTGTGGACACTCCCCCCCTCCCTTCCTGCACCACGCAAGCTCAGACACACCGGTTTTATCACACACACTCATACACAGTAGCCCAAGCATCTACAATCCATTCCCAAATTGAGGCGTCACTCGCCCGGCGCTGCCTCCCAGTCTTAGTAAAAGTGTGACAGCTTGCAGTTTCAGCTGTGCTTCATAAGTGTGTCTCTTTGAAGGCGGCATTTTCAGAGGTTCCAAAACCATGTTGTTCTGCATAATGCACATACATAGTCCTCACTTCCCTCCTTACAGTTCTCATGCTGTCCTCTCCTACGTCCTCTAAGTCACACAACAACACATTAGGCACACCGCACCATAGGGCCCACCGTACATTTGGGAGAAAATGTGAAAATGCAAGTCTTTTAAGTGCGGCCTATAGTCGTGACAGTACGGTATGCTATATTTTATAAAGGTTGCAAACACAGCATCAGCTATCTCGGACATCGCAAATATTTGTTCTAATTTTTCCTGGAACAGATTGCAAATACCCGCTTCGTTCGATCATGGTTACAGCCCTGCTCTTTACAGCTGTTGCTCAACAGTATGCAAAATGCGTACACAAGCATTCAAACGACCACTTTCAATGAAAGGTCTATATAAACACGCGGATATTCACAATTCCAAACTCCTGTTCACATGTTGCTATGCAAGTTTTTAAGTGAGGTTCATTCAGACCTCCTATAGGTTTATGGTTTAATGGGGAAGTTGGACTCCAGTTTCAGGTTTCTTCAGTGGAACTCTCCTGACCTAAGCGCTAAATTCCATCCTTACTTTGGCGCTAAATCATTTGCTTTTTCGACACTTTCAGATCCCGGAAGAGCATCCCCGACTCCTACTCAGAGCAGCTGATTTCAGAGGGCCAGATGTCCGAGGCCGAGCGAGACCAGATCAAATCCAGATACTACGGCATGCTCAACGACAAGCTGTCCAACATGACCCTCTACAGCCCGCCGCCCACCAACCTACAGGGACGCTGGGGCGATCTTGTGGAGCCACAAGCCAAAGTGACCACCTGGGACACGGGAGTCCCTGTTCCTCTGTTGCAGTTTGTCGGAGCCAAATCTGTGGACATTGCCGAGCACATCCAGATGCACAGCCACCTGGTGAAAACCCACGTGCAGGTGCTGCTTCTGCGGTTTTTGTCAGATGCTCCCAGGTTTCTGCAGCTTAAGGTTCTTCTCTTTGTTTGGTGAGCTCAGGCTCGACTGCAAAAGCTAGAGGAAGGAACCAAGCTGGACTGGTCCACAGCGGAGGCGCTGGCTTTTGGATCCCTTCTCTGCCAAGGTCTGTGCTCCTTCATACCCGCCCGGGTTCTTTGTAGAGGTTTCCTGTGAACCTCAACACCTTGTTGCAGGTTTCAATATTCGGATCAGTGGACAGGACGTTGGGAGAGGAACCTTCAGTCAGCGACATGCAATGGTTGTGTGCCAAGACACAAATGACACGTACATCCCCCTCAACCACATCAGCCCCCAGCAGACGGGGTATCTGGAGGTAACGCAAATAGATCTGTAAAAACCATCCACCTGGATGTCATTTAAGACCTCCTCATAATCCAGATTGTGTTGGGATGTTCTTAGGTGTGCAACAGCCCACTGTCTGAGGAGGCGGTGTTGGGGTTCGAGTATGGCATGAGCATTGCTCAGCCGAAGCTCCTGCCCATCTGGGAGGCTCAGTTTGGAGACTTCTTCAATGGAGCGCAGATCATCTTTGACACCTTCATCTCAGGAGGTGAACGTCTAATGCCTTGAGGCCAAAGAGGTTTTTTCTTCCCCCCCGTCTCTCAATTATTGCCATGTTTGGATGTGGGACTGTTGCAGGTGAAGCCAAGTGGCTGCTGCAGTGTGGGATGGTGATTCTGCTGCCTCATGGTTACGACGGAGCCGGACCCGAGCACTCGTCCTGTCGCATGGAGCGCTTCCTCCAGGTCTGTTGGGAGGGGGGGGCAGTATAACGGCGTTCATTGATCTTTTAAAGTAAGTGTTGAGCTTGTCATAGATCAAACCCTGATCAGGATTGTCTTGCGTCCAGCTGTGCGACAGCAAAGAGGAGGGTGTGGACAGCGACTGTGTGAACATGGCTGTGGTGAACCCCACCACACCCGCTCAGTACTTCCACCTGCTGAGGAGACAGATGATCCGAAACTTCCGCAAACCCCTCATCGTGGTGGGGCCCAAGACGCTGCTGCGATTTTCTGTATGTGATACAGACATCAGAGCCCAGACGCGTTCGACAACTCAATCCTCCCTCAATATTTTCCATTCACACCTGCTGTTCTTTCAGGGGGCAGTGTCCAGTCTGGCTGAATTGGCACCAGGAACCTGCTTCAGACCCGTGCTGGGAGACTCTTCGGTTTCAGCTGACAGGTGCTTGAGATATCTGGCCCTTAAGTTGGAAATATCTATATTTCTCTCTCTCTTTTTTTTTTTTTAGTTTTGGAATGATTGACATTTAATTTAATTGAGATGGTGCAGCTTTGTGAAACCATCTCATAGGTGTCATTTCTCTCAGTGTCCAGAAGGTGGTGCTGTGCTCTGGAAAGCATTACTACGCTCTGCTGAAGCAGAGAGACTCCTCTGCAGCCAACCAGAACACAGCGCTGATCCGTGTGGAGGAGCTGTGTCCATTTCCTTTGGAAGCTTTGCAACAGGAACTGAAAAAATACACCAACGCCAAAGGTAGTTTAATCCTACCCAGCATCCTCCTCAGTGCTGCTCTACAGCTTTCTGATGTTCTAAAGTTGGCCTGCCTTTCCCTCTGTAAAAAAACCAAACTTTATGACAAAGGCTTTCCTCTTGTGGAAGCTGTGGATGCCATCTTGCTGTGCGGGGGCATAAAACTGGCTCATGATGTCAGTGTGATGTCTGCTGTCTCTTTGTGTCCAAAGTTCCTCTTCCCGTTTTTCGCGCGGCCTCGGCCTCATTTTTTTTTGT
The DNA here is from genome assembly GCF_053564925.1 of Oryzias latipes. Lineage (NCBI taxonomy): Eukaryota > Metazoa > Chordata > Actinopteri > Beloniformes > Adrianichthyidae > Oryzias > Oryzias latipes. The sequence goes on from NC_136242.1 coordinate 16,631,609, forward strand.
CAGTTTCCCTTTTGTCACATGATGGAACAGGCGAGCCACTGTGACCCACACAGGGCTCCAGACTAACTTTTTTCACCAGGAGCACAGTGGCCCCTAACGGAAAATTTTAGGGGCACAACCAGAAAATTTAGGGGCGCATCCCGTAAATCAACATGCTAACCAAATCCACTAATTTCCACTGTATTACTAATAAATACTTTAATAATAGATGCAGAAATTACAATGTGCTGTTTCAAATTCAGTGTCACATTTTATTCTGCACTTTTGAAGATGCAACAACGAGGTAAACTGACAGGACCATCGCTGTCATGACAGTACAAATAAGTAAAGAAAACGGATGGGAATTTATCTTTGTGACACCAAATAGGTACAGCCAAGATGCACAATAAGTGTGTTTGAGATCACCCAGGTGAACTCAACGCTGCACAGATCACCTGGTGTGTGACATATATTTTTGTTTTTGCTCCAACATCAACTGTCAATCATCACAAAAATATTGCGAGAAAGGGGTGGGAGCAAGGGGCAAACCTACCCGGACACAGCTGGAAACTGAACTGACTGAAAGCTGCCCTACAGACTACAAAACAATGCATTATGGGACATGTGTCCTGATGGTTTTTGTAGTGAAGGGATTAATTAAAATAATTTAAAATACCAACTCGCGTCTCATTGATTATTTCATTGATCATTGACGTGCCCCTTCCACGTTTGATGTATAAAAAAATACGGAGGGTGGGGGAGGCAAATTTACTGGTCGCACATGTGCGACTGGATGTAAAATTCACTCGCACACTCTCAAATTTTGGTCGCAAAATGCGACCAATTGGTCGCAGTCTGGAGCCCTGGACCCAAGCAAAAGGGGAAAAGAAATAAAGAATTTTCCTGTTTTTGTTTTGGAAGAGGAAATAAATCCATAAAGAGGATAAACAGTAGATTTTTCGGAAGTTATTTTGATTTGGCATTTAAAGAATTTAAAAAAAAAACTCTAAGAGGCACCAATTCCCTGTGTTTTTTTTTTTTTGCTTTTTAGCCCATGATTATATCCATTATTCTAAAGTGCAGAGATGAACTCAGACAGTGTTAATACAGTTTTTGTGAATTGTAGATCCAATCTTTGAAGTTATTATCAGCTCAGGTGGAAAAGATCCCAGTTGCAGCGCTGCAACTGACATTAAAGCACCTCAGCAGGACAGGTGGCTGAAAAGATTGTGAGGCCCTGTGCTTTCTGTGGCGCCCACACATCCCCATAGCAGCCCACCCAAACCCCATACTAGACCTGCAATGCACTCATTAGAATCCCTGTCAAGACTTTGGAGCTGAGCTTTTCTCTTTTTCTCTTTTTCCATCAGAAATATATAAGCAGGGCGCACTGTGTGGTTCTCTTTAGGGATGCACAAAATATTTGGCAACCGGATGTATTGCTGCACGGTGGTGCAGTGGTTAGCGCTTTTGCCTCACAGCAAAAAGGCCCCTGGTTCAAGTCCCGGCTGGAGGACCTGAAACAGGGGACCTTTCTGTGTGGCGTTTACATGTTCTCCCCGTGCAATCGTAGGTTTTCTCTGGGGATTCCGCCTTCCTCCCACTGTCCAAAAACATGCTTCATTGGTTAATTGGTTACTCTAAATTGCCCCTGGGTGTGAATGTGAGTGTGTGTGGTTGTGGCCCTGCAACAGACTGGCGACCTGTCTAGGATGTCCCCCTGGCGATATGAGATCTGCAGTTTGCAGTGGCTAAAGAACTAAAAAGTCGGTTTCATCAACCCAAACATTCACCACACCCCAACACTCCTTCAGTTTCCAAAGTATTTGAAAGGATGAACAAATTAGAAAAGGATCCATGTTTTGTGTGATGGCATAGTCTTATAGAAATGAAATGCACCAGCACACTGATGTGATACAATATAAAAGAAACATTTGTTTGATTTGAATAAGTATTCGAGGCTATTACTGCAATATTTAAAAGCTAAAGAAAAACTCAACATCCTCATTTGATATTCTGTCACTATTCGATATTTGGCCAAGGATTTTAATTACGATTTGGCTTCGGCCAAGAATTTTCACTTTGGTGCTTCTCTAGCTGTCTTGATGGCTTTTAGGGAGGAACAACGTCATAGATGTTGCTTTTTCAAAATAAAAAAGTGTCTTTCTATTTTCATTATTTACACAATCTGACAATTCTATTTTCCTGAAGAATAAAACATGAAAAACTCTTCCTGAAGTATTGAGTCTCACGAAATGCTGAAGGTGTCTTATTTATTAAGTTTATGTAAAACCTTTCACAGACTAGGCTTGCTTGCCAAGTTTAAATAAAGCTAAGATGTTCTTTTTTTTAAATTTAATAACTTAAATCATATTTATAGTGGAGTCTGTGCATTATAAGGGGAGCATTATAATGAGATCCATAAGGAAAAAAAGCCTTTTAGACTCTGTAGGTTCTGGGGTGTGTTTCATCTCTCACTGGTAGGTTTACAGAACTTCTCTGACTGTTATTTTCATGTTTAACACTTCAGTGTATGATGATTGAACTATTGACAATTTAACTCCAAGAAAACCAAGTCACTACAACCCGTAAACAAACCCAATTAGTTTATTAAAGTGACATCTACTATATTCACCATCAAAATGCTCATTTTAATGTCTTTTCATTTGTGCTTCTGAAACTAACCGAGCATGCTCAGTGTCACTTTGACACTCTGTGGCATTCTGATTTGAGAATGTTCTGTTAAATAACAATACAGTATTTTAAAGTAACTTGTGCTAGTTTTGTTTTCTGTGACTAGCCTGCATTTTTTTTATTAAAGTTTAGTTCCCTGATTCTCCTCAGAGTTCATTTGGAGTCAGGAGGAACCACAGAACATGGGGCCCTGGTCTTTCGTGGCTCCGAGGTTTGAGAAGCAGCTGGCCTGCAAGGTAAGAACGAAAAAAAAAAAAACCTCAGTCAAAGCTGTATTTATTAAAACTGACCGTCTCCTTTATCGTCATCAGCTGCGGTTAGTGAGTCGACCTGCTCTGCCTGCCCCCGCTGTTGGCATCGGGACCCTCCATCACCAGCAGACAGAGGCCATCCTCAATGCTACTTTTTCCTGAGACTGTCAGACCAACCATCCAGAAAACTTTAAGCTCCTCCGTGTGTTTTTTTTTTTTTTTTCTGTGCTGCACATGTTGCTGCACGGCAGCTACAAACCACAGTTACATTCTGAGGATGTTTTGGTTCTGAAACACAACCAACAGTGACAACCTCATTAAATAACAGCTGTCATTTGGTTTGTCCTCTTGGAGCTAGATTTTAGTTTGGCATTAATGTATTTTAAAAATCAAGGTCTTAGTTCCTGTTAGACAGTTTAGAATTGTACAATCATTTGAAGGTACAGGCGCCTTAATGGAGGCCTTAGAAACACGATGTTTACAGCCTGGAAAATGCATTTGTGGCACTGGAGACCATAACTGCATGTGTGTTAGCTGTAAGACTGTGCTTTAAGAAACACTTTAATGTGCTCCTGCAGTCCACATAGTGTGACAAAAACATCACAAGACAGGCTAAAGTTTTCATATCTGTGATTGTTTACAGTGAATGAATGAAAATGAACACTTTGTCTTAAAAATTAAGACTTTTAACAGTTACAATAGTAAAATACTAGTGTAATTTAAGATGATCATAATAAATCTATTTTCACGTTTGAGCGTCTTGTTTACTGTGTAAATATAATATTAATATTATAATATTCTCTTTGCTCGGACAGGGCAGGGCTTGGGCAAAGGTCAGGTCAAAGGTGCAGTGAGGGTTAGGTCAATGGTATTGTTTGGGTTGGTCAAAGGGCCGGTTAAGGTTGGTCAAATGTGTCTGCAGAGGTTTCTGCATGAAACAAATGGGCAGATACAGTTGAAACCAGAAGTTTACATACACCACATAAAAACATGCAGCTTTTTTTTTCTCTCACTGTCAGACCTGAAGTAAAAGTAAACTTTTCCTGCTTTAGGTGAATTGCGATTCATAAATTTATTTATATTTGCTCAATGTCAGAATAATGAGACTAGGGTTTTTCTTTAATTACTTTTATCAAAGTGAAAAGTTTACATGCGCCAAGATCACTATGCCTTTAAACAATTTGGGAAACGACAGATGATGTCATGTCTTTGGAAGCTTCTGATATGTTCATCGATAGAATTTGAGTTTACACACCTGTGGATATATTAAGGCACATTGAATATCTTGTTTTTAAGACATGAGACGGTTAAAAGAAATCAGTCAAGCTATTAGGAAGACAATTGTAGATTTGCACAAGTCTGGTTCATCCTTGGGTGCCATTTCCAGATGCCTGGAGGTTCGACGTTCAGCTGTTAGGACAATTGTACGCAAGAATAAACATCATGGTAACGTCCAGCCAGCGTATCGCCAAGGAAGGAGACGGGTTCTGTGTCCCATAGATGAACATACTTTGGTCCGATTTGTCCAGAACAACCCAAGGATGAATGCAAAAGATGATTGTGAAGATGCTGGCTGAAGATGGTAAGACTGTCATTATCAACAGTGAAACGAGTACCGGTACTGTACAGACATGGGCTGAAAGGCTACTCTGCCAGGAAGAAGCCATTACTCCAAAAGAAACATAGAAAGGCCAGATTAAAGTTTGCTAATGTACACAAGGATAAAGACTTTCGTTTTTGGAGACATGTCCTGTGGTCTGATGAAACTAAAATTGAACTGTTTGGCCACAATGACCATCGTTATGTTTGGAGGAAAAAGGGGGAAGTCTGTAGGCCTTGGAACACCACAACAAGTGTAAAACATGGGGGTGGTAGCATCATGGTGTGGGGTTGTTTTGCTGCTGGAGGGACTGGTGCACTTCACAAAATAGATGGCATCATGAGGAAAGAACAGTGTGTGGAAATATTGAAGCAACATCTGAAGACTATCAGCCAGAAAGTTAAAGCTTGGGCGCAAATGGACAATGACCCGAAGCATGCCGGCAAACTGGTTAAATTAAATTAAATTAATTTTATTTATATAGCACCTTTCATGACGAGAAGACAGCTCAAGGTGCTGTACATAAAAACAAAAACAAATGCAATAAAATACAATAAAATACATTCAATTATCCCAGCGCAATAAAATACACAAAGACAAACACCAGTGGATAATAAATAAGTGATTAAAATAAAGAGAAACCAGAATTAAGATAAAATTAAAGAGAGACCAGAAAGCGCCGTCTGCCCTGTCCTCCTCTCGGCAGAGGTGTCAGTATAGACCCAAACACCCCAGCCGAGGGCGAGAAAACACTCGAAAACAGTCTAATTTGAAATAAAAAGAATATGTGGTAAAATATCATAAATCTTGATTAAGCAAATAAAATAATAAAATGATGTGCAAAAACATCATAAAACGTAAAAAGAATGAAGAATAAATATATATGTGATAAAATATCATAAAATATAAGAATAGAAAATAGTGGATTAAACAAGTAAAATGCTAAAAATGATGTAGTAAAACATCATAAAACATAAAAAGGCATAAAATCTAATTAAAAGCTAATTTAAAAAGGTGTGTCTTTAGTTTATTTTTAAAAACCTCCACAGTTGGTTACAAAGTGGCTTAAGGATAACAAAGTCAATGTTTTGGAGTGGCCATCATAGAGCTCGGTTCTAAATCCTATTGAACATTTATGGTCAGAGCTACAGAGGCGTGTACATGCACAGTGACCTACAAACTCGGCTCAGTTACACCAGTTCTGTTTGGAGGAATGAGCCAAAGTTTCTACCAAATCTTGTGAGAAGTTTGTGGAGGAATATCCAAGACGTTTGACCCAAGTACTGCAGTTTAAAAGCAATAGTACAAAATACTAATGAAATGTATGTAAACTTTTGACTTTGGTGAAAGTAATAAAAACTTGTCCAAAAAATCCCTAGTCTCATTATTCTGACATTTAGCAAGTAGAAATAATTTTGTGAATTGTAAGTCACCTAATGCAGGAAAGGTTCATTTTTATTTCATGTCTGACGGTGGAAAAAAAAAGCATGTGTGTTTTTATGTGGTGGATGTAAACTTCTGGTTTCAACTGGAGGTGCAGCAGTTGCAGTAATGTGGTCGCTGTATTGGTCCCTTGTAGTGAAGAGGAAGGTAAGATGATGGATTGACTGGTCTATCCATGTTCCTACCCTCACCTATGGTCATGAGCCCAGGGTCATGACCAAGAGGATTGTATACTGTATTCATACAGCTGAAATAAGTTTTATCTGCGGGTCACTGGGCACATCCTGTCATTTTCTGTCTAATCTGAAGTAGCTGGATATATAGAATTACCGTTTTTTTTTTTTTTTTTTGGGCTCATGTACTTGCGATTCTTTAAACAGGCAGGAGCATAAATAAGTAACCACAGTGAGTCAATGAGTCTGTTCCGCAGATAATCTGTGGCAGAAGGTCGTTGGGGTGATCAACAAGATTCATGCTGGCGTTAATCCCCAATCCTGCATCACTGTGGATCTGCACAAAGTCAGTCCCACAGCCTCCTAATCCTGTAACTCTTTCAGTACAACAGCCTTCAAACCACTGCTGTTCAAGCTTCTGCACAAGCGTGGAATGAAGAAATTATCTCACATTTTTGTGTAACAACTGACAGCTAAATCTAAGATGGTGTGTAGTCCCCTCCAAGATATGCTTACCGCATTTTCTGCACCATGAGGTGTACTGGAATATAAGGCGCACGTCAAATTGTGTCTTTTGAATTTATGTCATCTACAAGGTGCACCAGACTGTAAGGTGCATTACGCGAGACAAAAGAGTCTAATATTTCAAAATATTTCCAAAATATTTCCATTAGTCAGTCAGACTTTAACTGTGTTAACCGTAGAGCTTGTTACATTCTTCGTCAGAAGCGTTAGCCACATTAAACTGTTCAAAATGCCTGTAACTCCCAACCTTAAAACAAAAAATCACAGTACGACAGCGCTACATGTTAGCTGCGTCAGCGGATTTACAAGAACACCCAACCTTTGTTAGCAACTCAAAAAAAGAGAGCTGTGATCCTCTCAAAATCACTTCAATGTCAGTAAACCTAAACAGAATGAATCCATATATAAGGCACTCCCGATTATAAGGTGCACTGTTGTATTTGAAGAAAAAAAAAACTTATCCTTTTAATTGTGCCCTATAGGATGAAAAATATGGTAAACATATTTTTTCTAGCTTTGCAGTTTAGGCTAAGAGAGGATTATCAGTTGGGGCAAATCTTGTACCAGGGAGAATTCCAGAATGTAGTCAGATTAAAAACCCACTCTGATGAATTTTGTGCTTTTGGTGTTTTTAACATGTCTTTGTAGCATTTATCTGATTATTGTGGACATATATAAGCAAAATAAACTTAAAACTGCATTTCTTAGTATTTCTGTAATGTTAGAAGTGACCAGTAGAGGGCACTGGTAAGTTAAGCATGAAGGGACTGAGGCGGAAAGAACACGAAGAAGTGGTTGATGAATGTCTGGAACTGGAATGTATGTTAGAGAGCAACGGAGGAATAAAAGTCTCAAGAGTTGAACCTACAGAGTGTCCTGCAGTCTATTTTATGTCTGTAAGACAAGAACAGACATTACAATTTCATTATTCAAATTTTGGTAAATCAGGAGCAGGTGAAAGTATGCAGTTGGATAAAACTCTCAGTTGTGATGCAGCAGCTGAAATGGACAGGCCAAAGTCTTCCTGCTCCACTCAATTCCGATGCATCCACTTGCAGACATAGATCCACACACGTCTCTGTTTTCCTCATCCGAGCTAGTACCTGGTTCAAATCTGTATCGCTGCAGTGCTCCGATATGGCTCGCCATTTTTGTTGTACCGCTAATGTTAACTTGGGGTTGTGAGGGGCCGTAAGCTAGCGGGAGAGAGTGTAAATGATGGGATATCAGTGGAGGCTTACTTCTGTGCCTACTGTCCCGGCCAAAACTCAGAGGTGCTGCTCTTCAAAAACAATGTCCTAGTTTTTTCTGATTTTGGCTGAAAACGGCATAACCATAAATAAAAATCCCAAATAAAAGACCACTGGGAAGGCTTTTACAATATATGAAAAATATAGTTGGAGTGGGACTTTAAACATGCCCAACTGAAACACATAATCATTTATTTTAATTCATATTCACTTAAAGTCTATTAAAATTAACAAAACACTATGTGTTGACGTCTTTCAGGAGACGTTCTAGTTGTGCAGTTTTAAGGGGCTATATCATGCTTTTCTTCGGCCTTTCAGAGAATACTATATCTATATTATTGGTACACAAAAGAACGAAAATGTGAGTTATTTTCACTGTTCATTTTCCCCCTCAGAAGTAACACGACTCAACCCTTGAGGCACCGCCTTTCACTCTGTGTGGGTGCCGCCCCTCTTATGACGTCAACCTAGAGATGGCCCCGGCAGCGTGTCTGCGTTTCTCTCACGGAAACAAAACAACATCTGAACTTTAGCAAAAATGGATGTGTATATAGTGCATTTAAAATGAAAGCGTTTTGCAGATCCCCGCTAGCTCTGCAGAGAAACTGTGTGTGTGTGTGTTCGCCTGGGGGCGGGCCTGGCAGCGCAGACCTCTTCCTGGAAGGGGCTTGTCTCACTTATCTACGTCACTATGTGAGAACCCGTTTGGATTGGGAGGGGTTGGTGCAGGTTTTTGATCAAAATACTGCCTTGGGGTCGTTTTTTTGAGGAGTTAACTCTATAATTCCCATAAAAGCTCAAAAAGTTTATTTTACCTGATACAGGCTCTTTAAACAAACCATGCCAGCATCCGTTTCCCAGGAGCCTAACATGGAGAAGTGTGACATGTGTGGAAGAGTTCGTGGCGGGCCGGTGTGATTTGGTGCAATGCGAACCTCCGCGGCTGTCAGACAGGAAGGCGGGAGCCGCAGCCTCCCACTCCTCCCATTGCTATAACAACCGCGGGGCGGTCGGTCGGTCGGCGTGACTCGATGGCACAGCGGCGCGTCTGCCAAGTGTCATCCACCTGCGAGTGGACCGACCTCTGCTGCGCACAGCATCACCGCAGGAGGAAGAGGAGGAGGAAGAGCGCGTGTTTCCCACGTTCAAGTGTAGTGAGCAGCGGGGAGGCTCAGGCTCCGCTACGTCAGACAGATTAGTCAAAATAACCTCTCGGGGTAGGACATACCTCCCCCCTGGGCTCGGCGCTGACTGTTAGCCAGGAAGCGTGGCGAAGCACTGAAGTGCACTACTTTTTTTTTCTTTCTTTGTTTCCTTTTTTTTTTGTTTGTTTGTTTCGGGGTTTTGGTGAGACGGTTGTGGTGTTGCTCCTCCAGCAGCGCCTCCTCATCTCCTCCTCCTCCTCCTCCTTCTCACCCCTTTCCTGAACCCCCCCCCCCCGTGCGAAATGGCGAAAGAAAACGGCGAGTCCAGCAACGGATCCTGGAAGAAGATCGTCGATGACGTCAAGAAAATATTTGACTTCAAAGAAGTCCTCGGCACGTGAGTAGCAACACGCGGACGCCCGGCTCCTAAACAGTGGGGGTGAGGGGGGGGGGGCTTTACGCCCAGCTGTTGCTAATTAGCGTCAGAAAAGACGGACAGAAGCTGACAGCTGTTGAATAGGAGCTCACAACTGCCCCGCGAGGGGGAAAGAAAGCTAGTCTGCACGCGGCATTTTCCGCCGTGTATCAGTCCATAAAAAAAATAAAAGCAATCAATGTGCGGGCAGCCATTAATTCAACAGCAGCGGGGCCTGTTTGCAGACACAAAATGATGGCATCAACTCCCAGTTTGAGGCGCCATCTGCGCCCCTTTGCTCCCGTCTTTGAACAGATTCTAGCCGAGAAAACATTATGTCTGGCTTTGAGGACACGCGGCACTGTAATAAACACTTGTGTCTGCTGTCTGGAGACTTTCAGGGCTACTTTTCCCCCCAAGTTAGAGTCTCTGGTTCTTGGAGCTCGCAGCAGACAAATTCCAGAGTTTATTTTGGTCTGTTGCCTTTGTGTGGCGTCTCCTGGATTTATTTTTTAAAGGTTGGTTGATGGGTCTGAACATTTTTTTTAGGGTGTAATGGTTTTCTTTTTTTCCTCATGGAATAAAATGAACTGGACCTCTACTAAATAAAAGAAAACTAGATTATTATTGTTTCCTGTAATCACACCCTTTAACACTCTAGTAACAGTTATTTTAGAATAAAGCAGAAAAGTTGGGAAGCACGAAAGAGACCAATCTTCTTTAATCCTATAATGTCTTGTTTGGTAATTCACCAGTTTTCCACAGATTAATGTAGCAGCTATAGTAGATTTTTGTAAAAGCAAAGACTATTCGAACAACTTTAATTTTCCCGTGCTGAAACAACAGCACCTATTTTGTATTTTCCAGGATGTTTTGCATGAAGCAGCTGTAAATATGCTTCCTGTAGTTCCCCTTGAACTGTTGACGTCACATCACTCCACTCCTTTAAAAATAAACGTTCTTACATTAGCAAATGATCATGCTTTGTCTTTTGGGAAAAGGCTGAACAGGTCTTTTGGGTGTATTCAGACTGGACACATTTGATTCGCTTATAGTGAACCAGAGTTTGTTTCCCCCGATTACAAATTTTCAGTCTGAATACACCCAAGTGGACCCTGGTATGAGACCAGGGACCGCTTTCAGACCCATCTTTCGAGGTGGTCTTCATCTTCAACCGGATAGGTTGTAAACAGAGGAAGGTGGAAACCATGACGATGAGACACAGCAAGTCATTGAAATTTGGTCGGATGAATGTGGGTTCATTAAAACAACTTTTAACGTGACATGTGTTGCTTCTCACACTGGTGTCCCGACAATCTATATGTCATAAACACTTATTAGCGTACCTTCTCAGCTGCCTCCTCCTCAGTAACCGCCTTGCAGCATGCCTCCACCGTACCAAAGCAACGAGTAAAAAGTACCTGATGTTGATATAGATGTTCAAAATTGTTTAGTGAAATAAAAAGTTTGAATTATCCCGACAAGGATTGCAAAGCGTAAGACTTCCGTTATTCTTTCTCTCGTTGCTCTGCCCCGCCCTCATAATTCCTGGCCAATGACTGAAGAGATCTTTAGTCACATGCTTTTGTTTACAAGCATAGGCAGTCTGAATACAGACCAAGCACAAGATTTAGGACTTGAACTGGACCAAACTAAGCAGACTTGGTCCATACCAACAGAATTTTCTAGTCTGAATAGTTAAGGTTTCTTGTCTCTTTTTAATTCGATACTTGAGCAAAGAGATAATACAAAAGCAGTAGAGAGACTCAACTTGTTTCAATGTGGGCATTGATGAAGCTAATGAATAAAGTTGACAAAATGTGGCTTCTTTTCAGTTTAATAGATCTACTATGAATGATAAAAGGCTGATAGGCCCCTTCTTAAACCCCTATTATGGCTTTTTGACAAAATGGACACCTTTTACAACTACTGCCACCTATAGGTGGATATCAGAACTGTTGTTTTCGAAAAAGCTAGCCCCTGTGATGAAAATGCAGCGTAGCTATGCCAACCTGGACACAATAAAATTTCATCTAGGCTCGAAAATAAGGATAGTCAGGTTCTTTTAGTCCTCAAAGGGAGGTTGCCTTTAACTACCAGGTGCTGTATGTTACTGTATCCACATGGGGGCACTCTCTTGTGTGTGCTGATCCCAAATTCAGGTGTGGGTCAGGTACTCACCAAATATATGAAGCCATATCACGTGTGCAAATTTTGTACTTTGATAAAACGTTAGTAGCATAAGTGTATTTTAGGAGTTATTTATTGATTTATTTGTGTTTTTAATTAATTATTGGAATTTGAAATGTTTTGATTAAAGATGAAGAGGACACTTCTCTGAGGGAGCTCTCCTTTGTTTTGTGTTTTTTTCGTAAAAGGAATTGTAAACCACAGACCCCCCGTTCCCCTGAATGTGCCTCCGTCAATATTTGATTCTGCAGGGTGCTATCACACATTTGATATTGTGTTTCACTTTTTTTTTTTTTTGCGGGAATTATAAAATAATTTTCCACAGATTGCTTTGGCTAAAAGATTGTGTGGAAGGCCTGTCCAGAGGAAGGACTCTCCCTCTGGGATTCAGTTTGTTTTCTCCCCAGAATCTGATGTCAAGAGGCTTAAAAATGGAGGCTGGTCAGGTCTGGTTTTACTTACATTTTTTTTTAATTTTCTTTTATTTTTTTGTCTCAACTGTGTTTTCCCCCTGTTTTTACTGTCCTATCCTCTCATTTTTTTGAGGATTTCCCACATCAACTCTCAGCATGACAGTTGATGTGTATTTTTTGAGGAGCAGCATTATAAAATCCCTCACGCAGAAGGATGACTCATAAAACAAACTCCACACTGCTGGAACCGATGGACTGAGCAGTCAGACGCTCTTACCTGGAAGGTGGTTTGATTTCCCCAAGGCTTTAATTTAAGAGCAAAAAACCGCGGAATAGCACCAGTGAATCATAGTGATTTACTGTCTGCACAACTGCCAGGTTTGAGGAGCACAAGTCTCTCAACCATAGCCGGCCAGCTTGCACATCCTCTGTGTTGTTATTGAGTTTTTACGTTGCACTTTTTCATGACATTCGGCTCAGCCTGCATGGGTGACTACAGTATAAAGTAGGAATCCGTGTTCTTGTCTTGGTCAGGAGGGGGCTTGTTTGCTGCACAGCGGGGTTCACATCGGGCCACCTGGGCTAGAAAAGCCCAGCAGGCCTGCAGCTTTGCCCCTGGATTAAAAATGGAAGAGGAAGATTATTCTCTTCCTCTTCTTAATGCTGCACATCATAAGCTTGGGAACTGTTTTCTCTTTTTGTGGTTGAGTTCCTATCCAATTCAATTCAGTTTTACCTATACAGCCCAATATTACGACACAGTTGTCTCAACGCTAATTGTACAAAACATAAAATTAGTTATAAAATACAATAGCTGATTGCTAAACTAAACTAACCAGACTAAACTAAACTATTCCGTGTCCTAATTACACTAATGGACAAAACTGCAACATCATAGGGTTTTCTTAGGAGTGGACACACAAAATCCATATTAAACAAAAAAATTATACACTCAAGGGGGGACAATCATATATTATCCTGTAGAATCTTTACACATTCATTTTTTTTAGTCTGTTAAAATATTGATAACGTCATATTCCTACACTTTGATTATACAGCTGTGAGAAAGTGTTTTTACTGAGTTTTTACAGATTTTAAACAAAACAAAACTGTCTAAAATGAACAGTTGTTTGGGTTCTCACATATTTTCATACAGTGATCCCTTGCTATAACACGGTTTACTTTTCACGTTTTCCCTACTTCACGGATTTGCATCTTGCATTGTGTTCTGCATTCTGATTGGCTAAAAAGTCACTCCGCTTCTTCTCTACCTGTGCGTCAATAACGTTGCAGTTTAATATGTACACGTACGTAAATCAGTGTGCCAAATTTACATTACGACATTGCATTTTCGAGTTTCTCCAAAACCCATAGAAAAAAGAGCAACAACAACTGCCAATCACTATGTTCTTCTCCCGAACAAACACAGCTGCACCGCGGGCTTCAAAGGGAAAAAACACTGCAGAGCGGAGTCAGGATGCAGCGGCTCAGTCTGAAGAGCAGTGAAATACACCTGAGTCTCTATTTGTCCGACTGTACTTTGTATTTTTTTCATAACCATTTCAAATTTTCTTCCGTTAAATAATTACTCGGGTCACGGTGGGCGGGGCTAATCTCCGCAATTTGAAGCCTTCTGTTTACATCGATGATTAAAATTATTATTTGACAGTACAAAAGTTATTTGTTGAAAAAAACGTTTCTAAAGTACTTTTATTCGTGAAACAAATGGTTGAGCCTGTAAAATGTTTTTTTCTTTCTTTTCCATGTATAATAGAGTATTTAATTGTATATTAATTGTAAGAAAAAATAGAGGTTTCTACTTCACAGATTTTGCCTGTCACGGGTTCTTTTTGGAACATAACCCCCGCGAAAAACAAGGGTTTACTGTACATTAAAATAATAAATAGTAGAAAGAGGATATATTAAAACAGCTGGATAGGTCGGCATTTCTCTGTGTTTGCATAGCGATTCGGCATTTTTGACCGTTTTCATTCAGAAAGGAAGCTGTGGGCTATGACTAAAGCTTTGACCACACTTCTTCCTGCTGTGGAGCTAATGAGATCTCCACCACTGAAGCTAGTCCTCGTCTTTCCTTGGGGCTAATTTCGGACCCTTAAGCTGCTGAGGCTCTAAGAAAGAAAATTAAGTAACCCTACTGCTGGCAGGTTTGGAGATTCCACCTCGTTGAATCTCAAGGCTTGAGGAGTGATTGCAGCTCACTGTTGAGATTCTGAAATTTCAAAGTGAGATATGCCTAATTCAATTCAATTCTATTCGATTTGATCTATTTAGCCCAATATTACAACATAGTTGTCTCAACGGGCATCATTAATTTTACAAACCATAAAATCAGTTACAAAATGCAATAGCTGATTGCTAAACTAAACAGAGTAAACTAAAGTGGGCATCCCTGCCTTTAGCTCCTCCTTCTCTCCTTACAAAGTAGAACCTAGTGCTCTAAACATGAGTCATTTGTACACAAATTTTTTGTTTTATTTGGGAATAATTCCTTATGATGCCTGTGGAAGGTAGTCTCTTGCTCACATAGTCCAGCACTTTTTTAAAAACTGTTTTTTTTAATGTAATGGACCATTTTTACTTTCAAACATGCATTTTTCTTTTCTACCAAAACCTTGATTTCTTCCCTCAGAGTTCAACTTTGTGAATCAGCCTAAAGCATTACAGCCTGGAGCATCATTGAAAAAGAGCGAACTTCCCTGACACATTTCAGTGTGGATCACTCTTTCCAGCTGCTCTGCCACAGGGTTATGTACCCCTCTGCTCTATGGAATCAGAATCAGGACTAAGGAGACTTCCCACAGGGATAGTGTGGGACAGGGAAGCAGAAAGCTTTCATAGCTATATCTGGTTTGCCTTGCTATTCACCAAATTACAACAGCAGCTCGTTTGGGGCAGTATAGTCCAGTCCAACCCATTGACTGTATACGACAACTAGAGGGAGTGTGATGTCACCCAACTGCTCCAAAGAAACAAAGTCAATTCAGTCACCATTTTTTGATGATAAGGACACCGCCATGTTGGAGCCAGATGACATCAGTAAGCAGTGATTTGTCCGAGTCGATATGAGTCTTCGTTTCTATGGCAAATACTCTCTGATCAGGAATTAGCTTGTTGAAAGACCACACCCCTACCATTTGAAAGCGGGCTTGAGAGACTCTGTCTATTAAATGTGTTGAGCCTTCAACACAAGACCACATGCTTTTATTGAGGCATCTGATCGGCCAGTTTATAACTTGAATAACTTTCAGTAATAGAAAGTTAGACCTATGACCAATAGAATGACAGAGTAATAGCTGTTTATTTCTTTATAGAAGTCTATGAGATTTTGGCTACTTGGAACCAGCGGGTACTTCCTATCTGGACCTCGCAGGGGGAGGAGTCACTCAGTCCAGTTCTCATACAGTCAATGGTCCAACCTGGGAAAAATAAAAAAGCAAAATAAGAGTTAACTTATTCCACAATAAGAAACTTTACAAGGTTTTATAGATTCTGGCTTTTTCAAATTTTTGCCTTGGGCTGATATACTTTTTATTTTTTCTGTGCCAAATATTGTAAATAACTAAGTCTGCTCTTTGGTCATCTGTTAGACCTTCTCATTTACACTGCTGCTGAACTGTACCACAGTTTATTTTGAAATATCCTAAAATCCTTATTTTCAGGCAAACCAGAGTTTGCCTGAAAATAAATTCAGGTGAGCGTTCACCTAGGCCCAAATTAGGCAAAAATATTGTAGCGACCAGGGGTCAGCCCCTAAGACTCATGGGAAGTGGGGAATCTTGATGTGAAAACCACGAGTGAGAGGGCTGGGAACAGAAGTGACATCCATGCTGTTTGGCTGTTTGTGGAGTGTTGGAATAAATGGGTGTTGATGCCAAAAAGGAGATTTTGCTTCTCTGTCTACTTCTTCCTCTCGGAGACTGTCCGGGGTCGTGCGGTGTATGGGGCACGGACAGCTCTCCAATGAAGCCATTTAATTAGCAGCTTAGTGACGTGCCAGCTGGGTCGTTACAATATCCAGACCGACCGGTCCTGTGTGAAAGCGACTTGTAAGATCAAACACTCCATCTTTATGTCAAGCAATTTCAAAAATAGTTTAAGTGAAATCATTTTTTAATGTACAATGCAGTTAAATTTAATTCTTCTGTCATTTTTTTATTAACCTGAAGGTAGCTCCACGGTGGAGCAGTGGTTAACACTCACCTCACAGTGAGAAGGCACTGGTTCAAATCCCGGCTGGGATCCTTCCTGTGTGGAGTTTGCATGTTCTCCCCGTGTATGCGTGGGTTTTCTCACGGCTCTCCGGGTTCCTCTTGCAGTCTCAAAACATGCTTCATAGGTTCATTGGTTACCTTATATTCCCCAAGGTCTGGAACTCACACAAGGACTGTGTGAGTGTGTGTGTGTGATTGTGTGGCTCTGCAAAAGTCTGGTGACCTGTCCATGGTGTACCCCGCCTTCACCCAACAGTAGCTGGGACTGGCACCGGCAACCCAGTGACTGCAAAAGGGACAAAGCAGGTTAAGGAATGATGAATTAACCCGCAGGTGTTGCAATGCTCTACATAATCACTTAAGTATAACTGATCATATCAGTATGACTCATCGGCGCTTGTAGCTTCTGTTATCTTTGTTGACATCTGTTTCCTTTGGTTCTGTTGAGTGTTTGGCGGATGCTCAGATGAGCCCCACTCTCGATTGCTGGAAGCGCCGAGAGCATTTACAGAGCTATCAAAGTTTCATTTCTCTACATTAATTCAGTCTGGAAATTAGTGGGGGGTTGGGGGGGTGAATTGCGCTCAAGGCCGCTTGATGTGCAGAGCAGGGTGATCTCGAGTGCTTTGGGCATCAGACGATAAGTTATTTATCACGTGGAACTGGGTGTCTTAAACCACATGTTTGATCCTCACAGTAGGAAAGCAGCATTGCTGACGGCTGTCAGTTACTTTACAACAATGCGTCTGACATTAAGAACTGGTATTGTGACCAGCTAACCTCTGAGGAATCATGTATTATCCTGAAGAACCTTAAGCAGAAGTATTTTAAGCAGTCAAAGTGTCTTCGCCTCCCGAAAAAGATAAAGAAATAAAAGCCAAACAAATGGAATATTAAGATTGAAGCACATGAAGCTGTGTGCTGAGCGACCAAGAGATTCTGAGAGGAGCTGCAGGTGACATCCATGAGAAAATGAGAAATTCAGTTATAGGCAGTTACAAAGCAGTGATGGAAATGTCTGAATAAAAAAAATGTAACAAGTACAGCTTGATGATGTGCTGCTGTGTTTGGGAGAATATTTGACAAATATATGGTCTGTTTCAGCATGTCGTTCAGTAATCCAGCTCCTTAAGATGTGTCAGCTCTCCTCCTGCTTGTAGCTTTATCTGTCAGGTTGGAAAACTGACAATTTTTTTTGAGCTGTTGATTGTGCAAACAGTCAGGTGTTTTTTCAGAGCTGTACTCCCACAAAGCTCCAGCTGTCTTTGTTGTTCCGACAGCATTGTCCCTCATGCATTGATCATCTCTGAGACATTCAGGCCTTGAAAACGCTGCGAAACGAACGCTGCAACTAGGCAACCAGGATGATGGAAAAGTCTTCAGTGGTTCCCTCCGAGGAAGATTTCAGCACTTTCCAGCACTGTCCTCTGGCTGTGCTTACTGTTGAAGGACGTGAGTCTTATGAATAGTAATTACCTGAGCTTTCATTAGTATTCCAACCCTCTGGCTGCAGTGGGTGCCTGAACATCCAGAGTGTTTCCTTCCCTGCGTTCAGAGCTGAAATGCCCAATACTGTAAGCAGACAAGAAGAGAGGGATGATCCTCTAAAGCAGGGGTCGGGAACCTTTTTGGCCAAGAGAGCCATAAATGCCACATATTTTGAAATTTAATTTCGAAAGAGCCATACAATAATGTAGTGTCCTTTCCCCACACTGAGGCACGGAGACTTAACCTCTTTTAAAGTTCTTTATTCCGATTACTGCAGACCGCAACAAACGCCCTTCAATTAATTCAGCAACTCCTGAATCTCTCCCGCCGACACGAGAGCGCTTCTCCCAACTTTATATTCCCCTGCTCCCGCTGCAGCCCTCCCATTTCCCTTATTCGGCCCATAGCTGAACCCCATTGGTCCAAACTACCTAACAACAGGCTGAGCGACAGAACTGAGGGCCAATCAGATCTCTGCTTGACGCGTTCAATGAACTCCAGAACTTTTAACGCGGCCCAACAGCCATCCAACTCAGTCCGCGACAATTTGTTTAAAACTAAATATACAAATGAATGTGTGCATTTGATTTAATTTTAACATTTTTAAAGTAAAATAAGTCTGTGGATTCTTTTTAATAACATTGTTATTCTGTTGCTAATAAATGATGAGTATTTCTCGTGGTAGTTTTGCTGATGGTCTAGTCTGGTTGATACGTGGTGAGTTTCTGCTTCGTTCAGGCGTTGAGACTTTAAACGTCATCGTAGGTCTGAATGTTCTGTAGATGTGAGACAGACTGCTCACATGCAGACGGGGAGCCAAACACACACTCACACGCTGCAGTGAGTGACGGGCAGTGGGTTTTACGTTTTTACAATCCCTGCGCGATTCACCTGCTGCCTGTCCCCACAACCCCTCACCCCCACCCTCTGCTTTCTCCCTCACACATCCCGTCCCCGCATCTGCGCGCTCTTTCTCAGAGACGGGAGCGCGCAGTTTTAGGCACGTCAATTCACAGGTTTCCAGCTGGTACAAACTCTGTGAAATAATAGATAATAGTAACTGATAGCGCTGGCGCAGATTTCTCTCTCTAAGCACTGCTACTACTGCGCGCCTCTGACATCGCATCGCGCCCGAGAAGGACTGGTCTAATGAAAAAAAAAAACTATAATTAAAGATTTGTCTGCGAGCCACATGTGACCATCAAAAGAGCCATATATGGCTCGCGAGCCATAGGTTCCCGACCCCTGCTCTAAAGTGAGCCCTAAAAATGGACCCTTAATTAACCTTATCTCCTAACCCTTCGATTCAGGAGTGAAGGGGCAGAAACATGTAGAATCAAAACAGCACCAGAATTGCTTTGCCTCTTTCTTTTCTTTTTACCTGGAGCAAGCCAGGTTTGATGTCACACTTACTGTACGCTGTGTCCGAATTCCTTCACTACTCACTATATAGTGCGTTCGCCCCCTTTTGTAGGGCTGTCCGAATCTAACATACATACAAACATATGTGATTGTTGTATTGGGATTAACATGAAGGAGATAATATATTATTCTTTTTAAAATATCATATTCTACAACACCTATGTCTTAAAATGTATACGAAAGCAACAAAAAAATAACAAAAAAGCTGCTTCTGATTGAGCTGTAAGCTTCAGCATAGTACCTACACTTGTTCTGAAACCAATTGCTAGTTTTGATCAGACACTAATTTTTAGCTTAAGTTACAATTTGGGGGTCTACGTTTGCATCCTTGATTCAGCTTTTTCCGAAGGTATGCTATTAAAAAAATTGAGTAAAATTCCAATTTCAAAATTTCCTTTAATAAAGCATCTCATTATTTAAGATTATCAGTACTACTTCAATGCTCTGCCTCCTTAACAAAACACAGGTTATACTTGTTTATTAACTTAAAAAGAATTGTTTATATAGCACTTTTGAAGATAAAAATCACAAAGTGCTTCACAGTAAAACACAGAAAATAATTAAGAAAAATCAATTTAAAAAATGTGTTTTTAGCTGTTTTTTAAAAGAAAACACTGAGTCTACAGATCTGAGGCTGAGAAGAAGGGAGTTCCAGAGGGATGGAGTCACTGTTGTTATGGCTCTGTCACCTCTAGTTTTTATCCAGGTTCTCTTAACAACCAGCAGGCCCTGGTCACATGATCTCAGGGCCCTGCTGGGAGTGTACAGCTCTTTTATACAGACCGGTATGTTAAAGCCAGGATTTTAAAATGCACTCGGAAACAGATGGGGAGCCAATGCAGCTGGATTAATAATGGGGGGATATGTGAAAATACTTGGAAGATTTGGTCAAAAGCCTTGCAGCAGCATTCTGGACCACCTGGAGCCGTCTAGAGCTGTCTTGTAATCTTGTAGATTAGCTTTTATTTTGGGAGATCCTTAATGTTATGATTTAAATAAAGTATGTGAAGCCTCTGTTCATCTAACTGCTGTAAATCTAAAACAAAGCTCTAATGGCTGGATAGTTAGTGTGCAAAACATTGCAGCTGAATCAGAATAAAATGCTGAACAGCAGTAATGTTAATCAGTTCGGGTGGGCGGGACAGAGCAGGTGCTGGTGGGCAGACTCCACCCCTTCCTGTGGGGAAGACCCCAGAAGACGGGTTAAACTTCTAAACAGGACAGAAGGTGAAATAAAAAGACCTTTTCCACTAAGAATGACTTAAAAAAATGAATGAATGAGAGCATAAAAAAATGCAGACATTTACAGCCAGGCGTAAACTGAGAGGATGCAGCAAAAGTGATGATGGCTACGAGGAACGGGGTTTCTCTGTTTGGTCTGAACTCTTTTTAAGACATTTGAATAGTATTTTTAGCACAGCTTTAGGCCCAATGTCTTTCTTTGGGCCTCAAATGTCACTGCCTGACTGAATGTTGTCTCTTTCTCATGGACACGGTGCTTCCAGCAGA
The DNA here is from genome assembly GCF_053564925.1 of Oryzias latipes. Taxonomy (NCBI): domain Eukaryota; kingdom Metazoa; phylum Chordata; class Actinopteri; order Beloniformes; family Adrianichthyidae; genus Oryzias; species Oryzias latipes. The sequence continues at coordinate 16,652,338 of NC_136242.1, forward strand.
GTTACACAAACCCCCTGCCCTCAAACTGCCTTTGCAGCCACCTTTGGGTTTGTGGGATTGGGGAATTGGTCCCACCAAATCCAAAGCAGTGGTATGATGCTGGTGTTTACCAAGATGTGAGGATGAGGATGGGACAGTTTGTGTGTGCTTGGATGAATCAGTGTTGAGCCTACAAACAGCTGAAGGAAAAACAACAATATTTTTGGCCACTTTGTTACTAGCAGCCTGCCACATGGACACACTTTTCACTTTTTTTTTAGTTTGTTTCTAATTTAGCACCAACAAATTGATTTCCAAAAAGATGTTAGAAAAAAACCCTGCCATGTGCTATTGGCTAGTGTGCAGTCTGACCTTTAAAAAAACTGTAAAAGTAGAGCAAAAAAGCATCTTCTGCTTAAACAAAACAAAAACCAAAAAACTCTTCAAACCACGAGAGGACAGCACACCCCTCCAGTGTATATAGAGGAACATGCATGTTTTTGTAAGTTATGAATGTGTTGATGGCCGTCTGGATAATCCAGGGTCTAGTTTTAAGGGGCCCGTACATAACTACATGGCATCATCAAGTTCAATTGTCTGGGAATCTGCTTGGATTAGAGCCGTGTTTTTAGTCATGGTACGCCTGCAGTAATGCATCTCACACAAGATCTGTCAGTGTGATCACCCAAGTGCAAAACAATAGATGCTGCCCCTTCATTAACGAACCTTTTCTGTCCGAAACATCCGGTTTTTCTTAGCTGGGCTCTGAATTTTCATAAGCGTCCCGGGCTGTGGGCCAAGATTGCGCCGGGGCGATTGTGTGAAACGAGGCCCGCTTTGCATCTGCAGCATGAGTTAGCGGCTTCCCTCCTGGAAGCAGCCCACAAGCCTATTACTCACGCGGTTCGGTGTGACCATCTGTACTCTATGTGGTGGTGTTGACCGGCACAGGCAGTTTGTTGTGAAAATCAGGAGCACATCCCTCTGAATGCAGGACAAACTTAAAGTTTGGATAATCTAAACTTTTTTTTTTTAGCATCCCAAGATCTGGATACTAAGGCTTGTTCAAATTGCTGACACAAAAACAGAAAAAAAGTAGATGAGCTTAATTAAAAGCTTTATTTTGAATTAGAGATCATTACCTTGTGCTTCTTCAAAGTGGCTCATTATATTGCTCCACAGGTAACCCTTCTCATCTCAGCTAATTTAATTGTTTTCTGCAGCGGGGAGGGTTTATACTCACAAATAGCGCCCGTCTTGATCACTCAGAACTGCTTCTTTAGCATTACAAAACAATGAAATGGTAATTGCTTTTGATTCCAAACTCCTGCTGAACTTCACTGGCCAGGGTCTAATGTAAAATGACGTTCATTGTTTTGTTTAGTTTTTAATAAATGATAAGTTGTCTGATTGAATATTTTGGCAGCTAGCTCGTAACCTTTCTCAGGTTTTTTGCATCAACAGTGTGGTGAACCTGCTGCCTTGGATTGTGTCATGTTGTCATTCACCGGAAGTGATGCCGCTGCATGTCTTTGTGGTGAGCCAGGAGACCGAAATTGTGCTATACAGTTTAAGCACACCCTCTATGTGAGTCTACAAGTGGTTTCCGTCTCTCCTGCAGAAAGCATGCTCTGAAAAGCGGCCTGCAACCTGCTTGATGTGTCTAGAGAGTGGAGGAATCTCCATTCCTGCTGACATCCACCCAGCAGTGGAAATAAAGGGAGGAATAAGGCCCTCGTGACATAACAGCTTAGGTGGAAAGAGTGACCTGCGAAAGACCAACAAATGGTGTCCTGGACCTCCCTGCTGAATTTACATATTGTCCCACATAGTGTGGCAGAATGAGGTCAAGGCAGAGATGCAAATCCTCCAAGCTAAATGTTGCTCCGCATGGAGTGAGCGAGTTCACCTCTCCTGAAGTCAGGTAGTGTGTTCGTGCACGGACGGACTGACCCTCCCCCTCTGCGCGATGGAGGAGTTGGGGATTAGCCTGGCTCTGAAGGCCATGGTGGGACTAACTGCAGCCAACAGTGGCGCTGAGTGTGAAGCCTGTTGGGAGGCGGTGTATATTCCCTGAAAGCTTAACAGATCTCCTAATGTAGATTTAGAAAGTCACTAATTTTAATATGTACAAGTACTTTAATACTCAAATTAATCATTGCATTGGTTTAGTAAACTACTTATATAACTAAATATATGGGATGTTACTGATTCGTATCGCTTTTCTCCTATCACTGTCACTTTAATATTGGTGTGACTTAACTACAATTAACCTTTCCTATCCTTTACGGTTTCTTTTCTTTTCATATGGAACTCTTTGTTACTTATGCTTGTGTGATACACCCATGCTGTTTTTTTTCTTTTTTTCAGTTTCAGTTAAAGTCCCACTCCAATCATCTGTTGATCCATTCTAAAAGCGTTCCAAGTGGTCTTTTCATTATAATTATGACATGATGGAAATACTCAGAAATGCTGTTTTAATCTCAATTTTCTTTGTGTGTCCGCCATCATGTGAAAAATCTTTTATGTTTAAAACACCCAAAACACAATTTTCATCAGAGTGGCTCTTTAAAACTCAGCTTAAATTTGGAAGCAGCTTTTTTTCAAAGATTTCAAGATTTCAAGAAGATTTATTTGTCATTGTCAGTGAAACAACGGAAATACGTTTGGAGCATCAACAACAGCCACTCAGTTCAATTCACCAAATAAATACCCAAATAAATAAATAAAGTAAATAACGTTAGTTCTCCTTGAATTATACAAAGTTTTAATAATAAAACGATGCAGCAAAGTTTAAGCTTTCTTACTTACTTCTTAAACTCTCCTCATACTGACTACATGAGCAATCTGACCTTTATGTATTCTTGTAGAACAACGCTGGGGGAATACCACGGTGGGTGAAGGGTTTGTGTGGCAGCAGTTTTAGTCAGATGGTGGTTTTCACAAAGTAATGCGAGTCATGATGAAGGGGAGCTCTCATTCTAGGAGAAGATCCAGCTGCGTCTTAGCTCGTCTGGTCCTTTTGGTTTGGTACTACTTTAGAGTATGAAAGAAAACGCTTAATAATATTTGTGATAATGTTAGTCGGTTAAATTAAGGTTTTACTCCAGCATCCTCTCCTCCCAGGTGCCCATATTCTATTTTTATTATTCTAAGTCGATTTTGAGAAATAAAAAAAAAGATATGTTTTTTCACTATTTTTCTTGTAAAAACTTTGCTAGATGTTTCTTTGTCTTGTTCCAATTGTTTTATCTGTGGCCAAGTCGTGCATATTGTAAAAGAATGTGAAATAAAGTCTCAAGCTGGGGTCACCCTTTTTTTTTTTCAGTGGTGCTGCTGTGAAGCATCCCATAATAAAAAGATTTGGCAGATCAGTGAGACCAACATAGCAGGCCTGCACTAATGCAGACATTGTGACATGTTTTAAATGAGTCTTCTTCATTGTTTTAATCCTCTGAAAGGTAAAAAGGTAATTTGTTGTGCTCTTTGCAGTAGTTTGCATTGAAAAGAGACTCATCCATTCATGCATCCATCCATCCATGCTTCCATCCATCCATGCTTCCATCCATCCATCCATCCATCCATCCACCCATCCATATTTATATGCAAAAGGTGCTCTCATTTTTTTTTTAAATCTCTGAACATGATCCAGAAAGCCATAGATCACCATTTCTGTTATGATCTTGACATAAAGACGTCCTGAGGATGCATAGAAGGAAAACGGTGACTAATGAAAACAAATGGCGCAGGAAAAGCAATCACGCTGCCTTCTCAGCAAGCTTTATCGTCCACCTGGTATCATAGCAACAGATACAGATTGATCGTACAAATTTCTCCTTAATTTTGTATTTGTTTTTAAAGGCAGTCATATATGGAGGCAGATGGCAGAGAAAGATAATGCTATCTGAGCTTCTAAGTGGGTGTGATTTAAAAAAAAAATTATTTTTAAATTTATTTTTAAGGTTTAAAAGTGTTTGCCATGCTTTGGGCCGCACACGCCTGCAAAGAAGGCTGTGTGTGTCGACGGCAGCGGTTCTCTGTAAATATTCACAATATGCTGTTTATGTACTCTGACGTCTGAGTGCTCTGCTGTTATGCACTGAATATGTGTCAATATTGTCTCAGCTCACACAAAGCGAGAGTAATGCGCCCCTTTTCTGTTTTTGCAGTGGTGCTTTTTCTGAGGTCGTGATGGCTCGGGAGAAGGCCACAGGAAAGATGGTTGCAATCAAGTGCATTCCCAAAAAAGCTCTCAAGGGGAAGGAAACGAGCATCGAGAACGAAATTGCCGTTCTCAGGAAGTAGGTGCCACATGACCAAGCGGATGTTTGCAGAAGAGAGGCTCTCCACTTTGCATCAGTCTTGAGTGTTTCTGTTTCTGCTCTCCCTCCTTATGTTTAACAGTTATTGACAAGTCTGTTTGTGAATAAAGTATTTAAACCTTTGTGTGGGTTTAGATAACACACACCCGTGTTAGATTTGCACAACTAGACCCCCCTTTCTCCTCTAGGGCCTGATGGGTAAATTCCCAGAGAAGCTCAGTTATCAGTCACTGTAAAATTAAGCATTGCAATAGTTGGGTGTAGTTGCCTAGTTACAGTTGCTATCCGCTGGCTGCTTTCATTTTCCCCCCTTTCTTTCTCTAGTTTTATCTGTTTCTCTCCGTCTCTTCATGCTCTTTAGCTCTCTCCGTCAGCCTTTGCGCTGCAATCTAATTTTCATTCCAGACTTGTGTTGCTCAGTCCTCTGAGATTATCCCAAATCTCCTGCATTTTTTTTTCTTTTCCCGACACCAGCCCTGCTATCCATTGCATGCAGCCATACCTTGCTTGCTTTTGCAGTTGCTTGGACACAGACTCCCAGCATCTTGATCCATCATATTATTATTCTTGGGGGTTTCAGCTGCCAGGAGTCTGGATCCTTTAATGTTCTCTACAGTCTGGCTAGTTTTCACCAGTTAGGATGAACAAACATTTATGTTTGAGAAAATAAAATGGAAAACTGGAAAAAAGGTTAAAGCAACAAACAATGAATTCTCTCCTTTCTTCCTTCAGGATAAAGCATGAAAATATAGTGGCTCTGGAAGACATCTATGAGAGCTCGAATCACCTTTACCTCATAATGCAGCTGTAAGTACAACAACCCACCACACTGTGTGTGTAGGTCACTTCTTGGCCTTCCATTTGGCCTGTCATTTTGATAATGGGTTGTGTTCTGAGCCAGAGGCTAGCTGACGACCTTGAGGCGTCGTTGCCAAAGTGAATACTTGAAAAAGGAATAACGTTTTATAGTTTTTCATATCGTGCCATCACATTCATTAAATAATGCACTGGAACGTTTTCTTTCCATTACGTTCAATAAGTGCAGGAGACATTTTTAATGAACTTTCTTGACACAATCTGTTCCTCGTAAGGAAGCTTTTAGCTTACCAGTTTTTCTGCATTACAGGGCCCACCGGATTATATGACAAACTGTCAATGATTAGTCTATTTTCAAGCTTGTGTCCTATATAACATACACCAAGTTATAAGGTGCATTAAACGAAAGAGTCAGAGATACATGTAAGTTAGTCAGTTTTGATTAACTGCTTTCACAGTTATTCAAGCTACATGATAGGCACCTTACAATACTTGTAAGTCCTAACCTTTTCCACAACACATAAAAAACAGACCGATATTGCTAAAAAATGTTACTGTGACTACGCTAACTCCCAACCTTGTCAGTAACACTTCTTTGTTTAATTTTTTTGTCTTTCTCCAGAATTTGCTTAAACACATTCTATTAATTTTAAAGATTAAGATCTCCAGGTTTTCTTTCGAGCAGCAAAAGCTGTCAAGATGGTTTAAAGCCTTCCCTTGTCCAGATAATTTACCTGCTACTGTGACTAATGGACTGTCAGTTTAGCCAGCAGTTCTCTGGCCTCTCGTTATCTCTGTAAGGTGCTTAATGTTGCCTTAAAGTCTCTTTAACATAAGAGGTTATTGGCAGTTGTTTATAAAAGCAGGCACATTGTCACATTTAGTGTTCTGCCTTTATCTTTTGTAGTTTGAAAGTATTGAATGGCATGTGCATTAGTGGCAAACACTGCATTGGTACAAAATGTCAGGATGACATTTGATAGATGCAAGACAACTTAAAAAAAATGGGCTTTTGAAAGAGCTTTTTTCACTAAGCTGTTACATTTTTTTGGGACAAGACTGTCATTTAGTAAGTACCAGTCAAATGTGTGTGCTTAAAGAAATACATCAAACTTACCAGGACAAATAGATTTCTCAAAATAAAAGTTGTGAAAATAAGATAAACAAGTTAATATATGTAACTTTTGCACATTTAACTAAATAGTTTATTGGAGTGACCAAACATTTAATTCTATTTATCTACTTATTTAACAAGAGAATAGAATAATAGGTCATGTGCCTGTAAACATTTTTTCTGTAAAGTAACAATTTTAACTTAAATTTTGACTGGTAAAAAGGATTTAATTGCAGAATTGATTTGTACACTACTACACAGATTTGTAGTATTAATCAAAGTTTTTTGCAGCATTTTTTCAAAATAAATGTCTTGCAGCTTCTTCAATGTCTAATAGACCCCCCAAAAATACATTCATGATGTTAGATTATCATTGTGAATACATGTAGGGGCATTATTCAGCTGAGAACTGACTGAGTCACTGACTTGAGGTCGCATGACTGACAGACTCATTGTAAAAATTAAAGCAAAGCTTCAGTGGTTAGTTTATGACAGATTTTTTTGCTCTTATTTTTGGTTGAAATCGACAAAAAGCATGTTATATCATATATGAACAAAAAGATGGAAAACCCAAAGGGATCAAAAAACATTTAGTTTTTGTTTTTACATCATGCTGTTTGTGCAAAGGTTAGCTCACTACCGTTAAAAATAGTTTTTTTTTTGTGTCAAAAAATAAGGATCTGATCACAGCATCTCTTAATCGTAAACCCATGCAAACTTCTGAAAATAACCAGCTTTTTTCTCAGTCTGCCTTTAATTGGATTTATTTGAATTTTGAATTTTTTTTGAATTTGAAATGGTTTATTTCAAGCAATCACATAGAAATGACACACAAAAGCAATACAATCATCAGTTATACATTCATACATTAACTAATCAAACTTAGGATAAATAGGCATATTAATAAACATTGCTTGAAAGGGAGTGGAAGGAAGCGAATTTATAAAATCCCACCCCGTTATACTATAACCATTTTATAACATGATTTATCAATATCCAGTTCATAACTTTTATCAGACAGAATTAAGAATCGTAAAGTATCAATAAAGCACATGACAAAGATGAATTACTTAAATTATTATTTAAAAATAACTATTTCAGAAATCAACATTGCAAATGCAGATCAGTTATATAAAATATATGCAGATTATGCATTCATAGCAAAATTTCATGAAGTATCAAAAGTTAAAAACATGTGCAAAATCATGCTACATTAGGAAAGATTTTTGAATCAATTTGAAACACATTACAAAGATGAATTACTTAAATTATTTTGGGAAAAATAACTTTTAGAAATCAACATGGCAATGAAGTATCCAAAATATATGCAGATTATGTTACTTATAAAAGTCATTGATATGATTAAAAAAAACAATAATATGTCAGTAAAATAGACAAAACACTGTTTCAGGAATTTTCATAGAAAAATTTGATCAAGTATCAAAAGTTAATAATATGTACAAAATGATGTTTCATTAGGAAAAAATCATGAATCAGCTTTTCAAAAAAAATCTTTTTAAACAAGTGAAGTAATATAATTAAAATTCAATCAATTTGACAATTAAAAATAATTGATTTATCATTTGTTTTATTATTTTTTTGTATTTTTATTTATTTATTTTTTTTATGACAAAGAAATGCTGTGAAGTAAAATAAAAAGTAAAAGGTTATTTAAAAGGTTAAGACATGTAGGCAACACTAAGTATCTCATAATTCCTTCACTTTTCAAATATAATTAAGTAGTAGTCCTGCAAAGTAACAATTTACGGTTTGTCTATAAGATTGTAACATATTGGAGAGAAATTTGGGGTCCTTTCTTTTTATAGAAAGGACCTTTTATAAGCTATTGTTTATAATAGGGCTTTAATATGTTTTGTAATGAGCTTTCTGAGTTTTAAAATTTAAACATAGGCATTGTCATTGATGAATTCTAAAACTTTCAGCCTTTTCTAAGCATTAACTGGTAGGCGGAGAATTTTATAGTTATAATTTTATAGTCGAGAAAGAGAAACCTAATTTATGACACCTCCGCTGCCGTGTTTGACAGTTGGTATCAAGTGCGTGAAACCAAATAGTGGTTTGTCTCATCCTAACAGCCTCTGAGGTTGTCACAATGCAGTCTGCTTGTCTTGAGTCTCTGCGTGCGTGAGAATTGGATATCTCCTGGACGCTGCTGATGTCTCTATCTTATTTGTTAGAAGTTGTATTCACATATTTAAGCACTTAGTGTTATGTTCTATATGAAAAGTGCTATATCAATAAAGTTTGATTTGGTTTGATTTGATATTTCTAACACCACAATCAGGAGTGAAAACTTTTTTGTTTTTTATTTTGTTACTGATGACTTGAGCTAAAACTGTAACACCTAAAATTCAATGTTCTGTTTCTCATTGCTCTTGAAAAAGGATTAAATATGATGATTGATAACATGATTAAACATGGAGTTTGTGTGTTTATTTGTTTAAAAGTATTATTGTATTTTTCTTATTCTTCTGATTATTTGATGCCACCTTTACACCTTTACACCCGTCAACCTGCTATCAAAATAATGTAAACTTGTCCTGTTGTCTCGTTTAAGGGTGTCTGGAGGTGAACTCTTTGATCGGATTGTGGAAAAGGGTTTCTACACAGAGATGGATGCCAGTAGGCTCATTCGGCAGGTTTTGGATGCAGTCAACTACCTGCACTCCATGGGAATAGTGCACAGAGACCTGAAGGTACACCAACACCCTAATGGTGCACTGAAGTACTTCCACATCTTAAGTCTTCTTACGGGGAAAATCCCTTCTAATTAACCCGTCTAACTGATGCCACATCTAGGCCTGATCATCCAAAGAGGTTAAGTGGCCGGGATTTTCTTTCTAAGTAAACAGATGGAGCATCTTGGCTGATATAACTTGTTCTGTGGCCTGGAGGATGAGAGTCCACCACAAAAATGGAAGGTTTTGGGTTCATTTCTACAGTAAAATTATACCTCCATAGTTGGATCTCTGCCTCATTATATTGGATTTAAACCCCCAAATGGTCAAAGCTGCAGCACCCCATTCCCCAAAGGGAGAAGGCTTTAATCTGAATAAACACATTTTTCATGCCCGGATTTGTGAAAACTAAGTCAGTTCATTTTTACTTTCTGAATAGATTAAATAAATGGCACATGACAAATATTTCCCTTCTTTTTTTTTTTTACTGTTTCAGCCTGAGAACTTGCTGTACTTTAGTCCTCATGATGACTCCAAGATCATGATCAGTGACTTTGGCCTGTCAAAGATGGAGGGAACGGGTGGCGTCATGGCCACGGCCTGCGGGACTCCTGGATACGTGGGTGAGGATGACCTGTGATCCTTGGCATTGATGGAAACTGACTCAAAGATAATTGGATGTACGAGTTGGCCAAACATTACTTAGTTTAATCTGCCAGTAGCCACGGGTTAAATTTAGTCATGTGCTGCAATTATTGTGGAGGATTAGACTTATGGTAGAAGGCCAGACTGTTTGCATTGGATTTTAGGTTCTGTGTTCATTTAAAAATGTTCTTGCAGCTCCAGAGGTTCTGGCACAGAAGCCCTACAGCAAAGCCGTGGACTGTTGGTCCATTGGAGTCATTGCTTACATCCTGTGAGTACTAATTATTAAATCTTCACTACGAGTCTCTTAATACATGTTTGGGTGGGCATCATTTCAGAAAAATAAACATTTATTCAGATCAAAAACCAACATGAGATTTAAAAGCTCAATGCTCATTAAAGGTGAAACGTATTGTAAGGTATCGGTGAAAGACCAGGGAAGTCACAAACTGATAGATTCTGATCAGATTAAAGACCTACTCTGATCATCTTTTGATCTATTTTAAAAGCGTTCCCAGTGGTCTTTTAAACATGATTATGCCATTTGTAGCCCAAATAAAACTACCTGTGTTGTTTTCTAGTTTCTGTAGTTCACTAGAAAATTGCCTCGGTGTTGGGGGGCGGGGCTTCTCCTTTCTTTCCCTGTTTCTGAGAGTCCTCTGTTTGCTGGTTCTCCCGGTAGCTTACTGCACCTCACAACCCCAAACTAACTTTCCCGGTGCAGCACAAATAGCTTGCAATACTGAAGCTACCCAGACGTACTTTTTAGAGCCAGCTTGGATGAGAATAAACAAAGACATGTATGGTTTTAGTCTTCTATAAGAGGATGCATCAGAATAGAGCAGAGCTGGGAGCTTGAGGCGCGCCCAGCATCAAAAATACAATCTTTTTCCAACAGCATTTTTCATCTGCTCCTGTTCACAACACTGAATAAAAAATACTCAGACACGCAATTTTGAGTTTAATTTTCCTTTTATAGGTCTTCCACAACAACAAAAAGAAAACAAACCACAAAATCAGTTTGTCATTAAAGTTCAAATTAAAATCCATCAGCTGTAAAACAGTGCTGTTAAAGTTCTTTGGTAGAAAGTGTTGCTGGTATTCTACCATAATAAGGCAAAGTGCTGTGACTTGCCAACACTGAGAAAGCCCCTGGTGGTGTTACCCATTAATAGTGTTTTTGATGTAAAGTGTGATTTCACACAAGCAAGCCTTCCACTTCACAGAATCTAACATCTTCCATCTTTCTAAATTAAAGTCTGTTTCATATCAAGTTTCACTGGTTAAGACCGACAAATGACTGGTTATTGTGCTGTTTTTCCCTCCTGAACATCATTCTCTGCTGTTTCTTGTCTTACAAATATCAGACTGTCACTCAGTTGAAATAAAGTTGCTTTTTACAGTTTTTAACCCAAATCTAAAACAGAATTGGGCTTAAAATGTGCAACACAGGGAAGAGGACTTATCTTATTTTAACTTAATCTTTTCAGGCTTTGTGGCTACCCCCCTTTCTACGACGAGAATGACTCAAAGCTCTTTGAGCAGATTCTCAAGGCAGATTATGAGTTTGACGCACCATATTGGGACGACATATCCGATTCAGGTCAGTTGAGTGGACTTTATTCAATGGTCTCCACCGCCAACTTTTAGCTTTCTAGATGTCCTTGCTTAATTTTTGTAGCTCTTTTGTTCTTTATGAACCAAAGATAGTGACCAAAAACATTAAGTGTTTTCCCCTTTAAATGTAAATAAATCAGTATTTCTCAATATAAAATCTATTTCTAAACTCCACATTCAGTTTATTCAGAAGGGGATGATGTAACAAGTACGGTAAATATAATTAATCTTTAATTAAATAATTAAATTAATTAAAAGTGATTTTGTGGGCTTAAATATTTGTGAGGTATACAAAGAAAAATAAGCTTTTAGAATCAGAAACTTACAGGTCAGGGTTTTTTAATGAACAGTTTTACTGTTTTTAGGCATAGAAATTAAAGTTTTGTGGGCTGCTTCCAATTCTTCAAACCATTTTGCCTTTTGAAGTGGGATCTTCTGTCCATGTGTCAAATTTAGGGGGTTTTCTTTATCAAAGATACTATGGAAAATTACTTATTTTTCAGACACTTTTTGGAGCAAGTTTTTGTCTTCAAGTTAAATGTGTAGTTTGTTTGTAAATAGAACCAAACAGACTTCTACCCGTTTCTTTTTTTGGGGGCCTATTTTTAACTCGTTCATCATCGTCACTTTTAGTAAATGTAGCCTGTTTTGCTGGATTCCAGTAAAGCAATAACATTTTTACCTTCCTCCCACTCAAACATGGCGTCTAAAATCAAATTGCCATTAATTTGTCCTTTAGATGGACTCAGATGAAGCTCCTTTCTATGAATCAGCATTAATGCATTATTATTAAACAGCTGTTCAAAATGACAACACTGGAAATTCAGGACTATGCAATTATCGAGGAAGTCACCATCAATTAAAATGTTATTTCATATTGTAGTAATGTTTTGATCTCTATTATAATCTATCGGGTTTTGAAGAGGTGAAAAAAGAATCACAAGTTGTGAATCTTAGGAGAAAAAGCTCACGTTTTGTTCTCATTGTTTAGCAGAATTAGTGATTGTTGCTCACTTTAGATAAGTATTTTTAGATGTTCATTTTGAGAAAATAAGGCATTTTGTTGAGTTTTTCCCATCAGAAACCTTTTTCTACAAATCATATTTTTGCTATATCTAGTAAGGTGGATTTAAATTTCCTGTATTCCCTCATTTTCTACCTGTTTTTTTGCCAGAACTCTTGCAGTGAGACACATGAGGTCAACCATGAATAAAGTGTGAACCCTATTAAGGGCTAGCGAGTGCAGAAGGGCTTTAGCGGATGGCGACTTCCCTCTTTCTTTTCCCTCCACAGCCAAAGACTTCATCAGCTGTCTGATGGAGAAGGACCCGGAGAAGAGGTTCACGTGCGATCAGGCTCTTGAGCACCCCTGGTGAGGAATTTCAATCATAAGAAGCCACACATTGCGCTGCGATTACACAGCAGAATGACGCAGATTGCGGGGCTCATGCGTTTGTCATGGAGAGCCTGTCCTCCCACTGTCATCTGTCACCATGGCTCTGAGCCGCCAGCCCACCTCTGTTGGGCTCTGTCAGCTCTCTGAGAGAAATCTGCTGAATAAATGTCTGCCAATTAGAGGCGGATCTCCTGAAGGACCCTTGAAGACTGTGGAAACCGTAATCAACAATTGCGATGTCATCCTTGGCCTGCGTCAGTGCTAATGAGGCCGCGCCGGCGTGGGCTGCTGTCTCCAGCTGAGGTGGCAATAAGTCTGTTAGGCATTAATGGGGGCTGTTGTGGTGGTGGGCTCGCAGACATTCAAACAGAGGGTGACAGCCATAACCGGTGTCATGATGGAGAAAAATGACTTTCATTAAGCATAAGGAGATATTATGATGAATGTGACTATTACTTCCACACAAAAAACAGCAGGCCATCAGTCAGAAGTCCTGCAGCAGAATGAGAATAGATGATGGAGGCAAACAGGAAAACAGCATGAGAATGAGTCCTCAGGAATGGCAAGTGCAGACAGGCGGCTATAGGTATCCAGACGTGACCCGGTGGAGGGAAATACTAAACTCTCCTTTACTATTGAATAAACCAATTCGATAGAAAGATGGTGTCTTCAAAGCCCCACTCCAATCATCTATTCTAAAAGCGTTCCCAATGTTTTTTTTCTTCAAATTTTGACATTTTTAGCCTAAAGTTCAATAGAAATTCACCTCTGAGTTGTGGGCGGGACTTCTGCCATGGAGCAACCCCGCTCCCTCTTCTTCTCAGTTCTCTGTTTACATGTTCACCCTCTAGCTCACAGCCCCTCACAACCCCAAACTAACATTACCGGTTCAACAAAAATGGGGAACAATATCAGAGCAATCCAGCCGTACAGTTTTAAGCCAGATACCAGCTCCGACAAGAAAAAACAGAGGCGTACATGGATCTGTCTATAAGTGGATACATCAGAATGGACCAGAGCAGGGAGGTTATGGCCCACCCAGCGTATTTTCAAAGTAACAAATACAATCTTTTTCAAATGGCATTGTTTTATGTCTGCTCCTGATGCACTACGATTTTAATAAGATAAATGATTAATTTTCTTTATATTTGTCCTTCATCATCAGAAAAATTCCACAAGAACATCTTAAAACAACAAAAACGAGATTTTCATTGGAGTGGTTCTTTAAGATTTTCACTAACAAATGGCTATTTTTGGGTCCATTTTGTTGCTCTCAGGATCGCTGGAGACACCGCTTTGTGTAAGAACATCCACGAGTCAGTCAGCCGGCAGATGAGGAAAAACTTTGCCAAAAGCAAGTGGAGGGTAAGTGTATTTAAAAAGCAACCCGTACTGCTGTCATAAAGACTCACCCAAACGCCTTGTTTTGAATCTCTCATCTGTTTTGCTCCCTCTTTCTACAGCAAGCTTTTAACGCCACAGCTGTGATCCGCCACATGAGGCGCCTGCAGCTGGGCACCAGCTTTGGCAGCAGCATCCAAAGCTCCAACTCTGTGCCGAGCCCTCAGGGCCGAGCTCCAGCCAAGAGCCAGTCCGTGGACTGCGCGCCGCTCTCCCTGAAGGACTGTGAGTGACACCAGACGGTGGCTGCGATCAACACAACCATGTCTGAATTGAAGCACAACACTCGGATGCGCTTTTACTCCGCTGAGATAGATAACCATTTAAAATGCAGCAAAGCGGTTGGCTTAGAAGCCAACTGAATGCTTAAAAAACCCACCAGAAAAGGACCTTTTTGAAATCCTCATCAGAAACGGCTCCGCATCTAGTATTCCAAAGCCTGGGAGACATTGCCTGGAAATATTCTGATCATTTTTTTTGGGCAATATCCATAATTTTGAGATGCAAATGATGGACAGTTTATGCAGGGGGTAATCAAATAACAAAACAACATATAGCTTCCTGAGACGTGACCAAACAAATGAAGACAAAAAGATAGATTTCTTTGTTTGTCCCAACTATCAGAGCTTTGTTATTTCTGCAGATTTAGATCAGAGTGGTTCTTGTTAAACCTTTCCCTGATATTAGACAAATAATCCAAGTTTGAGAACAAATTTAACTTGAATTGAATGTCAACTGTATAAAAAGACTGTTTTGTAATCGTTTCATTTTAATCAATTTTATGTACTCTTATTTATTAAAAAAATCTTTGGACATTACATTTTTTGACTAAAATCTTTATTATTAATTATTTATTTATTTTAATTAAAAACCAATTTTTTGGATAAAATATAATTTTCAATGCTGTTTTGTGTTTTGTTGGTTTTATATAAATAAAACTACAAAAAAAACATAAATGGCTTTTTTTAAATTTAAATTACAGTTCTTTAAAGATCTTTTTTTTCTCTCTCCAAAACTACAACTTAGTATTTTAACCCATTGATCACTATTGATGCAAATATACAATAAACCACCAATCCTCCCAAATGACCTTAAATAGAATAGAAATATCTTTATTGTCATTGTAAATCTACAACGAAATTACAGTGCAATTTTTCCGGTGGAATAATAAAAAAGTCAAATTAAAATAAAAAACCAAAACTGGGAAATAAGACAATATAAGATAAAAAACATAAAAAAGATACAAAAATATAAAAAGGAGGTTACATCTTGTCATGGTATTGCACGCTTCCCTAATAAATTAACTTTATTTAGCAGCGTTTAAGGCCACGATGGCTCTTGGATAGAAGCTATTTTTTAATCTGTTTGTCCTTGTTTTAATTGTCCTTATTCCTTATTCCAATTTTGCATTCCAATAAGCATTGACTGGAAAGAAAAAACACAAATTATTTTTTATTTATGGCTGGAAATAAATTTCGGTGTCAAGGGCTAAAAAGAAAGTCTAAAATAATTTTCAGTTTTCATCTGAAGTTTAATTTATTTATTTGTAGCAGCTATGTCTTTTTCTAAAAACTACCGTAACCTGGTGGGACAACGATTTGATGCAGGTCTTAATATCTGTGCACAGGGAGGTTTTTTTTTTCTTCTTTTAATAAAATCAACTTTTTAGTTAAAAGGATTCCGTTTTTCCTCCTAGGTCCTCCTATATCACCTCTACCATCTGCTGTTAGAGTGTTCAATCAGGACTCTGATGCCTCCGCTCCGGCTCCACGGGATGACTCTCCAGCGGTGGCTGAGCCGCCACGACCGCGACCCTCCACTGTTACCGTCATCCACACGGGGACTAAATGACGCCAGGTTCCGCGGGAGGTGAGCTGGGAGACCACAGAGCTTTGAGACGTGGGGGGGTTAATCAAACCAAACCCCCTGCCCAGGCTTCGTGAATCAATGTCGTCGCCCAGTTCTCCAATCCCGCAACCTCCCGTTGGTTTCTGCAAAGCGTCGGAGGAATTTCAGGGGCACTGGCTCCGCTCCGTTTTGCATGGCTGAATCTGTACAGAGACCTGGAGGTCTCACCTGAAAAGCGCGGCCAGCAAACCAGCACCTGCTGTGAGAGGTCCACGCAAAAGAAAAAAGATGATGCTGCTGTCTGGTTTTCTGTTTTTTGACTGTGATGGGACACTCCGATATATGCCTTGTGTAAATATTCTGCCTGGATTTGTTGCGTGGAGTCATGTTTATGCAAGTGAAACATAGGCTTCAAACTGTGGTAAATACCTATAACGTCACCCGCACCCTGAACTCCTCGTGGTTCGCACAGCTCTCGTTTATTTGCTGTGATATATTCTTGCGATGGCTCAGAGCGCCCCACTTCCAACAAAACGGCAGTCGGTTTTGTGTCTGCTTTTTGGATGTGTAATTGCTAAACCCGGGCAGGACACACCCAATCATTTATGACTGCAGTGGACTGGTACATTACACTTATGTCTTTGAGTATTTATTTTCTTACAATATCACTCATTGATCATAAAACTGGACTAAGAACTACTGTATTATCTGACAAAGCTAAAGAATTTCTGAAGGATATTTTATTTTTTTCTGTGATGGGTCTAAAGTCTTCCCCGACCACAGGAGGGCGCCACGCGTTGTTGCTTTATGACCAGTTCTCAGGGATCTGCAGGGATGTGAACATGAAGCTAACAAAACTTCTCAATACGATCGAGCACTGCTTTTTTTTTTTTTTTTTTTAAATCCAAATTGTTTGACAAGATAGAACTAAAATTCTCCTAATTTGCCACTGGCACAGATGTCTTCTTTCTTATTCAGACGGTTCTTTTAACCTCCTTTTAAATGAACTTAAAGGGAAATGTTCCTATGTGATGTGATCAAAGTTGAATACGAAGCGAGGAATTCCAATTTGTCCCATTGCAGTCAGGTCAGTATTGTACAGTTGAGTGGTATAAATATTGTGCTCTGCTTCCTTCCGCTCATGATCTGGCAGCTCTGGGAGCAGCTCAGTCACTGTATTTAATCACTGTGCTTTCATACCAGCCTGTTGAATTTCACAGAAAGACTCTTTATCCTTCTGTCTCCCACTCCTTCTCCAGAGACTTTTCACACAGAGAGGAGATGGGATCTGTCTTTGTATTTTCTCTGTGGTACCTCTATTTAATTTCACTCACCTAACATGAATGTGTGTGGGGGGGGGGGGGGGGGACACACACGTGAACACGCCCAACTCAAAGGGCTTCGCAGTCTTGAATCATGCACAACTCTGGTAAATATTGAAATGGATTTTGAGCGTCTACTTATTGTAAATACAAAGCTCTACAGTATTTACTCTGAATTTGTGTGTTTATTCTTTGATTTATTTTCACAGTGCTATTGCAAAGAGATCGAGACACAGTAAAAGACACAGGGGAATGGTTGTTTTTGCTTTAATTGAAAGTAAATATCAAGTTACACTTTGCACACATCAGTACAGTAAATATATACGAAGCGATTCACACTGATGCTCTTATATGTAATGAAAATAAAAGTTTGAATTTGATTGAAATGAAAATGAAACTGAATTTGTTGTGGCATGTAAACCTTGTCCATCTGTTAAACTAGGTGGTAGTATCATAGTTTGGGGCGGCTTCACTAGGACCCGTTCAGTGTACAGTTTGTAGAAGAACGATCAATCATAAACTATCCCTAAAAATGATTGTGAATCTCAGGAAAACTGTGTGGAGGTGAGGTTATAGAACTATTTCATCATGGTATATTATTTAATGCATTATATTATATATTTATATATATGATAAATGGTCTAACCAAACTGCTGATTTTTTTTAAATGATTTTCAATTAGTAATAAACAGGATTCTTCACAAGAAGAATTTCAAGAAAATCACAGGGAATTAAGCTGGTGTGTATAAGGATAAATGGAAAAACACATCAGAAGTTACTGGTTACTTTATTTATTTTTTAGTTTCATTCTGATACCAACTATCTAAAATGAAAAAGATAAAATAAAAGATTTAGTTTTAAGTTTATTAAAAAAAGTGTTTAAGTTTATGCTTTTTTTTTTTTTTTACTTTTTTGGGTTCCTTATAAATGTAACTTAGCTCATATTTAAAAATATAAAACATTTTAAAGTGATTGTGATCTTCCCGTTTAAAAGTGAGAATTAAACCATGCCGTGCTGTCATTTATCCCTGATACTTATAACAAATGCTTATGTATTTGTCACAAATTTGGTTAATCTATGATATTAGGAAGTCTGTTTAATTTTTTTACAGGCTTAAAATGGAAAAACGTTGTATATATTTGCTTAAATATCTACTTTTGCATCTTGAGTTCTGTCCCGTCTCCCTGCATCTGTGCTCCGGGGTGTCAGTTGGAGTGGCGGTTGTCCTCGTGGGGTGGATGCACGCCGTCGTACTGGAACTCTCTCCACTGTTCCGTACTCTCTCTGCTTCTCTCGTTTACCTCTGAGGAGATCAGGAGGACATGAGTTAGCTCTCCTGCTGAATCAGCTGCATCACATAGGAAACCTTCACGGACCGTCGTTATCCTCCTCGGCGTAGCTCTCAAACTCGTTCCTCTTCTCCTCATGAAATTCTCTCTTCCGCTCATCAGCAGCTATAACCTGCCTCTGCTCAGCTGCACACACAAACAGGAAGATCATTGCAAAATGAAGTCATTTTCATGCTCCCCTCAGAAGATCTGATTAATGGATTCTTTCCTATCAAATCTGATTCCGTACACGTAGAAACAGCCAACAAGGCCAGATTTATTTTACTGCTAGCATCAAAGTTTCACATTTCCTTAAACTAAACTTATTTATTTTACTTAAAACAACAAGGCTCCAAAAGAGAGAAGGAAGAACTGTCAGCAGAATATGAAACTTAAACTGTGACACAGAACCTGAGTCAGGCTACTTTTTTTCCTTTTAACTGTGATAGATTTAAACTCATTTGAATTCAAAGCAGAATGTACCAACTGACATTTAAGGCAACATCTTAAACGGCGGTAATATTTCAGATGAATATTGATGCTGGCTTTAGAAAAATAGCAACAGATTAATGGAAATGTTTCAAAATGTTCAAAAAAAAACCAGGTAAAAACTCCTTGAATCTAGAATGTATTGCTCCTTACATGACGGCAGTAAAACTCATTTCAGCCGCAGCAGCAAAAGTTGAGGCATGAAAGGTTTAAAGCTGCAACTCTAACCTTTAGAAAGAAAGGTCGCGCCCTGTGACCTTTTCCAGGTTATGTTTATGCATGCACCGGATGCTGAGGTGCATGCTGGGAGTTTAGGTTGAAAACGACAAGATTAAAAGGATCAAGTTGGAAGTGAAACTTTTCAAATCAGAATTAGATTTTAAGTTATTTGTTTACAAACTTTGCACACCAGTTAAATCCTTTAAAAAAAGACTTTCTGTTCAAGGAATTATTTCACTTTTTAGATCAGCTTGGTACCATCAATATTTCAGAGTTTCTGCGTTCTGCAGGTAGCATTAACTAACTAAATACTTTGATTCAGGAAGCGTCACTTTTAAAGTTGTTGCTTCAAATAGTTTTAAACCGCCCACTGAAGCAGCTGATATCCATTTGATAAATCTTCTTTCATAAGGAGGGTCATCCTTTCGTGTCAGCACCTCGCAGCAGGAGACTGCAGAGGAAAGCTTGTGTGTCTCACTTTTTCTTTTTTCTTTTTTTTCCTCTGACCCCCGTCTGCTTGGATATTGGCACATTCCACATTCAACATCCAACTGCTCACCCACTCACTTCATCCATCCCTATCTGTTCTCTGCTCGGTTTCCCTCAGCAGCACGCACTGAGATTTTGTTGCCACATACACATGGCGTTGCATAATTCTGATTCAAAGGAGCACAGTGTGCTCACACGTTGCCACTGGAAGAGCAGCGTTAGTGTTTCTTCAGTCACCATGTTGGACAGTTTGAGAAATGCTTGTATGTGCTACAGGATGTGAGCTGAGATCCATCTTGGCCTGTGGCTCCTGCTGCTGCCTCCAGCAAGAAAACAGGTATGAGGTATTTCCTGGCCAGGCCGAGTCAAGAATAATGAAGAGCTGGCGGCTGCTGTGGTTACACGGACATGTTTGGTCCAAAGCAGATGAACTCTGCAGGTTATTTCTTTAGCTAATAGCAGAATTAACCAAAGACATATGTATCTACTTGGTTGCTATTATTTTAGCACAACTTTGCATCTTTTACATTAAATAATTGTGACAAAACAGGTAAAAGGATTCATTCAGGATAGAAAAGCATTTAATATGCCCTATTGTACAATATCTGAAACATTTGTGTCACTAAAAGGATAAATCCAAACAAACAACAGCAGATTGTACTTAACTCTTAGTCTTTTTGATCTTTGTTTTACTTTACAATTTGCTTGATTAATTTATCTTTAAAACTTTTTTTTGTAGCAATGCTTGATATCCCTCCACAGCTTTTTAATTATATTACATAAGAATTCCACAATAAACCTGAAACTGTGGAAAAGATTTTTATTTTAAGTGGTAAATATTTTCTTTTTATTTCCTGAAAAAAAATATAATATATAGGAACAAAAGATCAAAGATGTAGAGACAAAATAAAAATGTATAAATCGATAAATAAAGCCAAGACAAGGTCAAAACTAAGAGAAAAATGTCTAAAATATCCGGCAAAGTTCCACTGAACTATGTACAAAGATCCAATGATTTATTCTAAACAATACCAGAACTATATGTCATGACTTTTGTTATGTTGAATACAGGTACTACAGGTGATCGAACACCAGTGAAACAATCCTAACACATTTTGACTTAATACATTTTTACTGGTAGTTTCCTTAAAGTCAATAATTTTGCACTGATTACACTTTTTTATTCAGAACTGAACAGCTTTATTTTTTATCATAAAAGGCACATAAAAGTTTCTACAGCCTGCACGTTACCGCACAGAGCAGTATCCACAAACTCACCGTCAAGCTCATCCTGAGACTTCACAGCCCGTCTGCTGCGCCTCCTGAAGAAGTTTGCAGCGTCTGCCTCTTTCATGAAGATCCTCTTCAGCGGACCTGCAGAGGAAAGGGGTTCAGCTCAGAACCTTGAGCGGTTTAAAAACTCAAACAGAAACAAAGCTCACCCTGAGGATCCGTAACGCTGCCTGTGCTGCTGGCCACAGCTGCAGAGTCGGCCTCTGGAGACGCTGCATTTTAGGGCAGAAGATTAAGAAATCTGAACCAAATCACTGATAATGAAATGCATGCTTTGGCAAAAAGAGAAGATTGTGTTCATTAGACTGACAGGAGAGTACAACAAACACAGCAAGGAGGGCCAGGGGGGTTGCGTGTGTCCAAGACATCTTCATCTCTGTGTCTGAAATGTTGAGAGGTGTGAGGAGGGAAGGAGGGAGAGATGAAGGAGAGTCCAGTGAGAGGTAGACTAGGGAGCCTGGAGGAAGAGCTGTCTGCCTGTCTGAGGAGGGAGGGAGTGACCCTGCACAGAGCTTTGACGTGACAGGCAAGTGTTAGAATTTTGTTTTGACTTCACCAATCTCTTGCTTTTATTTTTGCTTTACACTTTTCCTTGCAATTGAAGTAACTGTTTGTGGTGCGGTGCAATAACATAAGCATGTGAGGGTCTATTTCTTCAGTCACTGCTGCAAAAACTCTGGATTTATCAAGGTAAAACATACTGCAGGCTTAAGACAGCATAACCTTTCTCATTCTTTCACACATTTGTCATTAGGGGGCATGAATAACAACAAGAAGAAGAAAATAAAACACCACATCTTTGGCCCAGTACTCACAGAAGAATTTTGTTAAATGTGTCCCCTCTTGAGGCTGAAATGGGCCCCTGGGCCGGTTCTCTCTGCTCTGCATCAAATTGTGCTGGAAACTATGCAGACTTGTTTTTGCTCCGTTTTATGCCAGCATGAACCCTGGCTGTGCCCCAGAAAAGAGTGAATGTTTATATTGTTTTGTGAGGAAACCCAAGGCGGTGG
Organism: Oryzias latipes; assembly: GCF_053564925.1. Taxonomy (NCBI): domain Eukaryota; kingdom Metazoa; phylum Chordata; class Actinopteri; order Beloniformes; family Adrianichthyidae; genus Oryzias; species Oryzias latipes. Next base: position 16,674,326 of record NC_136242.1, read on the forward strand.
GATTGTTAATTAGTCAATGAGGAGAAATTAAATGGTTGTGAAGAGGTTTGCTGGGACAGGAAAGATACATGGGAAAGTTCAACAGAGAACAAAACATTAGAAAATGACTTTTTTTTGGTGCAAATGTGTTTCAACATTTATTATAATCCCCCTCAAAAACACAATGACATTTTAACATGATATGTCGAATTGATTGGCTTAAAAAAAAGATAGAAGTTATAATAAATACAGAATGAGCAAAAAACAGCTACTGCAACAGGAATGTGTGATACAAGCCTGTAAAAAAATACAAAGTCTGTGCATTGGGCTCACGCTTTAGGCATAAAAAATTCTGTTTTCAAAAACTGATGCTTGAAAATGCTTTAAGATTTCTATCAAAAACACAATTTATATGATTTTGGTTTTTGAAACAGAAGGAAATTTGTAAATTATGTTTTTTTCAGTAAATGTCAGTAAATTTTTGTTATGAAGTGATTCTGACTTTGCCTTTTGTTGACTATATTAAAGATTTTGTCTGTACTATAGGCAAATTTTATGTATCAAGACAATTTAAAGCAATATTGTTGAAATGTTAAATGGCATCCCAAACTTGGATGTCATGAAGCATTTAAAAAAAAAATGAACAAAACAACTTTTTTAAAAAAAAGTTAAAGTATAAGACATTTTTTAAGGAAAAAAGTGCTATCGGATTTCAAACCAGTTAAACGTTTCTCCCTAAATTATTTAGAGGTGAAAAATTATTTTAAAAAGGAAGATAGACTCATTCACAGATTATTTCCAATATTGCTAAAAAAAACTGCTGTGGACAAAAATACTTGCTAGATAGATATAAAATTATCGTAGAGTAATTTTGTTAGAATTTATGATGATGATTTCCAAGAATTATTATTATTATTATAATTATAGCACCCATTAAGTACCCCTTGGGGTACATGTTCCCCTTATCTGGAACCACTGCTGTAATAATTCAAAAATATGTTACGCTCTAAAACCTTTTTTTATGGTATTTATTTACTTTATGTATCTTTCGTGTTCAAGTCCCGGCTGGGGGACATGAAAAACACAACATCAACGGGGGACCTTTCTGTGTGGAGTTTGCATGTTCTCCCCGTGCATGCGTGGGTTTTCTCCGGGATCTCCGGCTTCCTCCCACCGTCCAAAAACATGCTACATAGGTTGATTGGCAACTCTAAATTGTCCATAGGTGTGAGTGTGAGAGTGAATGGATGTGTGATTGAGGATATTCCACCCTGCGACAGACTGGCGACCAGTCCAGGGTATCCCCTGCCTACGCCCAAGTGGCCGGGATAGGCTCCGGCAACCCCGTGACCCCGAAAGGGAATAAACGGTTAAGAAGATGAATGAATGAACATCTTTCGTGTTTACATTCACCTCACTGTACTGTAGTGTATGATGTCTCATCGTTAACCTTTCAAATTATTATTTATATTTTGTCCAGCAGAGGGCGCTGTGGGGCAGTGTTTGCACTGAGGGAGTCGTCTGCTGAAGCTACCGCTAGGTGGCGCTGCTTCCTCGCGGTCACGTCGATAGCCCGGCAGCGGTGTGGTGGCAGAAGACAGCGTCAGCTGGCGGAGAGGACTCACTGAGAGAGAGAGAGAGAGAGAGATCAAGCAGCAGCCGTCGTCCCACACGCTGCCATGGTCTCATCGACGAACACCTTAGCGAAAGCACTTCCTTTTTCTCCTTCGGGTGTCAAACTTTAAACAGAAGAAGAACTCGCAGCGCTGCGGGATGCCACGACCCCAGTGAACAGGGCGACAAACAAGGTGGAACGGAAAGTATCGACCGCACGGAAACCACAAAGAAGAAGAAGCAGCAGCAGTTGGTTGCTCTTTTTTTCACCCTCGAAAGGAAAGACGGCATCCGGCCTGAGAAGAACAAGCTCCGAGGTCGGGGACTCCGGTCGGAGCAGCGCCAATCGCTTCTGGTACGAATTGTAACGTTTTTGGTGTTTGTGGTTTTAATCGGGTTAAATGTGAACTTTAAGCTCTTTTCCATGGCAGGAATTGTGTTTTTAGCCGCCCGCGTTCACACGACTAAACACAGTAGCAGTGTGGAGTTGTTAAGCGGGGGACTATTTGAGTCTTTGGCCGCATCGAATAAAACCCCAGCAGCTATGGCGGTTACGAACAAGGCACGCGGGGCGAAAAAATGCGACATTTCTGAGGCGAATTGTTAACTTCGCTGCTTGTTAACTTCGCTGTTTGTTGCTGTCATGAAGTCTAACGAGGCGGTGAAAATGATTTTGCTGCGCGAGGCGGACACTCTGTTGACCCGCGTCTCCGAGATCTGCGGCGGCTTTGACGGGGTAAACTTCTTGAGACGGACCGCATTCAGTCTGTGGAGCTGAACCGCGCTTACAGCGGCCACAGCTGCTCCGTTTGGAGGCCGAGACGGTAGCCTGCAGGGGGAACACACGGAGGAGGAGCAGTTTGTGAGGAGCTGTGCAACTGTCAGGGAATTCCTGAGCTCCCGTCGTCTCAAGAAGTCGGTCAGTGTTGGATGGCCACAGAGAAACGCTTTTATTTTGATAGAGCGTCGTAGCGCTGACGGCGTCACGCATTTTTGTTGTTGTTGCTAGAAAACAAGCTAGCTGGACATTTTTTCTTGGTTTTCCTTCAAAGGGATACGATTCTGACATTCAAAAAGACAAACTAGCTTTATTTTTTCACTTAAATTGTAAAAATAATTAAATAAAATGGACTTTGGACATTATAATTTGGATTTCTCTCCCAGTTTAGGCTATCACAGTAATCTTACAGTTTAAAGCTGTTGTTGTTGCACAACAGTGTCTTCTTAAGGTTTAAACCCCGCATTCTAATATTTTTCTTAGCTGTTTGCAAAGTACAAACCTAGCAACATTCCTCCTAAACTAAGTAATATCTCACTGATGTTATTGTTTAAAAATAATTTCATGGTAACTCACATTTTGTGAGTAAAATGTCTGCAAATTCAACCAAACTAGGACTGGATGCAGGCTTCATTTATTTAAGAAAATAGAGCTGCATCCAGGATTTTATTTATTTAAAAAATGTTCATATTAAATAAATCTATGTAAATTAACACAAATTAATCAAATCCCCAAACTGATTTGAAATTTCAGAGAAAAGAAAGTTTCCAGTTAGTTTTTATTATAGGAACTCATAATTTTATGAATGATTTTCCCAACTTTGTTTGGGCTATATCGCCAGTTTTGTGAAGTATTTTTTAAAACTGCATAAAATGTTAATTTTAAAAGAGATTTAAAAAATAAGTCAATATTTTATTCAGTGAAATAGTGAATTGTCCTGTAAATCAAAGAAGTCTAATTTGATTCGATGAAATTTTGTCTTGAAAGCAGTGAAAATGCAAAATGATCCCTCAAGATTTCATCAGTCTACAACAAAGACATTGCATGATATATCTTAGTGGAGATCCTTTATTGTTAAAGGAATATTTGAATTAAAATGAAATCATTTTTTAAACTTTAAGAGGGATTTTTGTCCCATAAATTCAGATTTGTGTTTGTCTGAAGCTGACCTGCACTTCGTTGGCAACTTTTATTGTGAAAGTTTGATGAAAGAGCTCCAAAGGACATGTTTCCTGTGAGCTGGTTTTCGGTTAAAAACCACTGACTGCTGAGATTCTTTGCAAAGCGCTTGTTGCTGTTGGCTTTTTCGCTCATGCTGGCGGCCAGCGAGCTGTCGGAGCGCCTCACGCCCCTCGTGTGTCGTCTCGATGTGGGGCTGTTCCCTTGGTGAGGGCCTTGGGGATGGCGGTGGCTGGGTAACCTGACCTGCAGGGAAACAGCTGTAGCCACACGCTGCTGATCCCCTGAGTCCCAGTGGAGATCAGATGATGGTCCAGTATGTGAATGCACATGGGCGAAACCGTTCTTTGCATAACTTCACGGTGATTTGCTTTCCTTATACGACTGTTGTGAATTCAAATGTGTTCTGTGGACAGAAGCCTTTTCACCTGCTCCACGTGGGGGTATAAATCCACCCGGGGTGATGCTCAGAGTGGCTTTTCATCTCAGATTGAGTCCTGAAAAGTGAATCTTCGTCTGTGTGATGACTTCTGAGGTCTTGGGAGCACGACCGTGACTGAGCTGGGGTTGAAGCGGGGCAAGACAGCTGGCTGAAGGTTAATGTGTCACCGCTCACTGGGGAGCAGCTGCGATGTCGCGGGCCCCGCTCCTGGCTAAAGATAGCCACGAATACAAACTCTTCCTCTTTTCCAGGCTTCATTAACCCCGGCATGCAGCTCGGCTCCATCACCTACAGTTGCCCCACTAAAAAAAGCTGCTGCTTGCAAGTTTGGCCTCCTCCACACCCTGATTTTATGTCTGTGTTTTGAAGGTGTCTGTTGTCATTGAAAAAGCCTGGTCTACTTGGGAACCAGTTTACATTCTGCAGTAAGCTCATAGCCTGCATATCTGTTGCAATGATGGCTAAAACAGGTGGAGAAAAGATCTGCCGGCTTCTTTTCCCCTCCTCAATATTGCTGGAATTTGCTTTTCAGCGCATGTCTGCTCTTTATTTAGTAAGGCAGGCTGATTCCTTTTCATTCACAGCCTCTTTAGTGCAGTAGCAAAGCTGTGCATATTTAATAAACGTAGTTCCATTAACTAGAGATGCCACAAATCTTGGTTAAAAACTGAACTGTATGTTGCACAATTGAAAATGTATGACTACACTGCAAAAACAGCTGCTCTAGAAATAATAAAAACAATCTTAAAAAAAATCTTTGTATACGCAGAAAGATCTGCCAATGGGGTAAAAATGGTCTTACCAAGAATTCTTATTTTAAGGCATGTTTTCTCATACTAAGATTATTTTGCTATTGAAAAACGTCCTTGATTTTATTTTTTTCTTGCAAGACAGAAAATCTAAGACTTTTTCTTGAGACATGGTTATTTTTATTGTCTTAAGATTCATTTGAACGTTCTTTTTTGTTACTTGCTTATTATTAGCAAATTTAATACAGGTTTTTTTTTTTATCTTTATTTTTTTGTAAAACACAAATCATATACTAAACTGAAACAAACTGTTACCTAAAAATCAAGATTTGAACCGAATTGGGGGGAAAGTAAATGGTTTCATCCCTTCTATTAACTTAAGATTCAATTATTTTTTGATTCGCAAGATAAAAGAATATTTGAGTATTTGTTTCTCTCTCAATGTTTTTACCAAACAAACATCGAAAACCCTGTTATTTCTCTCAACCTTAGCATGTTGTTCAGTGAATAAACATGCGTTTAAATCTTAATATTGAAAACGAAGCAAAAATAACTTTGCTAAATTCATTCTGGTAAGGGAAACATTAAAAGAAAACCGTTAGATTGCACATAAAACACATTAAACAAAAACTGGACTTGTTTGTGGAATTTGTATGTGTATTTAAAGAAGTATTACAATGAGAATCATGCTAATGTTGTTTTTAACATGTTCTTGTTGCATTTTTCTGATAAAGACGGCCCACACGCTCCCCGTTCCGCTCCGTTCTGATGGATCCTCATGTAGACAAATAGATCCATATCGGTCATCGTTTTCCTCTTTTGAGCTGGAATCTGGATCAAAACTGTACGGCTGGATAGCTCCAATAATTTTTCGCCATTTTTGTTGCACTTGTAATGTTAGGTTGGGGTTGTGAGGGGCTGTAAGCTAGCAGGAGAGTGTAAGTAGATGGATGATGGGAAGTTAGGGTGGGCTTATTCCACACTCACAACTCTGAGGCGAATTTCGAATGAACTACTGTCACTCTGCAAAAACGATGTCCTAGAAGTTTTTTGGCATAATGTTAACTAAAAGACCGCTTTAAAAATAGATCAAAAGATGTTCAGAGTGGAACTTTAAGAGATAAGGGCCCTTTTTGTGGGAAAATTGGCTGTTTTATATGTTTCGATTTAAAATTTTTGTTTTAATGACAAACCTGCTGACTGCACTAGTGGAACTATGTTTCTCATAGCTTACATCACAAGTTTACTATTCTTTGCACTAAAAGCCTGTAGCATTTGAGGCTCCGTGCTGGAGCCCCTGCAGGTTTTGCCCACAGCCGGGGCTGATAACTGAAATGGCCACAAAGACTTCTAATAGCCGTTTGTGTTTGCACTTTGAAACGGACACTGATGCTCTGATAACAGCATCCTGCCATCTGCCTTCAGCCTGGGCTGGGTCGGGTTGGAAGGAGCGTCTGCTGCTGCAGGAATGGTGGCCGATTGTTCTCTTTCTGATGCTAATGGGGTCAAGCCAAGGTGGACAGGTGACTGCAGTCAGGTTTGGATCAGATTGGAAGTTTCTCCAGGGGACACCAAACACAAACAAAGGATGAGAACTCCCCGATTCAAAAAACAGAACTCAGTTTCTTATTCTTTGTGTCGTTTAAAGGGAGCTGCACTTTCTTGTGACATTTAAAGAAGTTTTGTGATATGTTCCTTAATCTACGCAGAGCTTTAATATTTTACAGTTTTGTGGCTGACTGTTTCCACATATAGTTACATTTTTAGGGAATTATTTTTGTGGCGCCTCTTTACATCCTCCAAAAATAATTATATGAAACTTTAGAGATCCGTTTGAAGTCTAAAGAACTTTAACTGACAAAAATGACTGCAGATCTCTTCTTCTTCCTCACACTTAAAGAATTGTTCCTGTAGTTTTCCTCATGTAAATCATTTGAAGACAGTGCTCTGTTGAGTTCAATCTGCCTCCTGCCACTTGAAAAATGTGAGCCTCGTGTCCTGAACTCACCCCTTCCTTGGCCCGCAGGTCCGGGTTTATCACTCATAACTCATGCTGGGCTTTCACAACACCAGACTCTGACTTTACACATGTACATCCTCCCCCCCCCAAAAAAAGAAAAGCATGAAAACGTTTGTTTAATCTCCTTTTTATTGTTTGGTTTCATCACCTCAGTTGAACCTAGTACTTTATTCAAGCTCTTAAATTAGTCTATTTTGGGGAAAATTACATTTTGAAGCAGAAGATCATGACGTATGACACTAGTTTAATTAAGTGCTTTTTGTTATTTCAATTTAGAAAGCAATCAGCAGAATATTATTATTCATAAGGAAGAAAAATGGATGGGGAGCAGGAATATAACTGTCAGATGGTATCTAGAAGAATCCTTCATCAGAAGCTAATGTAACACCACGAGCAAAGGAGAAACAGTAAAATGTCTCTACAGATATTTTGCTTTTAGTCAAAAATGACTTTTGCTAGTGTGCAATTAGGGCTGCACGGTATGAGGAAAACTTGCGATATGCGATATTGGTGATTAATATTGTGATAACGATATAATTTGCGGTATATAAACAAATAGCAAAACAACCAAAAACATAATTTCCATTTCACTGCAACAGTTTAAAAATTATACTCCAAATGACCCTCGTCGACGTAGGAGGCAAACATCAAACATAAAAGGGCTCATCTGATTGATCAACAACGTAAACGGGTCATTCCGAATGGTTAAATGCATAAAGGGATTTATTTCATTTGTTCAATATTTCAAGCTGCCATGAGTTTGTTTTAGCACATTTAAGGTAACCATTTATTGCGATTTTCGCCGTCTTTTGCGGTATGCATATTGCACAGCTTAATGTCGCGATAACGATAAATTTGCGGTATATTGTGCAGGCTTATGTGCAATTATTAAAAAGAAAATAAAGACCAGTTTTGCAAACCAAAGACAAAAAGTCCTTTCATGCTCTCAGCCCCAAAGCCTGGGCTTGTGACTGTGTAAGGTTCTGGTCATTCACACGTGTGTGGTGGCATGAATGCATAAAAAAGCTGCATGAATAGTTTGACGCAACATATGCTGCCTTTAACTTGTTCTTCAAGGATGTCCTTTTATCCAGCAGTGAGATGAAAACAAGCTTCTGATGGAGTTTGAGGAGAATTTCAATGCAACATCAGAAAAGACTGTTACTCACTTCATTTATGCTGAAATACACACATTTTCTTTAGTTTTCGTCTCTTTTACTGTCTTTGTTTTTACATAAATCTCAGCAGTGGTGTTTATATAAAAAAGAAATGCTGTAGCTGCAGACTTGTAAGGATGAGTGGATGAGCAGCAGATGGATTGAATAAATACAGGATATTTGTAAAATAATGCATTCAGTGGGGAAAAGAAATTATTTATCTGTCACTGCCTTTGCAAGTTGGCCCATTTAAAAATATGAGAGGTCTGTTATGTTCATTATAGGTTCAGCTGTGAGAGACGGAATAAAACAAATCGCAATATGATTAAAAAAAATGTAAATAGCAGGGCAAAAATCTTGCTACATCAGTGACTGCCAAATACCGGTAGTTTATTTGCTCCACTGTATGTTTATCTTCCCCGAAGTACATGCAGTACCTTTATACTTCAAAATCTGAGCACGTTTCTTTTATTGTTGTTCAATTTGATGAAAATAGTGTTATTTGTTTATTTGTTGGATTGTTTCATCTGGGGAACTCTTGCTTGCTCATTTATGGAGGCAGGGAAGATGCAGAGGGGACTGCCTGTCACTCAAGCTTCTGTAACCATGGCAGTTGTGTTATTCCAACAGTGTTGAATCTCCCCTTCTGTTGTGTGTCGCTCATTTGTCCCCATAAGGCCAGCATGAGCTCTGCCTCACCAAGGCAGGTGTTGGGTGTGATCGCAGGCTGAGCTGAAGCTGTTTCAGGAAAGACTGAAAGGAGGTAGATCTGTTGACGCCACTTTTGGGAGCTTAAACACAGTTTGACGTTTCTGGTGCTGCGGCAAAGGTAGGGCTGTTTGCTTGAATTGTTAGTGCTGCTCAGCTCTGCAGCACGCAGTGCCCCGCTTCATCCCACATGTTTAGAAAAAAAACCGTTTTTAACTCTGCACAAAGCCTCCATTATGTGAGGAACCCCATAACGGAGCCAGCTCCTTCCCTCATGTCCTCATTGTCTCGGGCAGTTTGAGAAAAGGCTGTGATTTAGAAAGCTGAGCTCACCGTTCAATTATGCCAACTGTGACGGCTGAATCTGTTTGTGATGCTGCTGGTGGCGGGGCCTTTTCTGGGGCCCCTGTTTTCTTAAAGGCTGTGACGTTACGGGGGTTACCGAACCCGGCACAGGCAGCGTAAAGGCTGCGACCTTGTTTGTCCCAGACGGCAGTCGGCACGCTGCAGGTCATGTTACAGATATGCTGCAGCAGTGGAAGCTCCTGAGCTCTGGTTGTAGCTCTCTGCTCATCATCATCAGTGCGACGAAGAGGAGCACAGAGTCTACAGAGAGTGCTCTGCCATTGTCTGAAGTGCTGCAGCGTCCCTCGCCGCTCTCTTTCAGCTTGCGTCCGTTTGATGCTGCTTCCTGTCCACGAGACGTGAAGCTGTTTGAAAGTTTAGAGAAGTGTGAGAAGGCTTTAGCGAGCAAACCAAAGAGCTGGATTAAGGCTGTGGGGGTGGGGCTTTCCTGAGGGATCAAACAAGCAGGCATGCGGTCCCCTGCAGCGCTCTGCATTTTCTACATGGCAAAAAAAAAAAAAAAAGGCAGCAGGGTTTCCATGGTAACCGATCCTGAATCTCTTCAGTGCTCTGACCTCTCTGTTCCAAACCCCCCCAACCCCATCCCATAGCAGGTCTGGAGTTCAGACCAGCCTACTTACCGCAGCAGGGATAAAGCTCGGAACATGGATCATTTCCAAAGCTCCACACTTGATCCCAGATTGGGAGCGTGGGCCAGCTGATAAGTATGCGCAGGAGACGAGCCCCCCAGCTTAGCATGTCTCCTATTGCTGCAAGGATGGCTTCACTCAGAAAGCAGTGGGGCTCCTAAATTGAGGGTGTTGGTTCTTTTCGTAGCTGAGATGCACTGCTGCACATCGCACACGATCAGAAATTAAGAGCGACTTCTAGATGTTGCCGTGGTAACTGAAAACGGATGAAAGCCAACCCGGAAAGTTGATCCTGGTTTGGCACTGTAACCCTGATTTGAGCTTAACTCATGGAATGTAAACACAACAAAAGATTTTGGCCGTCTAGAGCGATTTCAGAATTACTGTAGAGCTGCAGCTAACATGTGTGGCCTCTGATTCAGTTATATTTTATTTATTACAAACTTCTATGTCCCATGTTTGTGTTAGACGAAAGATGACAAATACAAGTGCAGGTGCTCCAAAGGCAAATAAGTATGCTGAGGTTAGGGAAAATTAAAGACCTTAAAAACCTCTTTTAAAAAAATACGAAGTGCAGTTTTTTATCTTTTTATTTGAAGTTGATGCTTCCAGTTGCTTTTAAGGAAGAAGGGAAAGCACTGAGCTGTGCAGGCACAGACAGGCTGCTCATCCGTACCCCAGCTGTCGAATGGCAGCACAGACTGATGTGAAGCGGTTGAGACAAGACAAAGTCCTTCTCCCTCATGTTGTATCCTTGAACTTGAGAGTGAATGTGCCTCAACTTAGAACGTAAATGAGAAGTAGGATATTTCCTTGTTCTTTTTTTTGATGACTCTTAGTTGACAGTTCTAACAATAGTCTTTCTGCTGTCCGTCTCTTTCTGTCTTGCATGTTAATAATTGGGCTGTGATCCAGCTTCATGGAACTGCTCTTTCTAAATGGGTTTTACTTCTTGATGGGGTTGGATGTTGTTAAACTAGAGGGATTCTCAGCAGACTGGAAAATATTTGAAATTAAATGATGACAATTATGCCGGGGCAGCAGCAGAGGATTGAATTAAAACGCTTCGGTTTGTCTGTTAAAATTATTCCAGAACCAGGGACTTCTTTTTTTGAGTCTCCTGAAATCATTAGTCATTACTAGTCATCAGTACTTTATATTTTTATTAAAAAAATAAAAGCACAAGTTTGTGCAGCACAGTTTTTCTAGTTCACTTATTAACTTTAGCTAATAGTTCACACTTACTGTGTGTTTTCTTTAATCGTCCTAAATAATCTTAAGAGGTAATTTGTTAAAGCAATAAAACGAAATATCCACTTATACTTGTTCATTTGACTGATTTTCGTCTTGTGTACTTTATTAAAGAAACATGTGGACATGTTTGCATTTGTTTATTAACTTTGTCATGATTGACCTCCTGACCCAGTAAGTACCAGCCAGACCTTTCCGGTCATCTGGATCCAGTCTTTTGTCACTTCCTAGAGTTAGAACCAAACATGGAGAAGCTGCGTTCAGCTTCTATGCTCCACATATCTGGAACCGACTTCTAGAAAGGCGTAGATCAGCCAAAACTCTGTTTAGATAAATCCAGGTAGAAGACCCACCTGGTCTCAGCTGCATTTGATTAGTTTGTATTCAGAAGTTTACATCTGCAATGTTATTTTAGGAATATTTCAAATTCAGTTTTTTTATAGTTTCTTTTAATGTTGTTTTAATGAGTATACATTTACTATTTATTTGTATTTTTTCTTTTAATGTTTAAAGCACTTTGAATTGTCTCTGTAAGCAAAATGTGCTACAAATAAACTTGGATTGCTTCAGTTTTTTAGAACTGGAGACAGGTTTGGCCCTGTTAAGATAGTGGTCTTTTTCCATTTCCTTAAAATATTACCATTTAAGCTTTTAAAGACACCTAAAGGATGATGAATCCTTTTAAAAAGATAGTTGAAATGTATAGATTTTCATTATGCATTAATTTTAAAACTACATAATCTATTAAGGATCTTGCAAATTTTCCCTGATTAAAATAAATAAATAAATCAGTAGCTGTAGAAAAATCAAAAATAGCTTTACAAACAGCCAGTGTTGAAAAGTATATTTTATGAGGATTATTGTCCTTTTTAATTTTCTTAGTTTTATTCTTAAGGTGATTTTTACTGATGTTATTTTTGTTTGTTTGTTGCAGTCAAAGACATCTAAATGAGCATTATCTATCTGTAAAGGTCTTTGGGACCAGAGTGTACATACTCTGGTTTTGGTTGAAAGCAGACTTTCAATCAGAAATGATCTCTTCTGCAATCTGCCTCTTGTGGCTGTTGGTGGAACTGCAATATTTGGTAGGTTTTGCCTCAAATTGGGGAATGGAAGGTGGGGGGCGTCGTCTGCACACAGAGTCCTCAGATGACCCCAAAAGGATGCTACCTCACAAGTACTGTTCTTTAATGAGTCATTTTAAGTTTTGTCTTGAGGTTTCCAGAAATGATGTAAATCTTTTAAACTTCTTGGTGTTGTCATGATTTAATAGAGCTGGCCTAATATAAAATGGAGCATGAGTTGGACAGCAAAGCCTGAGGGTTATTTCTTAGTCATGTGTTTTATACTAGCTTTGATTTATTTGTATTTCTGACACACGCATGTCCAGATCTGTATAAGTGGAATGAGGTCACTGGGGAGAGGCTTCTTGTAATCTGTTTTTGTCATTTTTGAGATCCATCTTTGCTTACATTCACGGTCACAGTATGACAATCAGGTGCTCTCTCTGTGACCGTGTCTGGAATGTGCGCTGTGAACTACATATGGCCCAGGCTCGCCCTGTGCCATTGAGCATCTAATCTCCTCGGTTTAGGCTTTAACTGCCTGGTGAGCCAGGATTGCACTCTAAAGTAACCCACAAGAATTTCTCACAGCCGTGTCATACTTTCCCAGGGTGAGGAACCTCAGGTAATGCGGCAGAATGAGCCCATTGGGGCATAAGTGTTTACTCGTTTACCCAGCTGGTAATCTAGCCGTTTTTCCGTTTTTGTTACGAAACTCTGACAGCAGGTGGATGTGTTTGCAGTAACAATCATTTATGTAATAAATGGCAAAATGCCAACAGCTAGTTGAACCCTTTTTTTCTTTCTTTGTTGGCACAGGTATGGGTTTTAATGGTTTCCATTTTGTGCCTTTAGGCCTCCCCTTCCTGAGAGCTCCATGGAGAAGATGAAGCGCTTCAAGCGCCGTCTCAGTCAGACGCTGCGTGGCAGCCACACCATTGACGAGTCCCTGTCTGAGCTGGCCGAGCATATAACCATAGAGGAGAATGGTCTGAAGGACAACGGTGAGCCCATAATATCCAGCTATATGCAATTCCTTTGAATTGATTCCCGAATTATCTGTAGTCTATTACATTACCTCCATTATCTAAGTGGAGTTTTTTTATTTTTTATTTTAAGGTAAATGTGTGGTGAGTCTTTAGTCATAGAAAACCTGCTTAAAATTTAAATTGTTCCTGTCAAAAACCAAATATTTCTGGAACAATAATATTTCTTAAAGTGTTTTATTTTAGGGACTTCTAGAGTCCGAATAGTCATTTTACTTCCTCTAACCCAGTGGTCACCAACCCTGTTCCTCATGGGCTATCGCCCTGCTTGTTTCTAGGCTAACCCTGCTTCAGTCATTGCTGCTCACCTGGATCAGGTGTGTTCAGTCAATCAGGAACTGGTCTGATTCAATCCAGCAAAACAGCATCTACTGCCTAACAAAAAAGCCCTTAAACGTGTTTTTTTTCAGTGTTCTGTTGATGTCACATACAGAAGTGCACATTTAAGGAGCTACCTGACAATTTACTTTGTTCTTGTTACTGTCATCTCTCCCAGACTTTAAGGAACAGGTATTAGTATGTAGAAGGACATACAGTAATAACAAGTGGGCCGCACATAATGTAATCGGATTCTTGTCAGTTCAACAAGCAACACTGGCTGTTTGTTACACAGGCAAATCAGTCCCTATTCACTGCAATGTAACATAGCTTTAGTACGGTGGCCCAGAAGGGTCACAACACAACACATTAACTTTACACACAACACATTAACTCACAACACAACACATTAACTTTACACACAACACATTAACTTTACACACAACACATTAACTCACAACACAACACATTAACTTTACACACAACACATTAACTTTACACACAACACATTAACTTAACACACAACACATTAACTCACAACACAACACAATAACTCACAACACAACACATTAACTCACAACACAACACAATAACTCACAACACAACACAATAACTCACAACACAACACATTAACTCACAACACAACACATTAACTCACAACACAACACATTAACTCATGGCCCAGAAGGGTCACAACACAACACATTAACTCATGGCCCAGAAGGGTCACAACACAACACATTAACTTACCTCACAACACTTTAACTCACAACGGAAGTAAAGCAGCAATTGAAGTGCTTTTATTCTGAAATGTCCACTGAGCTGAGCGGCTAACTACCTAACAGAAGTTAATGTCAAGGTGATCTGTGGAGGGAGCATGTTATTGCTACAAGAGAAGCTAGCAGCAGTGTTGCCAGAAACTTTCTCTTTATTACGATTCTGCTTCCTCTGAACACACACAATATGAACGCACACTCCTCCCTCCCACCACTCTCTGTCGCTGCACATGCGCCTCTCTCCTTTCTTCCCCTCCCTCCCCTCACACATGCACGTGCGGTCCCCAACACACACACACACGGGCGCGCGCGCACGCACGCACGCACGCACGCACACACAATGAATGAAAGAAGGCCGGTCCGCTGAAGAAATATTCAATACTGTCCTCCTTTTATTAGATCAGGAGAAAGAAGTATACACAGCTTTCGTTGAGTTTTCCCCCCTACTGGACTGATTTAGCACCCGATCCGATGATTTTTCAAAATAAAAGATAGTTCAGACTAATAATAAAAGGATTGATAAACACAGACACTGCTCCGTGTAGCGATCAGACCATAACTTTAGCAGGTGGCTCATCCCACACGCAGCCGCAGTGTCTGGCTTTATTAAAGAACACAATTTTTAAGAGGCGGGGCGTTGCAACCCCCCAACAACAGGTTAGATCAGTGGTCCCCAACCTTTTTGCCCCCGAGGACCGGTACAACGCAAGGCACGTTTACCGCGGACCGGTGGTGGTGGTGGGGGGGTGTTGAGGTGCAACGCAAGGTGTGTATCACCTGATGTTTAGTGTCGCGACTTTGACGTGCGTTAAGTGTGACGGATGTAACAGAGAGAATCCGGTCAATTTTCAAAATAAAACGTTTTTTTCGAAAAAAATAATCAAATGGAAATCATTTTTTCTTTCTGTGCGTCCCGGTGCCAAAATTTCCCGCGGCCCGCTACCGGTCCGCGGCCCGGTGGTTGGGGACCACTGGGTTAGATGACAGAGCCCGTTAAGCGTCTCTGCCTGGTGCGTTTACTGAGCTTCAGTACATAGAAGTTCACAGCCACACGGCCTAACGTAGTCCGCTATTATATATTCATGAGGGGGGAAAAAACACAGAACCGACCCTAAAACCGCCCAAATTATGAAAACCCGGCCAAAGTCATTTTTACCCGCAAATTTAGAACCAAAACCGCCCAATCTGGCAACACTGCTGCTAGGTTCTCTTGTAGAAAAATCATGCTCCCTCCACAGCTCACTGTGACATTACCTTCTGTTAAATTTCATGATAAAAGCACCTCAATTACTGCTTTACTTCCGTTGTGAGATAAAGTGTTGTGAGGTAAGTTAATGTGTTGTGTTGTGACCCTTCTGGGCTATGAGTTAATGTGTTGTGAGTTAATGTGTTGTGAGTTAATGTGTTGTGAGTTATTGTGTTGTGTTGTGAGTTAATGTGTTGTGTTGTGAGTTAATGTGTTGTGAGTTATTGTGTTGTGTTGTGAGTTAATGTGTTGTATTGTGAGTTAATGTGTTGTGAGTTATTGTGTTGTGTTGTGAGTTAATGTGTTGTGTTGTGAGTTATTGTGTTGTGTTGTGAGTTAATGTGTTGTGTGTAAAGTTAATGTGTTGTGTGTAGAGTTAATGTGTTGTGTGTAAAGTTAATGTGTTGTGTGTAAAGTTAATGTGTTGTGTGTAAAGTTAATGTGTTGTGTTGTGACCCTTCTGGGCCACCGTACTTTAGAGCTGAACTTCCCCTTCTGAAAGTCTGGTTTTACAAACTTTAAACTCACCTCTTCTGGTCTGAAGCTTTTCTATGTAGCTCATTACAATAGTAATGGCCATTTGGTCCATCAAGGAGTTTGTTGTGCGCCATGCTTATTATGCAAAGCGTGATTTCTCAGACTTTCATGGGAAATTGTGTCATCTTTTCCACGTCACAGCAAAAACTCAAGGAAATAGGGGGGAAAAATGAAGACAGTCTTGTTATGGAGAGGAAACACGAGAAAAAACACTCACCAAAGCAGGGAATATCAGGAAAAAATACATCTGGGAATATTTTTTATTATGGGGACAAACATTTGTTTTTTTCTGAGCCGTAAAATGACACAACTGGCTGGATTCAGACATTTCTTTACCAAATAGTTTAATTTCTTTTTCTTCGTGTAGTTTTTGTGTTTTGCAAGTTTGTTCTGCAAGCCATGCAGGCGTTCACAGCGGCGTTTGTTATGCGTATCGTTCACTCTTTGTGGCATTTGTTCAACAAGGCACTAGGGATGCCACAATTCTAGATTGAAGACCAAAGCGGATGTTACACCACTGAGCTGAATCTTGGGGAAGGTGAGTCGTGGCATCCCTACTGCATACCTGTATGTTTACGTGTAAGTCTGAAACAGCTGTGTGCTGAATTTAAGAATTTACTATTTGTTTTATTGCATCACACCAGGTTTAGAACAAGCTAACTGAGGGGATTTTTATTGTTAGCTGCTTATTAGTAAAAATAAGTTTTTATCTAAAGTTTTTTTTATTTTTTGTTGTTATATGGTAGTAATCAAACCATATATTATATTGAAACAAATCTGTGTCCCA
Organism: Oryzias latipes; assembly: GCF_053564925.1. Taxonomy (NCBI): domain Eukaryota; kingdom Metazoa; phylum Chordata; class Actinopteri; order Beloniformes; family Adrianichthyidae; genus Oryzias; species Oryzias latipes. The sequence goes on from NC_136242.1 coordinate 16,690,972, forward strand.
AATTTGAAGTTCGAATGGAATCATGAAAAAAGTAAATAGTTTCATCTCTACAAGGTATCATTGCATTATTACCTGAATTTGAGATAGAAATTGAATATAGTAAGAGGCGTGGTCGCCTGGTTGAAACCTGATAGGGCACTTTATCAACTGTGAGGCAGGATTTTTATTCTTATTTGTTTTTTGGATACAGCGAATTCATATTAGGCTGAAGTCGCTATTCCGCTATCCAGCTTAACCTACCTGTTCCTTTTCCATTACCCCTATTGTACCACATCTGTGTGGTTGGCTTTGGTGTAGCAGAAACACAGACAGTTCCCTCTGTGTCCTGTTCTCTTACAAAGCAGAGTTTGGTCATCACATCCAAACCGTCTCGGTTTAGTTGGAAACCACTACGCATTACACCATCTTGTCAAACCTTTGTATTTTATTTGGTTGAAGTTAAAAAGGTTGTTAAAGTAGGATTCCTGCTTCATAGCAGTTCCTGTTTAATTAAATTTGACAAAAGCATTACAGTATATACAGTCAGGACCATAAATATTTGGACAGAGACTCATTCTTTCTAATTCAGTTTCTGTACATTACCACAGTGAATTTTAAATAAAACTTTTCTGGTGATGTACAGAAACTAAATTAGAAAGAATGTGTCTCTGTCCAAATATTTATGGTCCTGACTGTATCTGAAAGTTTTCTCTGGGAGTGATGAAGATGGATAGAATCAGGAATGAATCCATCAGAGGAGCAGCTCATTTCAGGTGCTTTGGAGATCAGTGCAAAGAAGTAGATTGAGATGGTTTTTAAAGTGGTTTTGTTAGTAAAGGAAGCTGAGGTTGGAGCTGCCAGGAAAGAGAGTTGGAGGAAGAGGAGGTTGTGAAGGAGGACATGAGGCTGGTTGGATGTGGAGGAGACGGTTAGATGTGGGCAGATGACTCACTGGGGTGACCCCTACAGGAAACAGCCACAAAGACTAATATATAACAGTAACTATGGAAATAATTGAAATAATTCCAATAACCTTAAACAGCCAACCAGGAATTGTTGTTATGGACTTTATAGTAAAATAAACTAAAGAGTTCTGAGGAGGAATAGTCAGTTTAAAATATTTCAGATTTAATAGTCACTTCTTAACTGACTCATTTGCATTTTGGTTACCGAGAAGAAGAAAAAGGACATCTAAAAAAAAGTGCTTTTGTATCTTAAACTTCAATGTTTTTATTTATTTATTTAAAAGAAAAGAACACTGGCCTTTAAATGATAGCACTTTTCTCTTATTTCCCAGTAGACAAGCTCTGATCTGGTCGGTTAGACGCTGCGGTTATCGTTTGTCTGAAACTTGTGGAAGGTCGTGGCCTTCAGGGTGTCCAACGAGAGGCAGCAGCTTATCTCCCACACTCACAAAACCTGCAGGGACGGAGCATTGCTATCACTATGATAGTGGGAAAAAAAGATCCTTGAGTTTCCATGACATTATCCTGAAATCAGAAATGTGGGTGTTTTTTTTAATCAAACTTTTCTTTTCCATTTTTGATGCTCCACTCAGCTCCTCCTCTGTTTAAATGCTCAAAACATCCCCCAAAGGGTCTTCTCTTCCTTCATCATTTAGCTTCCCACACACACACACACATTCTACTTTTCAGTCATTGAGTTTGCCCCCCTCCCTGCATTCTAAAAACTGGCCGGGCTTTGTGAGAAGCTTTTTGTGCGGTGATTAGTACCAGTTTGGCCAGAGCGCCCTGTTCTCGTCGAGTGCGGGACACAGAGCCGTGGTGTGTGTGTGTGTGAGAGAGTCGCTCATATGGAGGGATTTGAACAGCCCGTGTGACAGTAAGTAGAGAGGAGACATGAGACATAATGGAGTGGCCAGATGAGATGTGGTTTGAACTGTGTGATCAGGGAGTGCATTTTGGTTCTGATCTGATTACGCAACGCTCATGACTCAGGCCAGGAGCAGCAGCAGCCCAGAGACGGGCAGAGGTGGCATAAGGACTCTAAATTACTTTTTTTCCCCCACTCCTAAATTGTTGAAAAGGTTTTGTAATCATTTAAAAAAAAGCAGACATGCTCATCAACATTTTTGGAACCTAAATTTGGATCATTTAGAGGACAAGCTTGAGTTTTTGACATCCGGGCTGACTTTTACTACTTTAACTTAAAATAAAGTTTTAGTTAAACCATGTCAGCTTAACTAAAACTCTTATGTGCCATGAACGAGTTCATCTAGACACAGAAAAAAAGGGCAAATAAGTCCTAAACACAGACAAAAGTCCATCTGTGACGGAGCTGACTTCTTTTCACTCACTCTCCTTTGTTGTGTTATTATCTCCGTATTGTGTGTCAATCAACAGCTTCTCAGAATTCTCTTTTTCTGGGTAATTCTCTTGTTTACTCAGTAGGCCTGCTCACTGCCTAACCCCTCAGTTATCTACACTGAACTACGGACGTTATGAAACAGATGAGGGACGCCAAGCAGAATAATAAATATATGAATTCAAAAGGATTTCTCTTATTTTTACTTCAAGTTGATATAGGAAGAGTTGAAACAATAATAAAGCAAGTCCTCGCTTCTTTGATAGAAAGTAGGAGGGTAAGCTACATGTTGCTAACCAAATAAGGTTTAATGATTTGATTAAGTCTTTTGTTAACACAGCAACAAAGGAAACGCATGACCAGTATTATTCTAAGAGGTTATTCAAAAAGAGGAAGTCTATCTTTAAGCGTAAAACAGTCGGAGTGACAGGAAGAAGGAGGAGTGAAAGCATCACGGCTGCATGCTTAGAGAAAATTGCATCACACCAAAAACAAAATTACTGAAACGACTGGCTTTATGGTCAAAATCTCTGATGGGAGAAAAATAAAATCTAACAAAGTATTTCCATAAACAGGCATTAATGATTTGGCGTTAGGACTTTGGCAGCTGGCAGTCAGATTTAACAGTGAAGTCCTTATAGAATAAATGTGATTGTGTGCTCATTATATCCGAATATAAAACCGCTCAATCTGCAACAGATGACTGCTGCACCTCCTGAGATTCATCCTCCACAGAGTATTATGGAGCAAATCTGGTGCGCAGCATCTCTGAAATGAAAATTGAACAATCAGTAATTATTATGCTGATAGGAAGAGATTTGTTTTGCTTTATACACCGTTTTTTTTCTGGTACTTTTGTTCATTCTTTAAGTCTCTTTGAAACTTTCATTCCTATATGCAGACTTAAAGACACACTCCAATGAAAATCCTTTTTTTTCCTCTACTAATATTAGATTGCACATTTTCCTCTTGAACAATCTTCCCTCCATTTTTCGTTTTCAATTACTTTGTCTAATAGAAATTCATTTCCTTGCTGAATGTTTCTCTGCTACGGCTGCATTTGGTTTTATCTTGAACGACAAATCACAGTAGTGTCCAGAAACTGTATGAATCATTCATTGTTTTTCTTTTCCCGTTGCAAACTAACCAACCTCAAACTTGCATAGCAATATGCCTACTTGACTTTGAATGAATTAAGCGTCCCCAGACAACAAATCAAACGTACCCTGTAAGACACTCAATGCGTTTGTTTGAGGAAGTGAAAGAATTGGCGAATAATTGTGAGGAGAGAGGGACGTAAATCACATTACATGGCGTTGTTAAGACACACAGACACAAATGTGAGTTCAAGTGCTTCCTGGTTCTCAGCTTCAGCGGCATCAGCTGCTTTTGAGTGTTAAAGCAGTAAAGACCAGCCCAAACAGCTGATCCCCTTACAGCCGGTACTCCGCACTGCCTCTGAATCTTATGGCAATGCGCAGCACCGGGCTGCATCAGCTTACTTTCTGCCACGATTATCTGTTATGTTTTCCTCTTAATTTGACCCCAGTTTTCCAAAAGCAGGTGTCCTTTATGCTTTTGCTGTGTCCTGTCGTGACCATAATGAAAACGCTTCTCTTCCACAGAGCCTATAGTGAGGAACGGGCGTCCTCCATCGGCCCACAGCGTCCACTCTTTTCTTCACCAATACGCAGGCTCTTTCAAAAAGCCTCCACTGCGACGGCCACAGAGCGTCATCGGAGGGGGTCTGGGCTCGCTCATGGTCATGCCTCGCAATGGCAGTCGCCTTGGTGAGTCAGCCTCATGTTCATCTGCAGTCTTTGAAAATGCAAAAAGGGGTCTGTTTTTTGTTTGTTTTTGTTTTTTCTTTTAAGTCTGGATGTTTCAGAATCTGCACAAAAGAGGCTGAATTAAAGGATTTTATTTGTTTAACTGTTTTAGAACTGAAACCAAAAGTTTTTTTTTTTCTTTTTTGCAGGCTTCTCTTTTATTCTATATGAACTGCTGATGTTGGTGTATTGGTGCAAACACCATCTGAGAAATGTCCTATTTTTGAAATTCCTTGAGTTTTCATGCATACGCAGGGTTTGAACGAGCACAATAACCAGCATAACTCCAACCTCCAGAAAAAAATGTATGAGCCGTAAGTCTGCGCGCGCCAGGGTCAGATTAGATTTAGTGCATGAACATTTCTCATTAGGCCTGTCCCACTTACATCCATAAAATGCTTCTGTCAAAAGGATAAACTGTTTACTTGACATCCCTGACCTGACGCAGGCCCACCCAGGAACAGGGCAGGCGGTAAAAAAAAAGACCAAAAAAAGGAGAAGTGTCTAAACATTTTTCCATATCAGATATCGTCCACGAAAACCTGAAAATGGGGTCAGATGGGGAGAGCGACCAAGCGTCTGGGACGTCCTCCGATGAGGTGCAGTCGCCCACGGGTGTTTGTCTGAGGAACCGAGGGAACAGACGCATCTCTGCAGAGGTAACAACACTGTCTTGTTAATTATAAAAAACTCAGAAATGTTTGTCAGGTGTGAGTCACTTCCCATAATGGGTAAACTCTGATATTTGATTCTGTTTCAGCCCTGATTTCATGCAGCTTCTTACCTCACGTTGGAGTTTTTTTTGTAACAGTGTGGGCGTATTGCCATCATGGGCACTTGCATAATCTTTGCACAACTAATGCTCACGCGCACGCACAGGACTTGTTATTTTTTTGTGTTGTCTTTGGCTTTCCCATCACCTGACCTCATGTTTAGCACGCTTCAATGCACAAACCTTTTTAGTACAATGCTACTTTCATGTCACAGGTTTTTTTTTCTCGCCTAAAAGAGATCAAGTTTCACTACAAGTCTATTTTTAAATCCTAACTGTCAGCATTTTTATACAATCTATACTGTGAAGCTTTATTTGTTCGGAATAAGGTTAAAAATACTGCAACAAAAATGGCGAGCAAGATGGAATCTGTCCAGCTGTAGAGATTTGAGGTCAGATTCCAGCTCAGACAAGGAAAATGAAGACGGGCACGGATCTTTTTGTCTACAAGTGGATGCATCAGAAGGAACCAGAGCAGGGAGCTTTTTCGTCTGCACCTGATTCACCACAATTTGAATAAAGAAATACTCAAAAATTTCATTTTGAGCTTAATTTTCCTTATGTATGTCCTCAATCATCAGAAAAATGCCCCAAAAACAGGTTCAAAACACCAAAAACATGATTTCACTGGAATGGGTCTTCAAATCTACCAAAAAGAAAGTGACTCAAAGTCTTCAAACAAGTTGCTTTTGGGTTGGTGAAAACTGCAGCTCATGCAGTAAACGCATTGAGTCGCCTATCAGGAAACCTGGGAAACCTGTTGTACAATTAATAAATCATTACTTATGAATAACACACTGGTAATGTTGGCTTTTATTTCAATGTTTTTTGTGTCAAATTAGGACAAATGGAGGAGTTTGTGCCGCCAGTCTGTCTGGGCCTGTTCAGAGCTGACCACACACACACACACATATGAGTTTAGCAGCACACCTGTGAAGATCAGGTCTTAATGGGCTAACTGCTGCTAATGGGATTTCAGGGCTGAACCCCTGACATACATCAGGAATCAGGGCAGCTGATTGTCACTGTGTTCTAGTAAAAAAGATGGCCTCAGCTCTGCCCTTTATTCTCATTTTCATGTTTTCTTTTATCAGCGAGGCCAGACGTGCATTAAGGCAGGAAAACAAATCTGGTTTTATCAGGCATTTCAAGTAAATATGTTATTTTCTCTTGCATCCTGAGCAGTGTTTTAAACAACACTCTGTGTTTGAATCTGCACTGAAGTCTTAAAAGGCTGCATGAAGACCGACAGAAACTGTAAAGTTTGGATGTGGGTGCAAACAGACTCTCTGTGATCATTTTACTAACAAATGAAGACAAAAACGCAGTTAATGGCGGTCCCTCTGTCCCTCCATCAGCAATCACCTCCTCTCAGGAGTGATTTGATTGATTCCAAACGAAGTCGGAGTGTGATGGAGAACGGGTGGAGCGGCCAGCATCCCCCTTCAGTGGGTCTGCGCAGAGGAAACGCCGCTGTTTTGGGATTACATCACAGGGATTAATGTAATACGGTCCAGATGGAGCCTTGTTGTAACAGATTAGAACGGCTTGATTGGACGACCGGTGGAGGGTGGGAGAGGTGCAAAGGTCGTGGCGGTGGGTGGGACGGTGGCGGCATCTTTCCCTGTGAGGCTGCTGATGCTGGCAGTGAACACAGAAACCACAGGGCTGCATATTAGGATTTCAACAGATGACACTGCAAAAAGCCATAATCTCAGTTCCTCAAAGATCATACCGATGAACATTCAAGTAAAGGATGAAGAGCGAGGAAAAATGCTCCATCATATAGACACCTTTGTTCTTTTTTCCTTCGTAAAGTCATCCCTATAAATCGACACATCTGAAAAAGATGACCGAACCATAACTGCTATAAGTTCAACAAGAAGAATGAGGCATTTAAACATGTGACTTCAGATCATTTTCACATGCAAACAACTCGATTTTTATATTATTTGTTCAGTATGCAGAAATGATTGGTTTTGTTTTTAAATGCTTGCACTTTGCAGGAGTTTTCCCAAAGAAGAGCTCAGAGTCTAAACTGCCCGGTAACAGGTTGGCGTTCGCAGCCTGGAGGCACTTAAGAAGCTCACCTCCGTCAAGCTGAGCATGTGTTTGAATGTGTCGGCTGGAAAGAGAAAAGCGCCGACTCACCATCCCGTTGGACACGAAAGGACGACCTGTCCAGTTGACAGATTTATCCGCCTGTCTGTGAGCCGCTGCTGAAATGTTTAAAAAAGCCAGCGGGTGTAAATGATCTGATGCTGCTTTAAACGAGGAAAAAATGGAGTTAAAGCGGAGCGGGAGGCAGGCTTAACTGTGATCTAACAGCCAGAGTGGGGGGGGGGGGGGGGGGGGTCACATAATGGGAAGAACCCAGATGTTTGTTTTTATTTTACGTAACAAATAATGATTTTAAGACTTAAGTACTACAAGAAAGACTTTACAGTGAATTCTGAATCAATCTCGTAACAAACAGCCTTTATCTGATCATCTTTTGACCTATTTCCTCACACCCCCAAACCTAACAGTACTCGTTCAACAAAAATGGGGAGCAATATTGAAGCTATCCAACCGTACAGGTTTGAGCCAGATGCCAGCTCAGATGAGGAAAACAAAGACGTTCACGGATCTATTTGTCTGCAAGTGGATCGAATGAATGGAGCGGAGCAGAGAGTTTGTGTTTCTTACATCACAAATATGCTCTTTTTTTTCCAGCTGCATTTGCAAGGATTTGAAAAAGGAGGATCACAAATGCAGTTTTGAGTTAAATTTTCTTCATATAAGTTCTCCATCATGAGAAAACTGCTACAAGAACATGTTAAAAACAGCATAAGCACCATTTTCATTGGAGTGGGGCTTTAAGTGTAGTGTTTGTAGATTTACTTTGGATTCTCATCAGTGCTGTTGATGATTAATGGTCTATAATGGTCTTGTTGGCTTCTGCAGGACCTGAACAAGCGCCTATCCCTGCCCGCTGATATTCGGATACCTGACGGCTACCTGCAGAAGCTGCAGCTCAACAGCCCGCCCTTCGACCAGCCTCTGAGCCGGCGCTCCCGCAGAGCATCTCTGGTGAGAGATAGAGGTTTTTTTTTTAGTATAACAATCTAGCGGGAGGAGCAAGAGCTTTTCTGAAACATTTGAGTACTTAAAAAGGTTTTATTCTTGTTTTTCCATCATTATTCCATAGTTAATATCAGCTTTTTTCTATTTTCTCTCAATCAAACTTTGTTTTCTACAGACTCGCCTCTAACTAAGAATTTTTTTTTAAATCAACCAAATTCTGCTAAAAACAGCAGAAACAGATCTTGACTGAAGAATCAGTCATTTAAGATGAAAGCACTTTATCTTGGTATTTTAATGTAGCTTTACTGTCGCGTACAATTGAATTTTTTCAGTTTTTATTGGGGGGAAAATCCAAAGCTGCAATTTTTCTGAAGGATGTTTGGACGTCCATGCAGCACGTCTCCAAAATCTACTAAAGAAAGGATAACTGTGAATATACGTCTCTACAGAAATGATGTTTGACAGAGGAAAAGCGTTTTAGCACGACACACAGAAGAAAAGAATCCAAATTGGGAGTTTGTGTAGAATGGCAGCTCCTTTTGGAATAAAGCATCATACGTTTGACAAAAAAGAAGTGTTAGGAGAGGAAAAAAACATTCATTACATTGTTTTCATTAGAAATTTTGAATTTGCATGTTGCTAAATGAATTTAGTTGTGATATCTGACACATTTGTACTGGTGTCTTCATATTCGTCATCCTTTTCTGGTCCTTTGTGTGAAGATGAACTCCCTTTGTGTTCGTGTACAGCGCTTCCTGCCAACACACGACGATGAGTTCTGAATGGGAGGAAAACAGAACCAGAGCAGGGTTCAGGAAGAGCCTCCACAATGATAAATATAGCTGAACTCGACCTGTTTCATAAATGCAGCAAAGAAGCAGAAGTGAGGGCTCCTGCTGCTTCTGCATGCTTTAATCTCATCCTTTCAGCCTGTTGTCGCGTGTCCACATCGCACCCCAGCGTTGTCAGCTGGCTGGGTAATTGGCTCGTGGGTTCTGCTTTGCATGTGCATCTGTCAAAAGAGGAACCGGAGAGGAGCGCTCCTCCTCGCTCGCTCGCTCGGCCCTATTGGATCCTGTACTTTGCTGCCCCGCAGCGTTGTTTGCAAAGTGCTAAACGGTTTGGTTCATGTGTTTGACACTCTAACCTTTCAGCTCAGCAGGCACTTGTCTTTATCCTGCCTCCACTTTTCTCCTCTAAAGCTCCCCATCTGCACTCTCACGCTCCGACTACAAGCAAGAACTAGGTCTTTGCCTGTGTTCTCTCTCAGAAAGTCAACGAAATGTAAAAGATTTTACATTAATCCAATAAAAATATAATTTAAAATCATAAAAAACAGAATTCCTTTTTGTCAAAATGACTCTTTTGTGTTCCCACCTAATCAATACAATCGTGTCCACAATGTAAAAAGCCAACAGTCATTGGTCAGAAGACATTAGTTCTGACGGTGGACGTCAGCGTTTGCTCTCCTTACGCCCCCTCTGATGCTGCGAGGACGTTAAAGAAATTTGTCATGGTGTCTGTAAGCCCGCCACTTCTAATTAAGATAAGCGGTGTGTTCATACTGGCTGTGTTCTCCTTCCAAACAGTCGGAGATTGGATTTGGGAAGCTGGAGTCCTACATCAAACTAGACAAACTTGGGGAGGTGAGTCTGATCTGTGAACTCGGGTTTCCTTTTCTGTTCATACCCCAGATCTTAATCATTTTTGTTTTCCTTTTAAATGTAGCTTCATCTTGCTTCTAATGACTTTTATTGTCTTCAGGGTACGTACGCAACAGTTTACAAGGGGAGGAGTAAGCTGACGGACAACCTTGTGGCGCTGAAGGAGATCAGACTGGAACACGAAGAGGGGGCGCCGTGCACAGCTATCAGAGAAGGTAGAGGCTGACGGGACAGTTCAATGCACTGATTGAAGAGTTGCAGACGTGGCTCCTCACTGCTGCACCTCTCCTCTTTTCCCACGGCGAAGTCTCCCTGCTGAAGGACCTCAAACACGCCAACATCGTAACGCTGCACGACATTGTGCACACGGACAAATCCCTCACGCTGGTATTTGAATACCTGGTAAGCCTCCAGCAACGTCGCCACTTCCCTCATGACGTTATCACCAGAATGAGGAGCTGCTGTCCAACTGTTGATGTCTCCTCTAACTTCCTCTCATCTAGGACAAGGACCTGAAGCAGTACATGGACGACTGCGGGAACATCCTGAGCATGCAGAATGTCAAGGTGAGTCTGTGCAGGAGCGCCCCAGACGCCCACACCTTTGTCAACTGTCAACTCTTTCTTTGGCTGTGGGAGACATTGTTGAATGCGCCCCCTTGTGGTGATAAACAGTAAAATGTGTAAAACCAGTTTCTATCGAATCTAAGCCGTTTGGTGGTGTGGTAGTTTTCACTTTATGGCATCTTTCATTGAAAACGTCTCGTTCTTTCAACATTTGCCTCTTTTTCTGCAGATATTCCTTTTCCAGATCCTCCGAGGCTTAGCCTACTGTCACAGACGGAAGGTCCTGCACAGAGACCTGAAGCCCCAAAACCTGCTCATCAGCGACAGGGGGGAGCTCAAACTAGCAGACTTTGGTAAAACCTAAGAATGTTCATTTTTTATATTTACTTTCTACTATTTTGGTTAAGGGGGAAAAAGCCTATTCGAAATGAAACCTTAAACTTTACACTTTTTCTTAAAAAGCACTTCAGTTAAACATTAATGCATGATTGAAATGATATAATATAAAAGTGTAAATAAAAGTCAAATTCATGTGCTTCTGTTGTCTACTCCACAGGTTTAGCCAGAGCCAAGTCTGTGCCCACAAAAACCTACTCCAACGAGGTGGTGACACTGTGGTATCGGCCCCCCGACGTGCTGCTGGGCTCGTCTGAGTACTCCACGCAGATAGACATGTGGTGAGGGGGCTTCTCTCTGTGGGGGTGACGCCAACTGTTGGGAAGCACTAAGATTCCATATGTCTGCACAGTGCACCACCAGACATCTTTGAAGTGTTCGATGTGTATTTGAGAGTAACTAGAACTAGCTGGAGTTGTGGCAAACATGTCCTCATGATCTTGACCCCCCCCCCCCATGTGTTCTTCTCCTCAGGGGTGTGGGCTGCATATTCTATGAGATGGCTGCAGGCAGACCCCTGTTTCCAGGCTCCACGGTGGAGGACGAGCTGCACCTCATCTTCAGGCTGTTAGGTCAGTGCTGCCCCCTGCTGGCGCTCAAATGTCTAACATGAGGCTTTAATCCCATTAGCTCTGGTATGTAGCCCCCCTGTGGCTGCGTGAAAAGCCCCTCCAGCTGGCACAGCAGAGCCTGACTTATGCAAGGTCGGCTGCACGTTTCTCCACAGGCACACCCACAGAAGACAGCTGGCCGGGAATCTCCTCCATCGAGGAGTTCAAGTCCTACAAGTTCCCAAAGTACAAGGCTCAGCCCCTGATCAATCACGCGCCGAGGTAAGACAGGGACATTCATGCTGTGACGCCGCTCCATCCTTTCAAAATCCATGTCCGCCACATCGTAAACACTTCAGGTGTTAACCCCTCGCCTCTTTTGCTAGTCCTCTTATCATTGGAGAAGGGAATGGGCAAACATTTATCGTGAGACCCAGGTATTAGACTAAAAGCCAGCGTGTGGGGTGCTTTAGATTGAAGCCCTAGCATGGCTAGGTTGTTTGGTTTAGTGTGTGCTCGTGTCCCGTCCTGTGAGGAAATCCTGTGGAATAGTTGACCGTGTTTGCTCAGTTTCCTTCCTTACATCCTGCAGCATCTGTGAGTCGCCCTACCTCACTGACTCCTCTCCCCCTCCCCTCCCTTCATGCAGGCTGGACAATGATGGACTCGACCTCCTGATGTCGTTCCTGAAAGTGAGTCCCCGCAGAACTGAACCGATGACCCCCCCGTGAAGCACCAGCAGCTTGCCGGCATGCACCTCACCCACATTTGTCTTTCTTTTCAGTTTGAATCTAAAAAGAGGGTTTCTGCCGATGAAGCCATGAGGCAGCCGTACTTCAGGAGCCTGGGGCCGCGTGTGCACACGCTGCCAGAGAGTGAGTAATTAGGGCCGGGCTGTTAATCGATTTAATCAGGTTTGTTATTTTAGGCGATTTCTTTTTTGGGAAAATTGAGATTTTATTTTCTTAGCTCTCTGCTGAAATCACAAAGAACACAAAGTCCTAGAATTGTAAAAGTAATGGCTAAACTAAACTGAACAGACTACAGAAAATAGAAAATGGCATAAATCCAAAACATGGTCATGTTTTTAGGCTGTTTTTATTAAGATTTCATAAAAATGAATCAACTGGAGGCAGAATTAGGAAAAAATCGGTTCCCCTTATGTAAGTCTGTCCTTGTTTACTCAACAAGTTTGAATTTGACTTTACACTTGGTTCAGACTACAGGTGACTGACTGAAACTGCTCTTCTCATGGGGATTGATTAGAAATCAATACAGGAGATGCTCAAGCTAGCGCTAGCTCACCAAACATCTGCAGCTCTGTTCTGCAGACATTTTTACAGCTATTTAGTTGAACTTTTTGTTAGAGCCAATTTCCAGAGGAAATTTTTGTGTTAAATATATTCATTATTTGTCATTTTTGTTAAAGAAAGTAAAAGCAGGGAGGAAAAAAACAAATTAAAATCAAAAATTTAATTTGAAAAAAATAAAATTTTTGTTATGGTCCCGCCATGTGATGTCATTAACACACTGGGCGCACTTTTAACCCATGATGTTCACACTGGACAAGCAGAGAGAACACTGATTCTTTTTCTTTTGCATATCCTTGGTGTGAATCTGCTGAATCCGACTCTAGACTTTTTCTTTTACAGCTCTTACCAATCTATGAAAGATTTGTGCCATAGAATGCCAGCCGGCTACAAACCGCTATTATGCATACAAACATCACTACCAAACCTGAGTCCCTGATTGTTCAAAGTTCAACGGGGTTTAACTTTCAGTTACTTTCAGTGCACGTTTAACAGCCGAACCCAAAACACGCAGATACACGTGTTCACTTAGACTTTTCACAGGAAGGGGGCAGTTGGGGGCATTGCCGAGAGCGATGTGATGGTAGCTAAACGCAGACGGCTAAAAGAATGACTTGAAAGGTGCTGCAGAGTGTAGGGAGGACCTCTTCCAGATGCAGAGACACGTCTGTCTCCGTCTGACTCCTGTGATTCTGACCCACCTTTGTGTTTGGCAGATATGTCCATATTTACACTGAAGGAGGTGCAGCTGCAGAAAGATCCGGGCTACAGGAACTCCTCACACCCGGAATCAGGTGAGGAGCAGAGTTTGGGACCACAAGCAAGTTTAATGTGACGTCTTGAGGCAAAAAGTTTTTTTTATTTTGCTTTCAGAGTCAGGAGAAGTAATGGAGGATGCATTGGATGAATGAAATTAAGTGAACACTAACAATATACATACTTTTATTAAATAAAACAGAAGAAAAAGAGTCAATCGATGTGTAGAAGAAGCAAAAAACCAGATGAGATTCTTTACCTCAATCTGCCCAGGCATCAAACTGTCTTCACCATTGTCTCCCACTGCATTGTGGGATTTGTAGTGAAGTGGTGTGTGTTGCAAGTCGAAACAATCCTATCTGAACCCCCCCCTTTTTTCCTGGGTTTCGTCAGGTAATGGGAAGAACAGAAGACAAAGCATGCTGTTTTAATATTTCTGGACGGGTTGGGTCCTGTGGGGAGGATCTCCCAGCTGTGTACGGTCTCGCAGACGGATCAGGACCCAGAGATGGACTTTTCTTTTCTTTTTTTTTTTTTTTTTGGCATGGATGGAACATCAGGATCATCATCACTCCAACCAAACTGTTTTAGGGGGGAGAAACTCCGCCCGTTGCTTCTGAGTTTGGTCCAAGTCTGACTCCAGTGAGAGACGATTATGTACTGTACATGGATATTTATTGAGAGAGGAGAACGTGCTGCTAAATCTGACTACTGTCTAGAATTCTAACTGGCTCAGTCACTTTAATAACTACATGCAATGTGTATAGATTTTTATTTTTATTTTTTTTTTTCCAAGTAGTGGATTGTTTTTAGTTGTTTTTTGTGTTACATTTTCGTACAGAGAAGTGTGTTTGAGGCTCACGGTCACGGTGATGTTTGTGTAGCAGCTCAGCGGGGTGGATGTTGGGTCCGTTGCCCCCCCCCCTCTCCAGTGCAGCGGTGAGCTCCTCCCACGTGGAACCATCACTGGCGCCGTCTGCTTTAATAAGCGGCGGCTTTCATCCTGACGGTAGGCCGGTACCGGAGCGGAGCTGCTGAAAGGAAAAATCCACATTCTTGTCTGAGGCCTGCGTATCATTCCGGGATGCTGAGGTCTCAGCCGTGACCAACAAACGCAGACAGAGGCTGGCGAGGGCATTAGAGCAAGAGATTAGGAATGATGTGCAGTTAGGATTAACCTCCACATGGTTTGTTTTTCCATCTAGACCCCTCACAAAGAGGAGGAGCAACCACAGTCTGCTTTTGTGCGTCATTCCCATCTCCATCGAGTAAAAAATCTTCTTTTTCCCTAGATTGCCTCTGTTGTTGTTGCATGCCTGCTCTGTCGTGTGACGGTCACTGAAGCCCCGCCCCTAACGAGTCTCTTCTGTTTAACAGTGTTATCTGACGTTTTGTATTTTCTTTATTTGTGAATAATTATTTGTGTGGGATTTTGTCTCCCTCTCCTCCCTTCCTTTGTTTTTTTATTTTATTTTTTTGGAGTTTTATTTTCAAAGTAAAGAAATTAAATTTAAAGTTGACAGAAATCTAAACATTTTTCCGACTTTTTTTATTTATTTATTTTTTGCCCTCCTATAAAATATTTGAAAAAAAGAGTTCAAGCATTCAATGCTTTTATTGAAAATGACATTCTTCACAATACAAAAAAATATTCAGAATACATATTGTATGCTAAGTCCAGTATATAAAAACAGTAAGAAAAGTTTTTCTTTGACTTTTAATCTCGTCTTCATTCAAAGATTTCAAAATAAAGCAAAAAATAAAAAATACTAGAACAAGGCACAGCTGGCAGAGAAGCATAGTGCATACATGACCTGTGATGTCGCACAGGTGAGATGGTCACATGTGATTAACATTTAAAGGAGAAAAAATATATAGATTTTTACGTCAGTCCTGCACAGAAGGAGCTGCATGTCATTCTGTGCATGGAGGACAGGAATGTTCTGTGTTCTCACAGACGACGTGGAGTATGGCTTCAACCAAGTGCTTAAAAAAAAAACTAGAAACAGAGCAATTCAAGTGCAAAAAGAGAATGAGGTCCGGTCTAATTTCTGAAGCAGAATTCGACAAAGGAGCACAACCAATGAGAAAATTTCCACCCGGAAGGAGGAAGATGGAGGCTTTTCACCGGATCAGGATTTGTGGGTGGTGGGTGACAGGAGCAGAGAGGAGGGTGTTCCTTCCAGGTTTGGCAGGGGGACCGGCATGTGTCTGTTGATTAGGCTGGGGAACTGCAGAGGAAGACAGAGTCAGAGGGTTGGTTTCTTTCCGGTGAGGAACTGCAGCATTGTCACTGCTCTCATTTCCTGTTTTTTCTTTTTCTTTTTACTTATTTAAACCGTTCATTGTCCTCCTTCCTTCTCCTTTCTCAAACTTTGCAGTAGCTGGAGTGTGTATTTTTTCTGTGCACAAGGACTTCAAACCAGGAGTGTGTGTGTCTGTGGAGGTGGTGTCTTGTGTGTTTTGCAAATGGGGAGCAGCTCTCAAACCAGTCCACCCTGTTCAGACCGGCTCCCCTGGGCTCAAACAGGAAGTATTCACAGGATTTCCTCTCCCTCTTGCAGGCACTGAAACAGGACACCTCTGCAGGACCTGCTTCCAAAAAGCCTCCACTCGCTTCACAGCAATTGCTGCTTTGCAAATACTAACCAAATCACCTTTACCCGCCTTTTATTAACAAAACAAAAAAAACAGCTTTAAAAAACAAAAATCATTCTGAATGTGTGCTGAGGATGCTTCCCAAAAAACGCCCCAACAGATTGCTGCCCTTTCTTTCACCTGTGTGCTTCTTACCTGGAAGAGCGAGCTGTGGCCCTGCAGGCGGGCGGGGCTGAGGGGAGCCACGGGGCTCAGGCTGCTCCAGAAGTGGATGCCTGACAAGAGCGGACTGTGAGCCAGCAGCAAACCCGAGGGAGTCTGCCAAGGTCGTGCACCGAGGAAAGAAAGGGAAAACACATTTTGAAACAAACGCAGAAAAATCAGTAAAACGCCACAGCGAGGGCTCCTGAACGCCAAATGAATGTTGCGCTGGCATTTGGAAAAACAAACTGGCGGAGCAGGAAGGAAGTCTGTGGTTTCTCCTTTGGAGTACAGGAGTGATGAGAGCAGGAGGAGGAGGAGGAGGGGGAGGGAGAAAGCGAGGATGGGGTACCCGTGCAAAGGAGAGAAAACATATGAAATCAATTTCTTTCGTCTATTCCCCACCCCACTCCTTTTCTCCCGTGTCACCTCAGAAAAGTGAGCAGCACTGCTGGTGGAGGGACCCCAGCCTGCTCCTATTAATAACAGAGTTATTGGAGCATATGGCATCACTTAGGGTCTCTTCCCCCTCCTCCCTCCTAGAGGCTAGAGATTTCTGTAAATCGCTTGTTTTGCTCTGATTTCATTCTCTGCTGCTGTAAATAGACTGTTTGGGGGGGCGGGGGGGGGGGGGTCTCATTTCCCCTCAAATCATGGGCTCAAACCAGGCTGTCGAAAAAATATTTTTGAATAAATTTGTCATTTTTGAACTGAGGGATCTAAAAGTCTGAGGAGGATCTGGACTAAATTCAACTCTGGCTCCACGTTTCACACATTCTCTGTTTGGAGAGCAAAGCTCAACTCGAGTGGCTAATAAATAAATAAAGCCGTCCGCCAGCACGTGTCAAGCTGCTTCAGACGTCTGCTGCTGGAGGCTCTGGCCTGGATAGATCCAATCCTTTCCCGGTTGTTCCCTCTGCGCTGCAACAGGACGCAGATGCTCCTGACTTTTGCATGTGATGAGTAAGTAGAAAAGCGTTTGTTTGTGGCGTCACTGCGTCCGATTGTGTAACTTCTATCTAAGCGATTGATGGCGCTGGAAAGCACCCTGATGGGTGAGTCAACAGTTTCCAGAAGTGCGTCTAGAAAGCAGGAAATGGAGTAAAGGCTTGTTGTTTCTCAGGTGGGCGTGTCTCACCTGTGCTGCGAAGAAGGCAGGAGTGAGCGAGCCGGAAGGCAGGGCGGGGCTGTTGAGGGCGATGGAGCCGATGTCACTCCCTGTCAAGAGCAGGGACGGAGGGGAGATCTCCAGAGCTTTGGGCTTTTTGCTTTTAGGTGGGAGTCCATCTCCTTGGTTGGCACTACTGCCGGTGGAAGTGTTTCTACCATCACTGCTCCTCTTTTCATGGGGCTGCAGGGCGCGCTCCCGGTGCCCTGAGGAGAGGTTGAGGGGCTGGGCGTTCTGGTCAGAGTCCGCCTTGTCCTCCTCCTCCTCCTCCTCCTCCTCCTCCTCCTCCTCTTTGGCGGCAGCGGGACTCCAGCTTCGGCCAGGTTGGGTTTGCGGCGAGGATGGGGGGAGAGAGAGTAGTTTGGACGCCCTGGAGGAGACAAAGGACTCAGATTTGACAGGAGGAGGAGAAGAGCTCCTTTTGTTGCTGTTGGTGCCGAAGCGGATCACGGAGCGCGGCTCTTCCTGGTGCTCCCGCAGAGCACGGAGAAACTCCGACTGGGTCTGCAGGGAGCTGATGCTGAAGGATGAGTACAGTCCTGAGTGGAGGTAGTCGCTCCGGCACGGCTGCGACAGAGCTCCCTGGGTCCTCCTCTGTGTCTCCTCCTCACTCTCCACCTCCTCCTCCTCTTCTGCTTCCAGCTCATGGGCATTGCCTTCTTGCAAAGGAAGCCTTCCAGTGGCCAAGCCCATCTCCACCGCCTGTGGGTCCATCTTGAGGATCTCAGGGAAGGAAACGAACTTATACACAAACTTTTGGCCAATCACCTTCTTGATGATGTTCTGTAAAACAAGCAAACAGCCAGGATCAAACAAAGGCTCTACAATAAAAGTAGCCACGTCACGTTCAGTGTGTCGTGAGAAAGAGGAAGTGGAAGTGTCTATCACGAGAGACTGTGGGCTAAAGTGGAAGAGCAAAGCTTTTACTACCCTTCCTTTAAAGCTAAAAGCCTTGGGGCGGCCTTCACCTTGTCATAGTAGTAGCGCAGGGCCCGGCTCAGCTTGTCGTAGTTCATATTGGTCTTGTTCTTGCGGAGCCCCCACAGCTTGGCCACTTCCTCAGATTTGAGCAGCTTGAACTCGCCGTCTGTGGACATCCAGCATATCAGGTGTTTGTGAGTCTGGTCTAGCAGCAGCTGCAGCAGGAACTGCCACAGAGTGATGGCGCTGTCCATGCCTGGGGACAGAGAACAAGCAAAATGTGACAAGATGTCCGACACCAACCACATGGAACCACGTTTTTTTTTTCATTCGTATTAAAAAGAGGAGGAACAGCACCCCATGTTTCCACGCATTTCATTCTTTCCGCCACGATCTAGCAGACTAAATCGGGTTAGCGGCTGAAGAGGAAACAAGCCGGAGCAACATGTGGCGCGAGGAAGAGTCGTGAATAGACCAGTGTGAGGAAAAGGAGTAATGTTGCAGCAGCAGGGGAGGGGAAAAAATTTCTGAGGAGAAACAACAGCTCAAGCAAGAAATATGCTGCGGTTCGAGCCGGCCCTCTCAGCACAGGAAGTGTGACGGCTCAGAGTGGGTTATTCCTTTAATAAAGGAATGTGCAGCCCTCACACTCCTGTCTGCTGAGCAGGAGCTCAAACCCCGGGGAGGTGCAGCTCTGTCCCCAACAGACACCCCAGAACTTTACCTTTAAGTCAAATGATTCTATTTAATGTGTTAAGAATAAATCATTTACTTTTTATTAAAATTAAAACTTTACTAAATAGATTTCTTCCCTGAAATTATCATCTTTTTTATGAATCAAATAAAAATCAACTCTAAATTTGTTTAGAAAAAGAAATAAGTTTATTACTAAAGTTTTAAAAAAAAGATGAAAGTGTAAACATGTAATAAAATGTTTAAAAAATGTTGTAAGGCGGTCTTAAAGCCCAAATAAAACTTTGAACTTTTTCTAAACTTTACATTTTCCAACTATTAATTCACACATGCGTCCTGTCTCTGTCGTTTTGTAAAAGCATCCGTCCTTTGCAGCTTTCAAGCTCACATTTTTTATCAAAGAGAAACAATTTTTTGATGCTTTGAACTACACATCACCATGGCAACAGCTGTAAAGTGAGATCCAGACTTGAAATGATAAGGAAGACTGATCTTCTCTTGTTTGTGGAGCCATAATCGACAATTAGGAGGAGGAATGTATATATTCATAAAGGTAAAGGCTGTTAAGTTAGCATGTGTAGGGCAAAAATTACTATTTTGTATGCACAAATCACCATTTTGTGTGTACAAGTCTAAAATTTGAGAAAACATTATCATTTTATGCACACAAGTTTAGCCTTTTGTGTGCACAAGTAAGCATTCCATGTGCACAAATTGGCAATTTGCGGGCACAAGTTACCATTTTGTGTGAACAAATTATGGTACTATTTTGCGGGCACAAGTTAGCACATTGTGCATAAGTTAGCATCTTGTTTGCTCAAATAAGCATTTTGTATGTACAAGTTAAACATTTGAAAAAACGAATTAGCATTTTGTGCACACAAGTTTAGACTTTTGTGTGCACAAGTAAGCATTTCATGTGCACAAATTGGCATTTTGTGGGCACAAGTTACCATTTTGTGTGCAGAAGTCAACATATTGTGCACACAGGTTAGCGTTTTGTGTGCATACATTACCATTTTGTGTGAACAAATTACCATTTTTTGTGGACAAATTACTATTTAGTGTACAGAAGTTTGCACATTGTGTATAAGTTAGCATCTTGCTTGCGCAAATTAGCATTTTGAGGGCATAAGTTACCATTTTGTGTGCAGAAATGAGCATTTTGTCAGTAAAAATTAGCATTTTGCATGGAGAAGTTAGCATTTCATGTGCATAAATTACCATTTTGTGAGCACAAATAAGCATTTTAGGGGTAAAACTTACTATTATGTGGGCAGAAGTTAGCACATTGTGCAGAAGTTAGCATCTTGTTTACTCAAAATTTGTATTTTGTGTGTGCACAAGTAAGCATCTCATGTGCACAAATTGGCATTTTGTGGGCACAAGTTACCATTTTGTGTGAAGAAATTAGCATTTGTGTACAAATGACTATTTTGTGTGCAGAAGTTAGCATCTTGCTTGCTCAAATTAGAATTTTGTGTGTACAAATTACTATTTTGTGTGCAGGTTAGCACATTGTGCATAAGTTAGCATCTTGTTTGCTCAAATTAGCA
This sequence comes from Oryzias latipes, assembly GCF_053564925.1. Lineage (NCBI taxonomy): Eukaryota > Metazoa > Chordata > Actinopteri > Beloniformes > Adrianichthyidae > Oryzias > Oryzias latipes. The sequence continues at coordinate 16,711,323 of NC_136242.1, forward strand.
TTTTGTGGGCACAAGTTACCATTTTGTGTGAAGAAATTAGCATTTGTGTACAAATGACTATTTTGTGTGCAGAAGTTAGCATCTTGCTTGCTCAAATTAGAATTTTGTGTGTACAAATGACTATTTTGTGTGCAGGTTAGCACATTGTGCATAAGTTAGCATCTTGTTTGCTCAAATTAGCATTTTGAGGGCACAAGTTACCATTTTGTGTGCAGAAATGAGCATTTTGTCGATACAAATGATCATTTTTGCGTGGAGAAGTTAGCATTTCATGTGGATAAATTACCATTCTGTGTGCACAAATTAGCATTTTGTGGGTACAAATTACTATTTTGTGTACAGAAATTAGCACACAAGTTATCATTTTGTGTGCACAATTAAACATTTTGGGGGTAAAAAATACTATGTTGTGTGCAAACTTTCGCACACAAGTTTTCCTTTTGTGTGCACAAATAAGCATCTTGGGGGTTATAAAATTACTATTTTGTGGGCATGAATACTAGTAATTTAGTATTTTCACTTCCTACTACTAATTTGGGTCCACAAAATACTAGGTTGTGCGCACAAAGCTATTGTGTGCCTATAAAGTACTAATTTGTGCCCACAAAATTGTAATTTGAGGTAAGAAACGATAATTTGTGGCTACAAATAATTCATTTGAGGGATCCTTTTTTTGAATTTCCAGTCCATAGTTCCGTAGAAATCAATGCAACTTTCCAACCATAAGAGGAGCTGAACTCCTTCCTGACAGGAGCTATCCCCAGAGGTCTGCTATCTGCCATGTCAAGCTACAAAACTGTCAAAGTCAGGACTTCCTCCTATTCTGCTTCCAAGGACAAATGGAAGCGAGACGGGGTCCCACAGCAGGGGAGTGTTTCCCCGATCCTGCCACACTTCCTACCAAAAATCCCAAAAGGAAGGGGTCAAAAGATCACATCATTGTCCCCTGACCACAGCTCCACCCATACCTTTTTTTTTATATCAGAAAAAGACCTGACGGAGCGTCGGGGTAAGACCCACGCAGCGTCCCTGCAGATTTGGGTCAAATGCAAACTGCTTGGTTTAGCGCGTTCATCGGAACTGCGCTCCAATGAAAGCGGAGGCGCAGGCGGGCTCCTGCTCTCTAGGAACCGCGCAGGACAGGAGCGCCGTGGAGCTGAGAGGGCCGCTGCGCGCACAAAGCCGGCCAGTGTGTTGGCTGAGCGGAAGCTCCTGATGCGATTAGATGCTGCATGCAGACAGGACACAAGAGCAGACCCGCCGTCTTCCTGTTCACGGAGAACTCTGCGGGGAAAAAACCCGGCGCAACCTCTCCAGCTGCTGGGACCGAGTCTCCGGGCGGCTGTGAGCTCTGGCGTCCGCGGCGGTCAGCTGGAAAGTTACACTCCGGATCTCCTGACGCGGTTTCAACATGTTGCTCGGGCCGGAAGAAGACTCAAACCCGAAACCCTGCGACCAACAACCCGTTCAAACTGCAGCCTAGTCATTGGGGAAGCGAACCCGCACTCGATTCGGTAGTTACGGATTTATTGGCGGCTGATAACGCGTCCATCCCCGCATTGTTTCTGTGCTGAGCTTTTGTTTGTTAGCGTCGGTGGAAAGATGTCCGTTAATTTCATGTTACCTTCGATCTCCGTCCGAGTTGCTCTTTTTTCTTTCTCCGTGAAAGTTCAGGGCGAAGCTTGCCTGAGTCCTTGTTTTTCCATGCTTACTCCTGCTCTGCACGCTTGTGCCGGACTGAAATAGGATCCTGGGCTTTTTTCTTCTTCTGAGCAGGAAGTTGGAGAAGGCAGACACATAGCCGGCTGACTTCCTCTCCCCCTGCGATTCCCCTGGTGGTTTACCGTCTGTGTAAACACACTTTTCCTCCCCTTTTTTTCTGCGCTGCCCGCCCGCCCGCTGGCGGCCGGCAGAAGGCCTGCGCTGATTCAGAAACTCCTACAGTCCCTGAACTGACATCATTGATCGGGGGGACTCTGAGGAAGCCGCCATCAGTGGATAATCACGGTGAGGCGTTTAAGAACGCCTCGTTTGGCCAAACTTTCCAGAAGCCTCCAACACCACGTGATTAAATTTACGCTATATTAATGTAAGAAATGTCCATCAGAAAGAAGAGTAACACCACGTGTTAACCATGTATAGAATTAAGTGAATATTTATTTAAAATTACTTTTGTCCTTAGAGTTTTTTTTGTGGGAGGAGGGCTTTGAAAAGACCCAATTTCATAATAAAGATAGGAAATAAAACCCACACAGTAATTAGTTTGAGGCTTCAAGGTATAATATTGATCATTTATTGAACTTTTTTTTACTGGATTAGAATTAAAATAAAGAAAACAATTTTAACCCTATAATTACATTTTATTTCGTCTGAGTGGGAAGCTAAAAAAACTCCCACCCCTTCATAAAAATATTATATAATAAATGAGGTACATCAAAGTCAATATGTGTCTGTTCAAGTCAAAGGTGGGGTAGACTTGAGTAGTATGAGTGCAAATCAGTGGAAACAACAAAAGTTGAAGCCTCCTCCTGTGGGGGGGGGGGGGGGGGGGAATCCATAACCAGCTGAGTGCAGCATCCTAGGCGGGGAACCCAGCCCCATCACTGTGAGGCGTTGATGCAGGTCCCCAACCGGTGGTACAGCTGGAACCCAGAGGGAGAGGATCCAATACAAATTATCAGAAAAAACTAAATGGCGTATATTTGAATAGCGCTTTTCTACCTTCTTCGAAGACCCAAAGCGCTTTACAGTCACATTCACACACACATTCACATACTGGTGGGGGCTCCACTGCCGAACACTGGCGTCAACCGTCCAGCAGTGGCAAGGTGGGGTGATGATACAAATCTTCTTCTTCCACTTACGGCATCTCCCATCAGGGGTCACCACAGCAAACGAGTCACATGGTAAATTTGGCAATGTTTTACGCCGGATGCCCTTCCTGACGCAACCTTCTCAAACCGGGCTTGGGACCGGCACAGAGGTAGAGAAGGGAACAGGGAGCAGCCCGGAGTCGAACCCTGGTTTCACAGACGGAAGGCGCCGCAAACCAGCACGAGCTAAACCAGCTCCGGGTGATGATACAAATGATTAAACATTAAAATAAGGAATGTCAAAATGAATGGTACCTAAGAATCGTTGTGTATGGAATTGTATTAAATAACTAAAAAGAAAATGAGTTAATAGCCAAATGGTAGGTGTTGAGCGTTTTCTTTAAAACATCCACTCTTCCCTCAGGTCCTCTGCCAAAAGGCCCCAGATGCTTCTGAGTTTTACTCTTTACAATAGAAATGGTTAGCAAACCAGTTCTGGAGGATCTCAGTGTGCACGAGGGTTTATATTTTACTAACAGATCAGAAAGTTAAGGAGTGAGATTTTCATAAACTTCTCAAAAAATGGATGCACAAAAATGATGATATTAAGGGAACACAAAAAAACAATATTTTTTGTAGGATAATATCAATGGTAAATGGCGTGTAGAGCTAACTTGAAAGTACTTCACAGTCATAATCACAATCACCCACGCTCACAGACATTCACACACTGATGACAATTCCACTGCCAAACACTGGCGCCAACCTATAACCCCCCCTGGAGCAATGTGGGGTTCAGTGTCTTGCCCAAGGACACTTTGACACATGGGCAAGCAGGGCAGGAACCGAACCTGCAATTTTCAGATGAGAGGTCGACCACTGCACCACGGCCAGAGACTGAGCCTTAACCTTTACCACCATGTTGAAACACATGAGCTATGAGGACCAAATCTGCAAGAGCTTGAAGATTGTCCAATAGAACTGATGGAAGAGACTAAATACAAAGTTCTTTAACCACTGGAAATAGCTAAATTTATATAAAAATAACAAATGCAAAATTTTCTAAACAGCCAAGTGAGATATAGTGTGGCAGGTTCATTAGCTGTGTTTGATGTGTGGTATTACCAGATGTGCTCACAACTGTCACGTCTCTTTTTGCAAGTCGAGTCCAAAGTCTACAGTAATAAGTAAAGTCTTAAAACCAGTTAAACTGATTTTTTTTTCTTTTAAAAATTGCAAGTAAACTTTTAAACAATTGGACATACAAAAGCAGGCAGTTGGTGCTTCTTCTCAATACAAAAACTTCATAAAGAGTGGGTCTCAAGTTCGAGTCTCCTAGTCCCCCTCATCCCTATGCTACAGATCAGAGGTCATATGTGGCCATTTAACCTTTCTTTATTTCATGTCATGCAAGTTGATTTAGATGGAAAATTTCTTTAGATGTGATGATAACTGGACAGGACCCTTCAGGTTCTCTAATTTTCTTTTTTTTTTTTTTAAATAATTGAGCTCCAGTTGATGTATTTATGATCTCACCTTTTTTATTTGTCATCATCAAATAAAACCCCCTGCAAGAAGCCCCTGGGTTTTTGTGACTGCATCACGTGAACGCAGGGGATCAATGTGCAAAACACCTTTGTTTGAATGACCCGGTCAAAGGTCCAGAGTAGTCCGGTTCCGGCGGGACTTGCCCCCCGCCGCCCGGCTCTGATTGGTGGCGCAGGGGCGCGCGCCTGAGGAGGTCCTGCAGCGCAGCGCTCACAGCCGCACTGACGCGCGATGCCTCGCTTCACTGTCCACATCCGTGACGAGTGGCTGGCGGTGCCGTGCCGGGAAACCTCCAGAACCGTCGGGTGGCTCGGCCAGGAGGCCCTGAAACGCTACATTAAGAACAAACCCGACAACGGCGGGATCACGTCCGTGAAGGAGACGCGCTTCATCGTGCGCAGGTGCCAGGGTCTGGGCTTGTTGGACGTGGATGACGCCATCGAAGACGTGCTGGAGGATAATGATTTTGTTGAGCTTGGTAAAGACTTCTTTTTGACAAGTTTGATCCCAAACTGAAATTGTGTTTGAATCTCAAAAGATGAATCTAAAAAAATTTTTCAACTTTTTTCCCAGCTATTGACGGAGATACCATGTCTCCCGACTTCATCCCATGCGCTCCTGGAGTTTCCAATCTGTATCCTGGAATTTGAGGATTTATCCCATTTTCAAAAACAAATTTCAAACGTTTGTTATGTTACCCATTAAAACACTTGTCTACTTCCCCTTAACTGTGCCGTTTATTAACAGAACAGCGGCATATAAAGAACCTGGAGATGTAAGTTGACCCTCTGTTATACTTTAAAACCAACGAACGTGAGCTTCGGTTTGACGCGTTGCTCCATCTGCAGTTCATTTCTTTGGATGGCAACAGCCTGACTTCCACAGATCTGGTCAACTTGGGCCGTGGACTCTATAAGATAAAGGTAATGATCATCAAATTGCTCTTGTTTTTTTGTACTTCTTCTGTGATTATCTGACCTCTGATTCAAACTCCAGCTGACTCCAGAGGCAGAGAGAAAAGTGGTGCAGTCACGGGAACTTTTGGACACTATTGTTAAAGAAAACAAAGGTAATAAAATTACTTTTTAAAAAATCAATTTGATACTGTAAAATGAAATGATAATGGTCACCCGTCCTGTCTTTTGTTGTTGCAGTTGTCTATGGAATCACAACAGGGTTTGGTAAATTTGCCCGGACTGTCATTCCTGTCAGCAAGCTCAAGTAAAGGAAGCCTCTCCTGCTTTTGTTCCCTGCTTTCTGAGCCCTTTCTGATCTCCACACATATATTTTTCCACAGGGAGCTTCAGGAAAACTTGGTGCGCTCACACTCAGCAGGTGAGAAGGCATCTTGTAGATCAATCTCCTGGACGTTCAGGCTTTTGGGTCTTGTTCCACCGTTCTGTTGCAACACGTAGGTCTGGGAAACCCGCTCAGCCCGGAGAGGACCCGCATGCTGCTCGCTCTGAGGATCAATGTTCTCGCCAAAGGATACAGTGGAGTTTCTTTGGAAACCCTTCATGCTATGATCCAAGCATTTAACGGTATGCAGCCAAACCCACAAACCTTCAGTTTCCTGACCTTTGGGCGGACCAAAGCTTGAATCTGCTTTGCCCCCTGCAGCATCTTGCCTCTCTTTTGTTCCTGAGAAGGGAACGGTGGGCGCTAGCGGAGACCTGGCACCTCTCTCACACCTGGCCCTGGGGCTGATGGGAGAGGGCAAAATGTGGTCACCAAAGAGCGGATGGGCAGATGCCAAATATGTAAGATCAGCGCAATGGATAATTAATCACATCAAAAGTTTTCAAATCTGATAAGAAAATGTGCTTTTGTTTAACTTTTGACTCTCGCCTCTGACCAGGTCCTGGAAGCCCATGGACTAAAGCCAATAACACTAAAACCAAAAGAGGTAATCCTTAAAAGCAGGCTTGTTTAGTCTCATTTTATGGATCTGGATCAGACAAACTGTCTTACAAATAAACATTCAAACATTTCATTCAGATGTTCACTTTACTGAATTTCTCATTTGTAACAAAGTGTCCTGATGGGAAATGTTACTGTATGCTTTCTTCAAGCTACAATCATAAAATATTCCTTTTAGATAAAGTTTGAAATTAATATTTTTTTTATTTTCTCCAAACCTACATAAAAATATGATTTTTTTAAAACTAAAATTCAGCACATTTAGGCTGATTTTAACTGCATTTTTGCCCTTGGGATACTGTAATATGTGTTTGTGAAGCAGAAATCTTAAATCAATCTAGAACAGGAGACATTTGTCAGTGCAATGGGTAAACTTAATTAGAATAATGCTCCAGTCCAGGTGCTAGTCTCTGTAAAACTAAACCGGATCTCCCGGATTCCCTCCCAGGGTCTGGCTCTGATCAACGGGACTCAGATGATCACATCCTTGGGGGCAGAAGCGGTGGAGCGAGCCGAGGCGATCGCCCAGCAGGCAGATATTGTGGCTGCTCTCACGCTGGAGGTGCTCAAGGGGACGACCAAGGCCTTCGACAGCGGTGAGGAGCAGCAAACGGGAGCGCAACGGCACACAAGAGGGAGTAAATATTGACCTCCTATTTCTTCACATCTCTTGCCCCCAATGTCCCCCACAGACATCCACTTGCTGCGGCCCCATCCAGGACAGGTGGAGGTGGCCCAGCGGTTCCGCTCGCTACTGGACTCTGATCACCACCCGTCCCAGCTTGCAGGTCCGAGCACCGACCCAAACTCTGAAACAGACAAAGTTTCTGCCAGTTAAAATATAGATTTAGCAGTTTTCTATCACTAATATACGAACTGCCTGAGAACGTTGACTCCATACTTTTTAAAATTGGCCTCTGATAACAAATATTTTTGTGATTCGATTTAAGCAATTTAAATTATGGCAATAATTGATCAACATGGTGGTACTCTAAAATTCTTTTGTGTTGGTCTTTTAGATTAAATTTGAAAATAGTAGCTCAATTTTTTTTAAGTCTTGTTTAGAGACTCCCAATGGATAAGCCTGGATTACCATTGAACACCAAAAAATCTTCAGTTTATCTCTTGATATGAGTCAAGAGTGCTAACCGCTACACCCCTGTGCAGCCCATCAGGACAGATAATAATAATACTAAAATTTTTAAATAAAAGTACCAACTCTTAAATAAACTGGAAGCAATTGACACTAAAACTTGAGTGCAGGTGCCAGTTAAAAGTTGCAGTCTTTTGCGTCAGCTGCAGCCGTCAGCCAGACGCGTGGTTGACTCCACACAACGCATCACAATAATCAAGGCCATCTGTAATTAATGCATGAATTAAAAATGTACCATTTTCCAGAGAGTCACAGGTTCTGTGACAGAGTCCAGGATGCCTACACCATGCGGTGCTGTCCTCAGGTAACCCCCAAGTCTACATTATTCAGATTGCTACAGGGAAATCCCACCATTGTGCACCCAGCAGACAGACATATATACATTGGATTTGAGTTGGAGTTTGTGAGCTCTCTGTTGTGTTTCTGCACACAGGTACATGGAATTGCAAACGACACCATCAACTTTGTCAAGAACATCATCAACACAGAGATCAACAGCGCTACTGACAACCCTGTATCTTTGCTTCTTGTGCAGTCTAGATTGTCACTCTTGCAAAAAACTTTGTGGACTTCATGTTTGCTTTAACCAACATACAAGATGGTGTTTGCAGAAAGAGGGGAGACTATTTCAGGGGGAAACTTTCATGGAGAATATCCGGCAAAGGTTAGACAAAAACATTTTGGTCCTTTTTAACATTTTTTTTTTAAATTTATTGTCCCTTTCGTTGCCATCTCTCATTAGGCTCTGGACTTTTTGGCCATCGCTGTACACGAGCTGGCCTCCATCAGCGAAAGGAGGATAGAAAGGTTGTGTAACCCCTCTCTGAGTGAACTACCTGCTTTCCTGGTCAACGAAGGGGGGCTGAACTCCGGCTTCATGATCGCCCACTGCACTGCTGCCTCTTTAGGTCGGTGTGGAAGGACAGATGTTTGTCTCAAACTCACCCAGGATTTTAGCGCTCATTCTGTTCCCTCTCAGTTTCAGAAAACAAAGTTTTATGTCACCCGTCTTCTGTGGACTCTCTGTCCACAAGCGCGGCCACGGAGGACCACGTGTCTATGGGGGGGTGGGCTGCTAGGAAAGCTTTGAGAGTTGTGGAGCACGTGGAGCAAGGTTTGATTTAGTTTTTTGTTTTGATCAAATCATTTAAGAAAAACAGCCAATGGTGAACATGGAGATTGGATTCACCCAATGAAACGGGAAAGTTCTGAATCGATTTGAATTCACGCATTTTACATTTCTATTTCTACAGGATTGGATCTTTTGATTCTGAAAGCCAGTTTAGTTTAGATTCATTAGAAAACGTATACATAGAACTCATAATTTGAAATGAACAATTAAGGATTTTCATAAGGAAAATGGTTAATCCTTACATCAAATCACATCAAACTTTATGTATAAAGCACTTATGGATGCTTTAAAGATAAAAACAGCGTCAAACTTACAAAACTAAAAGCCTTTTCCCCCCAAACAGAATTTATCTTTCTTTTATTTCATGTCTTCAAATATGAAATATACAGTTATTTTGGTAAATTTGTATTTAAATCTATTTCCATTAAGTGAAGACATGAAAAGTATTCAATTGCAATAAAATCTTCGTTAAATAGTTCATGTGCATTTAACATTATTAAAAGGGTTCAAAGAATGACACTCCTGATTCAGCAGAAATTTGAGACACCTTTAGAAGAGCAGATCTGACTTTCATCCCTCTGTAAGCCCCCAGAAAGCTCCTGATGCTTTAGCTACAAGAAGTCTGAATGAAACTCCATCCTTGTTATCTGCCAACTGCAGATAGAGCAGAAGCAGCAGCAAATATTGGCATGTTTGTAAATCTAAGGTCACTGATAAAGAGTTTTGGGTTGTAAAACTACTTTTTGAATGAACCTGAGCTCTGCTGAGGATTTGACAAACAATGCTGACCCTTCATGAGAAGCTCATTCAGATGTCAAGAGACTAAAGAAGCCACTGTGAGGCTCTTTTTACACAGATGATTTCTTTGATCAGTTCTTGCTATAGAGCTGCTGGCAGCCTGTCAGGGTATTGAGTTCCTCCGCCCCCTCTGCACCACCACCCCCCTGGAGAAGGTCTACGAACTCGTGCGCACTGTTGCAAAGTAAGTCAAACACATGTGGCCAAGGTGCAGTTTTGAGTCCGTCCAAATGTTAATGTTTATCCATGCTTGTGTTGCAGGCCGTGGATCAAAGACAGATTCATGTCTGCAGATATCGAGGCCGTTCAGCGTCTCCTGCTCGACCAAAAGGCAAGTTGTTGAACAAACGATAGTGGAAAGTATGGGGATGTCATTGACGAGCAACTCTGATTGACATGTTTCCCACTTCAACGCAGGTATGGGGTGTGGCCAAACCGTACATTGACAAGTACAAGTCAGAGTACATCCCAGAGTCCCGCCCCAGTTCTCCCACCGCTTTCTCCCTGGACCCTCCAAGCTCGCCAAGAAAGCGCTTCCGACTTGAGTGACATCCAATTTAGTTGTTCCTAAAAAGTGTAACAATGTTCACTAAATGTCAAAGATTGTTGATTTTCATGAATTGCTCTTTGAACGTTATAGATTTTGCATAAATGAGTAATGGTTACCTCTTGACTTTGAGGACATTTGGACCTACAGTAGACGGTTTTTACCTGCCCAGTTCCCTTTTTAGTTTAGTTTTTACACCCACGTCTCTACCTCAGCCTTTCAGTTATTGACACTTTACTGCTCTAAATGTTTTCTAATAAAAAGTTTTTTTCTTTACCCACATCCATAATCTTGAATTTTTGTGCGATTTGTTCCCACTTGTGAAACTTCGTTGTAATTGAGAAATGTTTTAAAAATGATAAGTACAGAGCTGAGAAAAGCTCGTTTTTATTTTTATTATGTTGTCTCGCTTTGTGCCAAGTAAACCTAATAAACATCTTTTAATGCATTTACCATTTCCATGGATTCTGTTTGGTTTAAATCAACACAATTGTATTTAAAAATGAAAAATTAGCCAAAACATCCACGAATTAGATTAAAAGTATTTAATCATATTTATAAAAACTTAACAGGTTTACTTAATTGCAACTCATTACAGAGCTAGTTCCAAGATTTAACATGTAATGACTTTCAATAGATTATGTATATCTCTTACATACAATTAATTTGATTAAAACCTTTTATCAAATCTTCAAATGGTAAAACTTTGGTAACCCTTGTGCTATCCTGGGCACTTTAACGTTGGGAATTGGGTCATCTAGACCCACTAGACAGTGCGCTAAACCTTTTTTCTTCAATGATTGTGATCTTCACTGGTGTCCATGGATGACATGAAATCTTTCCACCTTTATCCACCTTTGTCATGGTAGGGAGAACACATCAATGTAAGGGTGGGGTCATCGAAGATAGCACAAGGGATAAAAGTACTTGCCTTCCTTTTTTTCAATGAACTAGTGAAACAATTACACCTGTTCAGTCAAATCCTTTTTGAGCCTTCAGCTGTTTAATAAACAAAAATAAAGAAATTTATTCAAAACCATGCATTACAGCATTCAACCAACCACGGACATTGTTGGAATGGTTCATTTACAAAGAAAAACGTTATTAATATTCAATGACACTAAACAAAAACAGCACTTTGGTCCTACCAGAGACTGGTTCACATTATAGAACGTATTATAAATCTTTTACATTTTACACTATTAAATTCATGAAGGTTATTGTTGTCGGTATTATTGTGCGATAGAAACAACTTCAAAAAAAAATCCAAAAGCAGAAAAAATTTACCTCCTTCGAGCCGGATTCGAACCAGCGACCTAAGGATTTCAGCTTCAGCCTCTACAGTCCTCCGCTCTACCAACTGAGCTATCGAAGGGGCGCTGGTAACTTGTTCGACGCTCGGTGGAATTATACCTACATGTCACACCTACACCCATACCCCCACATATTCAGGCTTGTAATGCAATGTGCAAAGTCCCTCACCCACAGCTGCTAACTCAGACTCGACGAACTTTTACTATAACCAGTTGCATGTAATTAAACTCCGTAAAACTACTATGACTATGACAACTATGACTATGACTACTATGACTTTGACTTTAAAAAAATAACATATTAAATAACCCTCACATAATTTCTAAACATAAAACCCTTTTTTTGTCTGCTTTTGAATTGGGTTCCAGACGTCCTTGTTTGAGGTTTCATGGAGGTTCTACTTTCCCCACTAGGTGGCAGTATACCCTCACAATAAGGTCACAATGCTATCAGAGAGCACTCTTTCTTTTTCTTTTCTTCAGAATGACAACAAAACAATCTTTTTCAGGACAGAAAAACAATAAATAGGGCAACAGAGTCTCCCCTGTTGTTTTGACGTGTTAAAGACATTTAAAGGTATTGAAACGTTTTTTTAATTTTTTTTGTCTGATCAGGCTTTATATTGCCAACAATCCAGTTTTTTCTTCTTCGTTTAAATTCTGATGCTTTTTTCTCCTCACAAGTTGAAAGTAACACTACTCGCAATACAATACATAGCAATTATACCAACGCTTTGCATTTTGTTTCTAATTTTATGTTCTTTAAGTGCACAATTTTACCATCAGTCTGGGGACAGGAGATGAATAATAGCTTTGTGTCTAACTCTTCTAGTGCATTGGCAGCAATGATTTTAATGTGCAATGTCAAATAAATTAACAAATAAAAAATTAAACACAACACTGAATTTTAACTCAAATAACAGTTTTGACAAGATCTGCCAAACAAAATCTATTTTCTATTTGCTGAGCCCCTGAGGCCACTAGTTGTGCTTTGATCTGTCTTTCTCAACAAAGTATCACCTCATTTCTGGACTATGTGCCAAGGCCTGGCCCTCTAAGTGTTAAGAAAACGGGTCAGACTGCCAGAGCATAATATATAAAAACTATAGGATTTATATATTCTGAAATGATCTAATATAACGGTATCTAGGGATATGTGTGAGGATGTTTTATCTGTTATAAATGATCATTTTCACACATTCTCAGTTTATGAGCAAATTGTGGGGTTGGAATTTCAGCTGTTTTCCTGTTCTTGGCTTAACAGGCAAAAAACCCCACAGTTTAATTTTTATATTGGTTTTTGTCATGGTGTGGTTCTTTGTTTTCTTTTTAGGCCATATAATAATATATTTTTTATGGCAACAGATGATTTCAATTAAGAGCAAATTAGCAAAAACAACAGAAAAAGCAGATGCAACACGACTATTGGAAACACAAACACTTCTCCTTATATTTGTCCTCTGCTGCTGTTAAAGCCAAGATGTGCTGTTACTTTTTTTTATCTTGTTAAAAAGTACTCTATAACCGCTTCAAGAAGGCCTGAATCGTTGACTTAGCACATTTGATTTTTTTTCTCCACAAATCAATTTACTATAAACCATTGGAAATATCAGGGCTGCATCTGGCCTTTTTACAATCACATGGATCTGGCTTTAGCGTTGTTGTGCAGAAGAGCAGAGGGATTACTAGCAAAGGTTCAGTGATCTTAAGGTGCAAGGTGACAGAGAGGGGAGGAAGGACCCATTTCCATTTAGAGTCTGGAAATAAAGCTGGCCTGCAGCCCTGCATCTGTCATCTTAACCAGTCTTAGGATGAGGAGACCGAGGAGGCAGAGCAGGCTGAGGAGATTCATGCACTTTTTTGCCAGTCTGCATCAAACGGGATGGGAAAGGGTAAAGATAAAGAGGTGAGAGGACTTTTAATCCTTTCTCATTAGTATGCTTATTGAGCCTCTGTATTTATATACCGTAGTTACTATTTGTAATAAACATAAAAAAGCTCCCCTCTTCCGATAAAGTACTATAGAACATAAAAAAGTTGAGTAAAGATGCAAACAACAAAAATAATCTTGCACAACCAGAACCTTCTTCTCCAACTTTTAAACAACAACAGACTTTATTTTGAAAGAAAAAAATAAAAATTTGGATCCTGGTGGACCTAAAATGTATTTAAAAAAAGCTGTTATTTAGAATATGGTTTATGGGCTTTTTTTTTTTTTTTTTTTTAGAAAAGTCTGCATCTTTGCTTCATAACAAAGTTCGAACCTTTTTCAATCAGTTTAGTTTTTACCTGATCATCCCAGCATTTGAGCCTTTTGACTACATCATGTTAACAACATTTTTTTTAAATGTGATGTTTTTGCTCTATATTTTAATGGTTTTCCTCAATAGTTTTTCTATGATCCAAATCCGGTCATCTTTGACCTTTTTGTTCTGTTCCATTAATATGTTATTATACATTACTTTTGGAATGTGTTTTACCCAATACTTTACCAAACGAGCTTTTAGCTGACTGAACTTATATGGTTACAGGTTTTTTGTATTTTTCCTTTTTTGGTTTTTACATTTGTGATTTTGAACTTGTTTGTTTCATTGCTGAATGATGCTTATAATATATTATATGCCTATGATTCACATCAGTTTTGTGTTTTTGTGTGTTTTCAAGCAGTCAGTGTTGATTTCTTATTTTCTGATGACTTGCTAATAAGGATGTAAGATGTTGTTTTTCCCCTCTTTTCTTTCTGCTTTCGTCCACTCATCCTATACTGTTTGGATAGTGAAATCGTGATTTGGCCTCCTAATTTAAAGAAAAAACAAAACAAAACAGAACAAAAAAACCCGAACGATTATTTTGTTAGTCTGGCTCAATCAAAATCATGTAAAATTTAAAGATCAGGGCTCTGAAGTTTGAGTGTAAAGGAATTTGCCTTTTATGTGCATGGCTTTCATCCTGTCAGGGGAATACAGCCCAGTCTGGCCAAGATTAGACATCCTTCCTGCAACATTTTTCATGGTGACTCCAGGGATTTGAAGGTCAAAAACCATAAAAGATGTATTCAGCGTGAACACCTCAAGATGAAGTTTGATTGATAATCTGGAAAGGACTCAAACAAAGCATGCAAGTTCAAAAGCATGCAAATCATGAGAGTTGCAATAATCCAGGATTACAAGGACATTTATGAAAGAGGGCAAAATAATGCGCCTGCCTTACTACGCGTCTGATTTCCACATGTATCCATCTGATTACGTCTGAGGTTGTGTATCCAGTCTCAGGAAGGTGGGAATGAGCAAAGAACCTGTCATTTTGAAAAATCTGACTCCTGGACGGGGGGAGTGGTCTGGAGGACAAAACCGGAAGAGGGCGGTGCAAATTTCCTTAAAATGCCCAACATGTCAAAGAGAGGCTGTCCTGAAGTGCAAATGTGGGGCTCACACATGACTCAAACCATTTCTTAAGAGACATTTCCACATCCCCAGCAGACAGACATAAGCTGTAGGTGTTGATATGTCTTCAGCACAGCCTTTTGGAAATGATTCTTCAAGGATGGAAAGGAGCTTGTTCTTAATAATGCAGAGTCCTGCCTCATGAAGCCTCTGCAGGGAGTTTCTGTGGACTTGAGCAGCATGACCCTGTGGGCCCTGCTGGTCATTTTCCCTGTGTGTGCATCGTCCTCTCTGTCTTTAGGTGAGTCTCAAAGTCCTCGTTTTTTACGCACAGAAGAAAGAATAAATGGGAGTCATGATTTGACATGACCATTTTTGAAATTGGTTGTCAGAGTCTTTAACCAACTATTTTTAACTGATAATTAGGGATACAACCTGAATCTTTGGGTTGTTCCTGTATAAATCCAATGTGTTATTAATTTATTCATTTTATTTTACCAGGGATATCTGAGGAGAAGGACCCGATCACCAAGCGCGCCTGCTTTGATCGAGCCTGCAACCCCCGCATGGGTAACCTGGCTCACGGCCGACTTTTACGCACGCGGTCAGAGTGCGGCTCCAACACTTCCGAGCCCTTCTGCTTCTTCACGCAGACCTCTGCGCCCCGCCACGGCGAATCCTGCTCCCCCGCAAAGTGCAGCCTGTGCGGCTCCTCCATACCCGGACACGCGCACCCTCCTTCCGCCATGAGCGACTCCTCTTTTCTCTTCCCCGACACCTGGTGGCAGTCAGACGGGGAGATTGAGGAGGAGACGCTCCAGCTGGACCTGGAGACGAAGTTTCTCTTCACTCATTTGATCCTAGTATTTCGCTCCCCGCGTCCCGCTGCCATGGTGCTGGAACGCTCCCAGGACCACGGACGCACGTGGAAGGCGCTCAGATATTACGCCTGGAGCTGTGAGGAGGTTTTTGGAGTGGCTGAGGGTGCATCTGTCACAGAAAGTGGCGCAACTTGTACTTCTAAGTATTCTGGAGCTTTTCCGTGCACCAGAGGAGAGGTAAGATGTTTTATGTCAATATGAGAAATATGATTGACACATATGTGAAATGCAAAATAAGTCACAAAGAAACACATGCAACATTGAACAAAGATTTAATTTTACCACAACAAAAAACAGACAACAACAACCATAAAAAACAGCTGATTAATTTGGGAGGAGTATATCCAACCATCCATGTATTTTCAGAGCCCAATGTTTCCTTTGGGTAACGGGGTTGCTGGAGCCTATAGCTACTGTTAGGCCACCAGTCTGTTGCAGGGTCGGGGAAGAGTGTGAATACACCTGAACAAGTTGCCAGGCTTTTGCAACTCATGTCAAAAGTTAATTCACTTTAAATTTGGGCATTAGATTGGTTGGAAAAGTGCAGAGATAAAACAAGCAAAAACCAAAGTCTGATGAAGAGGTGTGGTTGATCTTCACTGGGGCGAACCTTCCAAAGACTCACTCAGTTTGGTTTCAGACGTACATTCTGCATCATCATCATCGTCATCTTTCTCCCAGCTCAGGTTGATTAATGAGCTGCACTCAGACAGACTTTTGGGAAACATTTGTTTCACCCAGGCTCTGAGCTCCTCTCTTTGCTGACTGAATACATGTCTGGTCTCATAATTACTGTGTTGCTTGTGTGGTCCAGCTCTCTGGCGTAAGCCCCTCACCTTCTGTATTTGTCCTCTGTCTTACTAAACAGCTTACGAGTCTAAAAGTGTTTTAATGTGAAGATAAAGAAATGTGCTCTTAAGTTTGAAACATTTAATGGCCCTGTGTCTACACGTGATTTAGGACTTATTCTTCTCGTAATTGTGTTCACACAGGCAAGACAATCATTGGATTTTGCTGTCCAATTCGCCTGTTGAGTCGGGGATTTAGTAGCTTATAAAATCTGTACACAGTCTGTCTGTGTGTTGCTTTCATTTCTAAACTTTCTGCATGGTAAGCATTTAACAAGGCAGAGTGGGAGGGAGCTAGGCGTTAATATTTACTCAGGAGATGCCTACCTTTTCTAAGTTTAGCAGCTGGAGCAACATGAAGGGAAAATCAGACAAACGTTTTTACTACTTTTGCTTCTTGGAACAGTTTCTTGTACACATCCTTCAAAAAAACAATACAAACATTTACCTTAGGCACTTTGGATGTCCTGTCTGTTAATTCTCAGGTGATTTATCGAGGCTTGTCACCTTGGAGCTCAGTAGATCCCTATGGGCCGGTTGCTCAGGACCAGCTAATGATCACCAACCTCCGAGTAAAACTTTTGCAAAGGCAGCAGTGTCCTTGTTTGACTAAATCTTCAGAGGTACCTGTCCACCCTCCGGACCACTACGCCATCTACGATTTCATCGTCAAAGGTAGCTGCCTGTGCAATGGACATGCTGATCAGTGCATACCAGCCAGAAGCTATCAACCCAACCAACAGGGGGTTGCTAACATGGTGAGTCCAACATTTTCTCCAAATGAAACCAGTGAACAGCGTGTTGGCATAGATGCTCTGTTGTGAGAACCTGCTTGTATCTTCTGTCGTGTCCACCCAAGGTTCACGGGAAGTGCGTCTGCAGACACAACACAGCCGGCGATCACTGTGAGCGCTGTGCACCTCTGTTCAATGACCGGCCGTGGCAGGCGGCCAACGGCATCATGGGTGCACCGCACGGATGCCAGAGTGAGTGATGGGGCAGGGAAGTCAGATGCAGATGGAGTGCATGGCGCTTGTCTTGAAAATGGATGCAGAAGTCATAAATCACATTCAACCTTTGTGACGCCGCTGCACGATAGAAAACAGAGCAGCTCCATCTTTCTGCCTCAGCTGTTGTAAATGTTTTGAGTTCTGTTACCAGGTTTTTTTTTTTAATCTATATTTTTTGTTCATTTTCTTTATGTGTCTGACCCAAGAGTGCAAGTGCAACGGCCATGCCAGCAACTGTCACTTCAGTCGGGGGCTGTGGATGGCAACCGGTCGGCGGAGCGGAGGCGTTTGTGACCAGTGTCGCCACAACACAGAGGGCCGCCGCTGCCAAACCTGTAAGAGGGGCTACTACAGAGATGCAAGCCGTCCGAAGAATGCAGCAGATTCCTGCAAACGTAAGAGCAGATAATGCCGACCTCCAGTAGGGCGGGGCAGCTGTGGGAACAATTGTTGCTCTCCCTGCTGCTCATTAATTGGATTGCATGCATCCAGCCAATCAGAATCTAGAAAATGTGGTTAGAAAAACAGCAATTGTTCTCACACATAGAGTTGTAAGACCAAAAAACATAATTTTTTTCCTATAGCCCCAAATTTAATGTTCTCACAGTTGTTTTTTCCACATAGAGCTAAAACTTTAGTTAAAAATCAAGCATCTACACTGACTTTAATCTCAGTGAGTGCTTCTAATCATAAATTATATTCGTCTGCCTAATATTTGAGACTTTATTTCTGCAGACAACTCAGAAAAAGACACATTTGGGGTTACAGAATTGCAATGTCCTAAGAAAAAAAGACACTTTTTCTCTTCCTCTCTGCTTTGAGTGGTAGACAAATGTCTTGCTTCTGGCAGGACCTGAGCAGACTCTGATCTGTGCAGATGCGTGCCAGATGAATATTCCAATCTAGAGGTGTGGCAGATGATCTGAGCACGGCCTTTCCTTCCAGACCGCCAGATAAAAACACATAAGCTGATACGAGTTTCCTTCTTCAGACAGTGATAAGACAAGATCTCTTCATCCTGCTCTCCAGCAGGAACACCCGTCACTCCAACAGCGTGACTGGTCTTGAATGTGACTGTTAGTTACATCAAGCAGTGAAGGAATTTCTCAGGCCCCACTCGAGCAGGACTCTTCTTTTTTTGCCCCCCCCCCCCCCCCCCCCCCCCTCCCAAGACAAGCAACAGGATTTTTGAATGCAAACATTCCATTTTTGGAAATAGAGATGGGGGGGGGGATAAAGGAAGCATGAATTGAAGTATTTTTGAAGCAGAATCAGAATGTGCTTTGATTATTAGTTAATTTTAAAAAATGCGTCTACATTTTTTACTTTTTAATTTAAAGTCCCGCTAAAATCATTTTTATAGTAAAAATGTTCCCAGTGGTATTTTATGCCGTTTTAAACCATAATATAATATAACTGTTTCGTTTTCTAGGACCTAGTTCTTGCAGAGTGGCAGTAATTTGCCTCTGAGTTGTGGGCAGGACTTCCAACACTTCCAATCATCCCTGTCTCTACATGATCTCCAGCCAGCTCATAGCTCCTCACACGCCCAACTTAACATTACTGCTGAAACAAAAGTGGCAAACAATGCTGGAGCTATCCAGCTGTACTGTTTTGAGCCAGATACCAGCTCAGACGAGGAAATCACAGACGTACATGGACATTTGTGTGCTAGTGAATGCATCAGAATGAAGCAGAGCAGGAAGCTTGTGGCCTGCCAATTTTAAATTTTACACAACTATTAACGTTTTCAAACAGGATTTTTTGTCTGCTTCTGATTCACCACGATTTGAAAAATGAAATACTCAGAAATGCAATTTTGAGCTAAATGTTCTTTATTTACGTCATCCATCATGAGAAAAATGACACAAGATTCTGTTAAAAACATTAAACACAGGTTTCCTTGGAGTAGATATTTAATTTTTTGGTCCTTTTAATCCACAGCTGGGGTTTATTTTGCAGTAATGCATAGCTCTGGGTAACATTTAGAACATATGTGAGCAAAGAAGATGATGTTTTGTGCTCTTTCACCTTTTTGCTTTGCAGCCTGCACCTGCCATCCCATCGGCTCTATCTTCCAGGCCGATGGCCATCTTTGTGACCCAAGCAATGGGAATTGTACTTGTAAGCCCGGCGTTGGGGGCCCCCAATGTGATAGATGCTTGATGGGACACTGGGGGCTGCATGAGCACGGCTGTCGTCCATGTGATTGCCTGGGGGACTGCGACCCCTACACTGGAGACTGCAGTTCTGGGTAAGAGCCAAGTCTGTGTGTGTTGACAAAAGAGAACTAGGACAATAGTGATGATGTGGAGCCTTTTCTGGAACACTGAGTGGAGCTGTTTGTACCTGTGTGGCTCAGCTCTGATGTGGAGATCCTCTATGCAGCCGCTGACCCCGAGAGACAAAGCAGCAATAAGAGTGAGACGGCACTCTATAGGGGAGAGGAGCTTTTCTCTGCACTGCACCACTCTGGTGAGGTCACAGTTAACACACTGCACACTTAAAAAAACATTTATAAAAATTGGGGCTATTCTTTGGGTGAAGTTTGTGGGAGGAAATTAAACCATTGATGGCTTTGCTTCTTGCTTTCCAGTGAAATGTGATTGTGAGGAAGTTCCTTTTGGCAGTCCTAAACACTTCTGTTCTGCAGAGTTTGACTACGGTGAGTGGACGACCTTGAAGAGACCTTTTAACCAGAACTGTGTAAGCCAATCACATCAGAGAAGCCAGTCAAGAAAACAATGGACCAGATTTGGTAATCAGAAGATATGTAAATGTTTACAAAAAACAGTTTGAACCAAATTTAGGTGAAACTTAATTGTATCTTCTAGTCTACAACAGAAACATATGTTGTGTCTTAAATGTTGTCAAAAGAATGTGATAGGGAGCTTTGTAAATAAATATTCACAGTAAAATTCATTCTTTCCTCAATTTATGTATGATATTTTATGTACGATATGTTTGATATGTTCCGTACAAACGTTTTTTAACCTTATATAACCATTCGTATCATATTTGATAAACACATTTCCGAAACCATCATCTTCTTAGCATGATCCAAAGTTTCCTTAAAAACCCATTAAATAGAACTTGGTCCATGTTTCTTTTGGCCACTTAGTTCATCATCATTCCACTAGGGGCAGTAGAAGGATTTTTCCTGCTCATTTCAAAATGGCTGCTTCCATGAGTTTTGCTCATTTTCCTCTTTGTAAAGAGAATGGCTTATCTGTTGTTTTTCATGCTTTTAAATGACAACTTGCTGAATGGAAAAAAGGCTAAATTTGTTCATATTATATATTTTTTATAATACAATTACACCACGTTAAAAATGTGTTGATCAAATTTGAGTCAGTGGGTAAATAAGATGCTTTTTCTGGACATTCATGTCAACATTTTTACATCTTAAACTATCTTTGGAAAAATCAAGGACAAGCACACCTAAATGAACTTTGATGTCATTTGTTTGATGACTTACTTGTGTTGCAGTGGTGGTGGTTAAGGTAATGTCCGCTCATGACAAAGGCTCTCACGTGGAGGTGGAGGTCAAAATAAGGAAGGTGTTGCATCAGAGACCACAGATGAAGATTCAGCGGGAAAGTGTCACCCTTTACCCCGAGTCCTGGACCATCCGTGGCTGCACCTGCCCCATTCTCAACCCAGGTCGGCAGTCATTGCCAACAGGAATATTGCTTTCTGGCTGCATAAGTTCACTGACCCTTTAAACTTTTCCCTTCCTCAGGATTTGAGTATATAGTGGCCGGTCATGAAGACTGGAACACCGGCCATCTTCTCATTAACACCAAGAGCCTCGTTAAACCATGGAAACCAACCCTCGCCCGCAAAATTCTCAACATACGCAGAAAATGTTATGGTTATACGTGAAAAAAGTTCAACAATGACAGGAGGTGCTGGGGTGCTGTTGGGGACACACAGACACATTAGGAATTACTTGGACACTAAGCCCATTGACTTGTATTTTCTATTTGTAAAGTTGTAGCAACTGCAAACCCTTTGTTTGCCTTGTTTCCATTAAAGTTGATGTTCAGTGCAGAAATATGTTTCCTGGAAAATAGCAGGAAATTGTGTAAAAGCAAAAGTTGAAATTTTGCAGGTTTTAGACATTTTGAGGTCAATGATGAAAGAAATACCAGAAAAAATATATTTCCAATTCTTGCCTAATGGAACTTAATCTTAACAGCTTCAAGTCATCCTGCCACCTCACCAAATCCCACATCAGTTTGCTTAAATAGTTTAGACTGAAATTTTTGAGACTTTTTTAGACTTTTCTTAAGAACTTCTCATTTTTTTGTGGCTAACATTTCCCAGATATTAGGATTAATTTCTTAACTGAGAGCTAATGTACAGTTTCAAATCTTGAGGGCTAATTAAAACTGAGTTTGAATTGTTGGAAAAACATTGCCAAAACTTTATTCAAATAGCAGAAATTGTTGCTTGTTTAGTGTGCACTTTTGAACAGGGAGGAAATTTAAAAAACTACTTCTTTAAATTTAGTGTTTGTTATTTTAAATGCATGGGGAGCTTGACTCTCCACCCTAAACATAAAACACATACAAAACTCCAAGCATATGAATGACTGTAAGAGTTTCAGATAAAGACGTTATTGTTCATACTTGACTTGAGTAATGCCCATCTTTGGCTAAAAGAGAAAAACTCACTAATTAAAGGTTTGTAACCTCTTAATTCTGACGCGTTAATCAAAAAATAAAAAAGTATTAAACCGCTTTGTACTGTTAATCCAACAGAGTTCAAAGTCTTCCTAAAGTCTTTACGCAGAAGCTGAATTACACTTATGTAAAAATATGGGATTTTTAAAAGTTATTTAAAATAAATAGAAAAGTCAGTGTTTAAAATAGGATGAACTTTATTAATTCCTTTGGGGGAAACCCAGGAGGTTTAAGGCTTCATCAGCACCAGCATAGCACCACACGCACGACCCCCCCCCCCCCAAAGAAATACACAACACGAGAGGTAAAATGAGACGGCGACAAAAATAACTAAAAATGCAAAGACAATATTTGCTGTCAGGATGACACAACAGTAATAAATTAGCTGCTGTGTTGCATTGTTCTTTTTCCTATGGGTTCTCCTTCGTTTCTGGAAACAGAGGAGCTTTTAGTGCTGGCTTTCCGAAACAGCAGAAAAAGCTGCTGCAAAATTGGTGGCTCCTAAGGAAACATAAAAAATGTTTATATATGTCACATTTCTTGTGCTAAATATCATCAGAGCGTTAAAATATAGAGGACTTTAGTCATGAACGCATTTCTGAGAAAATTGTTACACAAATACAATAATATTTCTTTGACTTAAACTCTGGACTTAATACAAACTCCAGCAGACTTTACTGCGAAAATCAAGGACACTTGTTGGAATTTGGTTTCTCAATGCAGTTTAAACCCTTGTGCTATCTTAGATGACCCCACCCTTACTTTGAGGTGTTATTCCTACCATGACAAAGGTGGATAAAGGTGGAAAGATTTCATGTAATCCATGGACACCAGTGAAGATCACAAAACATTGAAGAAAAAAAGGTTCAGCACACTGTCAGGTGGGTTTAGATGACCCAACTCCCAATGTTAAAGTGCCTAGGATAGCACAAGGGTTACAGGCAAATGCCATTAGGGCTGCGTATCAATGCCAAAAAGACTGAATCGAGTAGGTTTTGATGTGTGAGTTCACAATTCTATTCAATTTGATGAGACTCAAGTAAATATGCATGTTTTTCAATTTACACTTAAAACCGAGTTTTTCTGATAATTAGGAAATGCTTTTTTCATTACTATGTAAATCTGATATAAGGTGGAATTTCATTTAAAAGGTTAAGAAATTCTTTACTTAAGAAATATTTCTAGACAGTTTTAGCCTGAAAAAATAAATAAAGATAATAAAGATAACTTAAAAAATCAATTCAATGAATGGATATTGCAATTGATTTGAAATCAATTATTCCCCTTTCTGAACTTATCTTTATTTTCCTTAGTAATTTTGTGTTTTTAACAAAAAAAATGACTGGTTTATTTGGACAGAAATAAAGAAATGGATAGCTGTATAGTCTGAACTAGTGTATAGGTCATTAACAACAGTTGAGCAAACTTTACATTTATTCAGTAGATAATGAACTTTGCTAAATATGCATTCTTAAAAAAAGATCATAGTAGAAGCAAAAAATTCGTTTAAAATAACAATATAAGGGTTTATGAATAGAGTTATTATTTTGGGCATTTTTAATGTATGCTTCTAATCTTAGCCACAAACCATAATTAGGAGAAAAAAATGCAACATTCAGTGCAATGTTTATCACAATTTATTCTTTATAAACTGTTTAAACCAAAATAAAGCAATACATTTTATATATGTTAATATATATTGATATATAATAAAAATGTATGTATGTATGTATGTATGTATGTATGTATAATTATAATAGCACTTACTACCTTTGCAAGACATTGAAACATATCTTGATTAGAAAAGGTTCTTTTTTTATAATGATTATTTACTTCTAAATTTTCTGCATGAATCCTAAAAGCGGCTCACACAACTTAAGTTCTTCGCTTCACTCCAGCATTTTTGTTTACAAATAAAAATACAAAAACTATTGCCAGCCCTTAAGGGGTTTGTTTTTCTTAGCCTAAAACAATTTCCTTACTATATTGAAGCTGTGAGGAAAAGTTGACTAATTGCTGTCAGTCTTCGAAGGCTTGTTCTTGCTGACTTGTCATGATACTCTAGGTTTGCATTGAATTTTTGCAGCATGCTTAGTAGTCGTCTCCTCTGCTCACCACCTCCTTGCAGGTGGGCCTGAGTAGGATGGTGTGCTCATACTGAGCAGTGTAACTGCCCTTGATGTCGCAGAGGGGCGGGTACGGGTCTATGATGCCGAGGTCGCACAGATTCTTCAGGGCCATCAGGTACTTGCTCTCGCCAAGACGGTCCAGCCAGCGGCGGCAAAACGCCAAAGTACCAAAATTCTCATTGATCACATTTAGCAGATGTTTAGCCCTTGGAAGTCTGCAACACAGAAATGAGTGAGGACAGACGGACAGTGAGGTGGACACAGTAAAACATTATTAGAAGCTAGGTATGGGTATAACGTGTAAAACTGAACCTTATGGGCACATGGCCAACGCTGAAGTTTTTCATGTAGTGTGAGCACTCCATGTCGTCGTGGACTGCTCCTTTTCCTGTGCTGCCAAATGTCTCAATGGCGTAAGCTTCCCCCTCCTGAATAAATATCATCAGAGCGTTAAAATATAGAGGACTTTAGTCATGAACACATTTCGAGAAAATTGTTACACAAATACAATAATATTTCTTTAACTTAAACTCTGGACTTAATACAAACTCCAGCAGACTTTACTGCGAAAATCAAGGACACTTGTTGGAATTTGGTTTCTCAATGCAGTTTAACCCTTGTGCTATCTTTGATGACCCCACCCTTACTTTGAGGTGTTATTCCTACCATGACAAAGGTGGATAAAGGTGGAAAGATTTCATGTAATCCATGGAGACCAGTGAAGATCACAAATCATTGAAGAAAAAAGGTTCAGAGCACTGTCTTGTGGGGTCCAGATGACCCCACTCCCAATGTTAAAGTGCCTAGGATAGCACAAGGGTTACGCTTTATGCTCTTGTGGAGTAGCATGAACAAACAAAACCCCTTGTTATTGATATCCGTGACAAATAAACTGCATCCACTGCTGCCATGAAATGAAAACAACCTAAAACACATAGCGTAAGCATCTTGATGAATTCCAGTTTTCCTTTTAAACAGATTAACAGGCGCACAGGGATGATGCTGAGACAACCAACCCTGCTCTATGTTATTGTGTAACCTCCTGAGCCTAAACACAGTCCGTGATGTCATAAGATTAGGGGTTCAAACAGTCCTCTCAAAGAAATGTGATAAATTCATTCTGTGAGGCTTTAGGGGAGGAACCCTAGCAAAATCATATACTGAAACGTTGGAAGGATAATGTAGGGACAGGGACAAGACGTTAGGGCAGGACAGGAATTCTGATTCACCCAATGTGTTGCATATTGGTGCAAAGCCGATATGAAAATCCACTTTTCTCCACATCAGAATCAGCTAATTCACGTTATCTAAGCACTTCACTACTGTAAAGTATTGCATGTAGGGACAAGGCTGCTATCCTCTGCTTCAGAACCTTCTGGAATTATGTGAATTGCGTAAACAGTATAAAAGATTTAAAAACTGGAGCTAAAGCTCTGGTGTCAAAGGGCTAAACCAGATATAGGCTTATATAACATTAAAACAAAGTATTCAGCTCAAAACCACAAAAAAGAGGGTTATTCACTTTTAAATTAAGACCTGCACTGAAATAATTTGGTGATGTTCAGTAGAACAGAGTGGGGTCAAACTCCAGAAAAGACTGAGACTCTGCAGACAGAAAGAGGGTGAGGGAGGGTCTCACAGAACGTGTGACAAAAACCTCAAGTTGTCAGCTGCTGATGAGTTCATGTTCATCAAGGACAGCGGTGTTGTTTACGGAGCGCCTGAATGGCAGGGCTTCATTTGCATTTTGCATCTCTATCAGTGCAGAGTTGTTGTTGGGGTCCTTGTGGTATTGGCTGATAACGCCGCGACGCCCTCTGTCACTGCAATGGTAATCAGTCAAAGGCTCTGGCAGCCTCGCAGCACGCCCAGTTTGCCATTTCAGCCCTGTGCTGTCTGATCACTCCAGGGGTAATGGTACCGTTAGAACAACGGACTTTAGCTAAAAATACATTGAGAAAAACCGTCTCATCAGCACCTTCCATCCCCCACTATTATGTTACAAGGTAAAAAGCCTAACACAGCAAATTGTCAATTAAAACGCTCACTTCTGTCTGAACAAAGCTGCTGTGCCAGTGTGACAAAGCCACGAGTATCAGTGAACTCTCTGTAAATGTGAGATCTACCCGAGAGCAGCGCTCGTTTCAGGGGCTGGGGCTTTAGTATGTAACCATTCGACGCGGTTTGTAATTCCATTAAAAGAGTAATTAAAGTGTGGTGAGTGCAACAAAGAAGCTGTTGGAGCAGTAAATTTGAAAACTATTCCACACTCGGCTGTAACCTAAGCAGCCGAAAACTCTTCTAATTACACTTAAAAATGTAAGAGTTTTTTTATACTCAAGGTCAAACAAGAGGCTGCAATTTAAACAAGGAAAAAGGAAACTGTAGGGTTAGTTATGCACAAGACATCGTTGACCAAATTGAGCTGAACCAATATGGGTGCAAACCTCCATCTTTGTAGCCTCCCCTCCCTTCACTATAGGGACAGTCTTCCCTGAGTGTATCCTGTACTGTCCGATGGAGTGGCCATTGAGGTTCCTGATTGGCTTCACTGCAACAAGAGAGCACCACAAAGGCGTAACAGGTTAAATAGTTGTGTATGAACAAAATGCAAAGAGTGGCTCATTTTACCTTGATAGGTTTTCCCGTCTATCTCCACTTCATAAGACTCCATGACCTCCTGAATCGTCTCACCAACATCACACAGGCGCACATCAATTCCAGCACACTGGTGAAGAGTTCAGGCCCAGTAAGCAACACGTACTTATAGGTACTCATGAGTACTTCTAAATCTGTTCTTACTTTGATTATTTAATCATTTAATATCCCATCTTTCCTTGTTCCTATGCACAATCAAACCTATTTCTAGTTGTGATTGCTTTAGAAGGCAGAAATTTTAGATAACTCTCACAGCAAAAAAACTTGAACCGTAAACAATAAGTAATTGGGAATCTTATTATACAATAATCTTTTGAATAATAGATGGTCCGTGTTCTCTTTAGGATTACACTGTGGTCATAATACTTTTATAAAATGATAAAAAGTACCAAAAGGGGATAAATGACCAAACAGGAATTATTTTAAGTTGCTCAACTAACATTTCACATCTGCTGCAAAGCAATCTGATCAAAATTACTCCAAATTAAAGTCTTTTACATCAACTCCTTCTGTTTTTTATTCATTTCATGCTCCTTTGTTTGACTGTGTGCAGTGGAATGAGGCCAACACTATTTTCCAGAAAAACTGCAGGTGACATATTGTCCATGTTTCCCTTGAGGATAACACTGTCTGCTTACAGTGCAGGTTTGAGCAACATCAAGTCCTATTTAGACCCTGACATTTATTCTGAATCAGCCTTTTGTAGCACATTCCCACCAGAATTTCTTTCCATTGATGGTTCTACAGAGCTATTAAAAAGAAACTTCTAAACACACATGAATTCTTCTTACTCAAGTGTGACAAGGTACTGTTTACTTAGCTTGAACAGTGCTTTTGTATGACAATCAAAGCAGACTTATTGCTTAGGATACTCCGACAAGAAAGGTTAAGGATTTTTTAAGTACAAGGTTAAGTTAATGCAATAATCTTTACTGATTATAATCATCAAGCTCCCCACTTCGTTACAAGCACTCCATTTTGATACTAGACGTGTAATAAGTGATAATAGTTTCTGGAACATTGTAATAATCCTTTCTGATGACAATCAATAGGCAAGTCCATTTTGATACTTGACCTAGAATTTCGAGAATAATGTAAAGTAATTAATTAGAAGTTACAAACTGGACTATAATTATTATGTAAAAAACAACAACAATAGAATTGTTAAATAAAGCATCATAAGGGTGAGATTGTAAAATTTCTCTTCCTCCCACTATCTGTCATCAATTAATTAAACTCTTTTCAGAAAACTTCATATTTAATAAATTCAATTTGTCATGTGCTGTATGCATGAGCACAAATATATCTATTTATGATTAAGAGTATTAATAATGGGATCATTTACATGTACACGTAAATGTATTATCATGGAGGTGTATTTGTTTTACTTTTACATTTTTCAAACAGCCCAGCATGAAAATGATAGTAGAGGTAAATGCTACCAATCCCTGAAGGCAAAGAAGAGTGTTACCCTGATTCCAGTGTTGGTTGCATCTCTCACAGCCTCCAGCAGTCTGTCATACTTCGAATTGAAAGTGACAGTGAAGGCACAGTCAATTATTCGACCTGAAAGATCAAGTGACTTGATTAATTGTACCGCCTTTCCATGAGGAATCCAATTCTGCACTTTTAGTATTCTGACAAAAAAAGTCAATTAACTCCCCTAAACTGTACAATAGGAACTATAATGTGATCATTTTTTCACCATGTCACTGTAAATGGCAACTGGGGCAGCACATCAACTGAGCCACTTAAAAAGTTATTGGAGTTCTCACCATTGATGTGTGTGCCGAAGTCGATTTTGCAGACGTCATCAAACCGCAGTACAGTGGGGTCACCTGCGTTTGGGGTGTAGTGAGCAGCACAGTGGTTGATGGAGCAGCCGGTGGGGAATGCCAGGCCTGCATGTAGTCCATTTTCTTTGATAAGTCTCCTGGAACAGTCCTCCAGCTTTTCACTGCTCCAACAGAGAAGGGGCGATGATAGAAGAAAAGTGTAAGGAGAAGGTCGAAATCCCATTTCAGCTTATTCTCTTCCTTAACCTCTTATTTTTAACAAGCAGGACAAAGGACTGAATCAAGTCTCAAACATTACGTTTTAATGGGATTCTCACCAAATCTCAATCATGGTCATCCCGGGTTTGATCCAGCTCCTGACGTAGGAGCGCACCTGTCGGTGAGCCTCCGCCGCCTGCCTAAAATCACTCCACATCTCCTCGTTGGCTCTGTCCAGCGCTCGCTTCTCCTCACTACTGGTTCGCCACGCTGCACTGCGGCTGAGGGGTTTTTGCCCACCCAATGAATGACAATGACACATTGTTATCTCATTATACAACTCCTGGTAACCAGGACACAGCATACTCCTTTATTTGTGTTCATGTATCCAAGCAAGGCTCGGTTGGGTGTACATTTCTTAAAGATAGGGGGCCTAAATGACATCTTGGCAGAGCAGAAGATTTGTGTTTGAGTGTTTAGGTCACTTACCCATCTTTCGATGGGGGGTATTCACACTCCTCTCCCTTTGGAAAATCTCCGTTGGGATAGAGCTCACAAATAGGAACTGAGGGAGGGTCAGTTTGTCCCCTCGCTGTGGCCCAGATAGAGAAAAGCCAAAGCAGAAGGAAGGAGAACGAAAAAAAGGCAGGTTACCTTCACTGTATTTAAGACATTACTTCTGTTAAAGAGTCCAAAGGCATATTACCAAAAAGGGCTCCATGCCGCCATTTAAGATTTCTTTTCTGTTTATGTCAATGCTTGTGCATAAATGAAAGTGACTTGGCTGCAGATTTGTGCACTTCTGCATTATTTTCCACCAAAGACGGCAATTCCTGAAGTGTAACCCATCATGCAGATCAATTCAGAAAAGCACATGCTGCTAAAAGAAAAACCAACAGCTTACATCCTTTCTTCTTCTTTTTCTTCCTTTTCTTTTTGCCAGCTAAGTTCTCTCCCTCCTCTCCATCTGTTGAAAACGTCATTAGTTTCAGTTTGTAAAGTGAGACATATCAAGGGCCTTTAATAAAAATCAAAGATCAGATTCCAGATGTGGCCTGGTGAATCGTCACATTGCACTTTTTAGGAGCTCTAAATTGAGTGATGATGACTATCAGGATGAAGGTGTGATGAAGGGATACCTTCCTCCACCTCCTCAGCTCTTTCTCTTTCCTCCAGAGTTAGCTCGTCCAACTGTTTCATCACATCACCAACACCTTCAGCTTCCCCGAAGTCCTCCTCAGCGTCGTTTGCCCCTGCTGCAAAGTCATGGACACATCATGCATGTGCACACACAGGTGTTTGTGGCACGCACGCACACACACGCACACACACACACCAGTTATTTATGGTTAATACTCATTTTGAGAAAGTGCATTCTCCAGGTTCTAAACTTGGCAGGGCCCGTGAATAATTTCTTTTCTATACCTTGAGACTCAATGTCCTCAAGGGCACAAGTGCTTTGCAGCATTATGACACATTGCCATTCAGAAAAAGTGTTTCATGGACCACTGCTGACTTTGTGAAGGTAAAAGAAAACAACGTTGTAGTTCAGGAATATGAAGCAGCAAATGTATTTGATCATCTCACAAGTAAAAACTGATTCTTTCAAGAATTTTAGGAAAGTAGATGTTTATGAAACACTACTCGGCTAATTTAAGTCCCTTCAGCTTTCTGTCTGTTTAAATGATGAATAAATGTTGCATATATTTAAAAGGGAAATTATCAATTTGTTCAGAGTTGGGACAGCTGTGCATGAGTTCCTTCAAAAGTGTCCAGTTGCGCATGTTTTGACGCGCTACACTGAGTGTGTGAATAAAAACTGTGAATGCGCCTTTTAGTTTTCTTTAGTGATTCTATTAAACATTCAAAAAGTCTCTCACCTGCAGAGCTGTTCTTGCTCCTCTTCTTCCTCCTTCTCCTCTTCTTCCCTGCGTCCGCGTCTTCCCTGTCCTCGTTCAAGTCGTCTCCATTGAGAAGTTGAAGCTGCACTCCGCGCGGTGGCTGCACCTCCGCCATGCTCGCAGGCAGAGGCACCAAGTGACGCATAAGCTGCTGAGAGCCTCCAGTGGTCAAAGAGGAAGAGTGCGCTCGAGGCAGTGGAGCCAATAATCAGCTTTCAGATAGTCTCTCATTCTGCAACAGAGGATCTTTCACTTTTTTCCGTAAGATTGAAGGAAACCAGACCCCCCCCCGCCTTTTTTAAGGTGGGGGGCAGCTTTGTACATTAGGAAAAACCCTGTGAAGGGTTCACCATACACTATGACCATATATGACTATTTGAGCCTTTAAGACTCATAACCCCGTCTGTGTCCAGTGTCTCAGGTTACGTGGCGCACCTGACTGCGGCAGAAAAAGCGCAAACATGTTACCACAATGTCAAACTCTTCACGTTTCTGCAGTGATCTGCTGTTGTTCATTCAGGTGACATTACAGATTTCACCTTTGCTGTTGAAGCACTGCAGGCTTCACTGTAGACAGAAGTCACCCAGATACATTTTTTAATTGTTTTTTTCAATTCTTCAGTCCTACCCCCAAAACTTTACCCAATGCACCTGACTGTCCAGGAATCATAAACCCTCAGTTACACAAATAAAAGTATAAAAGTCTTTTTGGGATGTACAGATTCTTCTTTGGGAGGTAGACATCTCTGTCTTTATGGGTGGTTTGATAAAGACAACCCATCCTGCAGAGCCTTTAGTGATGCATTTTTCAGACATGTTTCTCACATTCCATCCATCTGCAATCTTTTATAATTGACGCTGATTTTGCAGACTGCACTTACATGCCTCCTTTTTTGTCTCAAAGGCGTTGTTTTTAGTGTTTTCTTTTTGTCTCCTTCCTGACCTTTAAAACCTGAAAGATCTTTCAGTGTAAACCACAGGTTTGTCCGACCTGTTTAAGAACATTCATGCAGGCACCTGCTCTATAATAATGTTTGAAAAATGAGATCTATTTCTCACAAGATAGCTAAAAATACTAAGCGACTAATGATTGTCTGCAGATCAAAATACATTTAAGATAAGTTTTGCACAGTCTTTTATGCAGGACAGTTAACAAAATGACAGAGAAAGTTGAATAATCTAGAACAAGAATTTAGATTTTTGCCAAATTTGCATGTGTTTTGACCTTGGTGGCAATATTTACCAAAGATTTTTTTTTAAACTGGGGAGAGCAACAGGTCTATTAGGGGTGCTGCAGTCAAACTTCCCTTTTGTGCTGAGACAGCCATATCAGCGGCTCATCATTCTGGGATTTTCCACTGTGCCACTCACTGCACAATGCTTTTTCAGGCAGAGTAATGTTGGCATGCACTCACAAGTGAATGGGCAGAGACCCAAAGGTCTGGAAAGTCAGAGAGGCCCTTTTCCCAGGCCATAAAATTCAAGCTGAAAAGCTGATGAAAAGATGGGAGCTGCGAGGCCAGAGATGTAAATAAAAGCAAAGCAATGCAAAATGACAACACAGGCCCATGAAAACACTGCAAAAAATGTCTGAAGCTTGTAGTTGTGGTGTAGCACTCACTGTACAACAGCAAGGCACAAGCTCCCTGCTCCGCTCCATTCTGATGCATCCACTTAGACGACTCCATATACGTCTTCACTTTCTTCTTCTGATCTGGCTGGAAACTGTCCAGCTGAATATTTTCGATAATGCTCGCCATTGTTGCAGTGGTAATTAAAGGCTGGGGATGTGAGGGCCTGTTAGCTACCAGGGAAGGGTGTATGGGAAGTAGGGGCAGGCTTACTCTGTGCTAACAGTCCAAATCTCATAGGTGACTTTCTAATGAACTCTTGCCGCTCTGCAGAAACTATGTCCTAGAAAATGACAAAGGTTTTAGATTTTGACTAAAAATGGCATAATCATAATTATTAATAAATCAAAATATATTCAGTGGGGGACTTTGATGAATATTGTTAATTCTTTGAGGACATATTTATGTCAGTTACTGAAGTTTTGAGTTTACTGGGTAATACTCACATGTCATGGATTCTACAATGACAAAGCATTGATATATTAGGGGAAACTGTGTGTTGGTCTTAACTCACTGATGGTAAATGATGTTTTTGCAAATCATTTTACTATTTTAAAACCCTTGTGCTATCTTAGATGACCCCACCCTTGCATTGATGTGTTCTCCCTACCATGACAAAGGTGGATAAAGGTGGAAAGATTTCCTGTAATCCATGGACACCAGTGAGGTTCACAAATCATTGAATTAAAATGGTTCAGAGCACTGTCTAGTGGGTCTAGATGACCCAACTCCCAATGCTAAAGTGCCTAGGATAGCACAAGGGTTACGTACAACAAACCCTTGTTTGCATTTACTCAAAGAAGACACTGACTTTTTACAGAAAAATGAAATTGAATTTACAAAACGCTCACAGCAAAATCCCAGTAACAGTAAATCCAGGTCAGTGTTGCCGGAAAAGCTTTTTGCTGATCAGACAAATACAGCACTCTGATGAATGACTTCCAAAGATTACTGACTTGGACTAAACCGTTAAGCAAATGAAGTAAAAAAAAAAAAAAGGAAGGATCCAGAATGAATAATTGACAAAGTTAGAGTTTTGTGCCTCCCAACAGCTGTCTTATCAATCTCTGAGGTAAAGCAGCAGGTTTGGCGTGGAACTGCAGCACTGGCTTGACACACAGCCGCTCTCCTGCTGCCTCAGCTGGATGTCTGTTGTGCTTCGACAGGATCGCTCGATGAAGCGGCTCTCCTCTGTGAGCTTCGCTGGATCACCAGCGTGAGTCAGTGGGTGGTGGAGCGACCGCTGGCAGCAAGAAGCCCCTGAGGGTGCCGTTATCCTCTGCTGCTGCAGTTTGTCAAGTACTTCAGAGTGCAGTCCCTGGATAAGAAAGGAAAGCCAGAAGATCTATTATGGTAGAAACAGAATCATGTTGATTCAAATCCATTTTCATTTGGGTTGATGTTACTGCAGCAGATGCAGTGATGTGCATGTAAACCACTCATGACCTTTGGAGCTTTGACCCCAGCTTTCATATTTGTGCCCTGCTGTGAGCCCCTCAACCCCCCCACAGCTTGTAACAGCAAATATCCTGCCCTTGTTGGCTCTATCCCAGAGGTTCAGAGGGAAACCAGGAACACTTTTTTTCCTCACCCAAAAATCTGGTTCGCATCACCAACAAAGATCTGAAAACTTCTTTTGAGCATTAAACCTGCTTAGAAGCCTCATAAACTCTATTCGTGTTTGTTTAAAGACAAAAACAATATTTCTAAAACTAATTGTGATACAGTTTTGGGCACATAACTATTATTCCCCCCCCCCCTCATATTAACGAGAATCTTCTGCTATACTTTCATTTCAAAAAGCCTGTCATCATGAATGTGCAATTACTTTCATTATTGACATTGAATTATTTAATTTAATTTGAATTGAAACATTTAAAGCATCAAAGTAGGAAATATTGGCTTCAACACACAACGTTAAGATGAAATAACTGTATAAGTTCCCAGAAAACAGTTTTGGAAGTGCTTTGATTAGTCAATCTGGCATAATTCATGATTTCTCCTTACTTTTACTTCAGTCATGTTCATTGTCATTACAAGCTTTTTGTATGATTTATTTCAATTTAATTTTTTTTTTTTTTTTTACTCTTGTTTAAGAAGGACATAAAATGTCAGATTATGACTTTAACTCAACCGAGGGAACTTAAGTATCAAAAATAAATACTTGTTTGCAGGACAAGGGGTTTCTTTTTCCTGATCAACATATAAAAAAGGACAAAAAAAGCTTACAGAACAGAATAAACTCGAAGCTAACACTGTAGGAAAACTATTGTGATCAGATGACAAAGCATGAGAAGACACTGTGACAGGTGATGAATGTCAGTATGTCTAAAATTAGACATATTTTCCAGAAACACCACCAATATATTTGTTGAGAAAATAATATCATATCATAATATCATAGCTGTGTTTGTCTTTTGTTCAAACTTGTCTAAAACGTGGCCCAACAACATTATACTGAGCTCATTTAACAGTTACACCGTCCCTGGTCCAACTGTGTCGGGGCAGCTGAAGCCCTTTGCCATTGCTAAAAAGTTACAGTATCACGTAATCGTGCAAACTCACCATTATTGAGCAGCTCAGCAAGGATCTATTTCATGGTCACTTGTGTCGCTTGTGTGCATTTTTGAGTGACCTCTTCGTCTCCTTCAGGTATCAGTTGTCCTGATATGAAGCAGGTGCCAGAGGCCCCACTGAGGACCAGGCAGAGAAGAGAGGACAGTCAGCAGCCCTGCCCTTCCTGAACCCATGGATGCACAGATGCTAACGCAGTCCAGCTGCACGACAGCAGCAGGGGTGATTTTTTGGAGAGTCACAGCCACACCTGTTGATGCTGACGGAAGGACATCCATACTGAATTACTCAGGTGTCTGGGACAGCAAGCAGTAGGAGCAGAATGTCTCTTTTGACTGCTCTGAACACGTCTAGGAAATGTGTTTCTAATACAGGAATCAGTTTGTGACTTTGTGAGCCCAAACAAAGATAAGTTCTTTGGATTCCTATCATTAGTAAATAGTGTAAATTAATTCAACATAAACATGATAAACTATACATAATAATGTTAAGTAAATTCAACATAAAGATGAATAAATTCAACGCAAGAATGTTGAGTACATTTTACATAATAGCACTGTGTAAGCTTACCATAACTGTGTAATTCAAGATAGTGTGTTGAATTTTAGCCATCCAGTCTTTCTCAAATTTAAACAAATAAGTTTTGTGGGACCAGTTGACGATACTTTTTTGTTTAAATCTAATGTTATATTTCTTTGGAAACAAATAAAGAATGACAAAAAATCTTAAAGGCTAACACAATGGTTTAGACACGATTAAAACCACATTTTATTCAATATTCTTTAAACGGCAACCTCTAAAATAGAAAAAAGGGGTTCTTCTTTTGTGTGATATATTTTGTTATAGTAAATAAGATTGTCTGTACCAAATTATTAAAACTCAGAGAAAATGGATCCAGATGGACCTATATGCAAACACGTCTATATATTAAAGAAAGCAAACTGGCTATTGATGTATTTTTATATATTTTTACATATTTACCCATTTAGCTAATCAAGTTAATTAAATACTGATCAGTTATAAAGGTGTCACTTCTGCACTGACTAAATGCAGGTGTGGCTTAATGAATGACAAAATAAGATTCAAATTTGAGCCTAAAACAGGAAAATGTGTTTTCCAATTTACTCCACTTTTTCAAAATAACCGAGCTTGGTGATCTTTGAAACAGTCTAGAATCTAAGAACTGATCTGGCATTTTATCCCCCATATGGAGCAGTGTTGGCCCCCGAATCCTCTGCATGGTGCTTCATGCTCTGCTGGAAGCTGCCCTGCAGTGGTGGCTGGAGGAGGTGCTGCTGCAGCAGTACTTCAGTGGTGACAGATCTGGACTACAATGCTGGTGTTAAAAACCAGCCACTGTGCAGTAAACAGATGTTTATGGTGAGGACTACTGCAGCTTTAGCCCCTAAAACACACACTGGTCGTTAAACTGTGTCCACTTGACACCAAAACACGTTATAAAGAGACCAGTTTATAACTATGTGCCCCATTGGTTGGAAAGCCTTAGAAGCTGCCTCATAGCACCAGAAGCATTAAATTATTTTTGCTCTTTTAGTGCCAGAGACATTTTTTTCCTGGTCAAGTTAGCAGCAAGGAAAGTCATGAATCTAAAAGCATCCTGCTGCAGCAAACATAATGCTTGTTCTGCAGCCAGTGGAGAGTGCAAGAACTGAGTCTGCTGCTGCAGGACTGTGCACATTGTTTGACCACCACTAGGTGGCAGCAGTGTTGCTTGTGTGAGGATGAACTGGTGATCGCTGGATGAATTTTTTTAACTTATAGAACACTTTTACTGTATACTTAAATTAATTTAAAAAAAAAAAAAACTTTTGGAAGTTGATTTCTAAACAACAAATAAACATTAATTTTGCTTAATCCTGAAGACTCAATAATGGACTCCTGTGTGGAAAATCTTATGCAAAAGCAAACAAAAAAACAAAACCAAAACAGAATTTTCTTTACGATCTTGATTTTCAGAGGAACATTTTTTCCCCAGAAACAGTCATTTTAACTGGCAGGATGCTGAAGAGCAGTGTTCTGAAATCTTGCACTTAAAACAACATGACAAGTGTTTCATTTAGACATGATCAGCACTATTTTCATCTAAAAATATGAAATGTGATCTTTTTGTGGTCATTGGCAGAAACATCTTCTGTTTTCATGAGATTTCAGCTTTAAAAAAATCATCTGTACACCATGTGACTTTAATTTATTAATATTTGCCTCATTTGTCTTTAATATCTCTAGTTTTTGTTATAAAGAAGTAACTGACGCAACTTTTAAAGGTTACCAAGTGAAAGATTTTGTAGAAAAAGTCTTGCTGCTTGTTGGTTATAGTTTTATTTTTGGCAATAAATGTAGTAACCACAAACAGGGTGTTTTGACAGCAAAACGAAAAAATACTGACTCAAATGCTAAAGCAAAGTGAAGAAAACAAAAATCAAAGCTCAAATCAAAAATGAAAGATGCATTTATCCACCAAGAAGACCTTTGAGTTTAGAATAGAATAGTGCTGATCACACAAAGGGGAAATTATCTTACCGTACCTTTACTTTTTTGTTAAATACAGAAGCAGAAGACAAAATAGGCAGTTCATACATTTTGATTTATAGCCAACCAGAACTTTTATGTCTGATTAAAATATTATTTATTTAGTTATGCGACTAAAATAGATCAAGATATGTGCACTAAATTAACTCAAATTCGTATATTTTAAATCAGAATTCCTTCAAACAAATAAAAATGTCATCTAACATACCATGTTATTGCAGGGTTTCCATTTTTTAGAGATGCTGGATTGGTGATAAAAGGCTCAGTGAAGCTTTAAAGTCCAGATGCTCCATGCTTTAAAAAAAATCCTCTTTAAAATGTGAGAATTTGAATGAGATACAAAAAATGGTGTTGATGTTTTAAGTTCTTAAATAGAAAAGAGCTTGAAGTGTTAGATGAGGGTGTTTTTCCTCCAGCTGTAAATCGGATGTGGGTGACCGGTCTGGTTAATGTGCTTTCAGACGGTAAATATTGGCACCACATGTGTTCCTTTTAGCCTTTGAGTAAAACAGAGTTTGTCATCAGATCTCATCTCTTTGTTCATCTTTTGTATTAAAGTACTGGAAACTACCACTTGTTTTTTTTTAAGGCCTTCTCACCAGTCTGATGACAGCTCCTCAGCATGACCACAGCTTTGCTTATGAAGTATATTTAAGATTGTTTTTTCACTTCCTGCACATAATTGTGTTTTTCTTTTTGGCACACACCCACATTCACAAATACACACACACACACACACACTGGCTGCCATTCCTAAGGCTTCTTAGTCACACCGGAGCTGTTAATATTGGAAATGATGACGTGTGTGGAAAGATTCTGACTTAGTTCACTTTACAGACACAAATCGAGCTTATTCAGTCATTTCTGTGGCACCTTAGTGTGTAATTTCCAACCAGTTTTAGATAAATGTCGGGGTGTTTGGGCCCCTGAGGACCTCTAGTGGATCGCTGGCAGAAACTTGAAGGAAGCTCATTTGCTGTAAGTCTTGAAGGCGGCGGCGGCAGGAATCTCCTTCAGCTCCCCGCGCTGTGCGCCATGAGTCCGGACATGAAGGCTCTGCTGACCCCCTAATGACCATCAGAACATAAGGATGTATCCAGGTAAGAGGGACACTTCGTCACACCCACTGAAAACTTCGTTTGACTCCACTTTTTAGCAGATCTTATCAGTAAACAGGACACTTATATCCTTTTTGACTTTTTAAGTAGCCTAGTTTATACACGGGTTAAGCACTACTTTGTACCTTGTAGCCATTAGAAAAGTTAAACTTTGATATAAAAACCTAAATATAATTCTTTTTTTTTTTTTTAGTCAAATTTAGCCAAAAAATGACTAAGAAATGTTTAAATTCTTTTTTCGGGTTTCAACTTTAAATTGAAAAAACACCTTTTATTTTGAAAATTGGGGTTTATCCGGTGTCAGAACAGGGAAGACGTGAAACCTCCGTCTCTGTCAGGGATGGTAGAGAGTTGTAGCTATCAGCTGAGGACTGTGGAACAGCAGTTCAGCCAGATGAACCAGTTTTCTTGACTCTGTGCACCACTTGGAGTCCACCTTCTGTCATCATCTGCTTCTTCAGGGAGCTGTAACCAAATGTCACGTGACATTTAAAACCCTCCACGTGGAGGGCTTTACATTTTTTGTAACACACTGCAACACACATGCGACCTGTTCAGGGTGTGTGTACCCGGCCTTCACCCAGCATTAGCTGGAAGCTGATCTTAATCTGAAGGTTGATGGAAAAAAATAACAAGCCAATATATTTTTTTTTTGCATTTGATAGTAAAATTTACGCTTGACTTTTAGAATTGTTCTTAACTTTTCTGAATAAAGCTGTGCCTTTTGAAGTTTTTTTTTGGTTTTCTCTAAAACTCCCCCAAACTTCCTCTTTTCAGGCACTGGCAAGCCACCAGTGGCGCCCAAGCCGAAGCTGCAGATGCCAGGATTGTCGCCTGTACCCCTCATAAAAGATGCTCTCTTGCCTCCTCCCTCACAGAGGAAGGTTAAACCTGCCGTAGCCCCCAAACCTAAATTCTGCGCCCCTCACACTGCTCTGGAATCCAAGCCAGCCATTTCAACAAGCTTGCACAAGACACCTGCATTAAGAACGAATGTGACTTTGGGTCTTCTGAACCCACAGAATGGAATAAAAGATGGGGACAAAAACCCAGATTGGGATGATATCCTTCCAATTTGCCTGTATTGTGAGGGGAGCTGCTCTTGTACAGAAAAGGCAGGAAAAACAGGAGAAGACTACAAAGTATTGCAGAGAAACAAGGCAGTGGAAGGAGAACAGGGTAAACAACAAAATATAATTTCCAACAACCAGATTTATGCTACCACCACCCATAAAGCTTTTAATAAGAGAGATACCTCCAGTCCTAACGGGACTAAAAAGCAGACAGATGGAAGAGCGTTACTTGTGAGTATGCTTGAAGCAACGCAGGTCAATGGTACAGCAAAGGCAACTGATGGTAGAGGGCCCCAGCCCACACCCATGTCAGTAACCCCGACAAAGCCTTTCCCTGTCCCACGGAAACCCAGAACAGCTGCTCCGGTCCACCAGGAAAAAGCGGTGGGGGTGAGGCAAAACACAGCAGTGGAGAAAGAGAGGGAAGTAAATGCTAAAGAGAGGAAGATGCCATCAGACGGAAAGGGTGGCTCATCCCTTTCTGTCAGTGCACCTGAGCGAGGAAACAAGCAGCAGACCCAGCCTGCCCCTCCGCCTAGAAAAAAGCCTTTTCTGTCTGAACCTAAAAAAGATCTCAGCTCTGCTCCTCAGACCAAAGAGGAGCCGGGGGAAGATACCAGCTTCTACGACATGGAGGTTTCTGTTGACAAGGAGGACAATGGAATATTTCAGGAAGGAGCAATTCAGGAGGTGGGTGGCTTCCTGCTGGGGAGTTTGCGCCGTCGACCTGTCAGGACACAGACTGCAGATGAGTTGGTTAAAGAATCTCCAAAGAAGCCTCTGCGGCCACTACTTCCAAGAAAGAAATCTTTAAGAGAGGAACACGCGGAAAAACCAACAGCCCATCAGACAAAGCCAGTCGGCCCTAATCATGATGGTGTCTCCAACAAAGGAACAAAAGAGCTGCATCCTCCAAACACTAAAACATCCGAAAACCTGAAGTTTTCCCATCTCAGCCTGACGAAATCCAAAGCAAAGTCGTTCTCTGCTGCGGACATGAGTCGCTCTGAAGGTCAGAAGAGGAGCTCTTTCCGAAAGTTACTAGACTCTAAGCTCGTCCTGCAGATCGTACCAAGGCCTTTGTTGACAGTAGATCAAGACACAACCCACACTGTCAATAATTCAGGTCAAAGTTATCGCCAGCAGCATTTGCAGAGGAAACTTTCCTTTCCTCAAAATGGAGTCGAGCAGAATGTGGATGGAGACCAGTCTTCAGACTCTGAAAAAGACCTCTACTACGACACAATAGATCCCTATGAATCTTACTATGAATCAAACTACATGAACGTGCCTGTGAAGTCGGGACAGGTTCTTCCAGGCTCCTATTCGCACAACCGGTGGAACGATGACGATGATGAAGAAGGAATTTACGAGATGGAGGATCCATTCACCTCCCTGATGGAGAACGCACATGCAAAACACAACAGGTAGATATAAGCCAGATGGTGAACGTATTTTCATTAGGCAACATCTACATTAAGAAAATATATTAAAAACAAAACATGTTAAGCATGCTGTGTCGAGCATTTCTTTACAGCTAGAAGAAACCAGGGGTTTCAGGGGCTCATGACTGATGTGTTGCTTCACAGTAAAAACAATTCCCTTTGACACTCCACATTGTACCTTTGGTTGTAGATTCTTGTCAGGGGAGTTGGATGAGTGTGGTGGCCTGAATGTGGTAAATCAGATGGTCTTGGATATGTTAAAAACATAATAACACTGGCCAAACTAACACCACTTGGCATTTGGTGTTATCCTCACTACATTGTTGACGGCCACTATTTGATGAGGGGGGTTTCCAACGCTGGAGCTCTGCTCTACATGTTTGCATTGTGGCTGTCATGGGGAGCACCTGCTGCTTTTTTAAACAAGTCAATCCCTCCAAAGGAATTAAATTTGGCAGATGAAAGAGAATATAGTTCGTCACACTGTCAGTGAATGATTTCAGCTAACTCTTTGCCAAAAAACACTTCAAATTTATATTTTTTCTCTTGTAAAATTCCCTATGATTATAAACTTCCACCTTTCACGGTTGCATGATGTTCCCAAAAAACAGGATTTATACAAACATCCCAGGTTCTATGGTCTTTTTGAAAGTACATTTGTGGAAATTTGGCTTAACTGGAGCAATTTGGATCAAGTTGAGCCTTAAAGTCTGGAATCATTTGACTGTTTTTTCCTGAGTTTGGTGTATTTATTGCATTTGACATGCAATTGGGCATTTGCTTGATAATACATAAATCAAACCAAATTGAAAGAGCTCTAAATTTAAGAAAAGGTAAACTTCAGTGTAGACTTTTAGCTCTCCTAACCAGTTTATTGTTGCACCAATACAGTCAGACGGAATGATGACTGTGTATTTATTTTATAAAGTCAGTGTTCCTGGCAATGCTGTTGTGTGTACATTAATCTCTTTTGCCGTCGATTTTTCTTCTTGTTAAGCAGCACCTGCTAAAAGTCAGAAAAAAAACAGAAGTATGACCTCCACGCTTCTCTTCTGCAATTCAAAACGCAAAACAGTATATTGCAAACGTACTGTGAAGCTGGCAAACAGTGTATTGCTGTATTAGCCACGCCCACAAGCTTTTTCTGCAACTGTGTTTACAGAGGTGCCATGTTTTCTACGGTGGCACTCCCTCCTGGAATTACCCAGCATCTTAGATATTCAGTCCAACTTTGACACAGTTTTCCTCATTCATTCAGCTAAACAATCAATTCAAAGTGGTTAAAGGTATTTTTTTCTTTCTTTTGTACCACAGCAAGAAAAAGGTTATTTTTTTTGACTCATTGCAGTCATGTTTTTTGTGATTTTCAACATTTTCTTTGTCCATAAAGTAAAAAATCTCAGCTGTCCTCTTAGTTGTTCTCACATGCAGATCCTCTCAACAGAATCGACGAGGAGCAGGCTTTCCAAAATGAGATCTTCTCGGATTTTGAAGCCGAAGCAAATTCCTCTGAAGAGGACGAGGGTGACAACAGTTCCACCTCAAGTAAAGGCGACCCTGAGCTTGTAGAGGTGAGGAGGCCACATTATACGCAAACTATTGTTTCCCTTGATACACCTCAGGGTTTGTAATGAGACCCCGTCTTTGTCCTAAAGGGGGTGGATTGTTCATCTGAGTACAAAAAAAGTTTCAAATCTTTTTTTTTTCACGTCTCTTACAGGCACAGAGTGAAAGGACAAAAAACAAGATCCAGTACATCGCCAAAGAAATCATGACCTCGGAGAGTGTGTAAGAGTCACAGTTTTTATTTAAACATCTAACGCCATAATAATTTATAAAAAGATATCACACTTTTGGTGAGGGTTTTGTCGCATTTTTGAGGGAAATGATATTATTTAATAAAAAAATTAAAAAAGTCTAAAGCAAACATAGAAATGAAACTGTATAGGATGTAGTTAAAAACAAATTTTTTAGGAAAAACACACGACTGTGTCACCTTTAAACACACATCAAAAGAAGGTGTTTAAAATCTTCCACTCTTTACAGTTTAAAAGGTAGACAGGATTTTCAGTTACACAAGAACAACTGTATTTAGTAATCTGAATAAGTTACTTCCTCCT
This sequence comes from Oryzias latipes, assembly GCF_053564925.1. Taxonomy (NCBI): domain Eukaryota; kingdom Metazoa; phylum Chordata; class Actinopteri; order Beloniformes; family Adrianichthyidae; genus Oryzias; species Oryzias latipes. The sequence continues at coordinate 16,754,550 of NC_136242.1, forward strand.
TGTAACTATATTTGCTTTTTGTTCCATTTGTCCTTCTATAGGTTTGTTGATGTCCTGAAACTGCTTCATGTGGTAAGTCTGGTCCTGCATGTCAGACTGTTTATTACTGACATCAAAATCCTGCTCAGTGTTTGCTGTAGACACAGCTGTGACCTGTGTTCGTTTGTGTGCAGCCTTTTTAAAAAAACGGGCGTCTCATCTGAACTCCAACTCTCCATATGGTTTTCATTAAGTTTGACCCTTATAACTGGGTCACTCCCCTTGTTTTTTTCCTCACATTTTTCACAATTTTTCTCAGATCCACAGTTGCAATTATTAAAAAAAATAAAGCAGATCACTGCAACTTTTGAATGTTGGAGGGACTTCTTGAATTTTAAAAAGTACCGGTACAGTTTTTTAAAGAAATAAAGGATCACTAAACATGTGAGCAGGACTCAGTCCTTTATTTTAGTCTACATTAACAGAAAATTGGAAAGAACTGTGTGCAAGAGAAAATAAACAATTTTAAAAACTGTGCAGTGTAGATTATGTATTATGTTTATTTCTAACAGGTAGGGTGGATGATTAAACTTCATTCCCCTACCATTATAAAAACGCAGTGCCTCTTAATTTCTGTCTGTTGCTTTAGCTTAGGTGAAATCAAAAAGTGATCATTTCTATAATTTTTTTTTATTATTTCAACAGAACTGCATCAATTTGATATTGCACAGTAAAGCAGTTTTAGCAAATGCAAAATCAGATTATTTTATGAACATATGACATTAAAAGCTGAAGATAGAAATGCTTAATAGGGCTTAAATAATAAGTATTTCCAAAACTTCCAAGTTTAGGTTTAATTCTTCTGAATGAGCCGAGCATTTAGAAACTAAGGTGGTTAAAATGCTGGAATATATGCTGAAAGTTGTACTGAGAGACAATACTAAATCGGTTTACCTGAACACTATTAAGGTCACAAAAACCAAAAATATGGGCAGTGATTTCCAGAGAGAGCTAAACTACTTTTAATGCCAGAAAAAGAAGTTGAAATTGTGGTTAAGATCTGATAAAAGATGAAAGAATAAAAGAGGATATTGAATCATAAACAGAAAAAAAATTGCCATTCAGAATATTGTAACTTCTTGTCAGTAAAAGCTTCATTTCTCAGCATTATTTACTTTGTGCTGACAGGAATCTGTCTTGTCTCACACATCCAGATTATTCCAACTACTCACATGCTCATGACAAACTGTCTTCTTACAGTCAGCTGCTGCAGCAGGAAGTGTTTAGACATTAACCGCGGAAGTTTCTCTGAACTACTGAGTCAGATTTTTTTTTTTTACATTTGCCACATGTTCCCATAAACCTCCAAATCAAGACCACAACATCTGAGGGAGAGCCAGGAAGTGCCTCCTCAGGCTTTTCTGCTCTTGTTCTAGAGCTGATTTGCAGCTTCTGAACAGCTTGAATGAACATTCCTGCTCTACAAACTTTGAGTTCCTGTATTTTAGACTTAAAGTTGACTGAGTACACTGTTGACTCTAAACTATATTCTCATTTTATCATTCTAGTTTGACAAGAACACACAAAAAGTTGCCTCCAACCATGTCAGTTTATTTTATGTCCAAGTTCCCCTGGTAAATTTATTTGATTTTTTTTTTAAACCAACAGGACTTCCGTGAATCAGTGAATAAAGCATCTAGTTACCACGGGAAACCCATCATTGAGGAACGACTACTCAACCAGATCCTCTACTACCTTCCGCAGCTGTATGAACTTAACCAGGACCTGCTCAAGGAGCTGAAGCAAAGAGTGGACAACTGGTATTAGAAAATGATAAACTAAGAAGTATTTTTTAAATTCATGTGTTCAAATCACTCACATTTTTTCGTTTTGAAGCTAAACAAATGTAGTTGTATGTCTTATTCAATTTTGTTATAAAATAATTCATATACAGGTCTTTATTTTCAAGTAACTTTGGGTTTTTTCTTTGCAGGAATGATACTTCCCAGATAGCAGACATTTTCCTGAAAAAGGGGCCCTATCTGAAGATGTACTCCACATACATCCGTGAGTTCGACAAGAATGTGGCTCTACTGGAAGAGCAGAGTAGAAAGAATCTGGCATTTGGCGCGGTTGTCAAAGAATTTGAGGTAATGCTTCTCGCTCAACCTGTTCTGTTTCTTTCTGCGGAAGTACATCCTTTGGTTCTTTGAAGTGTCATTGTTTGTCAGAGTACATAACGTGCAATTGGATATACTGTCTTTTGTAAAAGTTGTTTCGTTTGTGTTTTTTTCCCTAATAAAAGAAAAGTCCTCGGTGTGCCAACTTGGCTCTGAAGCACTACCTGCTGAAGCCTGTTCAGAGGATTCCTCAGTATCAGCTGCTGCTCACAGGTAAAAGAAGCATCTCCTTCTAATACATCTAAATCTATTTCACTATTTTGAACAAGATTTATCATCATTTATGACCCTGAAAAAATGGCTGTTGAGGAAACTGTGCAGCCTTTGATCGCATGCGTTAGACTGCCCTCTGGTGTCCAAAAAGAGGCATCAATTTTTAAGGTTTCTCTCCGAAAAGGGTTGAAAAAGCTCACATCGGATCTGGTGACATAACAGAGGGCGCTAGGGGCTGTGTGTTTTGTGCATAAAATGTGACAAAGTGACAAAGCGTAGAGAATGTTCTCAATGTTGAGCTTGTGTAACTGATTTATGTAAGAAACTGTACTTTTCACCCCGGATTTTGTTTCTCATTCATTTACCGAATTTACTACCTAAAATCCAATGCTTTCAGTCCGGGGAGGGGGCCTTGTGGGTTCCACATATAATATGTAAGCAATTCTATTTCAGACTACCTGAAAAACCTCTCTGAAGGAACAGATGGCTACGAAGAAACCAAAGGTAAACCCACAACCTTATCAAAATGTTATTGAATACAGTATTGGGAGGGTCACTTGATTATATGTCTGTTTATTCTCCAAGCTGCCCTTTCTTTGGTGAAAGAGGTTGCAAATCATGCAAATGATATCATGAAACATGGGGTGAGAACAGATTTAAGATCTTTTTTTTATTTTCATTTGGAATTTCTGCACATGTGGCTGACAATAGCTGGCTATGTTTTAGGATAACTTCCAGAAACTGATTGATGTGCAGCATCGTCTAAATGGCAATCATCAGATAATTCAGCCTGGAAGGGTTAGTCATGTTATTATTCATTTCTTATTTTTAGATTTACTATAAAATATTCAGCATAAAATTTCTGACTCCGAGCAGAGTAGTCTACTTTTTTTGATATTTGCTATTGAAACCATTCTTGTTTTATGGTCCAGATCTTCTTTAAAGAGGGAATCCTGATGAAGCTGTCCAGGAAAGTCATGCAGCCCAGGATGTTCTTCCTGGTAAAACACACTGACATTTTTACTTTTTGTGTTCTCCTTTGCAACAACAAGCTTCAGTAGACTTCTTTAAGGATTTTTTTTATTATAAGTTGTTGGTATTTAAAGACCTACTCCATTAAAAGTTGTGTTTTTGGTCCCGCCCACATCTCAGAGGTGAATTTCTAATGAACTCCTGTGTTGTCATTTCCCCTTCAGTTTAATGACATTTTGCTGTACACCAAACCAGTTCAGACTGGCCAGTACAAGCTGAAAAACATGCTGTCTCTGGCTGGGATGAAGGTACGAGCTTACCTTCTTTCTTGCACCTTTCATATTATCAGATGTGTATTTTGTTTAGATATGCAGCACAGCGCCATCATTTCTCACAATGAAAAACCTTCACAGGTGAGCAAACCAAATCAGGAGGCCTATCAGAATGAACTCAACATAGAGAGTGTGGAGCGCTCCTTTATTCTTTCTGCGAGGTAATGAACAGTAGTTTTATTTTCATTTCATTTTGTTGATAATTTGTCAGACTTAGTTTTTGTTTCTCCGTAGTTCGGCAACAGAGAGAGATGACTGGCTCAATTCAATCTCAGCAGCAATTAATGACTTCACTAAAAAGAAAATTACCTTTTTATCTGGAAATCCTGCAAATGAGGTAAAACCCAAACATGATACTATGGTTCTGTATTTGAAAGAACCTTTGCAATAACTTGCCTTTACACCTTTATACCTTATTTTGCACTTAGGCAGACCTGACAGACGGCACTCCTTTGGGATCCAAAGCCCCCATTTGGATCCCTGATCCGCGCACCACCATGTGCATGATTTGCACGTCTGAGTTTACCCTGACATGGAGACGACATCACTGCCGGGCGTGTGGAAAGGTGTGGAGACAGAATCCACAAAGCAGATAATATCTTGTATGCTAGCTGGCAAACTCTGAACATGAAGGTGTTAGTCCTCTAACTTTCAGAAATCCATAAAACCTTCATCACTGCATTGCATTTAATGATGAGTTATTCTCCACCTTTTTCGTGATTTGTGGTTCTCCTGATGTGAGTGAGGAAAAATCGGACCATGATTGACAGGCACAATCGGGTGGCGTCCAGTGTTATGCGGTTGCTGTAGTGGTTGGTTGTGGTGAAGAGAGAGTTGAGCCAGAAAGCAAAACTCTCAGTTCAACGGACGATCTTTGTTCCAATACTCACCTGCGGTCATGAGCTCTGGGTCCCGAATACAAGCGGGTGAAATGAGCTTCCTTCATAGGGTGGTTGGGTGCTGCCTTAGAGATAGGGTGAGAAGCTCTGTCCCCTGCAGAGAAGCTTTGGATAGTTTTGGAGACCCACTGCTCCTCCATATCCAGAGAAGCCAGTTGAGGTGGCTCGGGCATCTAGTCTGGATGCCTCCTGGACGTCCTAGGGAGGTGTTCCGGGCATGTCCCACTGGGTGGGGGCCCTCGGGAAGAACCAGGACATGCTGGAGAAACTATGGCTGTCAGCTGGCCTGGGAACGATGGAGGAAGTGGCAGAGGAGAGAGTATCTTTGCTTAATGGGTGGCAGTGGCTCAGGCGGTTCAGCAGGTCGGCTAATGATCGAAAGCGGTTCCGTCCCCGCTCACCTCAGTAAACTGTAATTGTGTCCTTGGGGAAGACACTACACCCTCACTGCCTCCAGTGTGGCTGGTGTTAAACAAAAAGAAAAAATAAATTACACAGTGCTCCAATAAATTTGACTTTGAGTATCTACAATCTGCAAATAATTAATTAGAATAATTTTAGGTTTAAAATATTCAGAGCATTATCAGTCAATAAATGTAGCCGTTTATTCATTTTTTTCATTCTAGAAAACCATTTGAAAGTAATAAGGTCAACATATTTAACGTTTGACTGTTTGCAAAAACCCTTCAGTGCTGTGTTCATTTTCAACACTCGCCCCTTTTTACTGTTTTTACCTTGAAGGATGTTAGTAGTGAAGCATTGCTTCACTTTCACCCTGATTCTATTTACAGAAGACAGGTTGGAGCATATAACATTTGAAATATTTTTTATTTTGCCGTAGCCTCCAGAAATGTGGTAAAGTGGCATGCCCAAGTAAAGATGTCATGAAGTTATGAAAAGAATAGCAGTTTTAAGGGAAATTTGTTGGTGTGCATTGTTTTGTCAGTGGGCTAGGATGCTTAAATTAGTAAGAAAAAGAAACGTATGTCTCTTTTCTGTCCCGATCAATATACAAAAGAGTATTTGGAAGGATCTGACATTTCCATCATTGTTTTCTTTTAATGTAGTTGTGTAATGTTTTTTTTGACTGTTGTGCAATACTCAGCATGCATGCTTACCAGTTCATTTTGCTTTACCGTCCCAACAGGTGATATGCCAGGGTTGCTCCTCCAACAAACACTACCTTCAATATATGAAAAAGTCAGATCGAGTCTGTGACCTCTGTTTCCAAACTCTACGCCAACAAAAATGTAGGTCCTGCCCTCTTTTCAGGTTGTTTTCAACCTTGGGAGTAACACATCGTCTGAGATGTTGACATTTGTCAGATACAAGCTTTTGTTTAGTGTGTGAGATGCCTCTGCTCATTCCTTTTGGTCAGGTGAATTGGACAATACTATGTCCCTGTCTCCTGGACTCAAATCTACCATGGCGTTTTCAAAGAGGCAGAAGAAGATAAAGCCTGCAGCTCTTAAAGAGGTAACTGGTGATTTGGGGTGGGTTTAAGTCAAGTCAAGCGATGCTTGCCTTTATTCCACAGTTTATGCCACAGTTGCAGGGGAAAATCGGTTATTGATATCGGCCAGATGAAATTATATCGGCCCATTCCTAGTCACAACGTCACTGCTCTGAGCTCTCAGCAACGGGGAGGGAAGGGGGGCTGGGTCGCCCTACAACAGCGGTCCTGCCTACGTCTTTCTGATTAAAGATAATTGGAGTGGAACTTCAAGAGAATATGTAAAAAAAAAACAACAGAACATTATCTGATGCACTTTCATTTCTACTGTTCTTAAGTCGTTCAGTGTTCACACACACACACAAAAATGATTTTTAACTCTAAAGTTGACTTTTCCTGGTTGTAAAACTTATCCAAAGGGGTTTTATATGTTTCAGGTGTCAGCAAGCACGGAAAACTCTTCCATGAGCGGATATCTGTATAGGTCAAAGCACAAAAAAAAGCAGGGGAAGAGACTGTGGTTTGTCATCAAAGATAAGGTCCTTTACACATACGCTGCAAGTGAGGTAAGGCCTCCTTTTGCAGGAGAAGCTTACTATCTTAGAAGAAGGACTAGGAGGATATTTGTGGTTCTATCTTGCAGGATGTTGCAGCCATGGAGAGTCAGCCTCTGTTGGGATTTGTGCTGAAATTGGATTCTGCAGAGCAGTTGCAGTTTAGACTCTTTCATAAAAACACCCTCTATTACAATTTTAAAGCTGATGATGTCCAGACAGCTCAAAGGTATGCTGGGAAAAAGGATCGAACTTTTTGCTAAATACTAAGATGACATCATACAAATACTAATATTTGTTTTTACACAGATGGATTGCCTCTTTCAAAGAAGCCACCATCCTGTGAGAGATGTGTGCAGCTGCCTGTGATGCTTGCTTTATCCATACCTGACCTGGATTTCCTAAAAAACAAAACTTTCAGTTGATTTGAATTTAAAAAACACTTAAGCAATTGCATTCTCTTGTACTGTAATTATAAGCTTTATGTGACAAAGGTGAGCCATGTGAGGTGTAGTCCTTTCTAGTTAGTGTTTTAACCCCTCAAAATAAGTAGATACTATGAAGTAATCTGAAGTTAGTTCAACTTTTATGCTTTTTTCCCCCCACTATTTTTATTGGGTCTTTTTGCACCTCAGATTTTCATTGTGCCTAGTTTCATCAAATTTGCTGATCAATGTTGATTGTTGAAGAATTTGTGAAAATCCCTGAGGTAACATGGATTATAAAATGTAGCTTCAGTTTTGTTGGTTAAAGCCAAATTTTGTACAGATTTTGTTCTTTTTCTTTTGTTTTTGCTACAGTAAATGCATCATGTTTTCTGCAAACTTCTCTTGTTTATTAGTCTTTGAAATGGTTCAAAATGTATGTTGTGTATGTTATGACTAAAAATGAAGGCTTTGTACTCAAATTGTGCAAATACATACTTTAGTTTTACCTTTTTGCACTTAAAAAAAGAAAATGTTTTTTGGAGCAAGAAATATGAAAAGGTAAAATAGGAATAAATAATAATAATTTGAGCCGTGGTCCACTTTAATTGTTGATTGAAAGAGCAACTCTTAACCAAATAGTAGATACAGACAAAATACAGCTGAAATGCATTAAAAAAATATATATCAACTGATTTTTTAATAGTTCTCCGACAATATTATACAACAAAATGTTGTTTTCTGTGTTAAAAGGTGCTCACGATAATAAAAAAAAAAACCATGATAAATATTAATCTCTTTATTTACAGTTTTTATCATTACATTACATCTGACAATAGGTTTTATTTTACACATGTTTTGATTGATCAAAGTAGATGAGAAGATGCCTTTTTATGTAATTCCATAACCATTCAACAAAGGCTTTTCAAACTGCCACATGAAACACAGAAGTACCTTTTCTTTTTTCAACAAACTCTATTCTGAACTAGGCACAAGACAATAACTAAAAGAAAACACTACAAATACTGTGCAACCTGCTAATCAACAACCAAGATTAACAGTCAAACATTTACAGTATTTTATTGCACATAGAATATTAAAAGAAGTATGCAGTTCTTTTAAAAGATGAAATGTTCTATTAGCCGATATATTGTACGTGTTCTATTATGTTGTAATATGTTCAGGGTCCAGATGGAATAATTGAAACAAGATTGTTAATTGAACAATGTATGTTTGTGAATATGGAATTTCACAAAAATACTTAACAGTTGAATAACAATTATCAATTTTTTTGGAAAAACCATGTCATTTAAAGTATAACATGCCATAAAAATTATTAATTAAATAATTGCATACAATTTTGTAATTATAAATTCTTCTAAATAGGACCGAGATTTGTTTGTGTACATGCAAGGATAAACTAAATGAAAAATGGTCTTTTTGCTAGAAAAAAGCACAAGACTCCTATGTTTATCTTAAATCTTCTTAGTGTCTTTAATTGTATAAATTTGATGTAAACTTAAATTAATTAATTTTATCAATACAGTTTTTTAGAAGAGTGTGTTTTTTGGGTCTTTTTCCCATTTAAATCACCCATAGTTGAATAACAAACATTTTGCAGCAAGTGGAACAGAAGAAAAACATTTAATTCTAATGTATTTCTATTACTGCATCGTTTCCTCGGTTATAGCTGCACATAACACCTTCAACCAGACAGGCAGCCACCAGACTGCGCATGCGCAAACATCCTTTATTAATGAAAGAAAGGTCACGAACTCTGACCCTCCCACAACTGCAGTTTTTTTTATATTAAATTATTGAAAGAAATTGATTTTTTTTATATCTGTATATTTATTTTAAAAGGTAAGCACAGATTCCCAATGGTTTAAACTGGAGAGGTTCATTATGGAGAGCTGCCTGTAAACAGGAAGGAAGGTGCTTCGCAGCAGCGAAGCTGCCATTAGCTACAACATAGCAAAGAGCTAACTTAGCCTGTTAGCATCATCGTCCAGAACTCGGTAATTAAAGTTGCGTTCAGGAAGTAGGTAGGTTTGCAATATTCCTTTAACACTATTACTAAAGGGAAACGCACGTTGTTTGTTGACGCATGATTGTTAAATATTACGCAATTTCCCGGTCGTACTAGTTAGCTGTCAAACTTGCGTTAGGCTAACGGTGCTTTCGTTAGCCACTATGCTAACGCTGATTACTAAAACTGCCGTACAAATTAAAAGGGCTGTTGTGAGCTTCGTTAAACAAATCGCAAAATGAAATCACCGGATGATTTTCTTAAATGCCGACCGCGGTGGAAGTTCAATGCCTGAACATAAAGCCCGTATTGTCAGAAGCGGAGTGCAGCCGTTATCTCTGCGAGCCTGCGCGACGGGCCTTGAACCCTAGCATGCTTTAACCCTTCAATGTTGACCTTTCACCTACAGGAAAAGAAATACCTTTATCTTCCGTATCGATTTTCACAGCAGTCAGTCAGTTGTATCTCGTTTGTTGTCTTTTCGGTGTCCTACCCTTCTGTTCATTGCTCTATATAGAGATATTTAGCTTGAAATTATCCCACGCTACCCAGCGTCATTGAGCTCAGGCCAAATCTATTTTCACAATTATTTTATAGAAATTTAGTTGAAAAGTGCTTTTATTAAACACCTGTTTGTTACAAACATTTATTTTCTTTCAAAACGTGACTTGTCTCTAAACATATTTCAGAAATAGTGAAATAATTGTATGTAGCTGGTTAAACATGATAGTACCCCTTATTGCTAAGAGGAACGATTTGAGAGGGAAAATATTTTTTCTGGAGGAAGATTGATTATGCACAGATCATCCATATAAATATTAGGTTAAATTTCATTTTATCCAAATTTTCCCAACTCTTCTTATATACATAGTTAATAAGATGGTTATGTCATTGACCAGATTACAGTCTACAGTGTATAAAGTATTTTTTAATTGTGCTGTGATTCATTGTATTCCCATAAAATTGTAGTTATTAGTGTGTCCAGCAGTTAGATTTCTCTGATGCATTTATTAGTTTGCTGTGTTGCGCACTGTGTATTATAATATCCAGATACTTTACATACTAAAATGATAAAGAAAATATAATCAGCCTATTTTTATGTTTAAATTCTATATTTTTATATACATGCCTGCATCTAATTTCCAAGAAATGACTCAATTTGTTAATTGTCCGAATTCCTCTGAGCATGTGCATGCTTGTTTTGTTTTTCTCTGCTGCAGTCAGACTACCATCTGTTTTGTTATCATGCATAACACATTTTCAATTCACAGGATCTGAAAGACAAAAAATGCGGTCTAATAATTGATCTGTCTTGGGTCTCAGGTTGCACTGATGTGAAGGGGCAATAGAGGAAGGTGTGTGTAGAATCAGGATGGATGGACAGACTCAAAGGATACAGCTTGTGTCTTCAGACAACAGCATAGCTTTGGGACATAGAATCCAGGTAATGCTTTGCTCTATTTACAGTCACTAGACTGTTATTGTGGTTAAATTGAGTGATATGGAAGGTTGCACAAACATATCTTTTCACAGTAAATCAACAATAAACCTCTCTGTAATAGATTTTTTGTTTTCGTTTCATTAGATTGTAACCGATCAGCAGACTGGACAGAAGATCCAGATCGTCACCGCCATAGAACCGCCCTCCCCTGGAAAGCAGCAGTTTATCTTAGCAAATGCTGACTATTCCTCGAGCGGCAAAGTGATTCTGGCCAAGCAGGACGGCTCACCAAACAAGGTCATTCTTGCTACTCCAGATGGATCTGGAGTTAATCAGCTCTTATTTGCTTCCCCTGAGCTGGCTGGACAGCAGATTCAGGTACTGCATAAAGAGTTTGCAGACTTTAAAAAAGAAAAAAGGGGGTGGGAAACTATTTCAAACACGTGCAGTGTCCAAAAGATAAATATGTGGTAACTTTGTTGTTGTTAATTCTTTTGATTTTGTGTTGTTCTTTAGTTTGTTACTGAAGGTACAGACCAGTCTCTTGCCAAGCCTCTTGTGGAGTATTGTGTTGTCTGTGGCGACAAGGCATCAGGTAGTTTTTTTTTTTTTTTTAAAGTGACTTATCTAAATAAATGTGGATATCATAACCTCACCAAGTTTTTTCTCTTCTGCTCTCAGGTCGTCATTATGGAGCAGTCAGCTGTGAGGGGTGTAAGGGCTTTTTTAAGCGCAGTATAAGGAAGAACTTGATGTACACGTGCAGGGGTTCAGGAGAATGTGCCATTAACAAGCTACACCGAAACCGCTGTCAGTACTGTCGACTACAGCGATGCATAGCTCTGGGAATGAAGCAAGATTGTAAGACACTCATTCACTTTTATTTATGTGCTAATTAACCTCAGGGTTCATATCTGAACTTGTTCTTTTTCTTTGCCCTTTTTAGCTGTTCAGTGTGAAAGAAAGCCTGTAGAAGTTGCCACCAGAGAAAAATCTGTGAACTGTGCAGCTTCAACAGAAAAGATCTACATTCGCAAAAACTTGTGTAGCCCACTAGCTGCTACTCCTACTTTTGTGTCTGACAAGGAGACTGCGAGGTTTGTGCGATATACTCCAACATTAGGCACTTACACTGCTGAGAGGTTTACTTGATGCATACTAAAAGCCTAGTACATAAACCATCTTAATCTGAACATAAAAGGACCATTAAAGAATTATTTATGTTTTTGTCTTAAATTATTAAAATAGTGAACCACTTTAACACACATATTGATTGAGTGTTTAGTATTTGTAAATGTACTTACATAAGCAACAAACTTTTTTTGATATATTTTCTAATAAATGGTCAAATCTTCAACTTTAGGTCCACAAGTTTACTGGAGTCAAGCATGTTACTCAACATCCAACAGCCCTTAGCCAGGCTGGAAAACACAATCATGATTCCAGCCTCTTCTGAAAAGGTATTTCCGACTAAATGCGTGTTTCTTAGCCTTTTAGTTCACGTCTAACGTTTGTTCCCTTTCTGTACAGGATGACCCATCCCAGGGGGATCTGGGGACACTGGCAAATGTTGTTACATCGCTTGCCCACATCAACAAGACAAGGGTGACCAACGACAGCAATAGTGACCTAATAGGAGCTGAAACTCTGAGCAACGGTGACAGTTCGATGACAGACATCCAGGGTGACGATCAAAGTGCAAATGATATCTCAAGGTGAGCGCTGTCCTGAGAAACCACAAACATTTGGTGGCTTTTTCAATCTGTGTGTATGTTACAGTATTTCGTGGGGGGATACATTCCAAATATATCCATCGATGGGTAAAATCGGATTGTAGATGTTTTAGTGCTGTTAAAATCCCCACTATACACTTTTTTTCCAACAGACATGACCATTTTCACACTTTTTTCCCTTGTTTAAACTCTCTAAGTTTAAACCTTCATTGGAAAATATTTCCAGTATTATGGAATGGAAAAAAAGATCTGATCTTTTGAGAAAAGGCAAAAGCTTTTACTAAGATCAACATTTTTGATGATTTTTACAAAAAAAAATTGCCTAAAAGGAAGCAACAATTTGTTTTAGTATTTGACCTTTTACTTTGCCAGATGGAAATAAGGTGAAGAATAGCTGCTCTACAGTTTCATGTTTAATTTAACAAAACTGAAGCGGCTAAATAAACATCCAGCATCAGTAGAAATCCAGTGCTGCATGTGTAATAAAAACAAAACCCATATTATGAGGATGTGTCTTCCAACCTTAGGGCCTTTGACACGTTGGCCAAAGTCCTGCACCCGTGTGACGGTTCAGCAGGAGAGTCCTTGGAGGCCACAATGCAGCTGATGTCAGGAGACCAGTCGGGCCCCGTAGTGGAACTGGAGGGATCCTTACTGTCTGACAGTCATATCCCTTTCAAGGCAAAAGCACATTCATTGATCGGCTACCACCTCCGATTTTAAAGTTGTCATTTATTTTTTTTAAAATAACCCGTTTTTCTGTAATCCTTGTTTCCACAGCTCATGATGCCTTTGCCTGTACCCGAGTACCTCAATGTTAACTACATCTGTGAGTCTGCATCGCGGCTACTTTTTCTGTCTATGCACTGGGCACGCTCCATACCAGCCTTTCAAACCCTTGCGTAAGAGAACTACTTTAAACTTTATTAGTTTTGTCTGAAATGTTTGTCATTAAAAACATGAAGCATTTATTTGTGTCCTTTAGATCTTAGGTTCCTTTCAAACAGTTGTTTGCAAATTTTGATCCACAAAGTCTGTTGGATCGAGTTAAAAATCAATATTTCAAATTGTTTTTTAGATGTTTAGTCCAGAGTTTCTGCAATAAGCTCCTACTTTACCATCACAGTTTGGGGCTTTAAATTGCACAACTTATCAGCAGGTTTTTTTTTTCCTACATGATTTGTCTTTTTGTGTGGCGTTATAACAAACATAACCAAACATTTTTAAGCATAATAAAAAAAAAGGACATCAAATAAACTTGTGTTTGTTGTTTGCAAAGCATTTATAGAGGAAATACTTAATGTACTCTACTGTAGTTTCAGCTAGAGTTGATAGGTTTTTACGTATTATTGGTCAAACTAAGATAAAAAAAAGAGTTTTATAGTTTTAGTAAAATAAGTGAAGAAATAATTAGTTATATATTTGGTTGTTTGGGTGTTTGGGTCTGTTAAAGTGTAGAAGGGGATTCATTCATGTAAATAGCATCTGCTGCTAGATTGCTGTCACACATTGTTCCTGCTGTTTCCATCCTTTGTAATCAGATTACCCCTCTGCTCTTTTCAGTGGTCAAGATAATGACATTAACTTGATAAAAGCTTGCTGGAATGAACTTTTTGCCCTGGGTCTGGCACAGTGCTCCAACGTTATGAATGTTGGTACCATCCTCGGTGCCATTATCAACCATCTGCAGACCAGCCTACAGGAAGGTAAGAGCTGCTTTTAGCCTCTTGCAAGACTTGATGTAGTGTAATTCTAAAGGGGGAAGTAAGTCGTCAAAAAAGATATGTTTTTGACGATCAAGTTGAGTTTAATTTTTGTGCTACTATACATTTCTCAATTTCAGGCGTTTTTTTGTCAATTCTTTCCATACAGAAAAACTGTCCCCAGAAAGAGGTAAACTTGTCATGGAGCACATATGGAGGATGCAGGAGTTCTGCAACAGCATGACCAAACTGGCCCCCGATGCGTATGAATACGCCTACCTGAAAGCCATTGTTCTTTTTAGTCCTGGTGTGTGGAAACGGAACAACTTCAACACAGAGATCTGTTCTCAGACGGAGTTTTAGCATGTTTTCATGTATAATGTGTTCTCTCTCTGTGGCAGATCACCCAGGCATAGACGACATACCACAGATAGAAATGTTCCAGGAAAAAGCTTACACGGAGCTGCAAGATTACATAACCAGGACCTATCCCGAAGACTCTTATCGGTTTGTATATTAAGAAAAGCAATTGTCGAATAAAGCCCTTGCCCTCTTTACAGGACAGCTTGTTGATGTCTGAATTGTGTTTCTCCTCTCCCCGGTCATTACTTCCAGGTTATCCAAGCTGTTGCTGCGCCTTCCTGCCCTCAGGCTGATAAGCGCAGCCGTGACCGAGGAGCTGTTTTTTGCTGGGCTTATCGGGAACGTTCAGATCGACAGCATCATCCCATACATTCTCAAAATGGAGTCCACTGATTACAACAGCCAAGCAGTCTCTGGCGTCTGACCAGTTGTGTCATTTGTGGTGGAGGGAAAAAAAACCCCATCCCTAACTCCCAAAAGATTCAAAGAACTCTGCAGGTTATTGAACAGTTCCATAAACCTGCTATAGTTGTGACGCATCATCTTTGAAAGAGCAGTTTTTCCCCCTCTAACCTCTCAGTTGATTTGGTAGAGCACAGCTCATGCAAAAGATAAACTCCAGTACCAGGCAAGACTCCCAACCTGTAATCATCCAGGAAAAAACTTTGAAACCTGCATAGTAGATTGTACTTTTTATTGTATAGTATTTTATGCTTCATTGCCTCCAAGCCTGTCTTTTCTCAAGATCTGGTTTGTACAGAAAACAAATCTGCATGGTTTGTTTGTTTGTTTTGCCATTGCTTTTCCTACATGGTCATATTTTTTAATTATTATTTTTTAGTAATAATAAGAAGAAAAAAACTTTTTGAAAGGTTCTAACCTTTATTGCATGCATGTTTGCAGACCCTAAGGGTTTGGCTGAATCAATCGGATTAAGTATGGCCTCTGAAGGAACAATAGATCTGGAAATATGACACACTAGGTGATCTGAAAGGGAGGAGCACCTGGTAAATCTGTGGATTCCATCATTTTATGAAATCATATGAACGAAAAAAAAACTGAATGTAAACAGATCATAAAGAAAAGTCATAAAATGAAAAAAAAAAGCATTTTTCAATCACATTTGTGACTTATTTCCACACTCAAGTTTCCTTTTCATTTCGCCAAATAAAAGTTGATCTAAATGAGTTTGACTTTTATTCCTTGAGCTTTGTCAGCATGAATTCAAAAGGGAAAACGCGATGGAGGCAGTCAATTTTGGTATATTTATTCAAAAAGGTTAACAGCAAAAAGATGAAACAGTTACTTTTATTCATCGTTGCATATGTCTGATCTCCAAAACCTGCACCTAATAATGGCAGAAGACAAGCATTTAATCACTGAAATCCTGATTCAGAAACCACATTTTAAACCTTTGTGCATAAAATTTCAATTCTCTAAAAACTACAGAGGTAATTTTGAAGCAAAGTAAGTAGTACCTTGATACTCTTGCCTAAAATTATTTTATAGATAAAGAGCTTATCATTATAGTAGAGCCAAATATATAGCATCGATGGTATAGATCATTTTAAAAGAGTTTTGAAATAAAAGTTGATGGTAAGAAAATGACAATTACAATTTTAAAATATTTGACATATTTAATTAAAAGTTCTGTGATTAAACCCTGGAGAAGCAAAGAGCAGTTTTTTTCTGTATTTTTGTTTGTTCATTTTGGGTGGCAAAAAAAGACATCTAATAAATGAAAAGAAACAAATAAGAAAGGGATCTTAATTGTATCTGCCTTGGGTTCTCCGGGATTGAATGCAAACTTTTCAAAGAAATTTCTTGGTTATTTCAAGAGCTTTGACAAATAACACGCAGAGTATTTTAAGCAACAGCAAAATACTACAGGAATGTTATAAGGTATTAGGCTTCCAAGAAGTTCTTTCTATTCCTATAAACAATTGATTGTTCACATGTAGCGGGATTAATAATTCAAAATTTGTATCCCAACCTTCCTCCTTTTCGTGTCAAGTAACAACACTGTGGAAATTGTCCCAGGATGCTTTACAGGGGATCAGACTTTCAGCTTTTGTTATTAGCTGATGAATTTTTCATCACAGCTCTGCAGAATAGAAGACGCTGTCTCTAAAGCTGGTCTTTGCTGCAGTCACACTGTGAGCATATCTAGCTAATTAAAACCACCGATAGTGGCATTAAAACTTGATGAGCACGTAAATGCTGCTGTTTTCTGGAAGTCCATGGGGGGGGGGGGGGGGGTCTTCTTAGAGTGTGTTTCTGCACATCATTGCTGACTTTGTGATTTGCTTCTGAACCACAGACGTTGACATGTTGATACGAATCACAAGGAGGTTTGCAGTTTCTCTTATCTAATCATAAGGCATCCACGCAATCCAGAAAAGCAAATATAACACAGCTGCAAAGGCTGAGGGATTTGTGATGCAACATTGGTCTTTTGTGTTCATTGCTAAGGTGGATTAGCTCATTCCAGGCAGAACAAATGGAAGTGAAATCAAAGACTGGACTGTTCCCATGCACTAATTGTGTTTGGCTCTCTGTGTGAGTTAGTATCTGTGGATGTGCTACAAAACAGTTGGAAGAACTTAAACACCTTTATAAGTCTTTAGATTGGAATTTAATTAAGGTTTTCTATTCTTTCGATGTTATAGATATTCTCTTTTTTCCAGATGAAATACTTTAAATTATTAACATATGTACATGATTTATTCATTCTTCTTCTAAAGCCGTTTTATCCCTTTCATGGCCACGGGGCTGCTGGAGCCTCGTGGGAGAAGGCAGGGGACATCCTGGACAGGTCATCCATTTTAATTGTCTAAACACCAATAAACTTCTGTAATTTCTGAATAAATAGCTCATGAAATATTTATCTTTTTCCTATTTACACAACATGCAATCCATAAAAGGATCTGTTGCAGAGTACTAGACTTATATTACTAAAATGCCTGCAGAAGCACAATTAATTTATTTATTTTAAGCTTTTCTAATTCAATCTGAAATTATTTTAGTGATATACCTTTTTAAATGCATAAATGTGCTCTTTTAGTTTTCAGCAGTTCTGTCAATTAGGGATAAAGTTGGAAAAATATGTTGCAATACTTTAAATTCTTACTCCATTGACCACCAGTTATTAATCAATTTATGATTAAAATTTTTACATGTAATGTCAGAAAAATGTAAAAAAAGTTAATTCAAAAAGTCAAACAAAGTAACCGTGCATATATGTAAATGTTTGATTTTTTTTTCTTCTTGTTCTTTGCTGAATAGGAAATATTTTATTACTTAAACTACAAATTTGTAATTTGTAATTTAAATTGATTAATATTTACATTAAGATAAAATAAATGTTTTATTTTTTTCTGTTATTTGCTGAATTTTGGGGGAAATGTGCATTAAGATAGTAGATAACAATATATATACATATACACTAGAAGCACATGTGCTGTGATATATATATTTTTTAGTAATTGTGTTGGTGTTTTTTACCGCCATGTTTCTAAAGTATTTGTATTCATTTTTTAATTTTTTAAAATGTTATGCAAGTAAACTACAAAGAAAGCACAGAAATAAACAAACCAGAATCTAAAAACACAAAACTGATTTATTTTAAAACAGGTATTTAAATTTCAAAGAAATAGGAATTACCAAAAGGTGCAGTTCCTCAAATGATCACTAGAGGTTGGTTCAGAAGGGAGCAATGACCCTCTGACATAGAAATAAAAAGTCTATACTTTACACCAACCATAAATGTATGTATAGCCGGGTTTTAAAACGTTTTTATTTGTTTTATTTTTTTAAATATGGGCAGTCTTTTAGCAATGTGTGATATCATAGATTGATATCAGGGTTAATTACCAATTCCCCATATTAACCTCTCTATCATTTTCTGAATTGAGCCAGATGATATTCTGAATTTGTTTTCAAATTTTTAAAAAAATAGTTTAAGGAAACAGCAAACTAAATACCTTGCAATATTTTTTTACATCAGTAACATGTAAAGCTGGAAAATTACTTAAAGACATACTGGAAGAATTGGAGAAGTATAGAATATCAAAGACCAACTACTTTAGACTATAAAAACACTAAACAGGAAGTCTACTGTTGTGCAAGAATGTATATTTTTCACAAGAATATAGCGCTGAAAAATGATGGTAGTACTGGGTTACAAAAGAAGGAAGTGGCGCGATAAAGAGGTGATGGACTTTTTTTTCAAAAATACATATTTTTTTTTACATCTTGTTAAGTTTTTTTTTTTATTGAACAGTTGCAACATACAGACCAAAAAAATGCAACAATTATATTTAGTTTCTATCTTGTCAAGTTTTTTTCTTCATACTTTGTTGACAAACAACATAATACAATAACAATGTGAATGTCTCAGGGGGAATTGAAATGTGTACATATTGCAGAAAAATATAAGAAATAGGACAAAAAATATATAAATATATACACATACATATACAACATAATACAAAAAGAATCATTAATTCAAATACGTTTGAGGTTTAATAAATTTTAAATTTTTCAAAAATCAAATTAGTTCGAATTGCTTTTTGGTTTTGCAGATGTTTGATAATGGTACAGTACTGATTTATTTCATTCAAAAACTGCTGGAATTTAGGTTTGGAGTTTGACCATTTGGCTTTATGAATATGGAATTTTGCCAATAATAAAAACAATTGTGTGATGAAGATACAATCTTTGTCTACTTTGACATTAAAGTAACCCAGAATAATGTCTTTATCCAAAAATACAACAGTTTGTTTAGTTATATTTCCAATATAGTTCCCCACTTCAATCCAAAACATATTAATATGTGTGCAGTCCACAAACAGATGATAAATAGTTTCCTCCTGAGTTCCACAGAATGAACAAGACAGGTCCATGTTCTATCTTGTCAAGTTTTTTTTTTTTTTTTTTTTTACTTGTTTGAACTGGCTGCTGCTTTTTGTCCGCCCAACTTTATTGAACAATGCATAAATTATCTTGTCAAGTTATCTTCCACCGAAAGGCGCGCGTGACGAAAGAGTTTGGGCCTCCTCTGCCCGCCCCTCCCTGCTGAGGTGTGGGGCGGAGCCTAAGCCACACTTAGTTGTTGTACGTTGAAGAGTGCTGTCGACAACACACGGTGTGTTGGGGACGGCGGACGCGAGGAGCCGAAGGGGGCCAAATGGGCTCGAACCACCTGGACATGGGTTTAGACGCGAGCTGGAGACGAGGGCCGTTGCCAAAGTAACGAACCATTCGCTCCTCTCTGGCCGCAAACGGGAGGGGGGCTATTATGCCCGGCGTGAACGTGTCTGTGCGAAGTTTGTCCGAAGAGAAACACCTCAGCCGCCGGATGGTGAGTCAATGTGTCTTGTGTCGTCACTGCTGGCTCACAGTTCTGCCCCTTCACGGTACCAGCGATGCATTGTTGCCCGCTGAGCTCCACCACGTCATGTGAGAGCGAACAGCTGCGCCGCTTCAGTGCTCCAGAACTGCCCAGACAAAGGGCTTTAAGTAACACCGCCATGCATTCTGGTGGATGCACATCATCAAGGAGAGATTTTATTTTATTTGTTTTTTTTTAAACAAGAGGTGCATACAGCAATTATAATAATAATAACAATAAGAAAGTTGTTTTTTTGGGTGAACCAAAGAAGGATATTCTGTATCAGTCATCACTCTTGAAATGCTGGCAAATATTTCCCCTTTGTTATTTATAGTTTTCATTTGAATATTTCTTGGTGTGGCTGGAGCATCTCACCTCTGTTGTGGGTTTATCACGGTTTCCTCATGACATCTAAAACAACACAACGAGCACCGCCCTTTAACCTGCATCACAAAAGTGTGGCAGTGCTACAAAAACAATTGTGCAATCCAAGAGTGGAAATGTGGAGTAGTGATGCATTCAGGCACATAGAACCATCTTTCTGTCAGTTTTTCTGGTAACTTCATGATATAAATATATCATAAATTCAAGTGCAAGTTTTGGAATCTATGTTTCAACTCTGTGTTTACTAAAATGCTTCATATAACATTTTCTCAATATCCTGTGAGTGGTGTGATGCTTTTTTTTTCATTATATCAAACTAAATTAAAGATAAGATATTTCCATTTGTCTGCTTTTAAAGAAAAACAACTTTATTTATCAACAAAAATAACTATTCTTCCAAGATCTGACATATTTAATTAACTGTATAATATTTATAAGGAATCATAGTGTAAACACCTTAAACTATAACAGTTCACCAACCATTAACTGATGACAACGTGCGATAAATGCCTGTTTGACTGAATAATCAGCACAGTTATGTAGTTAAAGCAAGTTCCTTTAGTACCAGTGATAGAAGTAAATGTGGGATTATTGTTAAACTAAAGCACATTTTTTATAGGGCAGTGGGACTTCCTGGTTATTATCAGCACATTTTGGGGTATAGGAAATTGCCTACCCTCTTTTGTACTTTCCAACAAGAAAAAGGGAAGTATTTTCTTTACATCGACCCAAAATAATGCAAATGTTTCTTTTTGAAGTACAGCGCGATAAGAAATGTCATGTTTGAAAGCGTTGAGTCATGAAACTGGTGTTTCAAAAAGGCACTGGGATGGAAACGTGCCTTTTATGTTGGGCTGCTTTCCAACCACAGCCTGTGCGGCTGTGGATTTTCTTTGAATTGGATGTCAGGTTTGCTCCTCGAAAAGCTTTTGTTCAGCAGATATAATGACTTACAGGCCAGAAATGATGCAATGCTGAAGATTTTGTTCCTTGGTTCCTGAAACGTCGGTCTTGGTGCCTCTAAGAAGGAGGATTTGCGCAACCCATGCTTGTGCCTACACTGTTCACCTAAATATTCCCTTTTTTGAAATTGTTTTTTTTTGTTTGTGTGTCTAATCATACATAATAACACAAATGTGGCCTGTTGTGACCTTTTCAAAGCAGTTTGGCAGTGCAGGAGTCAGTTGTTCATGGCCTTTTATCTGTAGCAGCACTCGTACACCATTACCTTGTTTCCTCTTGTTCTGAATCAGTACGGTGAATATGTCTACATGTTTACCTTAATTGAACCCCATTCAATACTCAGCAGGGAGACACTGATAGTGTTAATGGGTTATTGATTCTGGTTTGGACCTGCTTGTCTAAGAGATCATGGCGACCAGGGGATTTATTCCCGTGACTTCCTGGTAGTTATTTCCTTGGGAAAGTTTACTTTAAATACTGCACTGCTGTTTCTTTTCTTTTCTTTTTTTTGGCCCCTGCAGTCTCTCACTGAGAATGATTGTTTGCCCCCTCAAGTCAAGTAAGAAGGGTTCGCAGGCAGCTGTCGGATGCAGATTAGAAAATGGAGGAGCATTGAGGCCTTCAGCTCTCCGTTAAATTGAAAGATTTGCTTCCTGTCATGCCTTCTCTGCCTCGGGTTTTCTGTCCGTGTCCCTGCGTGAATCCTGGCTGGAGAGTGTCTGTATCCATTTGGATCAGCTGGAGGGAATACCAATGAGCGTCCTCCCCTCTGTGGTTCTGTTCTCGGCTGAAGGGACTGGTTTGTGCCATCCCCACGAGTGTGCCAGCCCTGTTTGGCTCCCAGACTTTGTATTGCTGCCCAAACTCAAGCCAGTGACACAGACGCTTCATTACAATCCCACTGATACTGGGATCAAATTTTCTGTACAGCTCTTAGTAGCACCTGTGCTTTCATTTGGATTTGTTTGTTCGGCCTCATGAGGCGGCGCTGAGGTTACAGCTGAGCCTGCGAGTACTTGCAGACATGACTTCCTTGTCCTGAGGATAGTTCCTGTTTGCTCAGAAAACCTCTGGTGCTGCTGTGGTTCAATCTCAAAAGAAGAAAAAGCAGGTTTAGCAAGAAAAACATGCATTTTCTCTGTTTTTCTGCTGATCCCGCCCTAAAATGTTCTTTAGCAGAACTCCAGAAGAGTTAACTTGCTTCTGCATAGCCCCCCCCCCACCACCACTTTATTCTAAATAATTTCTTAGCTTTCACTCAAGTGCAGGACTTCCTGCTGAATCACTGCTCTCTCTGTTTCTGATGCTGCGGGCGGGCGATACAGTCTGAGTTTGCATCAAATATTGAACCACTAACTAGATTATTGATCTAAGAGTGAGCATGAGCAGATCACACCGCAATGCAAGATAAGCAGCATCTCCTTTGGTTTTTACTGACTCCCATGACTTCTTCACGTAAAATGTCTCCTGAATGAACGAACCCCTTAAAGAAAGCATCACAACGCCAGGCTTTAAGCTAAAATCGAGGCCAATCCACATGGATTCCTATGTTGTTCCTTGTAAAAGAGGTCAGATCATGTTAAATGGGTCGCGGTGTTGGTCATACACTATGTTATGTAGGGCAGAAGGGGGGGGGGGGGGGGGGGGGCTTGAAATATTGAAAGGAGACGCACATCCTGTGAGAAACAAAGGGTCTATTTTAATGAAAAGGGTGATTGAGTCACCTTTTGTAGTTTATCTATGATGAGTTCAAAACTCAACCCTTATCTCAACTTTTAATCTAGCT
The DNA here is from genome assembly GCF_053564925.1 of Oryzias latipes. NCBI lineage: Eukaryota > Metazoa > Chordata > Actinopteri > Beloniformes > Adrianichthyidae > Oryzias > Oryzias latipes. Next base: position 16,777,351 of record NC_136242.1, read on the forward strand.
CCTTATTGCCAACTTGCTGAGTAAAAAGGAACTGTTTTTTTTTTGGGATGGGGTTACTCTACAGGCTGGGTTGAAAAATTGTGAACTGATCTTTACTTAAAAAACGCAATTTTTTTAAATTCAGCCCAATAAACCTTTTAAGAATCGGTGAGTTGATTTGTATTCCTACGATCCAACCAGATGGATCAGTCTGAGGCAAGTTGTTGAAGACAAACTCCAATGAAAATTGTGTTTTTAACATGGTCTTGTGGTATTTTTAGGTTAATGGAGGACATATTGGAAATTAGGATTAAAACTGGGTTCTTTTGAGTATTTCTTTATTCAAGTCATGGTGAATCAGGAGCAGACGAAAACATCATTTGAAAGAGCTTGTACTTGTGACGCACAAACTACAATTGGCATGCCACAAGCTCCCCTCAATTCTGACACATCCATCGCAGAGAGACAGATCCATGCACGTCTTCATTTTCCTCATTTGAGCTGGCATCTTGCTCAAAACTGTACAGCTGGATAGCTCCAATATTGGTCGCCATTTTTGCAACACTGCAATGATAGGTTGGGGTTTTTAGGATCTGTAAGCTAGCGGGAGAGTGTGTAAGTAGATGGATGATAGGAAGTTGGGGCAGGGTTACTCCACCAACGGTCTCACCCACAACTTGGAGGTGAATTGCAGAGGAATTACTGCCACTCTGTAGAAACTATGTCCTAGAAAACAACACATTTTGCTTAAAAATGGCATAATCGGGCTTAAAGGATAACTGGGAACGCTTTGAAAATGGATCAAACAATGATTGGAGTAGGTCTTTAATGTAAAAAATTATAATTTCAGCAATGAAAGTTCCACCATCAATTGAAATCACTATTTAAGTAAAAAGCCTTTTTCAAAATTAAACAAAGTAAACTTTAAAAAAAAGAAATGTTTAAATAAATTGAGTTGAATTGGAAATTGACTAAACTTATGACTCATAATTGAATGGATTCCCTAGTTTGACAGTGTAGTCCAGCCCTACCTCCATGCCTATTGCGATAAATTAGTAGAGGGCATCTTAAGTACTAAAATCTGTGGGGGGGAAAAAAAAGAGAATTTTTCGGTTTATCAAGACAAATCATATTTTGAAAGACTAAGAAAAAATGGTGATATGCGCAGCTAAAACCTGTAAATGGAATGGTTCTCTTTCAGCACAGTTTTCATGACAAACAGGAGTTTATCTTGGTGCTCTCAGAAATAGTATCAGATGGAAGTGATAGCTCTACCTCTTTTAACCCTAGTTTGGTGTCAATCAGTGACCTTTTTAGTTCTAGGCCATTCTCACAGACCTTCCTACTGCTGCGAATGCCTTTCCCCTAGTTACTGGGCTCCATTCTCCCCCTTGCTCCCCTTTTGCACCGCAGATCAACACCTTAGTTGTGCTGTTACCATCTCTCACCCTGGAATTGCCGTGAACCTGGAGAATTGTGGCACGCATGCAGAAAGTGGGGCAGCTCCCGCACAGATTTGGGGCCACGTGTTCATCAGCCTCATTTTGGCAGATCTGCTCGGCAAGACAGACAGTTAAATTGCACCTGCGATTAAGCAGAGCTAGTGGAAAATGGTTTTATTAAACCCAAAAGGTGAAATTTCATCAAGTCGCTCAACAGAAAATTGGTCGATTTTAGGAATCCTGCTGAGCCCTGGAATGTAAAAAAAAAAACTGTTTGAGTTATCTTGTTATGTGGGCTGAGCTCATAAATTGGGGCCCATCTTGCAAAAGTCTGCTCTACGGGATATGTACTTTGTTCCAGCCATGCAATGCAAATTCTGCTCCAGTCGAAGGGTAGGGTACATATGGAGGATTTAACATCTTGCCTTCAAAATAAGATCCTTGTCTCTCTTAGTTTTTCTGCAGCAAAATGATTTTATTTATTTGCATAGGTCCAACATCTGTGTGTGTCCAAAATGCCAGAGGGGGAGTTCATTTATTATGTAGTGCAAGATGTAAAACTTTCACATAAGTTAGTTCATGTATAGCTAACAGAAACGCTTTGCACTCTTGTTTTCTGACTGAACTGACTTCTCATTTAAAAAAAGAAAGGTATGGTAATGTAAGCATTATCCAGCAGTCCACTTCCTCTTTAACAGAGAGGACATTCGATTCTTTTTTTTCTTTCTGAGAAACTGGTTTGGCAAAAGGGCAGCCGGACTGTATGTCAATTGTTTCGATAGGCCTACACCCCTGGACAGAGTGAGATTGTTGTGAGACAATCCATATGCTGCGGCACGGTCCAGAACAGAGCCGAGGTAAGAAAATGACAAAGTCTTCTTTTTTTCCCCTCTGCACAGAGAGAGCTCTGTGTTCAACCAGGACGTAGGCCAGAGAGGGTGGGGTTAGGATTGAAGCTGAAATGCCCCGGCATGCCCATTCAAAACTGCGCGGCATAGAATGTTTAAAACAATCGGCAATGCACTATTTTTCTAAAATATTGTGTTCACAGAAAGGGGAAAAAAAAACTGCTGGAGTCAAAAGTACGCACCCCTGTTAAAAAATATACAAATAATTCATGGTTATTGAGGAAATACTACCTTTAGCAAATATGAACTACACTTTTTTCTTTCTACTTTACATATATATTTGGATAAAAACAACAGAAAAAGTAGCCTTTTTTGGATGGTTTAGTAGGGCTACCTAACCCCAACCCCTAAAGATCAATCCCTCTGCTTTGTCTCCAACGATCCCTACCTTACCTGGTGGTGATTACCCCAGACAGGTGTGTTCAGTGACTCAGAATCTCCAATGTTCTGATACAATGAGTTGGAAGACAAGCAGGTTAGTAGATCTTAAAGACCCGCTCCCATGAAAACTGAGTTTTTAACATGCTGTTATGGTATTTTATTTGATGATGGGGGACAAATAAAGCTTAAAATTATTCTTCTGAGTATTTCTTTATTAAAATAACTGTAAATCAGGTGCAGATGTAAAAATGCAAGTGGATAAAGCTTGTAGTTGTGACATAGACGCTAGAATCAGCAGGCAGCAAGCTCCATGCTCCGCTTCATTCTGATGTATCCACTTGTAGATGAATAGATCCATGTACATCTTCTTTTTCCCCATCCGAACTGGCTCAAAACTGTAAAGCCTTAGGCTCCAATGCTGGTTGCCATTTTTGTTGCCCCGTTAATGTTAGGTTGGGGTTGTGGGGGGTCTGAAAGCTAGCAGGCGGGAGTGCAAACAGATGGCTCACTTCCATCTGTGGTGGTGGGCTTACCGTACTCTGTGCCAACAGTCCCACCCACAACTCGGAGGCGAATTTCTGAACTACTGCCAATCTGCAGAAACTATGTCCTAGAAAATGACAGTTTTTAAAAATGTTGGCTAAAAACAACATAATGGGAACGCTTTTACAATAAATCAAAAGATTATTGGAGTGGGACTTTAAAGGCTAGAGCTGGGTTCCCTAAGACATTGCCTTACTGTATCAAAGCTTTTAGGCGTTTGGCTGTTACAAAGGTCCCAACAGATTTCAGTTTTGTTGCGTTCTTGTTTAACTGCTCTTGTTTGAAACCTTGATTCTTTTCGGTTTCAGCCATGTGGTTTGGTTTTGCTGGTGTTTATTTTAGGATGATTGCTGTGTGTTCTAGTTTTGACCAACCTTAATGTCCCAAAAATGTCTGGTATATGCGGAGGTGCACAGAACAGCTTACAGTTGGTTCTGCGAATCCCAAGCTCAAAACAAGAACAAATCCTCATCCTCCCACCCCCATGCTTGCCATTGGGAATGAGAGATTTCTGTTCTTATCAGCGGCCCATGAGATGAAGCTGAAGGAGTTCAACATGTTTGATGAAGCTGTTATCCAACTGAAGGGGGGGTGTGAGAAACGCAAAAGCTTTGACTCATTACTGGGTAACATTTCAGTACAGCCTATGCCTATTAGTCACTCAAACCATAAAACTTGGTGCTGACTGATGAATCCATGCAAGGTTCGTCACACAAACAGGAAACAAAAAGGATTTCAACAAAGTTTGCGTAAAGTTTGCCTAACTGCTGCAGGGTCTGGTTACATAAAATACTACCGAAACTCTTGGACATCTTAAACATTTTGTTCAAATGCAGCAAATATAAACAGAGTATTTAACAAAGAGACCACATCTAGCCGGCTGTGTGTGGCAACACCTACAAAATGGAGAATAGTAAACAAATAAAACAACACTATATGTTAGGTGTAGTCAAAAAATATAACAGACATGCAGCCTCAGACAAAATCCTCCAAAACGAGTCTGGCAGGTTCTCTGTGAGTACATGGTGTTTGTGGAGCCGTCTGTTGTAACCAAATGAAACATCAACACAGCTGCGTTAAGACGAGAAACTAACGTTCTCTAAGCACGTTTAGCATTTTTTATCAACTCCATGGATCACTTTCTATCCACCTATGAACCATCCAGAGAAGTCAGGGGGCATCAGTACATGTAAGAACTGAAGGCGCCTGCCCGCAGGATGTGACCCTTACATGTGGATGTGGAAATGCTAAGCAGGATTGAGGCCTAAATCTGCTTTAGTTAGCCGTTGCATGTTTATTCGCTTGAATAGCAGTGTTACATTGGATTAGCACAGCTTTGCACTGCCCACAGTGCTAGTTGTACAACATTTTGAAATAGGCCTTTTTGTGGGGGATTACAATTGCTGCCCTCTATGCACTGTGAACAACTTGCAGAACCCTGAGGCCTTTTGATTTTGGTTTGTTATCCTTTTTTTCTCTAATTAAATGTGTTCTATGCTTCTCTTCCTTTTCAGCTATAACTGAGCGTGCTTGCTTGCATGTTCTGCTCAACTTCCTCACATCAGAGCTGGAGTCGTGTTCTGCTCATTGAGCTTTTGACACAACAGCGAAAAAGTTATTAAACCTTGAAAACAAAAAACAAAAATGTAATCAACTGTAAAAGTAGGGAACGGTGTCTGAGGAAGGGATTTTGTTAGCCTTGTGGCTTTGTGTGACATTAGCAATGAAATGACCTACATAAGATGCACACGCGCCCTGCTTCCTTTGTCGCATATTTTATAGCGGTTAATCTGAACATAGTCTGTCTTGTTTTTTTTTTCATACAGCAGGATTAAACGCCTGTCCCTTAAAAAGTTACAGACGTGCCATATAAGAGCATTAGAGAAGCACCCAGATGGCCTCACACTGTCTACAAAATATCCCTGTTGTGGGAAACATTAAACATGAACAATTTTAGACACAAATAGGACTGCAACAGTTAGCATGTTTATTTAAAAACTAACTTGCCATTGGAAGAAGTGTTTCTATATCCATTTAGTTCAAAATAACTTCATTACTCATTTTTAAACCTGCATAATATGATGAAAACTTCCCAACGTGTGATATTAGTGATGACGATATGACTTGTGAGACATGAACAAATGGCGAAGCAAAAAGCTCCTAATGCATCATTTTCATTTCACTGCAACATACATATAGGTCAAAATAACTTCAAATGTTCTCCAAATGACCCTCATGTACAAAGGAGGCTGGTATCTGACATGAAGGGGTCCATCCGATTGGCCATGAGATTGGATTAGCATGTGTAAACATGTAATCGCAGTTTACACCATCTTTGGAATGCGTGCATCACACAGGCTTAGTCTTTACCAGTATGTGTTATTATGAACATGCTAGCAAATATCTTAAAAGACACAATATGTACACATTTTGGGTTTTGGGTTGTAGTGGGAGGTAATGCTCTATAATTGCAATGAATATAAAATATAGTCTTGTATATAAAACAAAAATGCTTGATTTTATTTTATTTATTTATTTATTTTTTTGCATGTAGTTTTATTGCCATGTTTACTTTCCCTAATTTAGTTTCTTAGATATTTTAAAGACCCATTCCAATAAACATTGTTTTTGCTTTGGTGTTTTCGACATGCTCATGTTATTTTTCTGATGATGGAGGACATATGTGAAGGAAATGTATTTATTTAAACTGTTGAGAATTGCGAGCAGACAAAAAAGAACTTATTGTGATGAGGGCGGGCCACAAGCTCCCTGCTCCGCTTAAATGGAGTGCTGTCAGCAACAGGGAGGGGAAGGGGGGGGGTCCTACTCACAATTCAGAGGTGAATTTCTGATGAACTCCTGTCGCTCTCCAGAAACTGTCCTAGAAAATGACAGTTATTTTTTTTTTGGCTAAAACGGCATAAATATAATTAAAAGACCACTGGGAATGCTTTGACAGTAGATTTTTGACGGTTGAATTCAGAATGCTGTGTCCCAGGCACTTACTTTTATCTTTTTCTACAATCTTGCAGGACCAAAGTATGGATTTCGACCCTTGGCTTTCAATGCGTCGGGGCTCTTCAGACAACAATCTGGATTTGGACCTGTGCAACGAAAACCCACGTGCTGCACTTGGCCTGGAGGTCCAACGAAGTCGTTCCTGTTTGGACAATCTGCAGCAGAAGATTCTGAAAGTCACAGAACAGCTTAAGATTGAGGACACGGCGCGGAATGAGAATTTAGCGGAATATCTGAAGCTCATGAACAGTGCTGACAAGCAGCAGGTGGGGCGCATCAAGCAGGTGTTTGAGAAGAAAAACCAGAAGTCGGCTCATAACATCGCTAAGATGCAGAAGAAGCTGGAGCAGTACCATCAGAAGTTGAAAGACAGGGAAGTCCAACATGTCCTGTCCTCTCGGCCTCCCCCCGTCAAACACAGCACCATACCCAGAGAGTCCCCTAGACAGTTGCTCAAGGATATGACCGGCAGCGGCAGACACCCAACCATGGACAAGATCAAAACCATTGGGCCGGGTGTTTCCCTGTCTCCGCCTTTCTTCTTCAGCAAGCCCAGAGAGTTTGCCAATCTCATCAGGAACAAGTTTGGAAGCGCCGATAACATTTCCCAACTCAAAACCACTCTAGACACTTCCTCCCAGCTGCCCACGGACAGCGCAGCAAAGGGGCTGAGCAGCAGCGCGTCCTTGGTGGGCAAGCCCAAGTATCCCAGTGACGACGAGTGCTCCTCAGGAAGTGCCTCAATTTCAGCCGAAAGCAATGGGAACGCAGTGAAGGTGCAGGCCCAGAGCCCTGCTCAGGACCCACCAGCAGACGGAGAAGGCCAGAGCCATGTGGACATTTGTTTGGAGGATGTAAAGAAAATCAGAGGGGCCCAGGATCAACTGGAGGATGATATTGAGGAGATAAAAGAACAATTTAAGAGAGAATACAACATTATCAGCCAAACACTACAGGAAGAACGCTACCGGTGTGCAAATGTTTCTCTCTAAAATCTGCATGAGAACTTTACATATTCCCTTTGAAGGTACATCATGTGTGTTTTGACTGACAGGTACGAGCGCTTGGAAGACCAGCTGAATGACCTAACTGAGCTACATCAGCATGAAATGACCAATCTGAAGCAGGAGCTGGCAAGCATAGAGGAGAGGGTGACCTATCAGGCTCATGAAAGGGCCCGGGACATACAGGTAAGTTGGAATGTAGAATGGATCATAAAGCTCAAAGAATAGGCGTAGAACTTGTTTCCAAAGCACACGACAGTGCAACATGAAAACATTTGCCAAATATTACAAATCCTTCGTACTGAACTGCTATCACAACAATCCTGTCACATGTGGAAGCTGACTTTTATCAACCTAACCTCCTGAACCATCAAATCCCCTTAGGAAGCTCTGGAGACGTGTCAGACGCGTGTGTCCAAGCTGGAGCTCCAGCAGCAGCACCAACAGCAGACGGTCCAGCTGGAGAGCCACGACGCCCGGGTCTTGGTGGGGAAGAGCATCAACATCATGCTGGCCATCATCACCGTCATCCTGGTTTGCGTCTCCACTGCTGCCAAATTCGCCGCCCCTCTGACGAGGAGCCGCTATCACGTGTTGGGCACCATCCTGGCGGTGTGCTTTCTGACCGTCTTCTGGAAGAACTGGGACCGGTTACAGTACGCGTTGGAGAGGTTGCTGGTGCCTGCTTGAAAACACTGAACGAACAATTGACGCGGAATCCGTCAGGTGTGAGAATCCTCTCGTCTTAAAGGATTGGTTGTACAATCTTTCAAAGACACAATAACACGTTGTTTTAAGAGGTCAAACTTTTTAAATACAGACTGAAACTCTTTTGAATCTTAATTGCATTTTAACTAACAATTTCATAAAAAGGAAAATATATATATTTATGCACTAATTTTACTAGTTTTACACGAGGAATCGCAATGAGATCGTCATGGGTTGAGAAGGCTGACGAGAACTGCACACAGACAGGAAACCGGACATCACTAGTTGGCGGGAACTACAAAACTTTTACTCGCCCCTTTAAAAAAACAAACTGTACGTCTTGTTAATTGCATTGATTTGCTGTCTTGAAGCGAGAGATCCCATCTCACATCTGTTAATGTAGCCATGTGGTTTAGCTTGGGTACGGGCTGCAGTTAAGATAAGGCTGTCGGCTAATATCACATAAAAATGTTACATATTTTCAAAATTCTGTTTAATTCAGAATCTCTAAACAACAGCAAAGGCTTTGAACTTTTTTTGTTTTTTTGTTCTTTTTTCTCATTGCCTTGACATTCAACTGTGGCATCTTTATTCTGGAGAGTTTACCAGAGAGCTGCTGATGTCTGAAGTGCAATATATTAGAAATAAAAAGCATCGTTTGCAGAGCATTTGCTAAGAACTGACTGTTTCTTTTTTCTTTTTTTACTAGAGTCTTTTACAGGAATGACAGGGTTCTGGTGATGCAGCAAAGTGTGAGGAAGTGTCATTAATGCTTATAGGAGATACACAGAGGCCTTTTCTGTTAACACCAGCTTTTTTTCTCCTCCTTTCTCTCTTAAAGGCCAAAAAAATCAATCTCCCTGCATTACCCTGTGAGCATTATAGCACCTCACTGCAGCGCTCTAGTGCAGATACTAACATACGGAGAGGAAACACAAGCAGAGCTGGTCGCTTGGTTTTCTTTGCATAACTGTTTGGGATTTAGCTCTGTTTCATTGTTAAGGAACAATGGGAAGGAGATGGAGCGGGTTATACTGTGATGCAAGGCTCATTCCTCTATAATCCTGGAATAACACGCAAAAAATCTCATTATGTAGCTGTGAGCTGATTCTTTGGATAATTATTTCACTATTTCTTTAGAGAATTTCTGTGGACCACTGATGATCTTTTGCCATAACATGTTTGTGTTGATGTTTGTCATCTTTTACAGACCATCTTGTTTTTTTTTGTTTTTTTCCCCCCTCATTCCTTATTTTGTATATTCAGTGAAGATTTACAGTTATGACACTGTTTACACTGACGCTGTTTGCACCTTTGGTGCACTATGAGATCAATCTATACATGTTTTTTAGTGTATTATGTGCCTTTGTCGGATGATTTCTGTTAAATTAAACCAACTTTTTAAATCTGCTTAAGACTGTGGTATTCTGTGTAAAGGCAATATTTGTCATATGATTACCGGTAAGCATTTCCCATAAACACACATTCGCTGACACAGAAGTGTACTGCCATGTTCCTTTTTCTGAAGAACAGTTTCTTATGTTTCCACTGATTTCTACCAGAGCTTTTATGAACCTTGTCACCTTAGGCTGATGTGGCGAAGAAAACGAACATGTACAAAAAACATGGCCTGACTAATTGTTCTGCAAACCTTTATGGTTATAGTTTTACTTTTTAAATATTTTCTTTTAATTTTTAGAATCCAGAGTGTCACACAAAAACATAATTGAACAGTTATACATTTTGAACGGTTATACATTTTTGGCTTCATTTTTTGGACAGTTTATCCTCATTTAAAAAGTTCAACTATGTTCAACTAAAGTTCAACTATGAACCAGGTCCTATTTACATTGACGACCCGTTTTATTTTAGACATGCAGATACACATTTATTTGCATTTTTTTTAAAAATGGATTTGAAACTGCATTTTTACAAATCATTGTTAAATAAATATGAAAGAAATTGCCCTTGAAACGCACAAAACACAGTTTATAGATCTTAAATTATTGAGGTAAAAAAGCTCTAAACACATAGATCTGTGTGGGATAATTCAACAACATGAACTAACTGCAGTTTTCTACATAAATAAAAAATAATTTGGACCAGTTTTACTAACCATAACCCTGTACCACAGAATCTTCAGAGCCACAAGCTTCCTTAGGTAAAAATATCAAACTATGTGCATCATGTTTCGGTGAATGGGACTTCTGGTAGGCTAACATCTGGAGAAAACCCAAACACGTCTCAACACAATGCAGACATTAAAGGTAATTTTCTAGATAGGTCTTTATTTCTGTGTATTTGCAACCAACTGCATGGATGTGGGTTTCTTTGTCAGGATTCAAATTGAGGCCCACCAAAATGGTTCAAAGGTGTGAAGTAGATGTGTGTTTTAAAAAAAATGGCAATCACAAGTTTACCCTAAACAAGTTTTTCAGAGAACCTTTTTTGAAGGAATTTCTTGGAAAGACTCTGTGTTCCTTTTTTTTTTGTTTTGCAAATGCAAATAAACCTCACCTTTAAATATTTCTGGGCGTGTCAAATCTTTAAAAGACAGTTCACTTAAACATTGTATGTGTTTGACGTGTCAGCAAGTACTTGATTCTATTATTTTTTTTTCAAAATAAAAGGCAAAATAAGATAAAATCTTTATGAATGGGAATAAAAAAACAGAAGGGAAGGAAACTAGCATATTTTAGAAATACCCAATTAGCTTTAATAATTGGCTGTAATTACTAGAGAAGGTGTGGGTTGTTTCAAAAATTTAGCCTTGTTTGCTTTTTATGATGAAACAGAGACTATAGTTACACAATTTCCAAGAAAACTGTTCATCACTTCGGTACTGATGCAAAAGTTTTACCAGTAGGGGGCGCAAGTGCAACACTCCAAATTCTGATCAAGAACAGGAATACTGCATGGCCAAAAAAGAATCGTGCCTTTTTCCCCCTGAATCATTAATTTCTATTTTTTGTCAGTTCTGACTCTAAAAACGCACAAAAATAACTCCAGCTTTCACCTCACAGCAGAGGAAAACATCTGCTAACAGCGCATGGGAATCACAACTTCAAAATCTGTGACATTTTTAATCTTCTAACTAATTATACACGTTTTTTAATACTAAGTCCAAGTCTGCAGCAGATTTTGTAATCAGTCATGCGTTTTGTAGTATTGAATGTGCGATGTGGCTCTCAACAGGATGAGGTTTGGTATGGAGCAAGCAGATGATCAAACATCAATTCCCTTTAGTTAAAATGCACTTTAATGGTAAGGCCAAAATGGGAACACTCATATAAAAAACATAGAAAATGCTTTTTTAAATATTAGTTTCTGTGATATTTTGTATTTTAGAATAAATAAAACAGTGGTTGAGCTTGTTATCGTTATTATCACTAATATTAAAACAGCACTTCTTTGGCTGATGTAATAATGCTTAAAGAAGCTTGTATTGATGAGTTCTTAATCTTTGTAAATAATAATCCTATTATTGGCTCGAGTTTATTATTACTCGGGGTGGGTGCACCCCTAGCTCCCCTGTAGCTCAGCCTTTGCAAACAGACCTTGTAATTGAAGAAGACAGCAAAATTTGAAACAAAGTCAGTTAAACCGCAATAAAAGGAAGTGAAGGAGGTGTAATAATAAAGGCTCATGCACAATGATATATACAGAACTTTTGGCAAATTAGTGTGCTGAACCAATTTCAAACCTGAATCTTCGGGGAAACACCTGGAATCTCAATGAGTAGTTAAATAATCTCAGAAATCTGTTTTTGATTCGGTTTTGCTACCATAAGTGCATGAAACGGTGCTCATATCAGGCGGCCGATAAGGAGAAAGAAAGCAATCTGTGGGGAAAACTTTGAAGATTTCTCTAAAATTTAAAACCATGGAGTACATCCAGGCCTGGGCTTGCTCCTGGGGGAGGCGCTTTCTTCGCTCCTCTCTCCTTGTGTGGGGTGGGCGGGTGTGGGGTCTGGGGGGTCGACGCTGCAGGCCCTTGGGCTGGGGAGGCCTGGGCCCAATGCTGCGGGGTGGGGGGTGGGGTGGACAGGACTGGTTTCTTTTCCGTCCGGTCCAACAACAAAAAAAAAAATATTTACAAATATAATTAATATGAATCAAGTTTAGCTGAAATTACAAAAGAGATTTATTTAAATATGCATCTGGTGTATCATAAGATTCATAACCCCTGTTGTAAAAGTAAAATATGTCCAACACAAAAAGCTTTCAGCTCTCATCTGTTTGCTTAACTGTTGGACAGGACAAGTTAAAAGAATAAATAAAAAAAGAGTACATCCAGGTTTTTCCAGCTCCCCACCTACTGTTTTGTCTTTAAATCCATATTCACGACTTAAAAGTAGTTTGTTAATAATGTGGAATTTCTCTCAGCGCAGGTTTGATTTAGGTTCCCTTTATCTGTCAGCATCTTTTCCTTTCATTCCTTTCCATTTCTTCAGTAAACTCATATTTCCGCACTCAGAAATGAGCCTTACTATTGTTAAATGTGCTTCATTGCATGTTTAGGGCCTATGTGAAGGAGTGGGAGAGAAGCGGATAGATTTGAAAACTGAACTGCAGCTCTCTCTGTGTTCTCATAAGAGCTTAAGTGTGAGAGTCAAAGGGTGACTTGTGCACACACACAAACACACCCACACTTGTGTTTGTGTGTCTGAGTAGACCAGCTGTGTTTTGTGCATTTGTGAAACAGCTCAGATCTCTGGGGAAGAAGAAAATACTTGAACTAAAGATCCCAACACACACACACGCACACACCCATACACACACATACACACATACACATATACACATACACATACACATAAACATACACATACACATACACACACACAAACAGGGAGGATTAGGAGCTATATTTGTAGGGGAGCAATATTTCCTTTTCTTCTCTTCTCTTTATCATCTGGTCGAGCGTTTTCCTTTGATGTGAGCTTCGATCCTGAGTGTTTTCCATTGCACTCTCATGTGGCTCCTGGAGCTAGCTGGTCTATTCATTGGGTTCCATAATGAGCTGCTAATTATCTCAGGACCTCATCAATTCTCTTTGGGCTTGGTCTCTTTCCCACATAGGTTGGCATGGTGACTGCAGAGGGACAAGACCTAAAGGAGGCCATCAAAAGGACTGCCGCAGCTCCTTCTCCCTCCAGAGGGGGAGTGACAGGGACACATTTATCTGTTTAGAAAAATATGTGACGTACAGCAAAAGCTTTGTGTATTCTTCATTAGTTTTTATTCTGTCCATCAGTTAGTGTGTCAGATTCGTTTTTTTTTTTTGTTGCACTCATACAAATTCAATTTATGGGAAAGTTCTGACCTTTTGGCATCTTGTACAGCAGATTACGCAGAGTCCTCTGGTCATGCTGAGCCCTTCCCTTTTCCTGTTCTAGAGAGTCATGGAAACCATTTTTCTTTCCTTGGCTGTTGCATGAAAACTCACCCTGCATCAAGTCACTGGCAGCAGCTTCCTGCATCAACAAGCGTAAGATTCGCAGCTTAGGGACGCTGCAGACCCGGTGACAAAAATACAGCTTTCAGCAAGAAACACTTATAAGTAATTAGTAAAAAACAACTCTGATTTATGAGAACATTCTTCATCAACATCCACATATAAATCACCTTTTCAAACGTCTTAAATCAAAGGCACCTCCGATTTCCTTTAGTTGCTAGGCAACCGCTGAGCACCAGAGTGAGGTTCGGAGTTAAAGGCTGGCAGCCCAGCGGTGAAAAAGTGGATTGTTGGGTGAATCACTGTCTTTTATGGCTCCGAGGTTCCATTACACTGCCAGCAGACAATGACAGTGATACACTATCACTGCAGAGTAATTATACAATCTGTTGATCCTGTCGCTGGATCTCCATAAACAAATGATGTCACCTGAACGGCTGAACAAACACATACCAGTTCCCTCTCTTAATAGAAAAGCCATAACAAGTTGTAAAAAGTATTAAAAATTATGCTTATGTGTAATGTCTGTAGATAGTTTTAGGGGTTTCCTTTGGGCCAGTTTGCTCGAGATATTCTTAGCAGTCATCACAGCCTTAGATATTTGTCTCCACTCCAATGTCAGCTTTTATTTTCACATTTGTGTCACCACTGAATCCATGCCGAGGTTTTGGAGACTTCTTTATTGTTTAGGCAGGTTCTTGTCGGTCAGCACTTATCTGAGACACAAAGAGGGTAAACAAGAATGAATGATCCAGCAATTCAGGTTTTTTAGGAATTTAACATCAAACCAGGAGCTGTGGATGATCATTCAAAACCTTTCAGAGAACAGTGAATCCCAAGAATGGAGAACATTCTCATATTGCGCAACAACTGTTCAGCTCAGTATTCCAATAAGGAGAGATGTTAGTAATGTGAGTAGGGATTTTTTTGTGATACAGAAAGATGTGGATGAAATAAGTTCACCTTTGGCAGTTAGGCTCTTGGCCACTGACCTCTTGTGTGCTTGGTAAAAGATTGGATCTTAGATCATAAGCCTAGATGCTGATGGTGGTTGAAGCCTCAGCAACATGTGCCCGTATTGGGGTTGAATGCATCAGGGTTTTGGGTTGTCTGGGCATGTGGAAGGTCGTAGAGTGGGAGGGCAGCATCTCCAGGGGAGAGCAGGTGTGCCTTCCAGTTCCCTTGAGGCTTGTACAGCCACCTAAAGGGACATTGTTGAAAGTGAAACGCATTTCAGATGGCAAGTGTATGGTAAGTATATCATAATGTATTTGTAAAGCTAATATACTCTAAGTTGGATGCACTAATGACATATAGGTGATGCCACACTCTAGTCATTAGTAAGGCTGCAAGCAAATGTTGCATGCGAGGGGTGGGCATGTGATACTTTAGTGCCCATAGGACGCAAGTAGAACTACCACACAAACTACACTCTGATTTCTTAATTATCTAATTTCTAACAGTCAAACTTCACCCAAGGAGCCATCACTTATCACGTGAGCAGCACTGATAGGCCCCTTAGACATTCAGCAGGATTTAGGAGAAGTCTAAGGCTGTACGACATGCCTGCATTTCACCTACTTGAAATTTTTTAGAATCATCGTCGACAATGCAGAGAGACAATGTTTCGTGACTTTAAAGGCAGAAGAATGACTGTGATTTGCTGAGAAGCTAATGGTTCAGATTGAAGGCCTTGTTGGTTGGTGGTGTGCAGAACGATGTAAAAACCCATTGTCCATGGAAATGAGGAAGATCTTTCTCATTGAAATTGTGGCAAAGCTTTACTGCTTTATCCTACTCCATGCTTGGATAGAAATGTCCAAGTTTTAATTTTTTGTATTTCAGAAAATTGTTTGAAAGAACGACACATATTTAAAGTCTTTTGCCATGTTATACCAGAAAGG
Source organism: Oryzias latipes (assembly GCF_053564925.1). Classification (NCBI taxonomy): domain Eukaryota; kingdom Metazoa; phylum Chordata; class Actinopteri; order Beloniformes; family Adrianichthyidae; genus Oryzias; species Oryzias latipes. The sequence goes on from NC_136242.1 coordinate 16,792,695, forward strand.
ATACATTTAATCAAAAGACTCCCCACTGTTATTTTTATCTTTGACTTGATGGGTTATTTTAACTTGAACGTGACGAAAGGGTTAAAAAAAAGGAGGTTTCATTGAGTGGATTAGCTTTGTATTCATTATGAATACACAAAGCTTCATTCGTTTTTCTTTTTGCATCGTTTGTGTTGCATTTGTGGGGGGGCCGGCTGACAATCCGGAGATGGTCGTTGCGTGGGAGGGAGGGGGGCCTGGCTGAAAGAAAGATCCGACTGAAGACAGACTGGAGAGATTCTCTTTCCTCCGACCCATGTGAGAGTTCTCTGTTACAGAACAAACAACTCATTCTGACACCTACAGCATGGTGACATTTTTAATTTATTTATTTTCATGAAAGAGGGGGTCAGTTTGCATTGAAACTGACTCTTAGGGGAGAATGTTCAATAGATTCATCAGAACTGGGGGTCTGTTATCAGCCATAAAAATGTGTTTGAGAAGGAACCATGAATCATTTAGACCAATTCTGATGGTATCTACTTTTTATCTTTGCTTTGCTGCCCGGCTGCTGCCACATCAGATTGACACTTACAGACTGAAGCCAGACATTGTCAGCTCATTATCAACACTTTGTCATGTGTTGTCAACCAGTTCTCTGCACAGCTCTCCCTTCTTGCAGTTTTTCCCCTCCTGTTTTCAAAAGACTGTATCTCTAGCTGAAACATGTCTTCCTGCTTACACTCCTTGACTGGGGATTACAGCTAAGCAAAACTGAGTGAACACACACGGAAGTGCCGGAAGTGCTTGTAAGCAGACACCAGTCTTTCCTGTCTGGTAAGTTTGAAGCCTTGCTTCATGATCCTTGCAGTTTTGAAGCTGACCTCGCTAACCAGACACAAGAAGTTTGCTTCTCTCTATTTCGGTTCCAAAACTTCTGCTTTTTTCCTCTACCATTTCCTCTTTCACATACGTGTACAAACTGCGTGTTTGAGTCAGGGTGTCTACTGTCTCACAGTTGTGTGGCAGGAATAGCCTCCTGCAGGGGGATTTCGTTCAATCACACAATTTAAGCGTATACCTTTTCCAGCTCCTTACGACTTCTTTCTCCGGATATCCCAGGAGAAAAAAAAAGAAATGATCAAAGACTGGTAAAAATGGAGGGGGTGGTGTTGTGTTCTTAGTGAAAGAGGAACTGCACATAATCAGTGAAGTGAGTGAGAATCTGTAAAGGGAAGAAATGAACAATGGAAGGGAAATCATCAGTAATCATCAATGTTAGGTGCCAGCTTCCACTGAAACCATCTGTCTGGATTTCATCACAGGTAAATAAGCTTGAATGTGCATGAGCCAATATGGAGTGTGGGCATGCGTTCACACTTGCTCCTGTGAGTAATACAAACACTGGCAGTTGGAGTGAGCGTGTTATGGTTGTGTAGTTATCTGAGCTACGATTAGAAATCTGTTAGTCTTTCAGCTTTTTCTCTTTTCACTTATCCTAGCATATATTTACCCCCCTCCCTGCCCCAGATGCTGCTGCTGGAAACTAGACATGCAAGCTAAAATTAACTTGATGAAATATTGATACAGTGCAGTTACCATTGCACTACTTTATCAACTTTTAAGACTGTTTAATATGTGTTTCAGTTTTATAAAAATCAGGACGGATGTGACATAATCACATACATGTAGATTATTGAAACATGATCACTAAAATACTGGAGGAGATAAAAGGATTGCTGACACACCGTGATCAAATGGATAGGGATCTGACTGAATACTGTCCTCTGTGAGGATTTGACAGGTATAGAATCAGTTGCTAAAGACTCTGGAAAGCTTAATTAAAACCAAATTTTTGTTTTTTATAAATGTTAATTTCTAAATTTCCCTTTGTAAACAACCAGAACGTGCTTGAAAGCCTGTAAAGTCCTACTCCGATCATCTTTTGACCTATTTTAAAAATGTTCTCAGTGGTCTTTTGTTAATGATTTCCGTTTTATTTGTGATTCTGTTTTTAGCCAAAATCAAAAAGATCTGTTGTCTTCCAGGACATAGTTTCTGCAGAGCAGCAGCAGTTCCTCAGAAATTCACCTCTGACTGGTGGGCGGGACTGTTGGCGTAGAGTAAGGCCACCCACATTTCCCACTATCCCTTTGTTAACACTCTCTCCCACGAGCTTGGTGCCTCTCACATCCTGAACCTAACACTAGCAGTATAACAAAAACGGCAACCAATATCAGAGCTGTCCAGCCGTACAGTTTTGAGCCAAATTACAGCTCAGACGAAGAAAATGATGACGTACATAGATCTATTTGTCTGCAAGTGGTGCATCAGAATGAAGAGTGGCAGTTTGTGGCCCGCTGACTGTAGCACCTATGTCACAGCTACAAGTTTTTTCCAACAGCATTTTATTGTCTGCTCCTGATTCACCATGATTTGAATATAGAAATACTCAGAAATGCTTTTTTAATCTTAGTTGTCTTATATATGTCCTCCATCACGAGAAAATGCTACAAGAACATGTTGAAAACACCAAAAGCACAATTCTTGGAGTTGATCTTTAAAGAAGTTAGCATAATGTGGAAAACATTTACAAAGATTTTTTTGTGTTGTTAGTTTCTTGGACAGTTTGGATATTCCATAAACCAGCTGCAATAAACCTGCATAAACAGGTTTAATCAAAATAATTTATCTGATCATCCACATAGGTTATAATTTATCCATAGTTAAATGAACAAGTTTAAGGCTTCCATGTTGTATTTTTTACTTTCTTTTTGTGTATGTGTTGTTTACTTTCTTTTTGTCCCCTTCAATGCAACATTGAAACACGCTCAGCCTCTAAAATGACTCATCATACGCTATATTTTGAAAGATTTTTCCATGATTTGGTACATCCAGCAAGCATTTTTGTGGCGTCATGCATTCTCACGGACTCACAGTTCGTATGATCCTGACTAACATCCCCCACATGCCGTAATGATGTCCCTAATGGGATCCAGGCCGGCTGCAGGGAAATTTTGGGGCACACAGCTTTGAGACACGCCACTATTGGGTCGGGGGGTTTTGCCCTGACAGCACAAGCTGCAACGCTCCAGGCAGCTGATTAGAGCCTCCATAGCTGATAGTCTAAAAATAACCGCGTTGTCCCTGAAGGTTGTCTCTTTTAAGGTATAATGCTGTTAACCTCACAGTCTTGTGATGGTAAACGCATCACCTCCAGCTACAGACAGACTTTTTTGTTTATTGTCCAAAAAGGCACTCTGGAGACATAGATTTTGGGGGGAAAAAAACCCTGAACGTTATATCAGAGGAATTTACTCACATCCGTTTGAAAGATTATTTTTCAGTCACTTCTGGATAAGTAGTAGCTCCGTGTACAAATATTATGAAATCGGCTCATGGCTTCATAGTTTATCATTAAAGACGAACCTGTGCTGAGGACAGTGCTTGTACTAGTTTGCCTCTCACCCACATGTCAGGCCGATTTGTAATCTTTTCATCCAACAACAGAATTAAAAGACCCAGAAGTAACAGAAAGATTTGAGTTAACCATATCCTTTAAATATAACAAAATGAACTGCAATACCTCTGTGATTTTGTCCCTCAACATGGAACACCCTGGAATGTTTTCTAAAGGTAACAACTTACATTTTTTATGTCTAAAAGTGTGATCCTTAAAGTATTTTTACTTCACAATATTTCTGTATTTTCCCTAAGAAATGTATATGCCACCAGTACTCCTCACACTCTTGTAATCTCTTTTTTGTTTATAGCATGTCTGTTTCTTCCAAGCCTAAGGGAGTTTTTTTTTATCAAAGGACAGGAAACTAGAAGATATATTTTCTTCTCTTTTAGTAAGCAGTATTGTACGGTATCAGTAATCTGATTTAACCGAATTGCTCTGTCTGGATTATTGTCTAGACTGTGAGTTATAATTATAGGATTGACTAACAACAGCGGTTACAGCTCTCTGGACCTTTCTGTGTGGAGTCTGCATGTTCTCCCCGTGCATGCGTGGGTTTTCTCTGGGCACTCCAGCTTCCTCCCACAGTCCAAAAAACATGCTTCATAGGTTCATGGGTTACTCTAAAGTGTCTCCAGGTGTGCATGTGTGAGTGTGTGGGAGTGATTGTGTGCCCTGCAACATACTGGTGACCTGTACAGGGTGCACCCTGCCTTTGCCCAGCAGGAGCCAGGACAGCATCCCTGTGACGCTGAAAGGGATGCAGTGGGTTAAGAAAATGGATGGATCGATGGAAAATAACAACAACAATGATTCTCTCTCACTTTTTTCTTGTTGTGCTTTCCTTGCATTCATGCATGTTAGGACAACTTCAGTGAAAAGTGGAGGTTTCGAAATAAACAACAACAACAGAATATTTTAGACATTAAATTTATTCAGTAAACTATTGGTGTATTCCTTTTAAGTTGTGTTTAAAGACCTATTCCAATCATTGTTCGATCTATTGTATTGTGTTCCCAGTTGTCTTTTAGCTGTGACACTGCCATTTTTAAGGCCTGTTCACACCGGGACGAATTTCGCCGGCGATTTTCGCCGACGTTTAACGCCTCGTGACTAAACAAAGGGCACCAATGTGAGTGTGCACACCGAGGCGAAAAAACGCCAAGCGCCAAAGCGTCAAAAAAAAAAAAACGCCTCGGGTTCGTTTTTTTTTTTCGACGCGTCGCGTCGAAATCTATTCGACCAATGAGAATGGCGCTTTTGCACACGTGTCTGCAGCTTCTGAAGTTACAGTAAAACACAACTTGGGGGCGCTCAAACACAAAACTGCCTTGCTGAGCACACATACCAGCGAAGAAGTTAGACGCCAAGTAGCGTCTACACTGCCGCGAAGAAATAATGACGGACATTCTAAAATATCCCCTTACCAAGTACCAGTTGGAGCTACTGATGCTTGAAATATTCATGTTTTCTTTGTATGATTCTGACAAGCGCGTAAATACTTGCTCTCTTCTTCTGAGTGAAAAGCGACTTTAAGAATCGTAAAGTTGCGCAGCGCCACCTTGTGTACAGGAGTATTTCTGTTTACATTAAGCGCCATCTAATGTCAGGGAAGGAAATTGCATGTTCGCTCGGCTCATCGTCAGCGAAAATCGCCTGGGTGTGAACACAAAAGACGTGGCGAAAAACGCTGGCGAATAACGCCTGGCGAATATTCGTCCCGGTGTGTACGGGCCTTTAGGCAACTTTTTAAAAACCTGTGTGGTTTTCTATAGGACACAGTTTCTGCAGAGCGGCAGTTCATCAGAAATTTGTGGGTTGACTCCGTTAGCACAGAGTAAGCCTGTTCTTACTTCCCATCATCCCTTTGTTTACACTCTCTCCCACTAGCTCACAGCCTCTTACAACCCATTAACCATTATTGGTTCAACAAAAATAGCGAGCACTATTGGAGCTATCCAGTCAGTTTTGAGCCAGATGCCAGCTCAGATGAAGAAAAACAAAGACGTACATGAATCTATTCGTCTACAAGTGGATGCATTGATATGTAGCAGAGCAGTGAGTTTGTGGCTCCTGTGTAACATCTATAAGCTTTTTCCAATTGCACTTTTTCGTCTGCCCCTAATTTGCAGCCATCTTAATAAAGAAATACCCAGAAACACAATTATAAGCTTAATTTTATTTAGATATGTCCTCCATCATCAAAAAATGCCACAAGAATGTGTTAAAAGCTCCAAAACTACGATTTTCATGGGAGCAGATATTAAAAAAGGTTTTTTTTGGATTACCCCATTCATTTTTACTGTAGAAGAACACTATTTTCAAGACCTACAACTGCTACTTGAATAATTTGTTGACTATTTTAAAAATGTCCACAGTTTACTGATCTGAGGACAGTCATATTAGATGTTAATTTCAGATCTATGCCAAAGTGGTCCAAAAAAGTACAATTGAGCATCCTGGGACACTCATACCTTTCATTTATAATCATTTCCTTTATTTTTTATTCTAATAAGTAACCAGTGAGGTAGTTAAAATGATATCACAAGCCACTGTTGGGATGGATTTCTTGCAGTCTATGGCGCACAAACTAATGAACGCTCGGGGTCAGATCATTCCGATTATGGTCTTCCCTTCATTTGAAGAGATTAGAAGACAAAATGTTTGTCTAAATGAAAATACTCGGCGCGTGAGTTTCTTGTCAGGAGTTGAAGGCAGAGGCGTCCTGATGAAGTTGGGACAAACGTGCAGGAATAGTAAGCAGGAAGGGAGGTGCAGGAGGGGGGAGGTGTGCGCGCGCGGGGACTGAGCTTGCAGTCTGGCAAAACAGCATCCTTCCCTCCTCCCTGCTCCTCCCCTCTTCCCTCTCGGCATCTCTCCCACGCTCCCCAGCTCCCCGGACCCTCCCAAAGTCTCTCGTGGCGCGGCTTGTTTTCCTCGTGTTAGCGTGCAGGCCCGTTCGGCTCGGCTCGGCTCGGTCTCTCCGCAGCTGAGGTGGGCGTGCGGAGCCTCTGACCCTCGGTCGCCCACACTGACTCGCGTTCTCTTCTGCTCCTCAGGGGAGGGGGGGTTATGGACGGACTGCGCTTACCTCCGCTCATAGAGGAGGCTCTGGACTCCACAGGTCGGTGCAGCTCAGCTTTTTTCCGGTTTGTGTGAGGATGATCATCATGTGCGTGGAGGGGAGGGGGGGGGGGGGGGGGGTGACGGTGTGTTTGTGAGGAGCTGCCGGTGCGCTGCAGACTGACTGACTCGTGCGTGGCGCAGACGGATCTCTGATGGAGGCTGCGCACTGACTGTCAGGTAACGCACGGCTCAAAACTCCGCGGGCCTCTCGCGCCATCGGGGCTATAAATGGGGAACGAGTGCTGCCGTTGTTTTTGTGTCGGACCTTGCTGTGTCACTCCAGAGTTTGAATGTGAGGATGAATGTGAGGAATGTTTGGAGACAGAGCAGCCAGTAAGGGACGCAGAGGAGGATGTTTACTGACACGGAGGGGCTCAGAGAGGCGCAGGTCACCAGGATCTGCTGGACTCTGGCTTCCTGTCAAAACTGCTCTAAATCGGAACTTTCTCTGTGGTTATGCTGGACTGAGGGAAGACTATTAGGTAAACTGGACGACTATAACTTTAGCTAAAAGTAAACAGATCTTGATAAATCTGTACCGTTGCAGTGTTCTTGTTGTTATTTATATCCACTTCGATGTTTTTAATTTAATGTAAGAAGCCACTTATGTCCCATTAGGACATTCTACTGCTTTGGTATTTTTTACTTTCACACTTGAATTGTTGCAGGTTATGCAGTTTGGTCATTTGACAATTTGCACTCATCAGTTTGAAGTGTACGGAAATGAGCAATTTCTAGTTTCATTTTTTGTCATTTACAAGGATGCCACAATTCATTGAGAACCAAACTGTATGTTATGCCGTTGAAAGTGAATAGTTGCATCCCTATTGCATAATGTATGGATGTTGGAGTTCACCTTTCAGCACATTCCTTCAGGGGACACAAACCTTTCACTGATTCTCACTGATTTGGCATAGGGTTTTACACCGGATGTCCTTCCTGACACAACCCAGTACTTTATCCGGGCTGGGGACCCAGACAGGGAGACCCAGACTTGTGGCTACATTAGGCATTTGTGTGAAGGGTCTTGCCCAAAGACCCATTTTGGATGAAGCTCATCAAACCCTGGTTTCCCACCAACAGTCCTACACATAGCCAATTAAGCCATTCAGCCACAAATTACTATTACGAGTCAATGTTTTGTGCACAAAAATTTGTTTTTTTGTGGGCACAAATTAGCATTTTGTGTGCACAAGTTACTATTTTAGTATCTTTAATTCCTACTTCTAATTTGCTGTTTAACCCTTGTGCTATCTTAGGTGACCCCACCCTTACATTGACGTGTTCTCCCTACCATGACAAAGGTGGATAAAGGTAGAAAGATTTCATGTAATCCATGGACACTGTCTAGTGGGTCTAGATGACCCAACCCAACTCCCAAGTGCCTAGGATAGCACAAGGGTTACAAATACAAATTTTGTGTGCAGAAAATTGTAATTTGGCCATAAAAAATGACAAAAAAATAACAATTTGAGTGCACAAAATACTAATTTGGGGTTACAAATGATTAATTTACTAGAACAATTGTTTCACTGTCATGGCCCTCCATGAAACTATTACTGTGAAAGTGTCAAACAATTGTGCTAAATTTAAGAAGGGTTTATTGTTTTTTTGTTTTATTAGAATAGGCTTTAGTATGAGGCAACTGAAAGGAGTTTTCTTAATTGTAACGTGCAAATTTAAAACATATATTTTTTTAACTTATTTAGTTTGTTGTTGTTGTTTTGTTATACACTAATTGCATATTGAGCTGAAACAAAACCATGACCCAAAAACTGAGGTTTGAACCGAATCGTTGGGAAAGAGAATTGTTGCATCCCTTTCACTTTGTAGCCATAAATGGAGTAAGTTTTTTTTTAAATAAAAAGTTAGGCTAAAGTAGAATCAAACTTACACTTTTTTTTTAAGAATAACAACTCTAGAAAATGTAGATTTTTAGACAAAATAGATTGTGAAATTCTCTAAATTCCTAATCTGAAGTTTTGTTGGTGTCAAAAGTTGAAAACAAGAGAGTTGTTTATCATACTGTATCAACCATAATAAGGTGGTTGGTGTCCCAGGAGAAATCTTGTCTTCCTAACAATCATGTTCCTGTCCTCCAGGGACCTCCATCTTGTATTCCATGTTATGAGGTGCACTTTGACCTCTGGAAGCAGCCTCTGGTGATGTAATCCTGTCTGATTTATAATAATATAAAAATGTCATAAAAATGTAAACGAAATTTTCAATTATGATGTGATTTATGTGCGTGACATGCACTCTAGGTGGATTTTAACAGTGAGTTTCTCATCATAATGGGGGTCAGCTGTAGCTATGAAAGTCGGATGTCACACAGAGGTGGTGACTTTTACTGTCTTTTCTCATCCTGCTGGGAATAAATCCCAGAATCCTTTACTTCTGCAGTGACATGTGTTTGAGCTGATCGATAAAACATAATCTTACACACGCTTGACTTTCTGCAAGGTGTCTTTCCAGCGTTGGATGATCCTGCACCTCCCACCTGTACAAGTTCCTCAACATTTTTCTTTGGATCCACCTTCCCACTCATTCCTGCCCCCACTTACTTATAGTCCTCTCTTCAGCGCCCACACACCCTCCAACTCACACACGTGTGCGCGCACACACACAGCTGATGTACTCACAGACAAACCTCTGCACTTGCCCGCACCATCAGCCCACACACCTTTTTTTCTAGTGCCCTCCTCCTCATCTCCTCCCAGGTGTGGGGCGCTGGAGAATCTCACTTCAGCAGATACTTGTCCCAAACGTAACTGGCTCGCTAATGAAAAATAAAGTTTCTGCTTTTTACACAAACTTTTGAAATGTGGGAGAAACAACTAACAGAAACAAATGCTGCACTATTTCCCACCTTCAGGCGTTCCAGATCCTTTTTTTTTATTCTTCTGAGGCCTGAACACTGTGGCTTAAGTGCTCCATTTAAAAAATATGCTTTGAAAGCAATCTGACAAAGCAAACTGTGCAATCTGTTGTTCCAGTATTGTTGTTTTTTTCTCACAGTTAAATATAGAATTTTTGCACAGCTTTTTTTCTGCAGATTTATTTTCTTCCTCCCTGAAATGTTTGCTGCTGTGCTCCTCATTACTTCACTCTTTCGTTTTTATCCATTCTGGAGCTTCAGCTGTGGTTTTTCCCTGCAGTTTAGGTGATGTAACACCTCTCTGAGAGAGACTGCTTTCCGGTGAGGGGTGCTGATTTGTGATAAAAGGCGTTAATTCTGGCCCTGTTTCATGCAAATTCAAGGAAAAGATTCCCAGCAAACACTGCAAAGCCACACAAACATCCCTGTAAGTAAGGGATGAGTAAAAAAGGGAAATTATATAGAGACTTGCACATTTTTGGTGCACACTCTATTTAATGAGGTCTAATTATAGCACATTCTACAATGTCTTTTTTTATTCTATTGACCTATTTTTCCTTATTTTCCTCCAAAAAGTGCAAACTTGGATTTTTACTAACCGAGTGCCTGATTAAGTCGGTCCAAGGTATTTCTTTGCTGTTCCTTTTCTGATGAAAAATTCTCCCCTCTCATTTTTGCTTACGAAACCTCAATGTTGGTGAATGAATTTCTCCCTTCGGAGGGGGAAAAACCGGGCGAACAACAGGCAGAACGCTTTCCATGGGAAGCCAGCTGTGGATGAAAACAGCTTTATTGCCATGGAGACTTTCCGTATTGGTTTTTTGGTGCTGAGGCCACAGTGAGGATGAACCTGAGGGTGCTGTTCCACCAGATTAGTTTCAAGGAGATCCAAGCAGGTAGAGTCTAGAGACTTAAAATGCCTCTCCTTCCTCTCTTTTGATTCTCTTGACAGTTCCTCTTTTTTCTCCGACCTCCCCTCCTCCTCCTCCTCCTCTCTGGGCCCGTATCACGTGTTGCTGAGGAAGTGCTCAAGTTCTAGGGGGGAAACTACGTCAGAGCGAGGATGCTTTCAAAGCTGGGGTTGGATGGGGGGGTTGGTGTGCATTATTCATGGTCTCTTACACAGAGACATTCATGACTTACACACACACAACGGCGAGATTATACACACGATGCATAATGAATGTGAGCTTATCGTGAGTTCAGCAGGTCTGGGTGCCAGCGTGACACACAGGGCTCAAATGCATAAACACATGCGGCACATGTTTATTGCTGAACACAAGCACTGCCACCAACACGTGTCTAATCCTGTTTTTCACGGTTCAGCAAGGCACCATCACACCACACCTGTGATAGCCTCCAGGTTCAGCTTCCTCTGAGCTGCTGCTGTTCACTGCTGTTTTCACAACACAACCAAAGCTGATGTCTCACCAGTAATTAAAGTGAGATTGCAATTAGGGGTGTGACGATAACCGCATCACCGCATCACCGCGGTGAGGAGGTCATCACCGCATCACCACACGTTTTTTTTTTTTAAGTTCTGCATATGGTGCGTGATTGGAACTGTAATAAACACTTTAAACACATTCATCTTTGCTGACGATTTACTTTTACTGCTAGTCCTGTGTTCAGACTTCCAGGGATTCTGGGGTAAACCTTTTATTACTGTTCTCCTTCACTCCCTGCGTGCGGCTCTCACACCCTCTTGCCGGCCCGGCACCCTCCACGCTGCACGCGCTCCCTCTTCTTACTCACATGCGCCCGGTTTCAGAAGCACATACACGTCAAATTCTACAACAGAAGTTTCCGTCTCGCAGGAAATACGACAAATTTACTGCTTTCTAATCATTCATTTCCATTGTATTCATTTCCATTATAAGCTGTGTACGGAGGATTTTGTGCGTGTGTGTGTGTGGGGGGGTTATTACTGTTCTCCTTCACTCTGTAACAACAAACATGAACGCGCACTGTTAGAGTGCATAAACATCACTACATGTTTTGTTTGGGAACTATTTTGTGCAGGGCAAAGTTACGTGTCCGTGTAAACAAAGGCAGAGCCTCCTGCCCCGTGTTCTTCATGGGCGTCAGGCTTCATTGCTACCGGAAAGGTGACAAAGTGTCTGCAGTCTCGTTTATTACTGGGCAATATATAATATTCTAAGAAGATGTCTGTACCAGAGAGCACAGGTGATACTCACGTGCAGCTCCAGAGCGGTCCGCTGCAGAAGAATCAACACGCACCCCCAACACACTTGTGTGTGCTCCTTCCTCCTACACATGCAGCGCGGTGACACACATACACATAGTCATTCTACAACACCTATATAGTTAGTTCATCAGTTAGATAGGTAGTTGTTACTGTTATTTGATGGTAAAGAATACTGTGTTGTAATTGTATTCATTTGCAACGCGGCCACCGAGGGTTTTGTGTTCGTCTGGGGGGGGTCACCGTGACACCGCGCCCCCAGCTGGTTTATCATTGCGGTGATCAAAAATCCCACACCGTCACAGCTCTAATTGCAATATTGTTGTCACTAGGGGTGTGCGGAAAAATCTGTTCTGGGATAATTCAAAATGATGTCAAAACAATGTTTCTTTTATTATTTCTAAGCGTCCTTCAGTGTCTGACTCTTTTTTTCCACTTAAACCCCGGGCGCTAGTTGGCAGCAGAGCACACTGACCCTCTTTGAGCAGCTCAAACCGCACACCGCACAAAACAACAACAAGACCTAAGTGAGAAGCAGCTTGTTTTGTTGTTATGAGGAAATCGCGATATGTATAGTATCGTGGAATGAGTATCGCAATATGTATAGTATCGTGGAATGAGTATCGCAATATGTATCGTATCGTGGAATGAGTATCAGGGTATGTATCTTATCGCCAGACTCTTGCTGATACACACCCCTAGTTGCCACATGACAGCTCAAAGCAGAAGAACAAGGAGATTCAAGACTATAAAATGGAGTTAAGGTAAAGGAATGTGTCCTGCTGACCCCTCCACTTTGATGATTTACCATTTTTCTTTTATCTGTACGTTCTCTAACATGTTTAACACTCGGCTCAGTCATAACTTTGAAGCCACTTGGTGTCAGGGACTCAGACTGTTGGCAGGGGATCCTGTGACTCATTTGGTATGCAGACTCTGTGGATCAAGCTTAGACTGAGGCTTCCTACAGATACCCCATAACCTCAAACCCTTTGATGTGGTCTCCTAGCGTTTTGGCAATAACTGGCTGGGGTGAAGCTGAAATTGACTGTTTGGTTGTGGAAGGAGATTTTCAGTGGCGTGTAGGGTGTAGTCGGAGCAGGGAACTTGTGGCTCGTCTTGCCTATATTTCGGTGTCACAAATAAGCTCTTTTTTGCTCCTGATTTACAATAGCTTAAAAAACTGCATTCATGCAATTATGTATGTCCTTCATCATCAGAAAAAATGCCACAAGAACAAGTTAAAAACACCAAAAACACAATTTATAATGGTGTAGGACAGGGGTGTCAAACTCATTTTCACTGAGGGCCACATCAGCATAGTGGTTATCCTCAAAGGGCCAGATATCATTTATACATGTAACTAAATGTAATGAAAAATAAATGTAACTACTTCTTGATGTTAAATAACTAATTATTTATTTATTATAACTGTTTAAAGTGACAATTACAGTTGCATAGAAAACATATGTTTGCTTGTTACTCAGCATAAATCCTTTTAAAATGTGTCCGCTTATTAAAAACCACCTAACTCCATTAATGAAGGATCAAACTGTCCAAGTGAATAAAGAAAAATAACATAAAACTGAGCTAGAAAGAACATGTATTATAGTGTAACATTTTACCAAAAAGGCTGCACACAGCCTTGCATCCAACTGATGGTTTGATGAACGACAATTTGTCTGCATACATAAGACCTGCAAACATTGAATAATTACAACTGTAGCTGCACATAAATAATATGTAATGGACTACAAAAAAATGTATTTTAAGAAACGAAAACTTTTATGCTCTCGCTGGCCACATCAATTGACATGGCGGGCCACATTTGGCCCCCGGGTCTTGAGTTTGACACATGTGGTGTAGGTCTTCTGTAGCATGAATGCTAGTTTTGCAGCCCTGCTTTTTTGAAAAATGTGAAACATCTTCTATTTTATAACAGAACTAAAATTAAGTTTCTGTACATTTTAAAAGGCAAAATATTTGACTATTTCGAAGTGAACCTCTGTTCTAAGTCCTGTTAAACATCTGTTGAAGAAGGTGAAACATGCTACTTGGAGAAGTTTCCCTCCCTCCACAAATGGAGAAGTTTACTCATGAAGAATGGGTCAAAATACCTGCCGACAGGTGCAGAAATCTCTGTAACAATAACAGAAATAGTTGGACTGCAGTGATCGCCTTTAAAGGTTGCGCAACAAATACAGTAAGGGTAGCATATATATAATATGATATATGTCTAGGTCTGTTAAATTAGTTTGATTAAAAAAAAAACGCTTCTGCTGACCAGTTCATAATGTCGGAATTTTATCTGTTGATTTTTTTAGTAATTTTATCACTATTTTAGTCAGTATTTCATTGACTATTGTGGGTTTGACTTTCATTGACAGAGGACTACCCGCATTTTTGTCCACCTGTGTAGCTGCTCAGTGCATCATGCAAAACGTTGAATCCCACTTTTTTTCTCTAAGCAGTTTCTCTGTAATTGTTACATCCCATCTTTCACTGCATGACTTTCTCTGATCAAATCCTCTCTCCTTTTCTCAACTTTGCAAAGCGCAGATTTCACTCCTTACTTCCTCACCAAGCACTCAATCAGAAATAAAACAAAGGAATAATGTCGCCTAATGAATGTTTAAATTTCATCTCGCAGTGCTATTCTGAGATGTTGACAGAGAACACTTGGCCTGCTGCTTACTAGATTTCTGAATTGTTGCATTGTGTACACTGACACGGGGAACGTGTTTGGCTGCAATGTGATAAGGAAGGAATGTGTTGTGCATAGATAAAGTTGTCCTCTGCCTAGAGCTGGACGGCTGCTCCTGAGATGACTCCACTGTCTGTCACTGCTCTCGTTTCCATGCAAGCGTCTACGACTAATGGAAGCTCAGTATGACTGAAGACCAGCGGGGAACCAACTGTGCAGCACAGCAATTGCAGGTGTCACCGCAGCTCACTCTGCCGCATAATGTTTTTGACATTCACTCCCGGGCTGAGGTGATAGAGCTGAAATGATGAGCAAGGAAAGTTTCTTTGTTTATTCTCCGAAACCATTGTAATGTGTTTCATCAAGGAGGAGTTGGAACAAAATCTGAGACATTTAAATGTAGGGATTTTAAAACCAGTTTCCTCGTGTGCTTAGAATAATTGTATGCATCAAATTGTGCGAGAGATAAAGCAATTGTCTAGAGACATCTTAAGATTTCAGAGAATGCGCAGGAATGTACTTTTTGGGGCATAGAAGTGTACTTTTTATTGCAGGCCGTCGATGGTCATATAAATGTTTGTGGTATATTGCCTTGTAAATGTCACATCATCCTAATGTTACATGTATGAACAAAATGGTTGATATAGGAGTTCGGTTGGTGTGTGGCAGTTATCAAAGTCAACAGTGTTAGAGACAAAGGCTCTGTGAGATGTGGCACATGGATCAGCATGAGTGCCATTTTAACCTGCAAATTGATCACCAAGCTCTCATGGCACAGCATCAGGCTCAGGTCATTGACCATGCCATATATAAAGCTGAACAGAGAAGTTAGACACTTCACTTTAGAAATTCTCCTTACCAGTTCAATCCTGGTAAGGAGAATTTGGTGGAAGATTTGCTTTCACGTTTCCCACTCAGCTCACCGCAAGTCAGGATTCCTTAGAACCTCAACTGGTCCTCATGCTGCAAACTTAAGTTTTATTTTAATTACATTTAATTAATTAGTTTAATTGGTGACACACACAGAGCTGCATAACTTTGTTTAGTGTGAATGTTGTCCTTCCTCACAGCAGACCTGATTCCTCTGTGAGGTTTGCTTTCACCTTTATATACTTTTAATACATGACGATCTCATATAGTCAGAAGCCAAGGGACTTTAACAAAAAAAAAGATTGTAAACAAATAAACAAGTTGAAACTTATGCATTAATGATTGCAACAAGGGCACTTTCTGGCAAACCGCACCACTTGATAACTGAAGTCACAGCAGAGCTTATATAAATCCCCCCCATCTTATTTAAGTTATATTTTTGAAGTGCCTTTACTTTCTTCTTTGATGTGCACACTGAGAGTTTGGATGTGAATGTAGCATTTGATGTTTTAGGTCAACAAAGAGCCTTCCCTCTCCAAAAAAATAAATAAAATTTAGAGTTATTTTTTGTCTTCATTTAGCAGCAGGAAGTTTTGATTTGCAGTTGTTTATTTTTGGAGGCTAAGTTATGGCAAGGCCTTGGGACTCCTCCATAGTGATAATTTCTTTATTGTTGCTCCCTTAGCCCTTGTGCTGTCTTAGATGACCCCACCCTTACATTGACGTGTTCTTCCTACCATGACAAAGGTGGAAAAAGGTGGAAAGATTTCATGTAATCCATGGACACCAGTGAAGATCACAAATCATTGAAGAAAAAAGGTTCAGAGTACTGTCTAGTGGGTCTAGATGACCCAATTCCCAACGTTAAAGTGCCTAGGATAGCACAAGGGTAAAAATGAAAAAATAAAAAAGATTTTAAACCTTTTTTCGGTGATCTGAAGGTGTTTGACTATTTTCTGTTTCATCTTACAAGGTGGAATTATTTTCACATAACCCCTTGGCGCGTATTGATGTAATTATGTATCAAACCACATCGGCTCCAAAATCACCTTAAATTATCATCTACTTAAAAGCAAAAACATAAGTGAATAATTGCTTTTAATAGCTGGAAATAAATAAATAAATTCAGACGTCAAGGGGTGAAGCAGCTTTGTCAGCACTTTTTATAAAAGTGTTAACAAAGAAATTATTTATTAACACCTAAGGGGTTCTGCTTCAGATTCTATACAGGCAAACATTCACAGGAAGCCCCTCCAACCAGCATTCATTTATAACAAATAAACTCACCAAACTAAGTTTTGATGTCAGCTGATTTTTTTTACAGTATTGTGAATTTTTAAAAAACTAAAAATGTGGCAAAACATTGAACCAGAATATAAAAAAAGTAAAATTTAGTAAAGCATCTTATGTTGCCGGACTTCCAGCTTTGTGTTTGAGGGGAAGGGGGGGGGGGGGGGTGCTTTGCTACATGAGCGGTATGTGGGAGATTTAAGACTGTGATCCGTCCTGCAGCTCTAGGGGTACAAACAACCGAACTCAGAACCGGGTCTAAAAGTGTGTGTCTGAGCACAGCTCGGATCGTCAGCACACACAGCGGTTTGAGATTCAAAGCAGAAATGTCGCTCAGTCCTTAGAAAACATTCAAACAACCACGCGGATTTGTGTTTCCAGTCGTGTCCCGACTAAATAAAGGCTGATGTTATTCTTACATGTTTACGTGCAGCCAGCAAGCAGCACCACCCAAAGCTAATGTTGTTAGCCCGTGTTAGCATACTGCTAATCCTGGCTTCGTTCAGAAAAAGCACTGACCACACGGATTAAAATTCAAATGATGAGCGAACAGGTGTTTCATAATAACCGTAACATTATTAAAAGCACGTTTAGAAGATCATCTCGTATTCGCACGTTTAGAAGATCATCTCGTATTTTACCGAGCTGACATGTCAATGTATATAGCCGCTCGGCGCTGTTTAACATTGTTTTGTATTGAATTGTTACATTCAATAAAGTTTGAAAAAAAAAAGCCGCTCGGCGGAGTTTATATCCTTCCGTTTTTCAAACCCTACTGCGCATGTGCGAATGATTTATTCCAACGGAAAGTGTGACTTTAGTGAACGTTTTTATATTCTGAAAACATTTTTCTGGGCCCATGTACACGGTTGGATTCTAATCCGACCATTGATCCCATCAAGATATTTTGTACATGTAACCGCGGCTTATGGTGTCGACGCGCAACGTGGCGGGGGCGTGGCATCACGATGGTGGTCTCTCCATCGGGATGTCAGTCACCCATCACGATGGGCGATGATATCGTCCATCGGCACAACCCTAATATCAATAAACCAACAGTGATTTACAGTTAGTTACACTAAATTACCAAAAGTAATGGCTCACCCATCCAAATGATCAGAATCAGGTGTTCTAATCACTCGGCCTGGCCACAGGTGTATAAAATCAAGCACTCAGGAATGCAAACTGTTTTTACAAACATTTGTGAAAGAATGGGCCGCTATCAGGAGCTCAGTGAGGTTTGGAAATAACAGCAACTCAGCCACCAAGTGGTACACTACATAAACTGATGGAGAGGGGTCAGCAGATGCTGAAGTGTAAAAGGTCGCCAACATTCTGCACAGTCAATTGATGCAGAGCTCCAAACTTTATGTGATCATCAGATTAGCCCAAGTACATTATGCAGAGAGCTTCATGGAATGGGTTTCCATGGCAGAGCAGCTGCATCCAAGCCTCACATCACCAAGTGCAGTGCAAAGCGGCGGATGACGTTGTGTAAAGCAGGCTGCTACTGGACTCTAGAGCAGTGGAGACGCCTTCTCTGGAATGATGGATCACGCTTTTCCATCTGGCAATCTGATGGATAAGTCTGGGTTTGGAGGTTGCCAGGAGAAAGCTACATTTCAGACTACACTGTGCCAAGTGTGAAATTTGGTGGAGCAAGAGTTATGGTGTGGGGTTGTCTTTCAGGACCTGGGCATGGCCCTTAAGTTCCAGTAAAAGGAACTCTGAATGCTTCAAGATACCAAATCATTTTGGACAATTCCATGCTCCCAACTTTATAGGAACAGTTTGGAGCGAGCCCCTTCCTCTTCTGTGCACCAGTGCACAAAGCAAGGTCCATAAAGACATGGATGACAGAGTCTGGTGTGGATGAACTTGACTGGTCTGCACAGAGTCCTGACCAGAACCCAATAGAACACCTTTGGGATGAATTAGAGCCAGGCCTTCTCCACCAACATCAGTGTGTGACCTCACCAATGCGCTTTTGGAAGAATGGTTAAACATAACTTTAAACTTACTCCTCAACTTTGTAGACAGCCTTCCGAGAAGAGCTGAAGCTGTAAAAGCTGCAAAAGGTGGACATCATATTGAACTCTGTGGGTATAGAATGGGATGGCACTTCAGTTTATGTGCGAGTCAAGGCAGTTGAGCCAATACTTTTGGTAATATAATGTATCTCTTAAGCCTTTGTCTGTATTGTTTGTTGGCAGGAACTTCAATTTTATTTACCA
This sequence comes from Oryzias latipes, assembly GCF_053564925.1. NCBI lineage: Eukaryota > Metazoa > Chordata > Actinopteri > Beloniformes > Adrianichthyidae > Oryzias > Oryzias latipes. The sequence continues at coordinate 16,811,445 of NC_136242.1, forward strand.
GCAAATTAATTCTACCCTGACACTTTTTCTAGTGACGTTTTTTTTGTCCACACTTAAATTTGTAAAGTAAAGCCTTTCTAATGCTAACTTACATCTAACCGCTCCATAAATGCTGAATTTGTCAGAATCCGTGTTTTGATTTCAGCCCAAAGTCCATGTAAAATAACTCAAGTGAGGAGGAATGCATTTGTCTGGATTTTAGACAGCATGAAGTGACTCATCAAGGCCAATGAAGAAAACAGATGGATACAACTAAACTCTGACTCTGAAACAAAGCACAGACGAAATTTCTCAGAATCATACCCCAAGCTAAAGATGTTAGATGGTTATGACGTGACTGATACTCGGTGGAGAGATTTTTTTGTCTCTTGATGGCCTTTGGCTGCCTCTGGCTGTACTGAGCAGCTCTTCCTCACTGGGTGCTCCAACTCTCCTTTTTATGACTAACTCATTACACCAGCATCAAAGTTTAATGACAAAATAGCTCAGCGTTCATGAGACCTCGCTCATTACTCTCGGGGCTGCGTTGTTTAAATGATTATTATGAGACAGGAAAAAAATGAGGGCTCCTGTGGATAAAGGATGAAAATGTGTTACGTTTGCTCGGCTGAGATAGAAATAGATCCGTCCAGAGAGGAAAGAAATAAAGAAAAGGAAGCATCCCCCGAGTCAGGATTACACTGGTGTGCATTATTATTAATTAGAGTAGATCTGTAGTTAATAGGTTACTTTGTCCCCTGCTGCAACATCTCTCCTCACCACATCCCAGCAGTCTCCTCTCAGCCTCTCTTCACTTTCTTAGTACACATTTAAAGCCCTGCATCTCTCTCTCATTACTTCATCTCTGAAGTGGACTTGACCCTGAAGGGTGTGTTTGGTGGGGCTGAAAGAAAGATGGCAGAATGTCAAGGCCTGTGCTTTAAGGAAAATCTAAAAAGAAAAGACTGATTATGTGACTGTAGTCTATATCACTCAGGCTGAGAAGAATCCATCACTGTCAGTATGATCATTTAGCTCCACGTCTGCTGTCATGCGAACAAAAATGAGTCAAAGTGGGAATTTGCCCCCCCCCCACCCTCCCTCTGTTGTTCCGCTGTAGATGTTTTCTCTCCTCTCAGATCCGTCTTCTGTTTGCAGCAGCTGTTGTTCTGGTTTGAGTTCCTGCAACAGACAGCAAGCTGATGCAAAGCTTCAAACAAACAGAGCACGTTGGGTCAAAAAGGGGAAAAAATGTGACTTGTGTCTCCAAGTTTGAGTGCCAGTACCGTGCTGTTATAGACTTTGAGGCGCATTGCTGAGTGGTGACTCATATAGTGATTGCTTCAACACCCCCCCCCCCCTCTTTTGCCGCATTGTGTCAGCTAACTCACTCCACCTACTGGCCAAGTATTTAAATTTGCAGTGTAGATTGAAGGATGTGTCACCGCACATGTGGCTGCATGCATGCTGCCGCACTCAATTGAATAGTGTCTCGACCTCTGCGTAAATAAGAAACCGTGGCACTCCAGATCATGTGTTTCTAAGCGATGCTTTCTCTTGCAGAGAGAATGTTAAGCATCCCAGCTCCGATGAGAGGGTGAAAGTGTGAAATCTTTAGGCTTATTTTATTTAAAAAAGGTACGCACCAGTTTTTGTGGCATCACAAGATGGTGCTGTTGATCCAAAAGAAAACGGATAAAAACTTTTGGGAGATCGCGAAAGCTTTGCTTTCTCACTGTGCCTTATATTTGTGTAAACCTCATTTCAGATGACCCCTGTGACCTGAAAGCTGAAAGCAGCCCCAACATGGACATCGAGATCACAGCCAAGGAGAGAGGCGTCCTGGAAGAGAACAACAAAAAGGACCAGATGGATCAATCTCAGGAGGAAGAGGGAGAAGAAACGAAACTGAAGCAGGAGGAAGGTGAAGGGGATGAGAAGAAGAGGAAGGAGGAAGAACTTCTGACAGAGGAGCAGGAGCTGGAGGAGCTCCGAGCTCAGGTGCTGCAGCTGCTGCTGGAGCTGGATGAAGCCAGAGAGACGTCCAACAAGCACCAGGAGGGCTTCCACGAGTTACAAGGTGGGAAGTCCAGGCTGCACGCAAGTCATTATATATGCAGTGAATCATCCATCTCACTCAATTATCAAACATTCATCTGACCTTTGAACGGCCGCTCTACTCACACATGCTGCACACACTCTCCTTGCGTTGTGGTTTTTAAGGAAAAAAATGGATTACGAGTTTTCCTCTGAGGGAGACAGCTGCAGCCGTACTAAAATGATGTATTTTGACAGAATAAAAACAAAAATATGGAACAAAAAAGATCAAAATCAAAAGGTTTTAAACACATTTTACCCAAATTAATTAACTATAAAAGGTCTTTAATAAGCAGATTTCTTTATTTTGTTGCACCAACTCCTTTTTTATTCTGGCTCTCCTCTTACCTTGGAATAAATTTGAGGAAAATCTCTGCATTATTAACCAAAAGCTATTAACGAAGCCTGAAGTGCCTGCCTACTTACCTGCTGCTGACAGATCCAAGATATTTTCTGCTGCATTTGTTTAAGGGCTCATTTTAACACGTCTGATCAAAGGATTATTAAACATCTGTTTTACTGTTGACACAAGTTCAGAGGGGTGTTTTTTACTATCATCAAATTTCATTTATTTAAGTCCATATCTGGAGAAGCAAAACAGTTTAGGAATTATCCCTCACAAACAAATGGTTTCTGTGTTCTGCAGTGCAGATGGACATGAAGTCTCAAGTGTTTGTGTCTTGTTTGTTCATCCTCTTTGAATAGAGCGTCACATCACACCTTAGCCAGGATGAGCTTAACGCTCTAAGACGTTGGTGGTGAGTAAAGCCACTGATATGAAGGCAGGCTGAGCGCAGCGGGTGTTTATAAGTGTGTGCATTTGACTGTGTGATGAGCTCAGTGGTCGGTCTGGCAGCAGTGACTGAGGGCGGTTGGAGGGGGGGCATTCCTCAGACAGCTGTGTGCTGCAAAACAGAGAGGGAGGGGGGGGGGGGGGGGTTCTTCTTGAACAAATGGTCTAAAATGCAGTCGGAAAACACTGTGGGTCAGATGATTCGTTCACGGCCCCTTCCAGGTTACTAGATAACTCTATTTTTCAAAACATTTGTAATTTAAAAATGCATACATACTTGAAGATGTGTTTTTTTTATTACTGAAATAATTCAAAGAGCTTTACGGTGGTGGGGGGTTGTTTATTCTGGAAGCAAATGGAGGACTATTTGCAGATCTAACTAGTACATCAGTCCTGTCTGAAAACTATCTACACAGAGGTTCCTATATAACAAATCAATATGTCTAAAAATCCCAACGCTGTCCAACAGACAGTGGTAGTGCCCCCTCCATCCTAAACAATTTTTTTTTAAACCAGTGGGTCATTATGAAATAAAATGTCATGAAAAAATATCCCAGGCAAACCAGTTCAACCTAATTCCAGGAAAGTCTTTCCCACACTTAAAAAAATATTTCAGAAAGGTTTTAGAATTCGACACAATAAAACCAAATAAACACAGAAACAGACAAACATCCCCTTTTTTTGATTTTATTCAAATATTTTCTGTAATTTTAACCCCTTGATGCCTGAATTTGTTTCCGGCAATGAAAAAAAAAATCACTTATGTTTTTGCTTTTAAGTTAAATTAAGGTAATTTTGGAGGCAAAGTGGTTTGATGCATGTTTTTCTCTTTAGGCTTCAGAAGTTTCCCTGTGGTGGTTTATGTGCTCACTAACCAATCTTTCTAGAACCTAAAGACTGAAGTGACTATTCTCTGCATTGACGCTGCTGTTGGTGTTGTATTACAGTCTCCAGTGAATCTGCCTGAGGCTCCCAACAGAAATATTTTGGTATCACGGGAACTAAAGGAACCAAGCATGGACAGAAAGCTTGAGAACAAAAGTAAAATCTGTCAAAGATTACAGCCAAAAGAATCAGCTTTATTTGCCTTCTGTCTTTGATAATAATGTGCTAAAAACGTATATTACTGGGCTGGCTTTGAAAAGTTCCTTATGTCATCTAGCTGTGCCTTATTTTCAAAGGATGAGTTGCGAGTCCTGCTGATTTTCTCCTGTCACCCATCTTCTTCTCCTGTCTTTCCCACCAGGTCTGCTGGAGGATGAGCGTTTAGCCAGTGCTCATCAGGCTGAGGCCTTCACACGGCAGATCCAGAATCTTCAAGGTATTAATATAAGAGCAAAAAGTAATAACCATCTGTGTTTTATGTTACTATTAATTCGCCTAATATCATATTGATTTTATTTTGCTGTTTTGTTTGTTCATTACTGTATAATCTCTGAAAGCAGAGGACCAGAATTAAAGCCAACACATAAATCGAGTAGTTATTGATTTAAAAAATAATTTCCAGGGCATTGGAGCTGCATTATGATAGGCTCAGTTCAACGCTACACTGCAGGAAGTAATTCAAACCTCAAAAGAAATGGAAAACCCTAAAGGTTAGAGCAAATATTATCCAAGTTAGGAAAATTTTGAATTAATGAGTCAGAGTGAATATAGATATTTAACCATTTTTAACGTTACAAGAAAGAATATCTTTTCGTTTCCTTTCATTTAAGTCTAATCAAGATTTATCATCCATCTGACAAATTGTAATCTGACAGTTACTGGTACACAAAATACTATCAATACCGGCCACTCATGTTCCATTTTACAGCATGGTTTAAAATAACTGATGCATCTTTACTTATAAAATACAATTTCTACTTCAGTAAATCTATAACTTTTTGCTTTAAATCCATTTTTTGTATCAAAAAACAGCTTTTAATTAGTTTTTAATTCCTTTTTTTTTCAACTTTTATTTCAAGAAATATATTTTTTTCTTTGACAATCAGTATTGTATGGGCAGTTGAAGAATAAATTATGTATTTGTGTGAATTGTACTTTGGCAGTAATGCCCAGCCCTATGCCCTTTTTATTTGTGATTGAGTTCAAATGGCACATCCTCTGTTGAAGTGGCTATACATTTTTAAAAAATGTCAGTTAATCCCTGTTGTCTGCAGCAAGTGTCTGCCCTATTGATTTAACCTTTACCTCTTGAAATATAAATAAAGTTTAAATTGAAAACATTTTTTAAATTCTGATGGAAATTCGTAGGGGATAGCTTATTACTAACACAAAATGTCTTGTATCATAACTACACAAGTTTCCTTAACAATAAAGTTTAAAGAAGGAGACAATAAAAAAGGTGAATTCAGTTAAAAAAATAGAAATATGAGTCAAGCTGTCCTCCCTGAATGGACTGAACTAAAAAGTTGGACCTTTCCTCTACAAAGCGAGCCTGTTACGTTCAGTTACATCAGCTGCTCTTTCTGTACCCACACACGGCACACACACTGAAGCCCGTGCAAGAACACGCCACCCACGCGCAAACACACGCATCCCACTTTCGCAAATACCTCCGCTGAGATCACGCGCGCACACGAATGTGTTCAGGCTGCAGTCTCACGCTCACATCTTCCAAACAGAAAAGCTAAACTTCTCCACCTCTGGCTGCAGCCCAGCTGCGCTCTGTGCAGGAGGAGATGGACAGCCTGGAGGAGGAGAAGGAAAGTGAACTTACTGAGCTCCAGGAGGAGCTGCGTGTGGCCCAAGAGGAGGTGGTTCTGCTCCAGCAGGCGGCGGAGGAGGCTGCCGCAGAGAGGGAGAACGACATTGCGTCGCTGCAGGAGGAGCTGTGTCGGCGGCGGGCCGAGCTGCAGCGCCTCAGTGATGAGACCCAGGAGTACGAGCTGGAGATCACAACGCTGAGGGCTGAGATCAGGATGAAGAGCCAGCGCAGGGAGGCAGAGAGGAGAGAGGGTGAGGAAGTAAAGGCTCACACAAGACAGCTGTAGATGGCTGAACAGCAGAAGGAACTGAGAATGAGGAGGTTGCTGTCAAAAAATCCTGCAATGATTTTCCTCGTAAAGACCTTCTGACGTCTTCTCACATGAACCTGTCGAGCTCACACAAACCAACCCACAATCTGTCACTGTATATTAAATCTGGAAAACAAACGGCAGGATAATGGATGGTCCTATTCTTTCACATCATTTTAACATCCTGCTGTCAAGAACATAAATCAATTCTAGGCTTCATAAACTTTTAAAAATGTGGTCACTGAGGGTTGCAAATGATGTGTATGTTAGAATACCAGGAAGATGAAGCCATGACACACAAAGACACACAACACATGACATCACTGCTGGGCTTCTCAGCTGAGCCTCGGGTGAGACTTTTGGAAAAGGCTGGGTGGGTGTTATTTACCAAAACATGATTTGTCCTAAACCTTTGCTGTGATGAGTTAAGGAGCAGATCCTTCATTCCACAAGTGAAGTAAAAGATGAGCTCAGCTGACCTGCATTCAGAACAAAGGAGGACATCTAATGACTTCTCTTCTGTGTGATTTATAGCCTTTATGGCTTTTTGTGCATGTAATAGGTCTGCCAAGTCACCAAGGCTAAAAGCCACACCAAAGAGATTTATTCTCTCCCACAGAAGATTCTATTGCTCAGCTGCCTAAAGCATCCCTCTTTTTTGTCCGGCCTAGGATATTTCTTTTCTTACGTATTTACACCACAGAGTTACAAATTTGGCTAGTTTGGCACACCAGTCAGAGGTAATGACATAAACTAGCATTTGAGAAGTCTAAAATGTGTTCTAAAGAATGCAGCATGAAAAATTCTCCAGCCCAAAATATCTACTACCTTCTGTCTGTTGTCACAGGTGACGTGGACCTGCTGAAGGAGGAGTGCCGAAAGCTGAGGGAGGAGTGTCAGACCCTGAAAGAGGACAACAGACATCTGTCCGAGAGGCTGCAGCTGCTGCAGAGACAGAGGACGTGGTGAGAGGTCAACACTGCTCACTCAGGAGCACTGCTTGTTGATCAGCCATTGGTGGTGGTGGTGGGGAATGCTCTGGGAAACTGACCCCCTATTAGGGTCATATGTTGTACTCAGTCACTGCAGGCAGATTTGTAATTTTAAAAGCCTACATCGATAATTTTTTTTGTTTTTAACATGTTCCTGTGGCATTTTTCTGATGACGGAGGACATATATAAAGAAAATTTAGCTTAAAATTGCATTTCTGAGCATTTTTTAATTCGAATTGTTGTGAATCAGGAGCAGACGATAAAAAGCTGTTTAATATAGAGTGTATTTGTGGCATAGAAAATGCACAGTGTGGGCCACAAGCTCTCTGCTCCGAGCTCTCAGCAACAAGGAGGATGGGGTTGCTCAGTGCCAACAATCCCGCCCACAACTCTGAGGCAAAGTTCTAATAGAAAGTCCTGCTCTGCAGAAACTATGTCCTAGAAAACAACCCAATTTATAGAATTTTGGCTAAAGACGACATAATCATAGTTAAAAGACTAAAGGGAACACGTTGAGATCAAAAGATGAAATGCCATCCATCCATCCATCCATCCATCCATCCATCCATCCATCTTCCTCCGCTTATCCGGGACCGGGTCATGGTGGCAACAGTCTAAGCAAAGATGCCCAGACTTCCCTCGCCATGGCCACTTCCTCCAGCTCCTCTGGGGGGACTCTGAGGCGTTCCCAGGCCAGCCGAGGGACGTAGTCTCTCCAGCGTGTCCTGGGTCTTCCCCGGGGCCTCTGCCCAGTGGGACATGCCTGAAACACCTACCCGGGGAGGGGTCCAGGAGGCTTCTGAACTAGATGCCCGAGGCACCTCAAGTGATGAAATGCAGATTTTAATAATATGCCGACTTAAATTTCTAGATATTGATATAATAAATAAACTTCTTTTCAATCTGAAAGCTTATGGTCGTATTGTGATTAACAAGGAAACCAACAGTTTGACCAAAAACAAAACAAAATAGTAAAAACTTCTGTGTAAGCTCCATAGCCACAGCGCTTAGTTGTTTGGGTTAATGTGTTGGTGAGTAAGCTTGGCTGCAATGTTGCTTTGTTGCCGTGACAACCAGCAGACATTTGCAAGAACGTTGTATTAATCCTTATCAGCTTGCTTCTCTTGCTGCGGGATTTGAGCCGTTCTCTTTCCATAGCCCATTTGATACTTAAAATATTGTTCAAAGATTTAGGTCTGACCTGTTGAAGCTGATGCAACGGATGCAGCTCCAATGTCCTCAGATTCTCATCTGAGTCAATGGAGCTTTAACGAGCCACTTCCTTGAAATGCCTTTTTTTAAAGGACAATTTGGATTTAACCTTGTCCTTAGAGCTAAGAGCTACCATTTGTGTTGGGCTCTGACAGAAAAAGAAAGAATCAGACACCTGTAAAAAACCAAAAGATAGCTAGTAACTGCAGCAATGAGAAAACAGGACACAGACAGAAGAGCACAAAAGGCTTGAAACATCTGTTTATAAGCCAGGAGGAAGAGGTCTCTGCAGCAATGAGGGAACAGAAAGTAGACGAGCAAAAAATCCCTGTAACATCTGCTGAAAGACAAAAGCAATGCTTTAGTAGTTGCACTCATGGGAGAAGTAGGAAGGAATCAGACAAATACAGAGATTGTAACAAGATTGTAAGATTGTAAATTGCTAGATAAGCCTGTAGAGTGAAAATCTTCAAAACACTTAAACAAGATAAACAACACGTAAAGAAAGGTAAGTACGGGAAAGGTAGAGTAGATAAGAAAAAAAGCACATTGTACAAAGTTTTCATTTTTTTAACTCCCTCTAACTGTGCGCATTGTGCAAAAGGCCCATAAGTGCTGTTCAAGTGATATGTGTGTGCTCCGTGTGTGCAGCCTGACTGTTAGATATGAGGAAATTTGAAAATCAGAGTGTTGTTTGTGTGGGCGTTCTATGAGCATTTTACGTATTACCTGCACACCCCGTGTGTGCAGCGCTTCCTCATGGTCAGTAAGGAACCAGTATGCACACCTTACTAAGCATTACCCGTAGATGGGTAACTTATTTTCCCCAATACGCTATTTTACCAACAGTATTAATTCACCTGCCTTGACTTGCATATAAACTGAAATGCTATCCCATTCTATACCCATAGAGTTCAATATGATGTCGGTCCACCATTTGCAGCTTGGACAGCTTCAGCTCTTCTCTGTAGAAGGCTGTCTACAAGGTTGTGGAGTGTGTTTTTAGGAATTTTTTATCGTTCTTCCAAAAGCGCATTGGTGAGGTCACACACTGATGTTGGTGGAGAACGCCTGGCTCTCAGTCTCTGCTCTAATTCATCCCAAAGGTGTTCTATTGGGTTCTGGTCAGGACTCTGTGCAGACCAGTCAAGTTCATCCACACCAGACTCTGTCATCCCTGTCTTTATGGACCTTGCTTTGTGCACTGGTGCACAGAAGAGGAAGGGGCTCGCTCCAAACTGTTCCTATAAAGTTGGGAGCATGGAATTGTCCAAAATGTTTTGGTATCTTGAAGCATTCAGAGTTCCTTTTACTGGAACTAAGGGGCGAAGCCCACGTCCTGAAAGACAACCCCACACCATAACTCTTCCACCAAATTTCACACTTGGCACAGTGTAGTCTGAAATGTACCTTTCTCCTGGCAACCTCCAAACCCAGACTTATCCATCAGATTGCCAGATGGAAAAGCGTGATCCATCATTCCAGAGAAGGCGTCTCCACTGCTCTAGAGTCCAGTGGCAGCCTGCTTTACACCACTTCATCTGTCGCTTTGCACTGCACTTGGTGATGTGAGGCTTGGATGCAGCTTCTCTGCCATGGAAACCCATTCCATGAAGCTCTCTGCATAATGTACTTGGGCTAATCTGATGATCACATGAAGTTTGGAGCTCTGCACCAATTGACTGTGCAGAATTTTGGCAACCTCTTACACTTCAGCATCTGCCGGCCCCTCTCCATCAGTTTATGTTGTGTACCACTTCATGAGTGACTTGCTGTTGTTTCCAAACTCTTTCATTTTGTTCTGATAGAGCTGACAGTTGACTGTGGAATATTAAGGAGCGGGGACATTTCACAGCTGACTTTGTTGCAAAGCTGGTGTCCTATGACAGTTCCACGCTGGAATTCTCAGAGCTCATGATAGCGGCCCATTCTTTCACAAATGTTGGTGAAAACAGTCTGTATGCCTGAGTGCTTGATTTTATACACCTGTGGCCAGGCCGAGTGATTAGAACACCTGATTCTGATCCTTTGGATGGGTGAGCCATTACTTTTGGTACTATAGTGTATTTCACGATACATTTACCTCACAAAACAATTGTACGGTCCATTTTCATGATGTCCCCTAAAGTGGCCGCTTGAGCCTCAAGGAAACTGCAAGACACACCTTGTACCCCCTTTAAGATGCATTTTCTCCTGTCTACAACTCTCCACGGCCGGAGACAACCTGAAAACCCACAGCACCTGTATGGGTTGACCCCCCCCATCCCTGTGACTAAAGCCTTAAGGATTGCAAAGTACATTTATGAATGAGAAAAAGAGCAGACTGAGAATAGTGTTCAATGGTAAAAACACCCGCTGTCTTTCAAAACCTCTAGCCATCCAAGCCTATAGCAGCATAACTGAACAGAATTCAAACCGTGCCGTATTACTATATTTTAATAAAGTACCAGTTCCAACTGAGGTTGTCCCAAGAACTTTCAAGAAAAGCCTCAGACAGAGTTTCATAATGAGAACTGTAAAATCCAATTTTCCGATAAAACCAGATTCTCTTACTTGTTTACTAATGGTCTATATAAGTGACATACATATTGCAGCTTCCCTGTTTTTGGCAAGCAAGACGCCGACTAACAGTTTTTTCTAAAAGGAAAGTTTCTCACTTTGAAAGCAGTTGGGGTCTGCCTCCTGAAGTAGAACGAAGAAAAAGAAGCCTGAAAGCTGAAGGCTCTGCCTCTTATTTCTAATACCTCACTTGTTAGTCCCAAACCTGCCTGGTATTTTTTTAGCTCAAATCTTTTCCAAAAGTGTATCTAACAATATGGGTCTGATCTTTCAGCTCCAGCGTCTACCTGTCACTAAAAGAGGAGGACGCAGTAGAGGGCACTGACGAGAAGGTGACAGAGATTGGCTCAGATGAGGTCATGACAGAGAGCTACATGACCATGGCCCAGTCTGAGAACTGTCGCCTGGTGGATGCCTCCATCCAGAAGAACATCTCCTTTGATGGGAAGCCGGTGACACCGACAGGCTGGAACGGAGGCGTCGGGGAAATCTTCTCCCTGAGAGACCAGCTGAAACAGGCTGAGGAGAAGGCCTCGCAGGTCCAGAGAGAAGTATGATGCCCTGGAGTTAAAAACAAGCATATTTTTGGGGGTTTTGTGGGTAACATCATGCTGTCACATTTAAATAATTTGCTTGTGTCCACTAGTGTGACGGACTAAAGATGGAACTCAAGGAACTGCAGGTACTGTATGACAGCAGCCAGAGGGAGCGAGCAGAGCTGGAGGAGGAGCTGCAGCGCTGCAAGGCAGAGTTGGAGAAGCTGTCAGGAGGGAATCGGGTAAGACGCCAAAGGCCTGCCATCCTGAGACAAATGTGAATATGTAAAATACTGTTCAGTCAGTGTCCAATTTCAAGACATTTTACTGTATTTTTAACCACATAGTGGATTTTTCTTTTCAAGACATAACATGCAATTAATCTTCTTTATTGAAGTGATTTCTAAATGATTAAAGACGTGCTTTTTTCAGCCGCATTTTCAACTAACACAAACCTCCTTTGTGTGTCGAGCCCACTTTTTTATGTGTTTCATATCGTAGCAATACATGTTTCAAATGAGCTGACCTGGTCTGTCAGCCCATATCAATTTTTTACTGTGCTTTGGGCTGGGGATTGCCCCCTCCCGCTGTTTCTGTGTCCTGACTTCTCTGTGGCAGTGCTGCTTAATACTGTTGATGGACAAACACTCTAATATGTGAAAACAAAATCTCTCCAGTAGAAGACAAAACAACAGAATTATGAAAAGATTTTGGAGAAATGTCAACAGTTAAGAGTCATTTAAATAGTTTCCACTGTTGAAATAAGTACCTAGCTGTTGTTTTCTTGGGTGTATATTTCCTCCACTGGGGCCAAAAAACGTAAACGCTTTTAAAAAGAAGAGTAGAGCAATCACAGCATGAGAAAAGGAAAGATGTCCATCTGAAATTTTAAAGAAACTCTATAATTATGGAACCAGTAGGTTGAAAGTTAACCGACTAAAGAATAAATTAAAAATGATTGAGGTGAAAACTGTGTTTTGTCTACAACAGCCATGGTGAGGTGTGTCTGCGTGGTGTCAAACTGTCTACCCGTGCCTGTCTCTGATGCTGTCCTTGTTCTCTGAATGTCCATGATCTCTCAGCCTGCATTAAACCAAGGTCTCCACAAAATGAGGAGAGACTTGTAACCTCTAACTAATACTCATCTAGACCCCGTGTGTCTTCCGTCTTATTCCTGGCCTCACACGCTGACAGTAAATGCCACACAATTCCGTGCACCCATACTCCCATTTGGTTGATGTTTCTGCCACCGTACAGCTATGCATTGTTTGTTTGATAGGAAGTTGAATTCCTCCATTAGTACCTTCGCTCCACACCATGCATCCATTGTTTCACACTGAATTGGTGGATTATTTTTCTGTGTGTTTTGGCTGAGTTTGCTCGGTGTTGATTATTTTGCCACTTGAGTCCATTCATCCATTCCTTCATCCTCCTCATCTCCATGGTCGTTTTGCTTGTTTTTGTTCCCTCCTCAGAGACTCATCCATCCGTCTGAGCACCCTGTTCTCTCCATCCCCTTCATAGGAATGATTGTAATTGTGGCTGTGGTCTGGTGCTGGTTGTCGGAGCTGGCGTCCCAGAGAGCAAGGTATGGGAGGAGTTTATCTCTGCATAATAGTAATTATACACAACAGATTAGTTCACCTAAATGTAGAAAGAATGGGATTTATCTGCAGGTTCCAGACTTTGTTTACATTTACTTTAGTGTCCAAAATCAGCAGTTCAGTCAGGCACTAAAGAGGCTTCAAAGACACTATTTTCATAAATAAAATTGCAGCCATAAATTACTGTCAAAGAAATGACTGATTGGACCGAGTGATTCCTCTTAGCTGGACAAACCTCCAATAAATATTGGCGAACTGTCGTTCTCAGAAACATTTTACTCTGGTAACTTTTGCACTGAAATTTAAAACAAAAATGACAAAAAATAAACAAGTTGTTTTGTTATTTTGGTGAACTAAGCCTGTTACTGTCATGTTGAGATTCCCTGAAGTTCAGATTTATTCTACATTTTAAAGAGCACTCTGATTCTTAAAGAAAAAAAAAAAACAGTTTGGATGTAATTTAACAGTATATGGTAATGTGTTTGTGAACGCTCAGTAGGATGGGACGGGTAGGCAGTTTGACAAATGTATAATATTTCTTTGAGTGTAAATGAATTAGTGTTCACCATTTTGGGAAATATGCCTTATCGCTGACTTGGAAAAAGTAAAGCACATTTATCATCATGTATATCTGGGCTAAGAAATATTGTTTCTATTTGCTTGTGCAGCATTTCATCTCTTATACGTTTAAATCACTGCAGGACCTCCTGATTCCCTTTCAAATCAACTGAGCTTCTGTCTCTGGAAGGCTCATTGGCACCATCGCTACTTAACTTAAACGCCCACACATTGATTGTGTGCCTAAATTACTTTGAGAGCGTGCCAACTACAGGCTGTTAGAACAAAGGACTTAATGGTACACTTCATGTGCACCTCATAATCTGTGAAACCTACTCTGCTCAGTAATGAAACACATGACTTCATTGTGGATTAAAGTAGACCCCTTTCATTTAGAAATGTATTTGAAAATGACCTTAAATTTCTTTATAGGAAGAATCAGTTACTTAAATACGTTTTTTTTCTTTCAGCTTTATAGCAAAAAAAAAAGTAATTTGGACTAAAATGTAGCCAGTTTTTAATGAAGAAAATGTAATGTAGTTAAAGAGATGCTGTTGCATTAATGATTTTATTTTAATAATAATTACAAGAAGAATTAACATGCATACTTTGTTGCTCATTTAAATGTTAACCACATGCAACCCCAAAAGGCAGACAGTAATACGTGTTCACACTTTAGGTTTTTAACTACTCAAGTGAGCTTTTTGCATGGTTTTTCACATAATAATGTAAGCACAGCTGTCAGCAGACTCATTCTTATTCCCCTTAAGTGACCCAGAGGCGATTACAAAGTCTGAGACAAATGAGTTACTGTCCGGTCCTTCAGAAACCTCTTCATTAAGGATTAGTTACGGGTCAGAAGTTACTGAAGTATTTCTTAGTTAGTTTGTAACACTTCAGCAACTGTTTAGTAGTTTATCTTTCTATATTTTAAGTTTTTTTTTAAAATGTGAGTGCGCCTGATGTCAAAGCGATTTTGAGAGGTAGCCTACATGACGCTTTGCTTTTTTACGAGTTACAGACAAGGTTAGATGTTAATATAAATATGATAACGTGTTGCAGTGTTTAACTGTGTTTTCTACATGTTACTACAAGGTTGGGAGTTGGCGTTGTCACAGTAACGTTTTTTTTAAGCTGTATCAGTCTGCCTTTTTACATGTTGCAAACAAGGTTAGGTATTATTGTGAATATGCTAATGTGTAGCATGTCACAAACAGGAATTAGAATTATTGTGAACTTAGTCAGTACATTTTGACTGACGGACTTATTTCCGGCTCCTTTTTCTCGCTTAATTGAAACAAATCAAATCAAATCATTATTTTTTTACACTTTTTTAAACAAAGTGCTGTAAACCAGAATAAAATTAATTGTGTCTTACATACCATGACATAAGTTCTAAAAGAGACCATTCATTGAAGGTGCGCTTTATAATCCATTGTGCCCTATAGTGATGAAAGTACGTAATATCAAAAAAGCAAGGGAGCTGCCCTCAAAATTGGAGCTGCTGCCTTTAACCCTAATGTTTCATTTTAAAATCAGCGACAACAAAAATTCACAAATAGATTACAAGGGACAAGATCATCAGAGTCCACAAAAATATTCCAAAATCCTTTACAGCTCAATGTTCAAAGTGAATAATTTGAATTAAACTTCCATATTAGTTACTTGTTTATGAAAAAATCCTTTTTAACAGCTTAACCAGTAAGCAGTGACTAACTTTCAGGTATATCAGTTTTACCTCCTTCAACACATCGGGACATTTTTCAGAACAATTAATTAATTATGCTTAGTAAAAAGCTCGGTTAGATGATAATGAACTGATAAACAATTGGTTTCTTATTTTTTGATCACTAACTGAACTTCTGAGGCTGTCTATAAATTTATTGCTGAAAAGTTAGGGTCAAACTTGTCTAAATAGACATAGACGATGCTTGATTCTTTTATAATGCAGAGTTGAAAAGTTTGCCACAAGTCTATGATATTAAAGTGATATTAAAGTCAGTTCTGTCTAAAGCTGCATCTCAGAACAATATCTGTGTTTCTGACCAAATAAAAAAATGGTCTCGCTCTGATTTTCCGATTGATTATACTGTTTTTAATACTGATGAGTATGAAAGTCTTAATATTTTTCTGCCACTTTTGTCCACAGTGTAAACCAGCAGAGCTTTCATTTTCCTCTTTTGCTTGACCCTCTTCAGCACACATTAATCAAGCATGATGGTACTTTGGTGAGTCATGAGGTCCTCACCATAACTGCAGGAGGCAGGTGTAGCCCTCAAAAACTGGCCTAACCTTAAACACAGTAACAGCATGAAACTCCTGCAGCACAAGTGAAGACAGCCTCATGCATATTTCCTAAAATGTTTAGTTTTTTTTTTTTTAAAAGCTTTGTGCTATTGATGTGTGTGCGATGAACCCTCACCTGCACCCCTCCCATATACTTTTTTCGTGTTTTCCCTTAGGGGAGTGAGGTAGGTTGGAGCTCCATTGTGACTCTCTCTGCAGCTGCAGCACTGCTACTGGCAATGGCTAGCTTACTGCGAGCTCTGGTCCGATGCTGACTGGATGGATAACAACTGTGAAAAGGACGGACGTCTGCTTCAGACCAGCCTTCCTTGTCTTCTGCCACATCCGTAGACTAACCCGGAATGATTGAAAGGAGGATATAAAATACAGCAGTTTAGTAGAAAAACCTATGGGAAGTTTCATCTCTAATGAGGCGGTACAACGTGCGCTGAGAATGATGCTGCCTGTCAGTCTTGTTTGTAGAGAAAAACATCGATGGAGATGATCTGGCCTGCAGGGAGCCCGCATGAGGATGGATCCCTCCAGTTGAAGTGTCCTAGTGCTGTGCCAGTCCTCCCCTGTGTCAGTAAAAATGAGCTTTTTTCTCTTTCAGCAATGTGACACAATGAAGGTCTTAATGTGCTTCAAATGGCATTTATTTAATTTAACCATTATTTATTCATTTTTGATGGAGGTGTTGTATGTTTGGTAATAAAGGCAAGCGTTCCGGCTGCGCACTCCCCTTCACTGAAAATGAGTACCGGTATATTCACCCAAATCAAACTATCAGTTGCTTTTCAGCAATGACTGAATGTCAGGCCTTTTTCTGTGAAAGCAGCAGTTATAGTGCAATTACTAGAATGACAAGAATATCTTAATTAACCTGCCACTCCCGGCTTAATGGTCTCTGTGAAATGAGGATGTGTTGAGAATTTATTAGTGTCCAAGTTGAAGAAAACAGCAGTCAGAGGGCTATCTGTTTGAAGAATTAAGAAAGGGGCCATAGAGGAGCTAAACTGAATCTGCAAGATGAGCTAATTTTGTTGCTATTTGAAACAACTCCCTGGATGACGCAGGGCGGACTATTTAACAATAAATTCACGTTTTCTTCACAGCAGAGTCAATGCTGCAATGTGGCCCACCTACCCAGTTCAAACTGTTGCAGCTTTGCAACAGTTTTAATTGAAGGACCTTATTATAAACATTTTGTGCAACTGTCTGATGACGAAAGTGGGATTTAAAACCCCACGCTGACAGTTTCTAAGCTGTTTTGAATGCAGAAGTTGTTGGTTTTTGCCTGTCAGTTTGGCTCGCTCTGCTGTAATTCCTTTTCTTATCGTCAAACTGAGATTGCATGGCTGCTGTCTTCTGTAGGTACAGCCCTGATAGTTGCTTCACACAGATCCCGCTTTGAAAAATATAAGATGCATAATGTCAGTCCCTGCACACCTGTAGCAAATCTAACAGTCAGTGGTGTCCATCCTGCCTGCCTGCTCACCTTTAAATCATGCAGCTACAAAAAGCTGCACTGAAACCAAAAAAATAAAACGAAGTAAAAGACACACACTCTGCTGCATTCTTGATGTATTCTAAAAGTGCAGCAAAAGTTGAGAAAACTTGAGGCTGAGCTGAACTTTGTGTTGTTTTTCCTTACATTCAGCTAAATGTCAAAGAAACTTTTCTTTTGCCTTCATCCGATTTATATTGACTCTGCTTTTCTGAGTGGATTGTTTGAAGGTCTGCAGATGCTTACAGGTACTCCATGGGACTGCAGTGACTCAGATTTATGAGCGGAAAGTTGCATAAAAATCAGGCTATTTTAGCTGCAGATCAAGTAAAACCATCGATGAGGTGAGACTTTGTGAGGGTCCAAAACCTGTACATATAGAAAAGCATCAGACTTAGCATCACTTACAAACACTTCTATTTATGTATTGAAGGAATCCGTTTACATCTGTGAAATAATCTTTTGTGTGACGACCTCGTAGGACTTTAAGCGCATGCTATGAAACACGTAGAGCATAATAGATCTAATTTATGTTTGTGAGTTCTGTTACTTTGTATTCCATGTAAATAGGAGTGACAAACAGTACTATGGGAGAGATATTTCCTATATCCATTTGTACTAGCTTTGTAGAAAGTTTATTCTTTTTTGAAAGAGCATCGTATATTTGATAGACAGATTCTCTGTTAACGTAAATGTTTATTTATGGTGACGTTATCTGGAGGAGCATCTCCAACCATTGTCAGTGTTTCTGTGTTTGAAGGTGAGGTACTCGTCGCATGCATTTATATCGCGGCTGACCGCATAGGTGCCAGAGCGCACACTAGGAACCTCCATAAACACAGCAGGACCAACGTCACGTCTGCACACAAACAATCATAGAAATGACATGTGCCACAAGACTGCAAATGTCACTACTTGATCCCGTTGCAATAGAAGCCATTTATTGCAATAGAATATTCTGCCCGATTTGGGATATCATTGTGTTTTATTTTTTTGCTTGTTTCATGAATATTAACATCCAAAGTCTAGGAAGCTTCTGTATTGCACATGGATCGCATTGTTGTTTTCAGTATAGTTGTGGCTATTTTGTTACTTGGAGGTCTATTTTGCACTGTAAATGACTTCAAGAAAAAAAATAAATATATCCAGCTCAAAAGATGACTGAGTTTTCTTTTTTTGGATGCAGACCTCACCGACTATTACGGTCACAAGGTTTTGGGTTTCTGGGAGTCCCATTCATGAAAACACTCGACCTGAGTGGGAACCGTGTCTACGCTGGCTTCACTTTACGAGGGGTTGTGTGGATATTAATAGCCAGAACTCCAGAGAAGTGGTGTGATCTCACAGCCACAGCTCCCTCGTGGATAGATAGACGTGACGGTGCGTCAAGCCTCTTAGCTGCAGTCACGTCTCCACCGAATCCCCTCCGATTCTGAATCACATTCTATAATCAATAGAAACCTTGAAGCTTTTTGTTTCCTATATTCATACTCGTATTTTAACATATCAAATTGAGTTAGTAGAGACGTAAAATGAAAAACTGTCCAATTCTGTCTGGGAGAGCAGCCAGAGGCTGTCTCCTGAGACACCAGCTGACCATGTCACAGCCAACAGAGAAAAATCTTGCTTCTTTATTTGGATCTCTTCAAAATAAGAGCATCACAAAGAAAAATAAGACAATTTACAATCAAAATAAAATGTAAACTTTCGTTCTTAGTGCAAGGCACTGATAAAAAAACAGTAGCTGAGGCTATAGCTTTTATCAGTACTGTAATTGTTTTCTGCAGACAGAACAGACACACATGAGGTACGCTCCATTATAAAGTAAGAATAATTAAAAAATATTTTAGAAACTGAAAAAGTGAAAACAACACATATTTCCCAAAACAAAACATGTTTTCAAATCAAATCAAATCAAACTTTATTTATTAAATAGCGCTTCTCATGCATTTTGTGCAGCTCGAAGCGCTTTAACATTAAAAACAGAACACACACAACATTACATTAAAAACCCAACCCACCCTTCACCCTTCCCACTCCCCTCCGTTAAAACATATGACCCTTGGCCCCCACATACAAATAATGATGAATATGTAGCTTAAATAAATAAATAAATAAATAAGCAAACAAACAAACAAGTATGGCTTGGCTCTGCTGTGAGGAAACAGTATTTGGGAATCCTTTCATACCAGGAGCCGGCCCGGCCATGGGAGCATCGCCACAGCGCCCACCCAAACCGGGACAACACTGGGGTCCACTTCACAGCCGTGAAGCTGCAAAATTAGACCCCAGCCGCCCCAGCAAGGGCAAGAACTCCAGCAACAACCGCTGACCAAGCCGGCAAGCCCTGGAGGAAAAGATCCCCACAAGAAACACTGGGGCTAAAATTATGATAAGATACTAAAATTAAAAACATAAGATATTTAGAAAAACATAAAATTGAGAATAAGATGCATAAAATAAAAATAAATACCTAAAATAGCCTAGACTGAAACTAGTAGAATAAATTAGCAGTTAAAATCAACTTAAAGCTAAATTAAAAAGGTGGGTCTTGAGCCTCTTCTTAAAAACCTCTACTGTCTCTGCGGCCCTGAGGTTCTCCGGCAGGCCGTTCCACAGGCGAGGACCGTGATGGCAGAACGAAGCCTCACCATAAGTTTTGGTCCTCACCTTAGGAACAACTAAGAGGCCAGTGTCAGAGGACCTCAGGGTCAGCGAGGGTTCATATTTTAAAATAATTTCATTTACATAAGAGAGCCCAAGACCATAAAAACATTTACAAACCACTAAAAGAATTTTAAAATCAATCCTGAAACGCACAGGGAGCCAATGCAGCGATTTTAAAACCGGTGTAATGTGTTCCCGTCCTCTGGTCCTCGTCAGAACTCGTGCCGCTGAGTTCTGTAGAAATTGTAAGTTTGAAAGAGACTTTTTTGGTAAACCAGAGAGCAGGGCATTACAATAATCTAAACGACTGAAAATAAAAGCATGCATTAGTACCTCTGTGCTGGCAAGAGAGAGGAACGTGTGGACTCTGGCAATGTTTTTGAGATGATAAAATCCTGTTTTAACGACATTTTTAATGTGTGGGATAAAATTTAGTTCAGAGTCAAAAAGTACGCCCAGGTTTCTCACACATTGAGAAGGTTTAAAATAATGAAGATGTGGTAAAAAACTTTATATCTAAAATGCAGTTTAAAAGAGTGTTAACAGATTCAAGGTCACCAGGAGACACGGCGATGTAAAGCTGTGTATCATCAGCATAGCTGTGAAAGTCAACGCCATGTCTCCCGATGACCTCCCCAAGAGGCAACATATATAAATTAAACAGTATTGGCCCTAAAATTGACCCTTGGTGAACCCCACAACTTATTTCTTGGATTCCTGCGAAATTTGTTTTATGTGAAATATGTTTTATTAAATGCTATATTTGAGGTTTTTCTATGAAATTATTTCTGATTGCCACTGACTTCATTAGATAGTTTACATTTTACAATTTTCTCACTTTTTTATGCAATTTTCAGCTATTCTGCTACTGTTTTTGGAGGGGGGATTGTAGGGAAGTTTGTTCACTCTTGAAGGATTTTGCAGTGTGCATTATGCATCAGCTGTTGCTTCATTGGCACTGTAAATTATTGCAGAGGGTTCTTCACTTCTTGCTGAGTTCCTGGAGTTTGAAATAAAATCGTACAGAAAAGAAATGGACCTCCACCGAACAAAAACACTCAGTGAGGCTCTAAATCATTTAACTTTTTAACAAAAATATGCTCACTATTCTCTAAAGAGAATAGAATTACAGTTATACCAATTTTTTTGGTTAAGAAAGCTGGGTTTCAAGAATAATACCTCATTCAGAAGAGTAAAGTGAGATGGACTTAAATGTGACTGGAATGTCTAAATAATATAAATACAAATATTTTTCTGTGAAAGGTAAGTTTGTATAAAAGCATTGCAAAACTCCTAAGGGTAATACAAACTTGATGCAATGTCAGTTTGTTTTTGTAATATTTTATAGTTTCAACCAAGGACCCTGCTGCATAACCAAGCCTGTGCATTATGACCATTACTACCAGATTAGAATGTGAATACATACAGTTTTTTATAAGTATAACGTGTAACAAAATAAAAAGAGATCATTATCTGCATTGGTCAATGGAGTTTCAAAAGTAAAAATCTGCTCTTCCATGTTCACCTTGTGCCCCAACAATTGTCCCTGTTTTGTTTTTAGCATTTACGTCTCCACTTTCAGTCGTGTTGATTTCCAGAAGGTTTTCACAGATCCTAATCTGTTAACCTAAACCACATAAAATTCAGATGATTTAATTTGCTAAAAATTGTAACAAAGTGAGTTGTGGGTTCTGGCAGATAGAAAGGGGTTTCTTTTTGGACCTCTTCAAGAATTTCATTGGAGTGGAGTGGAAAAACACTATGCTTATTTTTCTTTAGTCGTATTGGGATTTTTCCTTAGAATTTATCTCAACTAATTTCACAAACTTGTAAAAACATAATCACCCTTATCCTAACAAAATAAAAGCATATGGTATTTGACAGCTCTAAATGCTAAAATTTAATCCAGATATGTAACTAAATCAGTTAAAAACCTTTACATGAGAGTTTGTTTTTCTTTTATCTCCTTTTATGTGTGTCTATTTAAAACCAAACAAATGAAGAAAAACCTTTTTTTTTATGTTATTCAATTAATTTTTTTATGTCGCCCAAAGTTACAACACAGTTGTTTCAAAGGGTTATTAATGGCTAACTAGTATTCTGAACTACACTGTAAAATAGTTGCTGTAGATTTCACAGTAAATAATTACTGTGAAGCATTTTACAGCTGTATTACTGTTAAATAAAAAACAGTTCGAATTTCTGTATACTGTTTTTGATTATAAAGTAATAAAACTGTAAAATGAATCACAGCACACAGATACTGTACTGTATTTTATTTTACAGTATTACACAAATCTTCCATCAGTAATTGTACAATGTTTCCTTTTGCTAAGATATTTTCAAGTCCCGTTTATTTACTAATTAAAGAATTATTCTGGTTCTCTCACAACGACGTCTCCAGGTGTTTTGAGCAAAAGCCATTTTAAACCTCTTTTCTTAGTTCATTACAACCACTCTTGAAGCTGTTTTTGGCCATGTTCACCCTGAATGAGCTCTTAGATTAATGCAACACCAAAACGTACAATCATATTTTACACTACTGAATAAGTCTACTTGAATGAAACTAATAGATGCACAGAGAGAATATACAAAGTAACACTTGCTTGTCAGGTTTCCACAGGGGCTTGAACTTAGGACCTCTTGCTGTGAGACAATAACCGCTGCTCCATCACGTCAACACAGTTTCAATGTAATTTCAATGGTGGGTGGTAAAATTTTGGTTTGATGTATTTAGTTTCGAAAACAGTGAATTTGCTTTAAACCTGCCTAATTTTAAAAATAAAAGCCTTACAATAACTGTATCAAATCAACAATAAAACCCTTTCCACCGAGAATTATAATGGATCAAAAACACGGTGACATAAAAAAAAAACTAAAGGATGTGGTATCAGGGGATACATTTGTCCTGTCAGCTTGATTTTTACTGCAAGTGACCCCACGTGTAAACATCTAAACAATGTCTTCATGTGAATATGCATTTGTTTGTGATGCCATATTTTTGTGGGCGTTTTTCGATTTTATTACTGTGTTTGAATTCACAGTAACTGGGAAATTACAGTAGTGACAAAGGAAATTCCCGCAATTCATTGTTTTACACTAAATTCCCACAATTCATCTGTGTTTATAGTAAAATACCATGAAGGCTTTGTGCAGTATTTTACTGTTGACATTGCAGTAAAATAC
Organism: Oryzias latipes; assembly: GCF_053564925.1. Lineage (NCBI taxonomy): Eukaryota > Metazoa > Chordata > Actinopteri > Beloniformes > Adrianichthyidae > Oryzias > Oryzias latipes. The sequence continues at coordinate 16,834,439 of NC_136242.1, forward strand.
TGCCCAGTTTACAGAGATCTGTTACTGTGTAACTAATGGCCTTTTCCTGATCTTTTGTTAGCTTTTAGGTCATAAATTGTTCATAATTTAAGGGTGTTTAAGGTCCATGATTATTTTACAAGGTGGGTGCAGGTTGTATGTATCTAGAGTTGCACTAACACACTCTGCACGTGTCATCCAAAAATCTATTTTTTAAACAGTAAAATTAACTGATGAAGCCATAGGCTTGTGATTTTACGTAATTTTTTGCTACACTGAGGAACATGTTTAATTAAAAAAAAAAAGTTAATGAAATTATGTGAAATGTTTAAACATAACTGTGCCTTGTTTTTTCCACACTGGGGTGGGGGTGGGGGTGGGGGGGCAGGTTGCTAAATTGACCTGTGGACCCTTCTGGTGTGACCTCCCAGTGTCTCCTGGGAATGTCTTCAGCATGTGTCACTGTTATTTTTGCCTCCCTCCACTTTATCATGGCTGCTGCTGGAAGCCAGTGTCAATGAGTGCTGAGTCACAACACCATGCCAGCTCCTGAGGTAGACGCAAACAGTGTTTTCTGGCTGCTCACTGTTACTTTTTTACATTATGATATGTTGTACCCAAGTATTACTACACACAGGCTCATTATAGATGGATGTCATGCGTCCAGAGCTGCAGGTCTCACACTTTAAGGGAAACACTTAAACTGATTTCTAAAATAAAACTTCACCAAAACATCACTTCATGCCTTCCAGCTCATCTGCATTTTACTGTGAGGTGGCAGATGACTGTCTTATGAATGATTTGACCAATTTTATGACCCCCTGAATGTGTGTTTCAAATTCAGGACTCCAATTTTTGAAGAAATTATTCTTCTGGTAACATTTTTTTTTTTAGAACTGAGGGATTTTCTTTTCTTCTGGTTCAGCATGACACACATTCAAAACAGTTGGTCAGTCCCAGCCCCCCTATATTTGCCCAAAAAGGAGAGACTAAAAATAGGATGCATGCCACAACTGTTGCGCTACTCGGGGTCTGGCCAATCGCTGCCCCCCTCCCCCCTGTAAACCGACCCCAACTCCTGCTATCCTCATGGATGAGCAAATAGACTATGACCACAGACGCGGCGTGACGTGGCCCCGGGGCCCTTTATAAACCCAACTCTGTCCACTCTCCACGTTCAAGTTATACACGCTCAATCAGCTCCAGCAGCTCCAGCAGCTCCTGCTCACCTGCCAAGGAAATCTAAAAAGTCTTTTTAGGAACGTTTGAGAGAAGAAGGACCTATCAAGAAGGCGCCAATTATAAAAAAAAAAGAAAGAAGAGAAGAGGGAGGATCAGGATCATCTCATCCATCACTTTCCCGACACAAGCGGCCTTTTCACAAGTAGGTCAGAGAAATCTCTGCTTTTCAAACTTCTCCAAGTTTGAACTCTGCTCTGCGTTGGCTTGCCATCCACCCGACAAAGTTTTCTGCGCATCACTCCAACACTCAAGTGTCACCAAAGTATAAAAGCTGACAAGGAACAAGCCAACATGATGGCCAACAACTACGACGACCAGCTGCCTCCGCAATACTACCAGGCCACCGACTTTGGGGACGAGGAGGAGGACGAGATGCCGGCCACAGAGAAGGACCTGGCCGAGGATGCTCCCTGGAAGAAGATCCAGCAGAACACCTTCACCAGGTGGTGCAACGAGCACCTCAAATGTGTCAACAAGACCATCACTGACTTGCAGAAGGACTTCAGCGACGGCCTGAAGCTCATTTCCCTCCTGGAAGTACTGAGCCAGAAAAAGATGTACAGAAAGCACCACACGAGGCCAAACTTTCGTCAGATGAAGCTAGAAAATGTTTCTGTGGCGTTGGAGTTCCTGGACAGGGAGCACATCAAACTGGTCTCAATAGGTAAGCTGGGTTTTATATAAACTATAAACCTAACAAAGGAAAAAATAATCTGTAGGAAAGTTTAGGGTTGTCGTTGTTTCCCGGTTTGTTATCAGTGTCAGCCAGAAGAGCGACATGGTTGACACGGTCAGTGGAAAGCATTGCAAGGGTCAACAGCTCACTGGAAAGTTACTCAGAGATGCCACTGAGGTCATGAAGCTGGGACAGAGCCGACACCTTGTTTCTACTCAGTGCTGCTTCAGCAAACACCCACTGAACCAATGCTGCAACTAGTATGCTTGAAATTCACTACAGCTTTGCTAATGAGAAAGATGTTTGTCAGAGATGTGTGCAGCTGTCAGTTTCATACAAAAACACTCATAGATCAGAATGCCTCAGTGGCCCTTTTTGCATTTCAAGGCCATCAGACACTCCTGTGTGAACAAGATGGTCTCCTGAAGGATTTGGGGATCAGACTGTGATTTATGTAGCTTCCACTGCTTAGAGTGGGTTTGAAGATTTTTCCCAAAGTTACCAAAGGATGACTCAAAAAAGAAGAAAACAGAGAATGAAACTTCCCAGACATGTCTAATAGGATAAGTGACGGATAAATCCTTTCATCTGAAGCATTTATCTAACAGAGGGGAAGATAAATAAAAAAAATAAATATACGAAATAATGAGGATTCTGCTTCCAAAAAATTTCTATTATGGAGTCTGGTGATCCTGACACACTCTCTAGAGAAATTCCTGTCTGGGTTGTTGTTTTGGCCATTAGACCGTGAAGGCCACATTGTCACCTTCCATCCTAGAAATAGGGAATAAGCAGATCTGGCATGGATCACACCTCAGCAACAGGACAACAGAACCTGGTGCACTTGTGTGTTTGTGGCACAGTTGTCACAGCTGTACAGACACACTCAGGGTCAGACTGCTTTGACAGAAACAGGGCGTGAAAATAAAAGAAGTCCTGGCATTTTCCTTCCTGGCCTCCACACCTCCCTGCATGAAGCCCCGCTGGGTCAAGGAAATCCTCTGAAGATAATGTCTGGGCCTTGTTGCAGCAGCGATTCTGAATAGAGCCACCAGTTGCATGTGTGTCACAGTGGGTAACTGGAAACCATTTGATGGATGTCCCTTTGACCACACAGTTGCCCTTAAAGCCGGAAAGACGTTATGCCACCTGCCTGTGCCAGTCAAGCAGTGACACATCAAACGCTGGGATCTGATCTGTGAAAAGTGAAGCACAGTGAAACTGTCTTGCAACAGATAAACAATCATTTCAAAAGCGATTCAAACACAAAAAACACCATATTAATCCGTAAATGGTAATTAAATATTCGGGCTGAATTTAATCTGACTGGATGACTCAAGTTCAGCTGTCTTTGGTGAAGTTTTGTTGTCACTCAAATGCCTCAGTTTCTAAATTAAGGTGGATTTTAACAAGCTCATTTGAAAAACTTCACCTCTGAGAACTTCTGGAAATAAGTTGCAAGCTCACTGTCAATAAATTAAATTGATTTATCGCACTCTGGAGCTGCAAGTTTAGGAGGTAATTGAAATCCAAGAGGTACTAATGCGGGGAGGGATCCGTTTCCACACATCCTCAGCTGTCACTGCCTTCAGAGGACAATTGTGACTGGATGACAGACTGTCAGGGGTCTTCAGCCAGACAGCTGTCTGAGAGAAAGGGGCTCAGGGGAAGCAGTGAGAAGCATTAGATTCTTTTTTGCTTAGCAGTCAATCATTATTGTTTATATTTCTACCCAGAATAGCCCAGTCAGCTGTAAAAAGCTCTGCAGGACCATTTTTGACACACAACATCTTATTTATCAATTACACAAACAATAAACTGAACACAACAATTCTAAAATGAGAGAATGCAGCTCAGTGTCGGTGATATGAAACAGTAAATTAACATTTCAGGAATCTCTTTTGTTTTCTGATCACAGACAGCAAAGCCATTGTGGACGGCAATCTAAAGCTGATTCTGGGTCTCATCTGGACTCTCATCCTGCATTACTCCATCTCAATGCCCATGTGGGATGATGAGGATGACGAGGAGACGAAAAAACTGACTCCAAAGCAACGTCTGTTGGGCTGGATACAGAACAAAGTGCCACAGCTGCCCATCAACAACTTTAACCGTGACTGGCGGGACGGCAAAGCGCTGGGAGCCCTGGTTGACAACTGTGCGCCTGGTGAGAAGAAGTCAGCTGCTCCACAGTCTGCATGCTACTAAAGCTGAGTCAGAATATGTGCAGTGCTTGATGTTCATGCAGGATTTCTTGGGTTCCAACAGGATGTAGGTCAGGAACTGCAGAAAGAGATTTTTGTCTTTGCTCATCTGTAGAAAGATCACACAACTTTCTCGAGCACAAAACCAAATTTAGACAGCAGCAAGTGTGACCTGTCTCTGGAGAGCAGGTCATATTTTTGTGTTGTACAGCAGTTTGTGATGACCGGAGGGCGTCCCTACCAGCTGTCGCACAATGAAGCATTTGCTCTCAGAGTTTCAGGCCCAGAAGCCCAAGCCTGGCTTTGGCGTTTATAGCCTTGCTGCTGCTCAACACCCCCAAATTTGGACACCAATCCTACTCTTCCATCAAGAGGGAAGCTTGGCCCTGCGTCAGAATGCAGAGTAATCTATCATAGGGAGGAGCTTGAGCCACTGATCCAACGACCACGAGGCCGTTATTTAAGTCCACGCCAGTGGAGGCTTCAGCCTCCAACAATGAACATGAGGAAGTCGTGCACAAGCTGAGCCTCACTCAGTTGAAGGTGGGGGAGTAGCAAGTGCAGGACACAATGTTTAACTGTGTTTATCTGAGCCATTGATCTGAAGAGACATCTTTTAAACACAGTGCCGCAGCTCTGCCCATACAAGGTCGTGATGTTTTATCAGCTCTTACCAAAGAGCTTTAACTAAGGGGGGAAACTGGCTCTGAGAGGCTCTGCATTAATTCAGGTACAAATGTGCAACCAAGGAAGATAGCAACCGTTTTTCATAGAATATTAAATATCATTGTGCCTACACTGCGGATCAATGTTTTGTTTTGTTTTACAGCCGTGCTCTAGGCTGCGCTTTCACTCCCAGATGACAGGATTATTGCGATTCTCCACTGAATTGGCACACTCAGTCCTTTCCAAGCACACGCAAACTCAACCCCTGTTTATTCAGAGATCCCATGTCTTATTAATTGGATAATAGTATTCTGTGGTGTGCTGCATGGGTCCTTTGAGTGAGAGGCCACTCCATTGCCACCACTAATCCAATTTAGGCATTAGCAGCACAGAGCAGGCGGGCCTCAGCCGCAGCGCCGCTACTTCTGTAGAAGTCGTGAGCAGTCGATAGACATTTATTGTCACACGCAGGAGCAAAGTAATGTGAGTGAGGTCATGGACTCTTGTAGTTGGAGGTGTTTGGAAGATAGCAGTGACAGCCTAAGTGGACTTAATATAGCAGCAGCGGTCAAGCTCTCCCTGCATTGGTCAATGCACAATTGTCTAATTGCCCTCCTGCGTTCTTCTAGGTTTGTGTCCTGATTGGGTCGATTGGGACCCAAACCAGCCTGTGCAGAATGCCAAAGAAGCCATGCAGCAGGCTGACGACTGGCTGGGGGTGCCTCAGGTGAGATGTAGCAGATTGGTTGCACTAGTCGTTATTGATTAGTTGGGTGGGTGTGGTCTCAATAAACAAATACTCCCTCTGTTCTATGAATTTACACAAATCAGATGAGTACAATCCAGAAAAAACAGAGGGTCTTTACAAATAGTGTCAGAATACACTGAATAAAAAAAAAAAAACGATGATACCGATACAGAGCTCAGTGTTTTTCCTAGAATATCATACTGGAGGGGACTATGAAATATTTATTACCAAGCTCACCTCTTAGATTTCCATCCATATTATTGTATCTCAGAGTTAGAGAGTGTGTTGGACTTTGTTGGGATTTGTGAATTTATGGAGGTGTGAGATTTCCTAACACACATCTGAGCCAGCGCCTCAAGCCGAGGTGTAAATATGCTGCGCTCATCAGAATAACAATATTACCATCCTCGAAGCGCAATACTTTGAGTTCCATTTGAGTTTGTGCTTTGCACGAACACCTTGTTGGTTGTTTACTTGTTTGTCCAAGACACAGGGTGTGTTGTTGTCTAGGAGGCTTAGCATTGGCAAGATAGTCAGGGGTGCATGTCATGACTCTGCAGGCCTTAGGGGCTGGATTCCAGGACTGTGCTGTTAAGGAGATGAGGGAGAGGTCTGGCTCAGGATAAAATCCTCCTCCCATCCCCCTCGGAGGCTTAACTCTGCTACCCTGAGGTTAAATATAACCATTGTGGTGCACGGCTTTGTGCCACTGTGTGATAGACAGGCAAACAAGTGATTTAAGAGAGCGAGGAGTCAGAGGGGGAGAAAATAAATACTTTTAATCCTTGTTAAATCCTGATGCACTATTCTTAATAAGGGAAAGTTGAAGTAAGAATAATCCATATCAATGCTGCAAATGGCAATTTAGTTCATTTAAGAACAAATTAGGTCACCGCAGGGTTTTTTATAGTTTGTTGCTGGAGGTTGCCAAAGAGTTACACTTTAATATTTATATCGATTATACTTTTTCAATTACAACTCAACCATGTATTCTGCAGAAAATCTTAGGCAGCTTGTGCGATTAACCCTGTGTCGTGGTCTGTGCTGCAGGTGATTGCTCCAGAGGAAATTGTGGACCCAGATGTGGATGAGCACTCTGTGATGACATACTTATCTCAGTTCCCCAAGGCAAAGCTGAAGCCTGGGGCTCCCCTTAGACCCAAACAGCTGTTTCCAGATAAAGTCAAAGCCTATGGGCCAGGTGGGTAACACAATATGATTTCTATGGTTGAATTTCACAGCCTCAAACTCCAAGCTGATGATAACAGTTTATTTTTCATTTTTTTATGAACAGATATAAATTTATGGAAATCTTTTGTTATTTTCTGTTAAATCACTTTTTAATTTTTGGAAAATCTGACCAAAATCTATGTTTCATCGTGTTTAATATATCAGGTGTAAGTAAACTGGTTTTAGCTGGACAACAGCAAATGTCTGCATTGCACCAAACTATCACATGTAATTCACGTCTTCTTGTTGCAGGCATTGAGCCTCATGGCAACAAAGTTCTGCACCCAGCTGTGTTCACAGTGGAAACTCTGGAGGCTGGCAGTGGTGAAGTCCTGGTGTTTGTAGAAGATCCTGAAGGACACAAAGAAGAGGCAAGTTATAAATAATTACCAAAAGGTCTGGACATGTACTCTGTGAGCTTACTGTCAAAGTTGTAGGAAGTCTCAAAGTTTTTAAAGTGTGGAAGCTTGTGTTTGATTTAAATCTCTCTCACGTTGACTTCTTCTTCTTCTCCAGGCCAAAGTTAAACCCAACAAGGACAAAAGAGGAACCTATACGGTCACATATACCCCCAAAGTCGAAGGTGTTCATAAGGTATGAATTGCATCAATGGGATTTCATATAATTTCTTATCAGTTGTCTTAAACAGCTTTTTCTTTGATCTTGAATGACAGGTGAAGGTGTTGTTTGCGGGTCAGGACATTGATAAGAGCCCCTACACTGTGAATGTGGATAAAGACATGGGTGACCCGAGCAAAGTCCATGCTAGGGGACCGGGTCTGGAAGCAACAGGCAATGTGGCCAACAAACCCACCTACTTTGACATCTACACAGCAGGTAAAATGCAGAAAACCATCAGATGTTTAAATTGAGACAAGATAATCACTGGACATTTAAATCTTCTTGTTATGAACTTCGGCAGGTGCTGGTAACGGAGACATCAGTGTGGTCATTGTTGATCCTCGAGGCAAAAAGGACACGGTGGAGCTCATCCTAGAAAACAAGGGTGATAGTGTTTTCCGCTGCACCTACCATCCCGTTCTGGAGGGGCCCCACACCATCCACATATTATTTGCTGGCCAGGAGATCCCCAGGAGTCCCTTTCACGTCAACATTGCGGAGGGTAAGTCATTTGTCTGCGCTGTACATTACTGTCACACAAATCAGATTCCTTAGCATGCTGTTGCTCCCAGACGGATCTATCCATCACAATCTTCAGTCACTTTTATTTTCTTTGAGAACAGCCACTGTGCACAGACTGTGATCCTTCCTATCTGTCATTTCTAGCACCAAGCGTTGCTCCTCCTGCAGGAGCTCCACTGCAGATAGTTCCTCAGTCAGTGCGCACCCCACCTGGAGCAAAGGGTGCAGCGGGGGTTCCCCCCAAAAAAGCGGGCCGTCCAAGTTAGTACATGTCTGCTAGGAGAATCTTGTTCTGGTTAGCTCGCCTCAGTGCCGTCTTTCCTGTGCCAGGCCCTGCAGATGCCCCTCTGCGCTCTCTCTAAAAATTCAGAACACAGAGGGCCACCTCCATGCTTGGTCGCCTGCTCCTTCTTTCCTCTGCTTGATGGTTTAGTTACATTCTGAGACAGATCAAATGGAGAGTTGTACAGATATCGTACAGATTGCCCCAGATTGCATTTCTATCTGTTCCCGCTTTTCTTTGTTCTTCTTTGTTAAATATCTTTGCTTTTGTTCTTGGCGTGTTTGTTTTTACCATGTCCAAATTTGCATCAGCCAGCACTCAGTTTAAAGCCTGTCATCAACATTTCAGGGTGCCAGACTGAAATGTTGTCAGATGCATTGTGATGTGTCAGAGCCTTATGGAAGATAGTCTTCTTTGTGTGATTTTTAATTTTATTTTTGCACAAATGCATCACTCTTTTTTCAGGTTTTGTCCTTTTTCTATTAAAGAATTTCCATGTGAACTACAATCTTCCACTAACACTGCTGCAAACTGCTGGCCACTCTCAGCATTCTGGGGCTTTGAAATAGCTTTGTCATTTACGCTGATTGTTTTTCCTTTCAGCAATAAACCCCAATGCTTGCAGAGCTACTGGCAGAGGGCTACAGCCTAAAGGTGTGAGAATAAGGGAGGTTGCAGACTTCAAAGTTTTCACTAAAGGTGCTGGCAGCGGCACACTGAACGTCTCAGTCAAAGGACCAAGTGAGTCAGTCATCTCTCTGTTCTCTGTATCTCTTCTCCATATATATTTAGTTATTTATTTCCTTTGTTTGGGCATTGCTTTTTCAGCTTTTTTGGCATGCATATGAAATGCGCCTGTGCTCATAAGAATGCACACTAATTTTAATAATTATTTTTAGCTGGAGCGGAGGAGCAGGTGAAAGTGCGAGATGCTGGTAATGGAGTCTACGAGTGCGAATATTACCCACTCAAAGCTGGTAAATACACAGTCAGCATAACCTGGGGAGGCCAGCCCATCCCACGCAGGTAGGAGTTTCCTGATTATAACTCTTCTTCAGCAGTCGTCATGAAACAGATCACGTATGCTCATGCTTTCATGTGCTTTCCAGCCCCTTTGAGGTAGAGGTGGGTGAAGAGGCAGGTTTTCAGAAAGTTAGGGCCTGGGGTCCTGGTCTGAAGACTGGTATGGTGGGAAAATCTGCTGATTTCGTGGTGGAAGCCATCGGCACTGAAGTTGGAACATTAGGTAAGTTTGTGTGAATCCCATTTACAATAATTTAGCATACATTTTATTGATCCCCATCTGTGTTATATTTGTCCAGGCTTCTCTATCGAAGGCCCATCACAGGCGAAAATCGAGTGTGACGATAAAGGTGATGGCTCCTGCGATGTCCATTACTGGCCAACCGAGCCCGGCGATTATGCCGTGCATGTCATCTGTGACGATGAAGACATCAAGGACAGCCCCTTCATGGCTCACATCCTTCCTGCAGTCAATAATGTTTTCCCTGAAAAAGTAATGGCTAGTTGTTTCATCTCATGATAAGTAACACAGAGTTTGTGTTTAGTGTAATCTAACCGAACTGTTACAGGTCAAAGCATATGGTCCAGGCCTGCAGCCAACTGGTGTCATTGTAAACAAACCAACTGAGTTTACTATCGATGCCCGCATGGCTGGGAAGGGTCACCTCAGAATCTACGCACAGGTACCAGATCCACAAGATCATTTTTTATTCATGGGGAAGCATCATCTTTATTGCATGAGCCTGCACAGGCCTGAGCTGACAGAGGTTTTTGTTCATTAAGGATGTAGAAGGTTGTACCATCGACATCAAGATCACTGACAGGGGCGACGGAACATTCATGTGTGTGTATACTCCTGTTAAACCCATCAAGCACACGATCATCATCACCTGGGGGGAGGTCAATGTCCCCAACAGCCCCTTCAGGGTAAGACTCTTGTACAGATACGCAAACACAGATGCACTTGACATAAAATTATCTTGACAGAATATAAGGATACTTGACCAAATGTAATGTAAGAGAGCTGTAGGAGTTGTTTCTGCTTCAAGTGCTCTGTGAATTCATTAGGTTCTGGTTGGAGAGGGCTCTCATCCTGACAAAGTAAAGGTCTTTGGGCCTGGAGTGGAGAAGACAGGGCTTAAAGCTAATGAGCCAACGTACTTCACTGTGGACTGCAGTGAAGCTGGCCAAGGTGAGTGTATGATATGAGTGATTCCAAGAGAAAAAGGATAGAGAATGGTTGTGCAAGTATCGGCGCTATCTCGTAAAAGCTAAAAATAGAGAAGCACAAAATGAACAGAAGAGGTGAAACTGTGAGACTAAGCTGCAAACCCATTTAAATGCATGCTTGTACTTGAAATCAAGCTCCAGGCAATGGAGCTCGATGACTTCAATTTATTCAGATCATCTACTTTTAAGTAACCTCTATGAATTGGGCTCATTGTCATGCACCATTAGGGGACATCAGCATTGGAATCAAGTGTGCCCCTGGGGTGGTTGGTCCTGCTGAGGCGGATATCGACTTTGACATCATCAAGAATGACAATGACACCTTCACTGTCAAATACACTCCACCCGCTCCAGGCCGGTTCACTATCATGGTTTTGTTTGCTGACCAGGTAAGTTGTTCTGGTTCAGGCATAACCAGGTTTTCTCAAATTGCTTATGGAATGGTTTTTTAGTTTAACATTTTTATCTGCTAACTTTCACAGGAAATTCCAATCAGTCCATTTAAAGTCAAGGTGGATCCTTCTCATGATGCTGGCAAGGTGAGAGCAGAGGGTCCAGGACTCAACAAGACAGGTGAGATTACGATAATGTCTGCAAAGCAGCCAGCAATCACTCACTTTTTGCAGTCGTAACACTAACAACACTGCATGTTTCAGGTGTGGAGGTGGGCACTCCAACCCACTTCACAATCTACACAAAGGGAGCAGGAAAAGCCAAACCTGAGGTGCATTTTGCCGCATCTGGCCCCGGAGAGGCAGTTCGTGACTTTGAGATCATCGATAATCATGATTATTCCTACACTGTCAAATACACAGCTCTTCAGCAGGTACTGCAGTCTTCTGTTTTAAAATAGAATTTATTTTCTACACCTAATCATTGAATACTCGTGTTTTTTGGCCGTTTCTCAGGGCAACATGGCAATTTCGATTGCTCTGGGAGGAGACACCATTCCCAAAAGCCCCTTCCATATTACAGTGGCACCAGCCATGGATCTAGCAAAAGTTAAAGTTGAGGGATTGGACACCAGTAAGTTGCAAGAAAAACAAACTTCCTTGCTTGTTTCTACACATCAAGAACCATTTGCAATGATTTCACTGGTCTGCCTTGCAGAAGTAGAGGTTGGGAAGGACCAGGAGTTCACGGTGAACACGAAGGGTGCTGGTGGGCTTGGCAACGTAGGAGTGAAAATGACTTCTCCCTCAGGCCGACCAATTCCTTGCAAGCTGGAGTCAGACAAAGCAAAAGGCAATCACAGTGTAAAGTACATTCCCCCAGAGGAGGGACAGTACAAGGTTGACGTCAACTATGATGGGAACCCTGTCCTAGGAAGTCCTTTTGGGGTTGAGGCAGTGATGCCGGCTGATCCTTCAAAGGTCAAACTTCTTTGCAGCTTCTTACAGGTTTACGTACAAACTAAAAGCTAAAGGAAATAAACATGTTTGATTACTCTGCCACAGGTGAGAGCATTCGGTCCAGGCCTGCAGGGCGGTATTGTGGGTAAACCAGCTCCATTTACCATTGATACCAAAGGAGCTGGTGCTGGAGGACTGGGCTTGACAGTGGAGGGCCCCTGTGAGGCAAAAATTGAATGCCAAGACAATGGTGATGGCACATGCTCAGTGTCCTACCTTCCCACCGAGCCTGGGGAATATGCCATCAACATCCTGTTTGCAGAGCAGCACATCTCTGGCTCTCCATTCAAAGCTGCCATTCGCCCAGCCCTTGATCCCATCAAAGTGGTTGCCAGTGGGCCAGGTCTGGAGAGGGCCAAGGCAGGAGAACCAGCAACCTTTACTGTGGACTGCAGCAGAGCAGGCGATGCTGAACTCACCATTGAGATTGTGTCAGAGACTGGGGTTAAGGCTGAAGTGCACATCCAGAAAACTGCTGAGGGGACCTTTTCTGTCACGTACATCCCATCCTTCCAGGGCACACACACTATTACCATTAAATATGGCGGACACACAATTCCCCACTTTCCCCGGGTGCTGCAGGTGGAGCCATCCGTGGACACCAGTGGGGTCCATGTTTACGGGCCTGGAGTGGAGCCCAGAGGTGAGACTGGTCAAAATACCTTTAACCCTAAATCAATTTGCATTTCAAATGTGGCTTACAGTTTGAGCAAATTGTCTTTGAGTGGCGAAAAAGTCCCCACTAAAACATTTACAACAACCCTTACGGAGCAAGTTTGATGCTGGTCTCGGTCAATAAATCACCTGATGTCTCCTTTTTATTTCCAGGGGTCCTCAGAGAAGTCACGACCCACTTCATTGTGGATGCCCGTGCCCTCATCAAGATTGGAGGGGGTCATGTTAAAGTTCACATTATCAACCCCTCTGGCTCCAATACGGATGCTTATATTACAGACAAGGGAGACGGCACTTACAGAGTGGAGTACACAGCGTTTGAAGACGGTATGAGCTCAGAGAAAGAAAAAAAAAGCTGCTAGTTAATTTAGCTCTGCAAATGAATGCAATTAAAGGATCAGTAATGAAAAACAGCCACTGAACTAAGACTGCATAAAACAGTTAACATGAGTAAAACTTAAATACAGAAAATCATTAGAAGATAGGAAGTGAAAAAAACATCCAGCCAGCCAGACAAAGAATTGCTAACAGGTGCTGGTTTGGAGCGCCGTTTGGGAATAAAGCAGAAGAGTGGGAGAGAGAGGGGTATTAATACAGACTGATGCAGTCAAGCAATGATGTGAGGGGCAGGGAGCAGGCAGGCATAGAGGCAGACAGCCTCTGCTTTATATAGAGTGTGCTCTGGAACAGGAGCTCTTAACCAGCCGGATATGTGTGCTGAAGGCTGCCTGCATGAAGCAATACAGCAAGGAGATGACAGTAGGTATTAATAGAGACCTCTAACACAAAGCAAAGGGATCACAGAGCACTTCTGCCCCACCAGACATGCTCTAATATCAGAGCTTTGCAGCTGAGAACCTGCCGTGTTCCATAGGCCTACTTAGAGCGCTCTGTCAAAAAAACCTTGTAACAGAATAATGAATAAGAAGCAGATGGATCATCTTGTTGCTTCACCGAAGCATCTGAACTCTGGAAAGTGGCTTTTATTAATAAACAGATGTTTATATTCCCATTGGGGATTTAGTTTTGCTCATAATTAAGAGGAGGAGGCACAATCAAAGAATGCTTTTCAGTTTTTAGAGAAATCAAATGAAAATGAGTGACAGCAGGGCCCTGACTGCACAGATGCATCTGCTTGTGTGCAGGAATTCATCTGATTGAAGTGCTGTACGACGATGCGCCTGTTCCTAAGAGCCCTTTCAGAGTATCTGTGGTTGAAGGATGTGATCCGACTCGGGTCCGTGCCTTTGGGCCGGGTCTGGAGGGAGGAATAACTAACAAGCCTAACCGTTTCACTGTGGAAACCAGGTACTGTAAGAACACACAGAGGAGACATCTGTGGAGGCATTCATAGAAATAAGTGCACATAATTCAGACTTTATAGCGTCGGTGAATCTGACAGTATAGATTGGAAAATAAGCAATGAAGAGGAACATAAAAATGCAGTCTTCTCTTTCAGGGGTGCTGGTACTGGAGGTTTGGGTCTTACAATTGAGGGAGCTTCAGAGGCAAAAATATCGTGCAAGGACAACAAAGATGGTAGCTGCAGTGTGGAATATGTACCTTTCACTCCTGGAGATTATGATGTAAACATCAACTATGGAGGTCAACCGATCCCTGGCAGTCCATTCCGTGTTCCTGTGAAGGATCCAGTGGACCCCACCAAAGTCAAATGCTCTGGACCAGGTCTGGGCACAGGAGTGAGGGCCCACGTTCCTCAGAACTTTACGGTGGACTGTACTCAGGCGGGACAGGCTCCACTGGATGTAAAACTCTACGGTCCAACAGGTGAGGACACATTTTAGGAAGAAAATGTAGAATTGGTTCAACATCGTAACAGTAACTATGAATCGGCATGTGGGACATGAATATTTGCAGGTACTGTGGAGCCTGTTGGTGTGAAGAACAATGGGGACGGCACCCACACAGTTCATTACACCCCAGCACAGGACGGCCCCTACACTGTGTCAGTCAAATATTCAGATCAGGAAGTCCCACACAGGTATGAAGCCTTTTGAATAACATCAAACAACAATAAGAGGATCAATCTCAGTTGGTTTTTGAATCTACTTTGGAAATTGTTTTCCTCCAAGAGGCCTTTTAGTTTTAATTACTCTATTTTCTCTACCAGTCCATTCAAAGTGATGTCTCAACCCGGCCATGATGCCAGTAAGGTCCGAGCCAGTGGTCCTGGTCTGGACATTAAAGGTGTACCTGCAAGTCTGCCTGTTGAATTCACGATCGATGCTCGCGATGCTGGAGAAGGACTGCTCACTGTGCAGATTTTGGTAGGTACTGCTCCCTTTTGACACGCTGTAACCTGCAATAGTTGAGTAAAATTAACTTGTATTGACAGGATCCAGAGGGCAAGCCAAAAAACGCAACCATCCAAGACAACAGGGATGGGACGTACACTGTGTCCTACGTCCCTGATTCTACCGGGCCCTACACCATCACCATTAAATATGGAGGAGATGAGATTCCCTACTCCCCGTACCGCATCCAGTCTCTGCCCACTGGAGACGCCAGCAAATGTCTTCTCACAGGTAACAACTTCTTCTGCGATAGTTCTGATGGACAAAACACAATGACAGTTTGTTGAATCAGTTTTAGATTTATTCACGACTGCTTTCTTCTACTTTGCAGTTTCAGTTGGAGGACATGGGATGTGTGAGTAACACAGGCTTTGTTTTTCTGTCCCGGCAACATTGCAAGTCACGCTTTTTGGTGTGAATTTATTCGGGACTTTGAATTTTATGTCCTTCTGTCCTTTACAGCAAGTCTGCAGAAGCTGCAAACCTCAGAGGACACAGTCATCACAGTGGATGCCAAGGCTGCAGGGAAAGGAAAGGTGACCTGCAAGGTGCTGACCCCACAGGGAATGGAGCTGGACATGGATGTGGTGGAGAATCGTGATGGCACCTTTGATATTTACTACACTGCCCCTGAACCGGGGAAATATGTAATTACGATCCGCTTTGGAGGGCAGAACATCCCAAAGAGCCCCTTCCAAGTGATGGTGAGTAAAGGAGTAATTACATAGCAGTTAGAGTTGTGTTGCAGGTGTCTGTATGTGTCATTTTGCCCTCTGCACTGACAGGCCACAAATGAGCCAGTGGTACCTCGAGATACAGTGGACCCGCTCTTCCGCCCTGTTAATTTCCTAGTCCCTTTCACACCACAGCAGGGAGAGATCACAGGTTAGCCTAACACAAAGCGCCCGGCTCCTGCACATGTAAAAGAATGCCACTGAAATGAAAACCTTTTAAACCTTTAGGTGAAGTAAAGATGCCGTCAGGGAAAACCGCTCGGCCGCACATCACCGACAACAAGGACGGCACCATCACAATAAAGTACCAACCTACAGAGAGAGGCCTCCATGAGATGGACATCAAATATGATGGAAACCACATTCCAGGTCACAAACTAGCTGATGATGGGAACTAAATAAGCCTAAACCAGAGTCTAAGCATTACTTACATTTGCTACAGGAAGTCCTCTGCAGTTCTATGTGGATGCGGTGAACAGTGGTGTGGTCACTGCCTATGGTCCCGGTCTCAGTTATGGCATGGTCAACAAGTCCGCCACCTTCACAGTGGTCACCAAAAATGCTGGAGAAGGTAAATTGGGCCACTTTGCCACGCTTGAGCGAAACTGGTCCTGCAAGCGGTCATCACTAAAGTCTTTTGAGTCCTTTTCCCTCTTAAGGTGGACTGTCACTAGCAGTGGAGGGTCCCTCCAAAGCTGAGATCACATGCAAGGACAACAAAGATGGTACCTGCACTGTGTCCTATCTCCCCACTGCACCGGGAGACTACAACATCATTGTTAAATTTGACAATAAACACATCCCTGGAAGTCCATTTACTGCCAAGATCACTGGTAAATATTTCGATGCACATTTATATTGAACCAGCTTTTAGAAGTCCATAAAATTCTTAATCATTTTTGTATGTCATGCAGGAGATGACTCCATAACCAGAACCTCCCAGCTGAATGTGGGGACAGCAACTGATGTGTCCCTAAAGATTACAGAAACTGATCTGAGCTGCCTGACTGCCAGTATCAGAGCTCCATCAGGCAATGAGGAACCCTGCCTGCTGAAGAGGCTGCCCAACAGACACCTAGGTGATGTATCCTCCAGCTAGGACACACAAAATCGCACATGAATCCTTAAAATCATAAATAAATTGACACTTTTTTCTCTTTTACATCCGTAGGAATCTCTTTTACTCCCAAAGAGGTTGGTGAGCATGAAGTGAGCGTCAGAAAGGATGGCATCCATGTGGCCAACAGTCCTTTCAAAATCATGGTCGGTCAGTCGGAGATCGGGGAGGCCAGCAGAGTAAAAGCTTTTGGAAAAGGCCTGATTGAAGCACACACTTTTGAAATGGCTGAATTTTTCGTGGACACAAGGAATGCAGGTAAACTTTTAGAAATCATCCTGCAAAAGGTTGAAAAAATTATTAGTTACTATGTTTTATAATATCAGTGTGTCTTTTACCCCTTTTTTTAAAACCCAGGTTATGGAGGTCTTGCTCTGTCGATTGAAGGTCCAAGCAAAGTTGACATCAACTGTGAGGATATGGAGGACGGGACATGCAGGGTGACTTACTGCCCAACAGAACCAGGAAGTTACACTGTTAACATCAAGTTTGCGGAAAAGCACATCCCAGGTGTGAACCTGTTACAAAAAGAATCAATAAAGAACGAAAAGCCTATGTGATTTGACGCAAGTCAAATTGGTATTTTTCTGTATGTTCTTTCCAGGAAGCCCATTTGCAGTCAAGGTGACCGGAGAAGGAAGGATCAAGGAAAGCATTACGAGAAAGAGACAGGCCTCCTCTCTTGCCTCAGTGGGTAGCACATGCGGACTTAACCTCAAGATCCCAGGTGAATACAGGAGGCGGTCAGAAATGGTTAGAGGGCGGCGGGTAATCCTGAAGCTGCCCCACAGCTACATTAGTATTCTCACTGCTTTTTCCTACCACAGGAAACTGGTTTCAGATGGTTTCAGCTCAGGAGAGGCTGACCCGGACGTTCACTCGCAGCAGCCACACATACACCCGCACCGAGCGCACAGAGATCAGCAAAACTCGTGGCGGAGAGACCAAGAGGGAGGTGCGCGTGGAGGAGAGCACTCAGGTGGGAGGAGGAGGAAGTCCTTTCAGAGATGTTTTTGGGGACTTTCTGGGCCGAGAGAGTCTGAGCAGCTTTGCCGGCCTCACAGCCAGACCTGAAGGTGAGTCAAAATATAAGCCCAGTTCGGGGAATGTTTAGTTATTATTACTAACTGGTTGATTTTATTTTCTGCTCCCCTCTCTTTCAGTTGAGAGTGGTTCTCAGGCCATGACAGCTCAGGTGACCAGTCCAAGTGGAAAAACAGTGGATGCAGACATTGTGGATGGAGGGAGCAGCACATACAGCGTGCGCTTCATCCCTCAGGAAATTGGACCCCACACAGTCAATGTTAAATACAGAGGACAGCACGTTCCTGGGAGCCCCTTCCAGTTCACAGTAGGACCCATGGGAGAAGGTGGGGCCCACAAGGTTCGTGCAGGAGGTCCTGGGCTGGAAAGAGGCGTGGCTGGAGCTCCTTGTAAGTTCACTCTATGAATGAGTTGGAGCTTTTGCGTGGTTTAGCTTTTTTTAATGCATCTCTATGAACATCTTTGAGAATGACGGATGTTATACCGTCATTTGATGACTTATTGTTTTTTAAAACAATTAATTGAACTAAGCAACCTCATGATCTGCTAACTTTCTAGCTGAGTTCAGTATCTGGACCAGAGAAGCAGGTGCTGGCGGCCTGTCTATTGCAGTAGAAGGACCCAGCAAGGCTGAGATCACTTTTGAGGACAGGAAAGATGGTTCCTGCGGAGTGTCTTACATAGTGAAAGAACCAGGTAGAGTTCTTTTTCCTTTTAACTCCCACAACCATAAAGTTTCTTTCTGTTGTGCATTTTATGCGTTTATTTTTGTCTCTGCTGTTGAGCTCTCCCGTAGTTTCTCGGGTATTCCTGTGGTTCATTTGATCGCAAAAGTAAATAACATGTCTGCTTCCACAGGGGACTATGAGGTGTCAATCAAATTCAACAATGAGCACATCCCTGACAGCCCCTTCATCGTTCCAATTGCCACGTTGTCAGATGAGGCCCGCAGGCTCACTGTGACGAGTCTTCAGGTACAGCTCGCTCTCACATGCGCACATGTTCTACCCTTTAAACTCGTTTTGTTAACGTTTTTGCATTTCTTCTGCAATATTCAGAGAAAACATTTACATATGCAGAAGTCAAAAAGCATGTGTGAGCAGTTGTTTATATCCCCGTCTGATAGTACTTTGTCCTTGAAGTGTAATTGAATGCCAGTGCTGGAATAGCGTTTATGACTGTAATACTATGATGCTGGCCAGTGATGAAGGACTGGATTAACTGTCCTTTGCTAATGTGGGGCAACACAAGCTGTGCTATGTGGGCACTCAAATGCATGACTGTGCTTCTGCCAGAAAGACAGAGCAGAGTGAGCGTGAAATAGATTGATCTGTGACAACTCATAATATTACTTTTGTCATTGTACGGTTGTTGCTTTTTTTGTTTTTACCATCTTCATTACAGCTGCCACAAACCCTGAAACTCTGTATTTGTAGTTAACTGTAAACGCCACTTCAGTGCACTTTTCTACCACTAGAACTTAGCTGAAGTGCAACAGCAGCATTTAAAATGTCACACTATCTCCACCTGCTTGGACCTTTTGTCCACTTGTGGCTTGAACGCACAAAACGCCTCGCTGTAGATGGTGACCTTCTTTGCCTCTTCAACGTAAATGCTGTGGGTGTTCTCGTTAAAGTCTGCTGAGTCATGCAAATGTGTTTCACCACAGTTAATTTATTCAGCCTTTTCCTTATTTTGACAGGAGAAGGACTTAAAGGTTAACCAGGAGGCATCCTTCATGGTGCAACGCAACGGTCCCCGGGGTGTGGTTGACGCCAAAGTCCACACTCCGTCTGGCTCTACTGAGGAATGCTACGTCTCTGAGCTTGACAGTGGTACGCAGCAACAGAGTTCATTAAAAGTTTTTAAAATACCACTTCGATGAAAATCGCGCTTTTGGTGTTTTTAACGAATTCTTGGGGTATTTTTCTCATGGATGGAGGACAAATTTAAAGAAAATTAAGCAGATGAAAAAATGCCAATAGAAAACTCTTGTAGATGTGACGTAAAATCGGGCCACTAGCTCCCAGTTCTGCTCCATTCTGATGCATCCACTTGCAGAAATTCATTTAGGTCTTTGTTTTCCTCGTCTGAGCTGGCATCTGACTTGAAACTTTATGACTGAATAGCTCCGATATTGCTTACCATTTTGTGTCACCGATAGGTTGGGCTTGTGAGTGGCTCCAAGTTAGGGGGGAATGCGTGTAAACAAAGGGATGATGAGAAGCATTGGCAGGGTTACTCTTATGGTGCCACCCACAACTCAGAGGCAAATTTCTAAGGAACTATTGCTGCTCTGCAGTAAACTTTGCCCTAAAAACAATACAGATTTTTAATTGTGCTAAAAAAGACATAATCATAATGAAAGACCAGTGGAGAAGCTTTTACAATAGATCAAAAGATGATTGGAGGGAGACTTTAGCTTGAACAAATTAAGACTTAAATGCTCCTTTTTTTGTGTTTTTAAGACAAGAGTGCAATCCGCTTTATTCCACGTGAGAACGGAGTTCACTCTATAGACGTCAAGTTCAATGGATGCCACATTCCCGGGAGCCCCTTCAATGTGCGAGTTGGAGATCCCGGGTTGATTGGAGACCCAGGCATGGTGACCGCACACGGGCCTGGATTGCAGGGAGGGACAACAGGTAGATAGCACTCATTTCCCATTTAAATAACATTGTGATATCTAGTGCAGAGTGTCTTGTCAGCATCAGTATTACCATCTATGTTCCAGGTATCCCTTCAGAATTTGTGGTCAAGACCTGTAATGCAGGCTCTGGCACTCTGTCAGTCAACATCGATGGGCCGTCCAAGGTGAAGATGGACTGTCGCGAATGTCCAGAGGGCTACAGGATTACCTACACACCCATGGCACCTGGCAACTATCTCATCACAATCAAATACGGCGGGCCACAGCACATAGTGGGCAGCCCTTTCAAAGCCAAAGTCACAGGTCTGCTTCACAGTCATTCTCCCATCTGATCTGTGAATGACAAATGTGATGATAATGAGGCAAATGTTGCTCTGAAAAAGAGAGGAACTTAGAAGAAAATCAAGAAAATTATAAATGTATTTCTAAGAGAACTTCTCAGATGGAAAGTGTTGTCCTGTACTGTAGTATTCTTGTCATTGCTTTGTTTATATTGACTTAAAAATAAATTCCCTGTTCTAATCTAAGAAAACTTTCAAGATTCAGAACAATCCCAACAAATCCCTTAAATATACTTTATTTTAAAGAGGGTTTTCTGTTTGAGCTCATGCCACTTTTTCACACATTTTCCTTATTTTCTCTACATCTTTGTCAGGACTGAGTTTGTTATCTAACATCTCTGTCATGACAATTTTAGATAACTTTTTTTGCTGTCTATTTTTTCTGCAGGCACAAGGCTGTCAGGGGGACACAGCCTACATGAGACCTCCTCTGTGCTGGTTGAAACTGTTACCAAGACCTCTAAAGTAGGTGGGGCCTACAGTGCCTCCTCCTCCTCCTCCACCACCTCAACCAAGCTGACATCTGACGCCAGCAAGGTGGTATGCCGTGGACAGGGGCTGTCCAAAGCTGTGGTTGGGCAGAAAAATAACTTTAGTGTTGACTGCAGCAAAGCAGGTGAGATTTCAAAGACGTACCACAAACATTTTGGAGCACCAAATTAAAGCTGCTTGGGTGACTGTAAAAAAGTATTTTACCATAATAAAATTTGCTTTTTCCCATTTAGGCACCAACATGCTGATGGTAGGTGTGCATGGACCCCATGCCCCCTGCGAGGAGGTTTATGTCAAGCACATGGGTAATAAGCTCTACAATGTCACATACACCGTCAAGGACAAGGGGAGTTATACCGTCATTGTCAAATGGGGTGATGATAACGTCCCAGGGAGCCCGTACAAAGTTTCTGCCCCTTGAGAAAAAAAAAACTGCTCAGATGCCATCCTCCCATTTCCTCTACTTACCCAGCCTTTTTCCTCATCATCAGCCAAGCTCTGCCATTACACTGCCTACTTTAAACTTTACAGGAACTCAACCCCACAAGGATGTTTACCTTCAGCTTTACGGTGGCAGAGCGTGCTTTGTGCCAAACCTTGGTATCAACTCAAGATAATATGTTGCACACTCACATAAGTAAATGCAAATCGAGGAGGATTTTTTGAGGCAGTGTGCTGGCTAAATGGTGGTCCACGATGTGTCCCCCAGTTCTTTTGTGATGCAGTGCAGATGATGCAGTGCAGGAATGATTCAAAGTGTTCAAGTTGGATGCAATGTTATTTTGTATGGATTAAGACTGAAATTTTTTGTTATATTAACCTTTTTTTGGTAAGTCTTTGCAGGCCTAATAAAAGAACTCATTGCTAACTATCCAATTGAAAACTAGTCTTCTTATTGCATGTCAAACAGAATGGGAGAAACGTTGTTAGCTCTACTAAAGGCAGATTTTTATTGCTTCATCTTGCAGCTATTTTCTGACCAGTGCTGGTTCAGCTGTGGGAGCAGCTGTCAGGATTTTTTTCTCTTGATCACAGGGGCTCTCAGCTGAGTGTTTGATCCTCATCCTGTATGTAGTTAGATTTGGAGAGTTTTAAAACCTTCCTTCTGGGGTAAACACGACAAAGTCAGACTCTTGATCCCCCATAGCTCTTCGCTCACCTCTGATTCATTCCACTGTTTAGTTTTGCATTAAGAACATTTATCCTGGCCATCAATCTGGTCTTATTTACATCATGTACATATCCAGATGCAATCACAAGATGGCAGCATAGTCAAGCTCACATCTGCATTTAAATCTCTGATAAGAACACTAAAACAAAATCTCCATTGTTCACTGTGAAGATTAACTACAGCGTCGTAAACACAAGGGAGCCTGCAGCGCAGGGAAACCAGAGGCATCAGCTTCCAGCGTGTGTGTAATTAATCCTGTTGGATCAGACATGGTACATGAGTGGTTTCTGTTGTGGCTCCCCTCATAGGTTGGAAGGGGGCCTTGCAGAGGCACAAACAAACCCTGAAGAAAGGGCTGTTCAGCCTAACACGTGTGTGTCCCTATGAATTTTTGAGTAACTTCATGACCTGTGTGAGTTTTTTTGCACATCCTCTGCGTCTTCTGCCTCAGAGTCCCACAGTGAGTCAACCAACCAGCCTCCACACGGTGACACACTCTACTAGCACCAGTACCATTCTTCACAGAGCAGAGCCTATAATTAGGTGCTAATTTTCACTGGTACCAATGCGACACGATGCTGGGGGGCCATGGTGAGGCAAGACAGAGCGTTTTGGTGCATCTTATGAACAGAAAAAAGAAGAGAGCTTAACTCCAGACCATCTGGCCAAGTGGCTGGAACTGCCTGCTGCTGCCTGGGCTAACATTAGGACCAGAGCGGGTCCCACCCACGTCGGTCTGTCCTCCACATCCTGCTCCTCCGGACCGGGACATGAGCGTCTGTCCACCGCAACATGTTTGTTTCGTGTGGCTGCCAAACAAATGGTAGCAGAGGCAGCTCCTTTCCTTGCAGGCTGCAGTATTCAAGGAAGTAGGGTGGGGGAGAAGAAAGGAGGAGAAAGGAAAGAGAATGTGGGAGGAAGAGAGTGAGAAAGATTGATTAGAGGAAGAGAATGGGATTTAAAGAATCAAGAGGGAAGGAGGTAGGGAGGCAGGCAGAGTCAAGAACAACCACACAAACCCATGTGAAGAAAAAAGAAAGGTAGACTTTCAAATGAATCAATCATTGACCCAAATTCACTTAAAACATGCTAATGCGGTGGATAACTTAACCTTCAAAGCTATCACTTGAGCTGGAGCTGCTGAAACGGGGGATGAGTCATTCATTCTCTTCTGCACAGAGATACTGTTGTTTCTTACATCTCTAACCCTGATCTCACCCTGTTCCCCTGTCTAACACACAAACACACATGCAAACACACCCACGCACCCACACACACCCAAAGAAGTTGGGATTATCTTAAGAGTAAAACTGTAACAGCACGTCTTCGTAAGCTTTTGAAGGTCACGCTCTTAGACAAAAGTCTCATTGTTTGACTTGACTCTATCAGCCTGACTTCTGCTTTATCATCATCATCCACCCTTCCTACTTATCCTCTCCTCTTTATATATACCTCCTTTCTTTAAATTCCAATCAGTCTCAGTTTCTGCACATCCAGGGCTTTGTTTCTCTCATCTTCTGTCACCACAAGACTTTTTCCTGAGGCCGTCTGTGTTCGACCCTTTTTCTGTCAACTCAGCCCCATCTCTTGAGCTCGTGTGGTCGTCCCTGTAGACTGTGTCAAAAGAATCTGACACCTCCTGAAAAAGAAATAAATAAAAAAAAATAAAAGAAAGCTTTGGCTGAGCAAGCAGACAAACAAGCACACTAAACCAATGTTTGCACAAACAAATGATCGCCTGCTTGGGTTAATAAATGGATGCGAAGACAGAGTGGAAAGATGGATTGTGGTACAGTAGAGAATTCATCCATTCATTTTCAATCCAAGCCTGAAGGCTCCTCTGTGTAATTGCTTCATGCATAGTTGATACACTGCATAATCAAGCGAAAACAGTAGATTTCTCTCTGCTTATCTGAAAGCATGCACTTTGCAGGCTGTAGGTATAGCTGGATCTAAGTGTAATTGAATAGTTCGGTCCTCCAAGATGGACAGCCACACCAGTAACATCTGAAGTGTGTTCGCCCTGTGTCTCCATCAGATCCACCCTGAGATGAAAACATTACAAAGAGCACTGTCTTCTCTGTGGTGTCCCGCATACAAAATTCTTATTAAAAATCTGATGGACTGTGGCTGCAAATTGGTTCCCTTCATGTAGATGGGTAAAAACATTGCAAATGGATGAATGGAGTTCCCACTGGGCTCCAGCAGATTGTGTTCATGCAGCATGCAAATGCGTGAAGCATGAAGCCGATCCAACGCACCTCAACCCCGCGCTGAGCAGGCTGCACTACAGAGAGCGATGGATTTCTGTTGATGGAAGCCCAGACGAGAGATGCATGCCAAAGACCTTCTACCCCAAGACAGCATTTTCACACTAGCAACAAAGAGCAGGCACACATGCATGAGATGATACTTACTTCTACCTCATAGACACACACAAGTCTGACCAGCCATCCATGCTCACAGGCTTGCAGACTGAGGCCTCACTACATATGAAAAGAAACAGCATGATGTGAAATAGCTTGGCTTCATGAGATGTATGAGTAGCAGCAGCCCGAGGCAGGAAAGATGACAGGAGGGAAATATGTCCTTCTGCATGGGAAAGACGTGTTCACACTCCTTTTGTGGAGCAGCAGGGATGTGTTGGGGGCAGAGTCCCCATGTGTCCATCTCTAATTGGAGTACATTTCTCTGCACTGTCCCTATCACACTATGGTGAAAGTAGGAAACTGCAAATGGATAACCCTCTTGTGAAGTGCTTGTCCTTGATTTGGTGTGCTGATGGCAGCCCACAGTGAGGAGAGACTACAGATTAGAGGCAAATTGTAAAACTTGTTTGTCCTCTCCAACAGGGGTGGGACATTTAAGGAGAGTGACAAGCCATGCGCCATGATGGAGTAGCTGGGATCTGCACGGCAGATGTGGGTTGGTGTGACTGATGCGATGTGGGGGAGCAGGCTGGCTGGGTCACTGACACCTGGAGAATCGGCATTAGCCAGTCTGAGAAATGCCCGGGCATGCTGTGTTTGCTTTGATCAATGTTCAAACAGCAAGAAACTGAAGCCCAGGTAGCACTTTCTTTGACAAAAAAAAAGCAAAAAAAAAAACCTCTGGTGAAGATTTGAGAGCAGATAACAATGTTGTGATTACCGGCGCTAAATTGGAGCTGTGGATGCTCAATGAGCTAAAAACAAGGGGGTTCTGCAGCCCTTAGGGTAATTGTTTCAGGATCCTGTAACAGCCAGGTCCGGTGCTGAAGAAATTGGAAGGGGTGGTATCCTGTAATTTCTCAGACCACTGAAGCATGTCTAGTGTGTGGGCTGAAGCTCAGCCTAAATGGAAGCATAACTTTTTGTTCTCTCTTGCAGCAAGACTTCACGTCACTGGTCTCAGTCAGGTTTTAACCCAGAGATGATAGAGGCCTGTGGGTCACTGGACCTCACCTGCAGTGCTTTTTCACATTCCAGTGAGTACGCCAATTCCAATTACACAACATTTGTTCGGTCACAGCCGCAGAGCGCTTGTGAAGTGTTAGAATATGTGCACAGGTGCTTACATCCATGTTGCACTGAGAGGAAAATAGCTCACACAAACAGAAACGCAAGCAAGTTGATGCTTGTTGCAGATGGGCCGTCTGTTAGCATTAGCATAATGAAATTCAGAGCACACTTGCAGAAACTCACTAATTCATCACAGCGTCAAGCCAAGCTAAATAATGCTATGGCCCCTCGAGTTTTGAAAGGGCAATGTGATTCCAAATATACCAGCAGATTGACTGTGTACAGCCTGAAAAGTGTTGGATATAATTGCCAAATATTGATGCAAACAGACAGGAATGAACGGTGAGACACTGTGTCCGGTTTGCAGGCTTAACCAAAGAAAGGAGGCGAACCTAGCAAACCTGCTGCGCTTGGCCTTACATCCCTACATATGTGACACCATGTACCAGAAAATTCCCTCCTGTCTTAATTCTCTAGTCCCTGTCAAGCAGAGAAGCCCTTTCTTTTTAAAATTGTGTCCTTCATATCTGACTGAAAGCTGCATAATGCATCACCTCTGCGTATAAGGTGCACATAGATTAAAATGTCCACACAGATGGACATGTACACACCAGCTGTTTCTCTGGGATTACTTGAAAATGCATGTTCTGCGTGCACATGATCCTGACATGCGTTCAGCCATCATTAATAATATGGTGCCTACATTATTTAGAATTTTCCTTCAAAGCCTTTAGATTCCTGTTAGATTTTCATGTGAATTCCGTTCATGTAAGACATCAGAGTGCTGATTGAATTAATTACACTCGTTGCCTGCAGTGTTTATGTGTGTGGAGAGTTGCTGCAGGCTTCCTGTGAAGGCATCATATCAAGGATCATTTCATCAAAGTGTCACCAACAATTAAGTTAGTGCGGATCCAGCATTTTTATCCCGTGCAGGGAGCAGATCTGTCATTACTCAAAAGTAATAAGATTGACTTTTTGCAAAGATTGGAGGAAAAATTTGGTGACAGAAGCATCCATCTACATTTATTTCTTATCTTCTGCTAAAGTAAGCTCTGTCATATCTGGGATTCTCTAATTATGGCACGAAATACCACATGGTGACATTTATGTGGAAGCTGTGAGATGATGCTTCAGCTCTAAAAACCAGTTATAGCTTCAATGATATAAGACATTTTGAAAGTTTAAAGTGTGAGTATTTTTCAACATGGAAATAGTCTTCTGAACCAAGCGTAGTTGCAGTAAATTACAACTGCTTTATGACTTTGTTTTCAATCTGAAAAAGAGATGTTTTCGACTGTAACCCACCCTCAAATCCATCAGCCAGTCCATTAAGACACCAAGTGATTAATTTCATAGATTCATAAAGTGAGGGGAAAAAAATATTTGATCCCCCGCTGATTTTGTGCATTTGAAAGAAACTCTCAGTCTATAAATTTAATGGTGTACACAGTGAAAAAATAATAATAAAAATCTTTGAGAAACTTGATCTTTCTCCTAGGTGTTTTCAATGCAAGTAACGAGCTGAGATGAGGAGCACAGGTGCTTACCTTTACTGCAGACACCTGTCAGCAGGCTCCATGCTATCCACCAAGACCAAACACCTGTTCAAGGGTTTCAGAAACAAGGATTTGGATTTTATTACAAACTCAAGAAACAAACAAAAAGACGTCTGCAAAATGTCACCCTTTGTGAGGTTTTAGAAAGCATGAGTAATCAGCTCAAATCCAACAAAAGGATGTTGTCAATGACTGCAAAGAAGCTGAGTCACTAAAACACAGTTGGTGACACACAAAGAAGGAAGATTTACTTACTCATGTGGCCCTTCTTAGCACCATCAGGGTGCTAAAGCGCTTTATAATAAGAAGGGAGATAAAAAGCAAAAATGAAAAATTGAGAACAAAAATTCAAAACAACAGCATGAAATAACAAGAGGCAGCAAAATATAGAAAAGGCAGATAAAAAACTAAAAAGCAAGTAATGCTACTTTCACACTGAACATGACGCACGTTCCTCAACGCGTGTTCAGCCCGTGGTGTTCACACTGGACAAGCAGGGAAGGGCTTCTTTTTCTTTTTCAACTGTTTTACCAGCGCATGTACGCCACTCACAGTTGGAAGAATCTTGGTGCAAAATGTTGAAGAGGTGCAAGTCTCGTGAATCTTGCTTCAGGATTTTTGTTTTTTCCACAGCTATATTCCGATGAATGAAAGACTTGATGCTGTATAATTCCAGCCGGGTAAAAAGCACCATTATTAATTTCTCCTCCATGATCAATTTTCAAACTCTTGGTACTAAAACAGACGCCATCCAAATGTCACTACCAAATCTGAGTCCCTGATTGGTCAAATTTTGACCTGGTTCAACTTTCACGGTTTGTTGAAAACGCTCTTAAAAATGTACTAAGCTGTGTGTCAACATGAGAGTTTTGAAATCAGAAGCCTCAAAAGCATGTCACGCTTGTTTAAATAGACAATGCTTAGGGCGTTGTGAACATAGCTTCAAGGAAAACAAGATGCCATTAAAAGCCATTTAAAAAATGTAAGACTTTGGTTGATGTTTAAAACTGTTCAGGTCTGATATGATGCACAGCTCTGAAGGAATATTATTCCTTAACTGGGGGGCTGGCGATGGAAAATGCACAGTCACCCCAGTGTTTCTGAAAGGACTGAAATATTGCAGTGCCTGTGGTAAAGAAATCATCAAAGCATCAATTTACCCTTTTTCATGTTTGGAGAAGGAAAGCTGCCTTTAACTCCATAAACATCAAACCTGAAGAAAGAAACATTACATTTTGGTGTGTTTTTGTGCTCAAAGGACAACATCACTGCACCACATGCAGTAGGTAAGAACCTTCTTTACCCCAGGCAGAGCTTTGCTAGTGTGGATAGGTGTTTCTGCCTGGTTAATGAGTGCCCAAGTCTCCTTTTCTAACAAACATATGATCAAAACTATAGAGTTTTTCTTTCTTTGTGGTAAACATACACAAGGAATTGGAGATCAAACATTTCTTTCCCCAGCACTGTTACATTCTACTTCCTTTTCCCATCTTTTATTTTTCCTTTTTCTTGCACTCCTTGTAATCTCAAAGGTATGATGTGCAGCAGGAAGAAAAAGCCCTGTCACAGTTTGCTCTCAGCCCTTGTTGGAACTGCTTAGCAAACGCAAGCCTTCCTGTCATTTTCTGCCACTCGGCCATAAACTTAATTTTAAAAACACAACTGTTTACAAAAAAAGATCTGTGAGTGAATCACACCTTCACCTTCCAAACATGTAGGTTTCAGGCTTAGTCTTCAAAGCAGAGAGAGGATGTCAACTTTCATCCTCCGACTGCCAGCTGGTTCCTCATGAAAGCAGACACACTTTTGCTTCCTTCTCTTGTAGATTTTAGGAATAACACGTTTTTTTTTACATTTCTTTCTTAGAATTAAAGTCCTTTTATGGTTACAGAGAATGATAAAATCTTTGAGGCATTGGAAATTCTATTTTGTATTTTACTGAGGTGGGAAAATGGGAAGAAGCCAAAAACACGTAAAAATGAAATCTCTCTTCGAAGATCCAGTCAGTTTTTATGACTTACTTGAAGATTTAGAGTTAATTATTAAGACATCCAACTATTGCAATCCATCAGCTTTGATGTGATAAAAATCTGGGAACAGTGTTTAAGCACCACTGTGCAAATGAAAGCCATTTATATAGTAAATTCTCCACATAAAAAGGAGGAAAGCCAAAAGGGTTCTGTTGAATATGAAAATTAAGGGCAAAAAAACACCAAAAATAGCTCCCAAGTCTCCTCACAGAAAAGCCAAAACAAACCGTCCAGGCTAAATATATTGCTGGACTAAGAGTATTTGTATTCATCAAGGAAAAAAATAGATTAAAAAATGTGGGAGTTTGGATCTGCCAAAGCTAGCATGAAGCTTTTTAAAGCATGCCAACACTAAAAGGAGAAAATGTGTTTATTAAACTTGGCCTGTAAATTTAAAGAGCTTGAGCCAATCACAAGCCAGATCATTCAGCTTGGCTTGAATCTCAGTCGTTTCCATCTATCCATTCCCCAAACTTGCTTCATCCCTTTTAAGGTAAAGGGGTTACTGGAACCTATCCCAGCTATCCAGCTACTGCCACCTGTGACAGACTAGAGACCTGCCCAGGGTGAAGGTGGGGCAC
This sequence comes from Oryzias latipes, assembly GCF_053564925.1. NCBI lineage: Eukaryota > Metazoa > Chordata > Actinopteri > Beloniformes > Adrianichthyidae > Oryzias > Oryzias latipes. The sequence goes on from NC_136242.1 coordinate 16,864,484, forward strand.
AGGCTGGGCAGGTTGCACTCTGTCATAGGGCCACACAATCAAACGTATACCAGTTAGAATCATCAATTAACCTAAAAGGTCCCCAACAGGATTCCAATATGGTCTCCTCGCTGTGAGACCAGAGTCCTAAATAACTACTAAACCGCCAATGTGCTGACTGCTCAGGCTTTTCTTTGTTGGCAAAAAGAGGGACCATATACATGGACCATATACATTTATAATCTGAATTTACAATATCAAATGTCACCCTTATGATTCTAAAAAGTGAGAATGCACAACCTTACTGAACATTGTTAATGCTAAAAGATGGCCGTGCGCTGCAGCGTTGTAGGTATTTATCTTATTCGCTAGGGAATGCTCTGATTTTTATGTTCAGAGCCAAAAGTTAACTGGAAAACCTTACAGTAATATGAAAATATTCTACCACCACATGAACGCAAAATAGCTTTTTACACCTAGGCAAAGTCAATTTATCTGTAGTGGGGAGATACCAGAATTACAGGGAAATAAAACATTATTAAGGGTTATCATTATAATTTATACAATAAAATCAATATAAATTACTCCGGTTTTGTGGGATTAAAGTGTTCAAATAGTTTAAAGGGCTGCATGTGGCCACCAAGCAGTAGTTTGCTCATTCCTGGACAATGTGATGGTCTCGTAACAGGGTGTACCCTTCCTAAGGAGCTAAAGAGTAGCTGGGTATGCTCCAGAAACCCTGTGACCCTTTAACACGATGAAGCAGGGTACGAAACTGCATGGATGGAAATTTATTTTATTTTACTTTATTTATCCCTGCACGGTGGCGCAGTGGTTAGCGCTCTTGCCTCACAGCAAGAAGGCCCCCGGTTCAAGTCCCGGCTGGGGGACATGAAAAACAGAACATCAGTGGGGGACCTTTCTGTGTGGAGTTTGCATGTTCTCCCCGTGTATGCGTGGGTTCTCTCCGGGGTCTCCGGCTTCCTCCCACCATCCAAAAACATGCTTCATAGGTTAATTGGCAACTCTAAATTGACCATAGGTGTGAGTGCGGGAGTGAATGGGTGTGTGAGTGAGGACATTCTACCCTGTGACAAACTGGCGACTTGTTCAGGGTGTCCCCCCTGCCTTCGCCCACAAGTGACCGGGATAGGCTCCGGCAGCCCCGTGACCCCGAAAGGGATAAAACGGTTAAGAAAATGAATGAATGAATTTATTTATCCCACAATGGGAAATTTTATTCTCTGCCTTAACACTACTGGAGGGGAGACAGTAGCATTAAGGGTCTTGCCCAAGGGCCATTGTTCATCGAACCCTGTTTCCTGTGTGGTAGCCTTTCACCTTACCAACCGAGCTTCCCAGCCACATGTAGGATCTTTGGTGGGACAAACAAAGCTGACAGTTAAGAAAACATGTGTTTCCTGCATTTATGTCAATAATGATCCCACCCATGGTCATACACAACTTAGAGTTCAAATTTAGAGAACTTCAATTTTCTCATAAAAATGATAGCTGCCGTTATTTTTTGGAGTATGTCAAGTTTTGCTGTAGAGTTTTACTTTTTTATTTAACAAGCTGTCCTGGGATTACTTGGTAAGATGAACTAGCTTTTTCTTTTTTTCCCTTTTTTTTAAATCATGGCACATGGTTTGCTTTTTGGTGTTCAACAAACCACAGTTTTGCTTAATAGTTTAAAAAATGTGCAGTATCATAGAACCTCAATGAAGGAATAGTGACATTGTTTTTGGTGGTGGGGGCTTTAGAAGAAACAAGCAGTCTGTCCCTGATCTAAACCCCCTTTTAAGACCTTTTTCCTATCAGTTCCTCATGACATAGTATGAGCATAGATAAGTTTAAAAAAAGCCCCAAATCATTTGGAAGTCATCAAAAGCCTTCAAGTATCACATTAAAACTTGAATCTTTTAAAGTCATTTTTTTTCTTTTTAGATCAGTACATTTTTTAATTAAATTAGTTGTGAAAATGTTATCACATAGATTTTTTTATATTTCACTCACACTTCTGGTTACAATTGTTTTGATGTATTTAAAGAGAGGTCATATTTATTGTTTTGCTTAATTGTGCTCTCTATAAATATCACAATTGATTTTGCTCTGCATGAAAAGGGCAATGGCGTTTGGAAATCTTGATTACCTGGTTTATCCTGTGAAGATATCATTTATGTTAGCGGTGAGTCTGAAGGTTTTTTTTAACCTGAACAGAGCAGAGAGCCTTGCAATGACTCGCGTGGTTTTCCTGTCTCCCGAAGAGCACCCTGCTGTCCTCTCTTTCCTGAGTAAATGATACACAACCACCCACCAGTCCAAGAGATGTAAAAGAAACGCCTCGATTCACAAGACAAGGCCACCTACTTCTTTTTCTTCATGAGTGAGTTCTGACACCAACATGCCCTCTTTCTCAGCAGCTCAGGACTCTGACCGATGCAGCTAAAGACTTTGCGGCTTTTCATGTGTTGACAGCTTTCTGTCATGGGGAGAAAGATGTTTTTTTAATGATTCCTGTGACTTTTCATGGCTCTTTTGTGGGATCAGCCCACGCATACCAGTCTCCCTTTCTTAAGGGTGGTCAGAGGATTCCTGACAAGCCCCAAATGTCACCTTTTTGTGGCAACTTCCCTTTAGGTATGCCTGGTTTTAAAATCTCAACCTGAATGTCGCTCCTTCCAGTAAGTTCCACCTCACCTGGTATCAGGTGCTGTTTTAAATAAGAACCCATCAATGTCACAGAAAAATACCAGAAATGGATTCTGTGGTCCACTTGGTTTGTGGTAAAATACAGATAATTGTTTTTAAAGAAAAAAATGGGTCTGGCTTCTTATGGGTTAAAGTGGCTATACGATGCTATTCCTAAGCCTTTTATAGTAAACCATATCCATGTATATGATATTATATTACCTTTGGCACACAAAATAAATTTTTTTTTTTATTAAATATTTGTTATTTTCCTCAACTTTTTTTCTAACCCAGATGTAAGTCGACTCAATCTCTGACGCTCCGGCTTTTGCTCCGTGAGGGTACCGCCCAATTCATGACATCACCCTAGAGTCGGTCTCAGCAGCGTGTCTGCGTTTCGCTCACAAAAAGAAACAACATCCAGACTTTTGTGCATACAAAAGGAAAGCATTTTTGCCAACCACAGCTAGCTCTGCAGAGAAACTGGGTGTTTGTGTTAACCTGGCAGCGCAGACTCTTACTGGAAGGGGATGTTCTCACTGGTCTACGTCGGCTCGTGAGAACCCTCTTGTTTTTGTGGCTAATTGAAAATAATTGATGATTCCGTGGCTCTGTTGCTCCGAGCGCAGGTTTTTAGAGGAAAATTCAGAAATGCGTGAATGGATCCAAACACCACTTCGGGGTTTCTTTTCGTGAGAAATGAGAATTATTATACATTTAAAAGCTTGATTTTGCATGGTATAAGGCCTTTAATTAATTTCATTTAAAGACAGACTCCAATGAAAATTTTGCTCTTGGTGTTTTTAACATGTGTTTGTAGTGTTTTTCTGATGATGGAGAACATAGATTAAAGAAAATTGAACTTAAATGTGCATTTCTGAGTATTTCTTCCAATAAATTGTTGTAAATCAGGAGCAGTTGAAAAAAACAGTTTTAAAAAGAGCTTATTTGTGACATAGAAAATAGCTCTCTGCTCGGCTCCATTCTGATGCATCCACTTGTGGACAAATCGATCCGTTAACATCTTTGCTTTCTTCATCTGAGCTGGCCTTTGGCTCAAAACTGTACAGCTGGATAGCTCCAATATTCCAAGGTTAGGGATGTGAGGGGATGTAAGCTAGTAGAAGAGCGTGTAAACAGATGGGTGACGGGATGTGGGGGCGGCCTTACTCCATTTACCAGCTTTGAGTACCAGTATTAGTTTTTTTTCCCCATCAGATGAGTCAATTAAATTGTTTTTTTGTTTGTTTTTTAGATAGTATATACTCATTTTTGCTCTCAGAATACAGGATCTGGTAGAGTGAATTAGCAGGCGAGATTTCTAAGTGTCAGTTTTATTATGTAACAGAAATTTTATTTAATTTTTAAACATTGCAGGGGAGGAGTTAGGAAGAGATTACAATTATGCCATTATTGACAGTGTGTCCAAATCCATCAGAGAAGACATAATTAATCTGGTTCATTTGAATGGGATAATAAACCCTGTGTGATAAGCATGACATGGGGGTGATTGGCAGCTTGTCTTTTTGGCCTCTAGGTGAGTGTTAGAAAGAGAGAAAGAACCCCTATGCGTGCTAACGTGTAAAACCCGAGTGTGCATGTCTCGTCTGGGTGTTCGTGGAGGAGGAGGAGGAGGAGGAAGATGCCTGTGAAGGGGGGGGTGGGCATTTCAGTTTTGTCTGCTGTGATCCAGCCCCAGCTGTGTCTCATTAACTGCTGTCATTTTAATCCTCTTAGTCAAATCCCATAATTTTTCTCATCAACAAAAACACAGGCAACAGGGCAACGATAAAGCTACCAGTTTTAGCCGCTCAGAGTCGTGGTCGCTTCCACGCTGGTGTTATGTAATACAATCAGAAGGTCTCCAAACTTTCAGATGGGAAGCCACGTTAATCTGGTTCGGGCCTCACTGATTTCTAGGAACTGGAAGGATTTGTTGCTCTTAGCTTTACAGTATTCATTTGCACACTGTCTGGAGGATGATGAGCAGCTCGGCTTCGCCGTGTTCCTCTTTGGTTGCTCACAGTCAAATTCTGATTCACCTGTGCGCATTTATTTAGAAATCTATAACCAATTCAGTGTCTGCCTCTCTGCAGCCCAACAATTCTTGCTCCCCTCCATCAGGAAAGCTATTTTCTTCTCCCTCCTCACAGTGACAGCTGGTGTGTGCTCCTCACCAGCAACACTTCGGCTCAGACCAGCTCTATGTATAGATCGCTGTCATTGAACAAAACCTATTTCAGTCGCTCTTGCTGCTATGAATATATGAGCAACATTGCACAGCGCTTTATTTCCAAAGCAACGGCTTCTTTTTCCTCCAAATGAGTCCAATAATTCCGAGCTCTTCGGGGTATAAAAACTAGCTTCCTGAGTGATGAGAAACTCGACATGATTGTTCAAATATCAAGTTGCCCCCCGAGAGAAATTGTAATGTAGCTACACACTGCTTGTGGTTAGTTTTAATTGTGACATTTATGAGATATAGGAGGGCAACATTTGTTTTCCCTTTTCCAAATATAGCCAGTGGATTCTTTTTTTTTCTAATGTTTTTTTTTTTCATGAGAACAAGTTGTCCATTAATTGTGGGTACAACTGGGTACAATCGATCTGTCAGGTAGTTGTTTCCCAAGCTGCAAATTAGTTTCCCTGGAAGCTGTTGAGCTTACTTGGATAGAATTGCGGAGTGTGTGCCTATGTGTGTGTGTGTGAGTGTGTGTGTGTGTGTATGGTAATTCAACTCAGTGCTGCCATGGCTTCCCATGATGACTATAAAGTTCAAATAAACACATTGCAATTACCATCTATTCCTCAGCGTATGGGTGCCCGTTGTCACTGCCTCTACTAGGAGGGTTAGGAGGAGCCTTAATGCTTTATTTTCCCTTGTGCCACTCTGGGCTGAAAAACAAGATTAAATTGGTTCTCCTCAACTTTTCTCTGTCGGCTAAAAAGTGGAAGGTTTACACTGGGAAGAAAAGATGATCATCATGCTATATGGACGTGGATGCAAAGATGCATACCAAAACAAACGTTTACTGCAATAGAAATATGGCACATTTAGTAAACATGCATACGTCCAAACACACAATCACATATTAGCACAGTGTCACGGCGTATCTTGTTTGGAAGATGGGAAGTTGCAGGGCGGATTTGTGACCTTTGTCGTGACTGCAAGGCACAATTCTCCCTCTTCAGAAAAGATGATTAATTTCTGTTATTTACATTGCTGCCCTGAAGGCTTCTCTGTAGGCCTCACACATTTGTCATTTCCTCTGTGCTGTTCTTCAAATGGAAATGAAATAGAATGTGCCGACTCCTGGGTCTGCCTCTCCAGGACTTTTTTTTTTAAGCGGAGAAGACATAAGGAAAAAAACTATTTGTTCATAATGAAAACTGCCTTGTCAATATGGTGCTGCAGCACACACACGGTGCAGTCTTTTGGCTCTAGTAAACAGCACACTCCCTCTCACCACCACCCCCACATACAACCCCACTCCTTCACAGCTCCTGGTTAATTAGAGCTCTGATTGGACAGGCACAGTCCATAAACCAGCCATAACACTGGTGCAGTTCAGCTGCAGATCTGGCTCTTAGCCTGCAGGATGCATTAGATCTCCACACGTCTGTCGATGTATTCCTGCTCATGCGGCCTGTGCGCACACAAACCCAGAGAAACCAGTCGTGAATTTCTCCTCAGCCTGTTCTCACTTCCTCCCCTTATTCCTGCAGTTCAGGGCTCATTTCTCTCATCTCCTGGGATCATGGCAACGGCGTAAAAGAGAAGTGAGAGGAAGAAGCAGGGAGTTAAGTAGAAAGTGCGAAAGACTTGAAGGTGAAGGGCAGCCAACCCACTGAGTATCACTTTCTGCATCCTAAATACAACTCTTCTTCTTTTTCTTCAAGACTGGTGCAACTGCGCACACCCTGAACAATAAACATAAAACGCTTCTTTCTTCTCTGACTGTCATTAAGTTTGACTTTCAAGCTGACGCAGAAAAAAATCATAAGCACAAATGCACAGCTGCTATGGTGGGGCTTACTGAGTGGCTCTGCTTTGCTCTGATTGGGGAACAACAGTCCCTGATGAACCATAATGACTTGTGAATGCATATGCTAATCCACTCACCTCATTCCATGTTAAACAAACACTTTATCCTCCCAATGAGACGGGACGGCATTTGCTCCCCCGGGTTGTTTTAATCCAGTTGGTCTTCAGCAACAATCAGAAGTTAGTGCCGCCATAATGGGTCAGCCCTCTAAACAAGTCGACCTGTTCAGCCCGGGACCGCTTGACAGCAGTAATTACACAAATGAGTCATTCAAGGGAGCATGATTAACTAGTAACATGTGGGAGGAGTGAAGGGAGGCGATTAGACAACAGAGATGCTGATTCATCCGCCAGCAGGGGGAATAACAGGTGAATATTTGTGTTGGATGGCACTGTAACAGTTCCTCTGCTCCCAGGTTGGTGAGCCCTCTCTTTAATGAAAATCTTTAATAGTAACAAAAGTACTTTTTACTATTTTAATTTAGACAGCAGGCAGGCACCAAGGCTGGGTGAAATGAAAGGGCGTTTTTATGAAGCTTTTGTGTCTGCTGAGGCAGAACAGAAAAAGGGGAATGTTTTTAATACCACAAGTCGAGTTTGGGTCGCTCACCTAGTTTTTATTTCATTCTTGTTTTTAATTTACCCACATGTTTGTGCTTTCAGCAAAGCCCCCGAGCTACTTCCAAAGCCGCAGCATTGCCCTCCGGCACTCTTTCCCCTTCGCAGATAAAGAACCACATGGCTTAGCATATCAAAACGATGCCCTTTCAGAAGGCTGGATTTTTATATATAGAGAGAAAGATTTATAATTATTTTTTTGCATGATAAGACATGCTTTCAACTTGTCTGTGGTGCTCCCTGTCATCATATCTGACAAACAGCTTCAGGCACTTCACTGTATACAGTGAGAGCAGGTCTGAGAGTCTGGGAGATTTCATGGAGTCTTTGTCCAAATGTTGTTCCTATTAGGTATTCATGAGTGAAAACACAACCCAGCCACTTTTCCAACTGCTGCACTTACTCTTGGGGTCTGCGCATACTTAATTGCCTGTAAAACACATTAAACATTTATTGATATTTTTTAAACAAGGTTCCTATGATTGCAATAACTGAAGGGAGCTGAGAGAATCACGTTGTACCTGTGATGCTCCGAGTGACTGATCAGAGACCCTCTCAGTGTCCCTTAAACATTTAGAATATCATAAATAATGTGATTTATTTTAAACTCAACAGGGAACGCTAAAATAAAATGCACTTTCATTATACACAGACTGCAGTTTTTCTAGTGTTTATTCATTTAAACTTGAATGACTACAACTAATAAAAACACAAACTTCAGTCTCTCAAATTAGAATTTAGATGACAAAAATATCAGGGGATTTATGGTGTCAGGCTGTGATTGGGTCATTGATTCAAAGTTTTCACTTGTCTTTGCCAAAAGCTGGTGGTTCACATAAAGTGCTATGTCAGAGCACATCAATGGACGGTTATACGAAAGAAAGAACATGGTAATAAAAGAAAAATGGTGTGCTAACAGTTTTTAAAGTTAAAGTGCAATTAGTTGTCCCACATCTAGGTGTGTGAAATTAGTTCTCCACATTTGACCCATCCCCTGGGGAAGAGGTGAGCTGCTAATACTGAATGTCAAGAAGGGAGGAATTGGGTCCAATTTTTAGTCTTTGGTATGTTACAACCATGAATTTGAACCTACAATAATCCAGTCTCAGGGGGGACACTCTTTCACTAGGTCACTGAGTACTGGAACAAAAATAAATTAGAAGTTTGGTGGGAAGTTGAAATACAGATGGCAGCTGCTGGAGTCAAAGTTTTGAGAGCCTCAGCACACAGAAATGTGCAAATTTTTTACATTTCTTTCAAGTTTACAATATTAATTTTTTCACATGTTTTACTATTTATTTTTCAACATTTCAATAGTTCCTCTAAGTTAACAATGTGTCCTTTTAAGTTTTAAACAGTTTTTTATTCAAATTCACATTGTCTTGTTTTCAAATTTTCAAAAATTTATTTTCAAATTCATGATGTCTTGTTTTCAAATGTTCATTTTTTTGCTTCAGATTTACAATCTACTTTTTCATTTATTTTAAGCTGATCCACATTTGACCCCGGACACGTACCTACGCTGAGAGTCAGATTCTGTAATGATCTTTCAGTCAACTTGAAAAACTTTTCCAGCAGCAGAAGCAGGCTGGTACCAGCAGCCGCCGCTGTCATTTATAACTTATTAACCATATACAGCATGTCTGCTTTGAAAGTCAAACATTTTCGCAAAGGCTCAATTTGAAATCCATCATGGGTGAGGGGGCTCATTCTTGGTATGAAGCAGATGAATTACTGGAACATGCCCCTTCTCTGCTTGTCTGTCATTACTGCATAGTAAGATGTGCTTTTCTGGATGGGGGGGGGGGGGGGGGGGTGGCGGTGTGTGTGTTAAGAGGAGCGCAGGGACTTATCTGCTCAGCTGTAAAATGATTTTCTGTCTCCTCAAGAGATATTGTGCGTGTGTGGGGGGTATCAGTGATCTGAGAGTAATTAAGATACGGGCTCACATCACACTGGGGCACGTGGGAGACGAGCAGATCAAATTGAAAGGGAAAAAGTTGATTTTAAAAAGGGAGGCTTTGATTAATTACAAATCTTTCAAAGGATGGTCCACCTTCTCCTGCAGGGCTGCCTTCTGAAAGCGGTGACTCTCAACACCTTTATCTTTACTAGGCAGTTGGTCGCAGCTCAGCCGTTCATTTGCAGCATTGTTCTTTCTGTCAGAATAAAATATATCGTTAGAACTGCATCAAGCTATTTCAAGGTAAGAAATTTTCTTTAAGGGGCAACACAGTCGTGTCCTCCATGTAAATTCTATTGAACACTTGACTGTGAACATTTTCATGGTTAATGAAGCTTATTAGACGGTTGTTTCACAGATAAATGACTCTGGAAACAGCCTTTTATAACATGCTGACACGTCAGTAACTAAATGGGGATGTATTTGTCGTCAATGAGACAATTGATTGTTAGGTGGGAGCACGTCTTTATGATAGGCTGAGAGTGACGCACACTGTGTGGTTTCCTTCCTGTGTTTGTGTGGAATGCAGCTGCAACAGGGAAGGAAGGAGCTGCAGGACTCCCCCTCTGATTGAAGACTGTTGCTGTTCCATTTAATGCATTATAAGAGAATGTCAACTTTTGTTATTTATTTATTTACATTTATTATCCTTGTGAGGATAAAGGGGGAATTTTCTGAATTTCTGCATAGAATATATAAGAAAAACACATACAATTAGAATAGAATTGAATAGAATTGAATAGAATTGAATAGAATTGAATAGAACAGAACAGAATAGAATAAATAGGACTTTATTGATCCTACAAGGGAAAAATTACTTTGTTACCATAGCTCTATTAAAAATACCAGATAGGTAACAATTAACAGTAAAAAATAGATGCCCTTGAAGTAGAAAATGACATTTTTATTGCAGCAAAGTAAATTATTTTTCAAAATTTTCCCACAACATACAGTACTCCAAATGCAGTAAATCACTCTTGATTTTTCTCAAATATATTTTGCGTCATATGAATCAAATTTTTCTGTTTTCTGGAATAACACTCAAAAAGATTTCTTCCAGTTTATCAGTTTCATTTAATTCTCTTGACTTGAACTTTTTCCTTTTTGTTGTTCAATAACCTGACAAAGTTAAGAGCATTTTTTTAGGACAAAGGTTGCTAACATGGTACTTTTGAATCGTTGGAAGAGGTCATGTAATGAAAAGCAAACAACACCCAAATAAAATCATGAAACGTTCTCCAGAAAGCCTAGAAAACTACAGTGCTAGACTATTTTAACAAAAGAATTGGGGGAAAAGACTCCCTAGAAGCAAAAGAAACCTGGGAAGGCTTAAGGCTTTCCTAGACTTTTCATCTATTCAATGGAGGCTTTCTAACCCTTTAAGTTACTGGGTTTCCCAAGAAGTGCTAACTTCAGGGCATTCCTCAATATTTCTTTTTGATCATTGCGTTCTGACTGCAGGAACTTTCTCCAGTGGGTAGTTTTTGAAGGTTTCTTTTGGAACTCCACTGCATTTCCATCACAGGGAACCGTCATGGTGTTTATTTGAATTCATTGGTTTTCTTTGATTCTCTTCCACACACACGTTTGGAAGACTTTTCAACTGAAAGCCATTAAACTCATGTTGAAAATAATAACTAAATCACATAGTTGAAGTACAGTATATACAACAGCAAAAGAAATGTGATATTTTTTTTATTGGGTCTTTTTCATTCGGACTGTAAAATATGTTTTTAAGGTTCACAAACAAGAAAAAAAACTCTTGCGGTATATTGCAAGACTTCATTTATTTATTTTTTAAAACAAGAAACATCAAATATTTGAACATTTATGTATTTTAAATGTTTTTTGTGAACATATTATCTAAAATGTCACCTTTGTCCATGTGCTGCAGCTTAACTCCCCCTCCCTTTGAGAGGCTTTACACATACATTCAGTTGATTTGTGAAAAGCTTTAAGTCCTCAAAGAAAAGAATTGTTTGCCTCACAGTTTGAGTAAGTAAAACAACAAGCAGTGGGAAGAGAATAAAGAAATAATGATGAAGTGCAGTGAGAGAAGAAGCTTAAGGACTGTGCATTCTACCTCTGCGTCTCGTCCTTTTCTAACTTTCCCTCCTGTGCTTTGTGGGGTTTGCATTGAAGCAGAAGCCATTTTTTACAAAAGCGGATCAAAGAGGCTTCAGATTAAAGTGCTGACGCTTATCGCAGTTCACTGCTTCTTCATGTTTCCCCATAAGCTGGGATGCTTTTGATTGATATCGTTTTCAAAGATGGTAAATTGATTTGCCTCCTCCCGTCAGGTACATAAGGTCGTCCTCATGCCGACTCCACAGCGACAGTGAAGTGCTAGATTTGCCTTTTAACAATTGTCAGAAGATGTCTGGTTCAATGACTAATAGTTCAATAAGAAATTCCTCCTCCGAGGTGACAGATGATTACCTCATGTGGGACGAAAGCTCATATATGCGAGGAAAGGAGGGAAACGAAGACACTGACTGAAAGACAAAAACATTTGGCAGGCCACATGAAGGAGGAGGTGTAACAGATCTGCACTGTGCCTTCATGATGATATTTCACCTTGAACAAACACCATGATCCCCACAGAGAGCCGAAAGCATCGATCTGGCAGGCTCCAATCATAATACATCTACTTTTCGCCAAGTTTGCTTTTGTGCAATCTATCAGGACTTTATAAATTATTTTGGGTCACGAATCGATCTGCTGCTTTCCCCTCCCTCGATCCGCTCCGTGAAGTGGGGAGACTTGAGTGTACGGAAATGTTCGTGCGTCGTCTGCTTCGGAGGCATCATCTGCCATCTGGCCTCAAAGTACAGGGGCCACATGGTGGGCAAGCAAATGTCACCGGTCAGGCCGGCCGATGCCAAGTCCTGACAAATGACGTCAGGGGAAGCCAGCACTGTCCCTGCCCAAACAACCATCCGCGCCTCAACGTCCTGCCACTCGCTGACCCCTGCTTAAACTTGCAGTTGCATGCTTGCGAGACATTAATCAATGAATTTAGACTTATAGCTGTCCCTGTGGAAATGAGCAAAGTTGCTGGGAAAAAAGAATAAATCTATTGAATGTGGAGACTTTCAGACTGCTGCAGTCAGCTTAACCGCAAAGACGACAGACAGCAGATCCAAAATCCAGATTAAATAACTACTGTCTGTCTCTGCCAACAGTGTTTAAGCCAGCGGCATTTAAGTATCAACCAGCTGAAAAAGGCGATGAAGATCTGACCACAAGCCAGACGAACGGTGCCTCACTTCTGCCAAACAAATATCTCAACCGTCAGCAGAATAAATTGGAATTTTTCTAACAGTTTTAGTCAATTTTCTTAAAGATCCACTCCAATTATCTTTTGATCTATTTTAAGTTTTTCAGTTGGTCTTTTAATTATGGTAATCAAAAAAAATAAAAAAGCTGTGTTGTTTTCTAGGACACAGTTTCTGCAGAGCGGAGTAGCCGTTCCCCATTTCCCATCATCCATGTGTTTATACTGTATGTTCTCCCACTAGCTAACAAATCATTAACGGTGCAACAAAAGAGGGGAGCAATACTGCAGCTATCCACAGTTTAGAACCCAGATTGGACAAGGAAAAGGAAGACGTACATCTATTTGTCTATAAGTGAATGTCTCAGAATGGAACGGAACGGAGAGCTTGTGGCGCGCCGACTGTAGTACCTACATCACTGCTACAAGCTTTTTCCAATGGCATTTTTTTTCATCTGCTCCTGCTTTACATTGATTTGAATAAAGAAGTACCCAGAAGTGCAGTTTTAAGCTTAATTTTCCCTGTTCAATCCCTGATCTGTTTCCCACTTTTTTGTCCCATCCATCACTTCAGTGAAGCAGCTGAAGGTTTCAACACTTGCCACATGTGGCAAAATAAAAAGTGTCATTCAGGGGTGGCGGCGGCAGCACTGACAGTGTGAATGTGTTAAACACTGTGAGTTTAGATGCTCACGCAGCAGCCGGCACAGCACCTCTGCCTCAGCCGATGTGCTCAACAGATGTGAAAAACACAGCAACCCCTGCAAAGGATGGCAGGCAGGGTTTGCCAGTTGGGCCCCATATTGCCCATAGCGTTTAATTACACGGTGCACAACAAACACTTACGGTAGTTTTTCTGCACTATAAGACATAAAGCAGACTATTTTACTCCACTGTAGATTTTCCGGCCGATTTGCTCGTGTGCAGTTGTTGCTCAGGGGACGTGCTTCATGTTGTGCGGCGCCTCTCTCTCCGTAGATGCTGTCGAGTGTATGCTTAGAGACCTCCTGCTCTCTTCTACACCTCTTCACCAGATGACAAGAGCTACTTTCCCTACAGAGACAGCGAGACAGAGGGAGCTGGGGGAAAAACAATTAAAAAAGCGCCAGTGGGTGGAACATTTGTCCATCTCATTCTTTCCCCTTCAGTAAGCAAGGCTGATAAACGATAGAGAAATTTAATGGGAATATTTAAGCTGCAAAATTTGTGTTTTCTGCCAGTCCACAACAGTGACAGAAAGCATGCGTTAACATAATGGCTGCCTCTGCTAACCTCAGTTACAAGAACTGACATGCTTTGAGGTCTAAAAACTTCAGGAAGAATTACAGGGGCTTTAACCCATGTCTAATTACAATATACGTGTGTCCATTTTTTTGCTTTCTGACCAATGGCATTTGTTAAATTTTGCATTATTCAAGCAGTCTTGACAGAGATTAAACCAGTCTCAAACATTAGCCTCCCACTCCCCAAAAACTCCCATTTACCTGCTGCACACGGATACACATATAAATAGCTTTACAGGTGAATGCGCACTTGTGTACACACTCACACGTGCACCCATGCAGACACAAACACACCAGCTGCAGTATGCAATAAAGAACCATGAAGACCTACTCTATTTTACACATCCGCAGGGGGTCAATAACTCATTAGAGCCGAGGAAAAGGCAGAGGCAGCTGAGGGAGATGACGTGGTGGGAGGTGGGTGGTTGGCTGTGGGCTGTTCACCTGCAGATATCAGAGTGTCATTGTGCCCAAGGGTCACGGGGACGATTCATGAGTTCATTAGCAGCGTTTCATAAAACACTGCACGCTCCTTATGAGCCCAAATGGGAATACACATCAGATTTGCCTGCTTTGTTCACACATATTTTTTTTTCTAGTTTTGACATTCTAACTCTTCTTTCTTGGTATTTTTCCATTGATCTTTTGTGACCTGATGTGGACTTTCATCTTCCTGAAATACTTTATGGTAAAGTATGTTCATCACTTAACTTTTCCTTTGGTTTATTAGGATGTCTTCTGTTTAAAGACCCACTCTGATGAAAATTGTGTTTTTGGTGTTTTGAACATGCTCTTGTGGTATTTTTTCATGACGGAGGACAAAAATTGAGGATATTTTGCTTAAAACTGCATTTCTGAGTATTTCTTTAATCAAAATGTTGTGAGTCAGGAACAGATGACTAAATGTCATTTGAAAAAGCTTGTAGATCTGACGTAGAACCTACACTCGGAGGGCTACAAGCTCCCTGCTCCAATCTGTTCTGATGCATCCACTTACAGATAAATAGATCCATGTAAGCCTTTATTTTTTCCTTGTCTGAGCTGGAATCTGGCTCAAAACTATACTACTGGGTAGCTCCAACATGGCTCGCCATTATTGCTGCACCGCTAATGTTAGGTTGAGGTTGTGAAGGGCTGATAGCTACTGGGAGTGAGTATCCACAGATGGATGATGGGAAATGGAGATGGGCTTATGCCGCACAGACAGTCCCGCCCACAACTGTTTTTTGATTTTGGCTAAAAAGGGCATGGCCATAATTAAAATAAAGTGGGACTTTAAGGATATTCACATTTTTACTACTCAAACTAACCTCGATCATTTCAGGAAGCTTCTTTACGGATGATACATTTCTGATAATGGCTGCTTTTTCCACTACAATGCCTGGCACATCTCAAGAGAGCAGGACTTATTTGTTTAATCATCTCAATCATTGAGCTTGGCCTCACTAAATATAGCACAAAAACAGACTCCAGTTTGAGTTGCATTAACCTAAGCAGAAGCCAATCTGCTCTTCTCAGATGATGAAGATTAAAAAATATGGATTGAGTTGTTTGTTTTGGGTGCCTGCCTTTGCGTTACAACATCGAGCATCCTTAAATACCTGTTTACAAAATTCATCCTGTTACACAACCAAATCCCCAAAGGGCTTGGGAGTCAGTTCAGTGTTGTGACATCTAAACAGTCCCTCGGTGGCATCGCTGTAAAGATTTGTAAACGTATCTTCAAATAAATGAATTGTCTGTTCTGTCTGAAGAGCATCCAAACAAAATGCTACATTAAGGCTACAGGATGAAGTGTATAACCTTGTTAAGGACACACGCTAATTACTTGACGGGAAGACTAAATCCATAAACACACAGACAGTATAATTAAATCATCTGCCCAATTCTGCATCAACAGAGATGACTTTGGTTCTCTTTGGAAATGGAAAAGTTCATGAGCACCTTGATTGATGTCAATCGCTTTAAACCACAGGACTGAAGGTTAGAGCTGTTGTCAAAAGACATGAATACATCTAAAAGGGATTAAAAATATATTTTATAATTATTAGATAGTAAGGAAACTGAAGAGCCAATCAAACAGTAAACTATGATGCGTCCTCATGATTTATACTGTCATCTAACTGACTGAATTAATTACTGCATTAAAAAAATGAAACTTGCATATAAATCTATCACAGAAAAACTGGAAAAATTAATCTGTTTCTTCTTTTCATCTAATATTATTGTTTATGGCTGATCAAAACAAAAATATTCCTTTAAAATGTCATTTTAGTAATTTTACCAATAAAATACTTTTCGACCGTAGAAATGTTACTGAATGTCACCAATCTCATCTCCATGAAGCTGGTCAGCAGACAAAGGCAACATTTTGGTCTGACACTAGCAGATAATGTGGGTCCCCAAGTCACTGACTAAGAAAATGTAACTCTAACCGCAAGTAGATCAGTTTCTGTTCCACTTTGTTGTTGTCTCTGGTTGGAGCGTGAAATGGAATTGGACAGTTGAAGTCCATTTCCTGGATGTGTCTGTGTTGAGGCTCATGAACCTCGACTCCAGCAGGCGTCTTTTTGCTTTAATAAATGTTCACCAGATTACTGGGTTGTCTTCCTTTAATCCTCTCAAAGCTTCAGGTATGTCTGCTGCTCGTTCACTAGTTTTCTTTTACAAGTTATCCTTCCATGCAAACCTCCATTAGTCTGAATGGACACGGCACTCTGTGAAGAACCAGCTTTTGAATTAACTTTATGTTAACTTTTGTGTCTTCCTTGTCCTACCTTGCGTTTCAAAAAAAGTTAGTACCTCTGCTACAGTACCTTCTTTTTAACACAATCTTGTGCTACTCACTTTTTTTTCTGTGGTGCAAGTTATTAAAGTTATGAAATGTCCAATCAAAAGCCTCAATAAAGGTATTGAGTCTTACGTTGAACGTTCAAAATGTTTGCTCGAAAGATTCTCCCACACCTGCTTTCAGTGGAAGGGGTGTGAACTTCCAACAAGTTCACTCCTGATTAGTGAGAGTTGTTGCCATGAGAAACGTTGACTTAGACCGTTTCAGGCCAGTCTCTGCTTACTGATGTTGTCTGGCTCCAACATAGCAGCATCCACATCATGGAAAATATGTCTGAGTTGACTTCATTTGGCCAGAAGTAAGCCATTTTTTATGGATGAGGTCAGTCTCACTCGGTCCAGTTCTCATTTACAGTCAATGGCAGAATGTCAACGGCCTGAATGATGGTGAGGTCTATGTTCTTTATGGTGGACTGATTCAGACTAGCAGACTATTTAAAGGCACATTGAAATCTTTGCAGGGGGTTTGCAATGACAATAAAAATAATTCCCATTAATTGACAAGTTTTTAAAAAAAAAAGACTTAATTTTTTTAAAAAGATTTTTTGTCTATTGTCATAATCATCTAATTTTTTTAAAATGTGAAAACAATCAATATGATATACATCCATATCTACTAATTTATCAAAATGAAACACCTCTTTGTAGGCTGCACCTCTCACATTTGTCAAACAAAGGATTCAGTTTCTTTTTCTCTTATGAGACATTTAAAGGCTTTGCATCTGTGGTCTGAAAAGCTTGTAGTCAGTCTGATATCCAACCCACCACTGATGCTGGAATGTGGTGCCAATTGGCAACCGCTGGAAAATTTAAATGCCCTGATGAATACATAGCCCCTGGGTCTGACTGCTCAAACTGAGCACTGAGTGTGCTATGACATGCTCGGCATACACTAATGGGACTTCTGACACTCCTGTGCATCTATCCCACAAAAACAAAGCGCTGTGCCAGAGGGGACCAGAAGCTGGGTGGGAATGAAGTGAGCTGGCTGGAGCTCTGCAGTGCAAAAGGCCAAAGGTCTGACTGGTGCAGCATTTAATGTGTCCATCAGCAGCCACTTAGACTGTCAGGCTGTCCCTGGGTGAAGCAGGAAGCCCCCTTCCTACTTGTCTGTTGCAAATTACAGTACTTTAAATAAGAGCAACAGCTGCAGCACATTTTCTACACCTCATTTTCATTGGGCATTCTCCGTCGAGCTCCACCCGGCTGTGTGCACTTCAACAGGAATCTGAGAGCATTCAGATTTATCTAAAGCTGGAGAACACAGACCAAGCAGCTTTTTGGAATCTGCGCCCTGTTGTCTGACAGGAGGCTCTGCTGAAGCTATCCATGGTGCTGAAAGGGCCAGCGTAGGACCTGTAGCTCAGTGTGAACACGCTCTAATGATGTGGAGTCAAGCCAGATTTGGTGCATGCTTCATCATAGTCACAGCTGTCTCAAATCCCCTCAGATGCCTGCAGCATTATGTCAGGTAACACATGCATTTCATTGATTATGGTTATTTTGGAAAATGTCAGCATGGTGTTATCCAATAATGTTGACCTTTTAAGCTGTTTGACAGTATTAAAGAACAATGCACTTCAGGAAAACAGTATTGATTATAATTTACTGCAGCCTATATATGAGCTCTATATATTAATGTTAAAAAATCTTCGGATTTGTTCACTTTTGTCTAATTTTTGATCAAATTGAACAACTTCAAATGAGTTTCTGTGTCTTTGTTGAGTATATGCGAACAGAAAACCCAATTTTACGCAATTACTCATGGTATTTGGATGCTTTTTTATCATATGCTGTTGTTCATAAACACATGTGGCAACACGCGCCAACTTGGGGATTTTGGACCCACCGACTATATGACTTTTACGCAACGAGCAGGACTCCGCGCAATCAAGCAGCAGAGGAATTTCTGGGTGCAGATAGGACCACTCCTCTGTCTCTGCATAAGATTTTTTTTCTTCCCCCTCGTGCTCTCTTTCTCTCCTCCCCTCCACATCGTGGTGGTGAGGAAGGGGGGGGGGGGGGGAGGGGGGTCTTGCAGTCGACGAGACGCGCAGGAGTTTACTGAGGCTGCAACGCAAGGAGGGAAAAAATCCGTGCACATGAGCCCTGCGGATGGAGAGCAAAAAAGAAGAAAAGGAGAGGAGCGCTTCGACAAATGACCACTGCGCGCACAGAGACCGCCGCTTGAATTGTTTAACTTGTTGATGCCATATCATTGCTCATTTTTTTCTCTCTCCGTCGTCTGGCTCCGGTGACAAATTGATGGGTGTCGGAATTGCAAGTATTCTCTTGAGAGGAGAGGTGTTGAACTGACCGTGGATTCAGTTTGATCAGCTTCCTTATCTAAGGTATGCCCCAGCTTACACACACATTCATTTATAAATGTTTTGAATGGGATGTTGAAATGGCATTTTGCTGCAAAGTAAGCTTTCCCGCGCATAGTTACAGTGGGATAAAGGTTTGATGGATGCTGAGGAGGTGCGCGCTTTTTCTGTTATCACATTCTGTTGCACCGAAAGGCTTCAGAAGCATTTGACCATCACTGCCTCTATCTGCTCTTACTCCTGCAGATGCTATTTATCTCTGCACCCTAGCACTGTGACAACCTGAGCGGGGTCGTTTCCATTACTAAGGGGTCAGGATGGCAGCAGGTGTAGCGGCATGGCTTCCCTTTGCCCGAGCAGCAGCCATAGGATGGATGCCCGTGGCAACCACCCCGATGCCCATCCCTCCCCAAGAAAAGAAGAAAACCCAGGACGGGCTTATCATCCTCAACGTGAGCGGGACCAAGTTTCAGACGTGGAAAACCACTTTGGAGAGATACCCGGACACTTTGCTGGGGAGCACGGAGAGGGACTTCTTCTTCCACGAGGAGTCAAATGAGTACTTTTTTGACCGCGACCCTGACATCTTCAGACACATCCTAAATTTTTACCGCACGGGGAAGCTGCATTATCCGCGTCAAGAATGCATATCTGCATACGACGAGGAGCTCATGTTCTTTGGCATAATCCCCGAGATCATTGGGGACTGCTGTTACGAGGAGTACAAGGACCGGAGGCGAGAGAACTTGGATAGGCTTCAGGATGACGAGGAGATGGACATAAGCAATGAAGCCGCACCGGTCAACCTGTCGTACCGGGAGTACCTTTGGCGGGCTTTTGAAAACCCTCACACCAGCACCTTGGCTCTGGTTTTTTATTATGTCACCGGATTTTTCATTGCCATATCAGTGATGGCCAACGTGGTGGAAACGGTTCCCTGCGGGACTATGCCCAACAGATCAAAGGAGGTCTCGTGCGGGGACCGTTACGCGCTAGCCTTCTTTTGTTTGGACACGGCGTGCGTGATGATTTTCACGTTTGAGTACCTCCTCCGCCTGATCGCGGCGCCCAGCCGCTACAAGTTCGTGAAAAGTGTGATGAGCGTCATCGACGTGGTCGCGATCATGCCTTATTACATCGGCCTGGTCATGACCGACAACGACCAGGTGAGCGGAGCTTTCGTCACGCTCAGAGTGTTCCGGGTCTTCCGGATCTTCAAGTTCTCCCGGCATTCCGCGGGGCTACGGATCCTGGGCTACACCTTAAAGAGCTGCGCTTCTGAGCTGGGCTTCCTGCTCTTCTCCCTCACGATGGCCATCATCATCTTTGCCACGGTTATGTTTTACGCGGAGAAAGGCTCCGCGCATAGCAAGTTCACTAGCATCCCCGCAGCGTTTTGGTACACCATCGTCACCATGACAACCCTCGGGTAGGTGGCTGATTGTTCTTAAAGCATCAAAGCTCTCCCAATTTGATACTTTCTTGCTTTGATATTAAATAAATTAAACTAATAACTCAATCAGGGACTTAATGATTATGACAAAAAAAATCTTAATTTCCTCGGTGTCTTTTGACCTCATGGATGCGCTGCTACAGGTGCGGACTTATTGGATGCCTTAGAGGCCCCCAGCACGTTCCAGCCAATCAGGGAGCAGCTTGCAGCAGCCTCTTTGCGCATCAGTGCACCTGCACTTCAGCAGCACTTCTTATTATGTTGAAGGTCAGGCTTCATCCCTGGCCGTTCTCAAGGTCTTTAGTGGATCGTTTGTAAAGGTTAGCGTAATGAACAGCCCAGGGTTTCAAAAAAAAAACAAGAAAAAAAAATCCTGGGGCTCTTGTAGCTGCGACCAAAGAGAGGCTCCTATAACAGGATATGCATTCAGGGGCCTAACTGAGGCCAAATTAAAGGCAAACTTTTTAAGTCCACACGCGCCTGCGCACCTTTCTCCCACACCTCAGCTCATCCTTCTCCCAAGGAGGTACAGTAAATATTTGAATGCCCATTTCATGCCTGTGAACAACGTCAGCTGCTCTGTGTGCTGATGCAGCATAAAATAATTAAACACGGTTAAGACGATTACATCTCATTAATTCTTATTGATGAGCGCACTCAAGCGCTCAACCGCTCGGTGTGGGTTATTATAGTCTATTACTGTCGTTGCCGTTTTTCACTGCAGCTGCAAGCCTGCTGCGTTTTCCCCGCAAACTTTTACGCAAACAGCTGCGCTCAGTTTGCGCACTTGTGGTTTCTGTGGAGAAATGGAGGCTGCGTCTCCTCTCGCTGCTGCAACTGCAATAACTGAGCACACAGTGTTCCTCCTCACTGAAGACTTGGAAACGAGGTCTGCTTGAAATTACGTTTTTTTTATTAGGAAGTCCTAACATACCAATTCAAACTTGCAAAATAAAGTGTGTGTGCTCAGCTTTTTCCATTGCCTGCATGCATATCTGTCTGATTGAGCAGCAAGATGTGAACAAGTGTGCCTGCCAGCTGTGATGTGAAAATCTGCAGGAGAGGTCCACTATCCTTTGTCTTGCTCTGTCACATCTGCAATGATGGCCGCTCAGCTCTGCTGCCAAGCGCTGGTGTTTGCCCCTCTCAGATTATTAGCCCGACCTGGCCGTTATTATCTAAACATGTCCTATTCCATTCCAGCGCCTCTCTGTCAGCTCCCACGCTGTTTGGGTGGAGGGCCTTCTTCAATGCCACATACAAATCTTCCCTCTGTGCAAGTCAAACTGCAACTCACCCTTGAAACGACCAGTGAACGTGTAATTAGTGATGTGCTCATTCTGATGACTAAAGCTCCTGCACAGTGTTGAGCTTTATTTAGGTTCAAGTGCAGATGAATGATGAGCAGCGTAAGGAGCGGCATTATTTATCTTAGGAGGCAAGAAATGAATGGATTTTGCTCAGGGTTCTTTTTTTTCCTTCTTCAAGATAGATTTAAAAAAGATGTTTGGTGTGAAAGAATAAAAGTGGAGTGTCCTTGGTAATGGGCACATCTCTGTCACTGTGAGCCATGACAACCTGGCTGACAGATTTGCTGCATAAACTGAACCTTTCCAGTGGTGCAAAAGGCTGCATGTGGACCACTGGTGGAGAGGGGCCAAACACCCCTCACTAGGAGACAAATGTGACAGGTTTTTTTTTGTTTGTTTTTTCTGTGTTGCATAAAACACACAATCTTGGATTTGTAGGTCTCAATCACAATTGTCTGCATAAACACCCAAAAGAAAATCGTTTTGATTCTCCACCGGTAACATTTTCAAATGCCGATCTGATCAGAGGAAACGAGAGTTTGTTTCGGAGCCCAGCATGCAGAAAAATTGATCCAACTCTAACAAATAGTTATTTAGATAGATACAAGGGAATTGGTCCTTTCATTTATTGGCAAATAAGCACTCTAAAGACCACCAGGGGGCCTTTTGGCAGCAACCTGCACTTGAAGACAAAGCATTTGATTCCATTCTGATGGTCAATGATGCCACATACCCGGATGGAAGCTGATGCCTTTCCACTAAATATATTTTCAATTTTCCCCAACTCACACCCTGTGGAAGTAAAGACAGTAGCGGTGCTCTCTCCCCCACTGATGGCCCATTGATTGTGCTTAAGCAGACGTGCAGACATTGGGCGAGCGGGGGCTCCTGTTCAGAGTCACTTGGCAGGCAGCCTGAATGAAAGGGAAGGGAGCCTGGAGACCAGCGGAAAATCAATAGCTGTGTGCAGCTGCATGTCATGCCTCTGTGTATCTTCTGCTCTGTGCCACCAAACACAGGACAAGACCCACTTAGCCCTCCTTACTTATCGAGCCTAAAATCTGCACCCGAGGAGGAATGCGCCTTCCTCAGAATGGATTTGTGTAGACTTTTTTTTTCCTTTTTTACGAATCGGTTTACTGGGTTTTCGAAAAAGAGATTTGTATCTGTTCTATTGTGCTTTGCAGCATTTTCCAAAAGTGCTAAACTGTGGTTTTTGTGCGTTGATTTAAAGCTGGCCATCTTCAACTGCAATAGATTCTTATTTAGAAAGACAGCCTCCCCCTGGATGAAGCTGGAGTCAGATGTTACAGTGGTTTCCTGCTATTATTCTCTGTAGATGATCCTGGCAGTCATGGCTGAATTAGCTGCACAGGGAATTTTTTTTTTTCCTTTTTTTTGGTGCTTTAGATCTTTTAAGTGATTTAAGGTGTAATGGAGTGCACTGCTGAGAGCAGCTGTGAAAACGATGGAAGTCAAGCGCAACTCACAAGGGAAGAGGACATGGTTCAGTCTGGAACACAGACACAGTTGTTCCTCTGGACACAGACAAACATTACCTTCAATTGACAAATTGAAGGTAATTCTCAGGCCAGAAGCAGACTTGTTTCAGATACATTTGCGTTCTGCCCACTTTTTGTACATATGCACACATTTTTTGTGAGAAGTGGTGCATTTGTGTAAACGGTTTCTACATTTTGCACAAAAAGCTGGAAAAAAATAAACGTCTTTTAGGTTTTGTGTGAAAATCCAATATTTTTGCTAGAAAAGAGAGTTTTAAAATGGGGTTAGAATTCTTTAAGAAAATAAACACTTCCTAGTGATCATTACTGATTGTTCTTTTGCTGCATTTGTATTTTATTTCCTAGAAGCTAAGACTAAACCTTTGAGCAGCTACACAGCTAATTATTTGAGATGCTAATTCTTAAAACATGCTTTGACCAGGAACTTCAAAACCACTCCTTTTATTACTTAAGTAGTACGAAGAAACAGCTACACCTTTTCACTGCACTGCATCCTTCAGCTATCCATCAACATTTTCCAACTTTTTCCTTATTTGTCTTTGAATCCCACAGAGAGAAAATTGTTTTCTTGTAAAAATGTAAAAGATTTTACATCTGTGTTTTTGTTAGAGGCTCTTTTGTTTCTGAGCTGCAACATTTTTTACTTGTATTCCACCAGTGACTGGTTAACAGGGTAGTTTTGGGTTGCATCAGAATTCTGGTGCAGATTAAAGATCACTGCATAAAAATGCCATCATACTAGTGACATGGACTGAAAACTCACAAACCTGACCAGGTTATAATTTTCAAGATAGTTTAAACATCTTTAAAGATCCACTCCATTGAAAATCATGTTTTTGACATGTTCTTGTGGCCTTTTTCTGATGGAGGAGATATATAAAGAAAATTACGCAGGTTACGCTTCTGAGTATTTCTTTATTCAAATTGTAGTGAATTATAGGAGCAGACAAAAAACTGCTGTTTGAAAGAGATCATATTTGTGACGCTCCATTTTGATGCATCCACTTGTAGACAAATAGATTCATGTACATCTTTGTTTTCCTCATCTGAGCTGGTTTGGCTCAAAACTGTACAGCTGGATAGCTCCAATATTGCTTGCCATTTTTGTTGCACCGGTAATATTAGTTTAGGGGTGTGAGGAGCTGTTAGCTCGTGGGAGAGCGTGTAAACAGAGAGCTCTCAGCAAAGGGGAGGGGAAGGGAGAACTGGGTTGCTCAATGCCAACAATCCCACCCACAACTCTGAGGTAAAGTTCTAATGAACTACTGCTGCACTGCCGACACCATAACCTAGAAAACAATACGTTTCGGCAAAAAACAACATAATCATAAATAAAAGGCCACTGGGAACACTTTTAAAAGAGATCAAAAAATGATCTTAGAGGGTCTTTATTTGAGGTTCCAGATGCTTTGCTTTTTTCACAACTTTTGGACTTTTCTGGCTGCTTCTTGGTCTGTGTAAATAACAAAGTCTAAACTGGTATAGCAATATTCTAGTTATTGGTAATCAAGATACATTTACATTGTTTCACACATAGTCCTACCCATTATCAAACAGCGGTTGCATCTTACCCAAGGACACTGACATGTGAAAAGCCAAAGCCACCTGTGGTCTGATTCTTTTTGGAAAAGAAGATGCAAACAGCGCCTGTTGTTGCCATTCATGCTTTTGTTTGTTTATTTGATGTTTTAAACCGGAAAACATCACATACTTGGAAGATACAGTTACTCACGAGTTTCTCTGATTTCAGCAGAAACATCCATGTATACTTACTCGATGGAAATTTCTAACCAGCCAATCAGATGGCAGCAACTGTATGCATTTAGTCACGTAGACATGGTCAAGGTGATCTGCTACAGTTCAAACTGAGCATCAGAATGGGGAAGAAAGGTGATTTTAGTGGCTGAATGTGAATCATCTGTTTGTTGGTGCCAAATGGGCTGGTCTGAGTATTTCAGAAACTGCTGATCTACTGGGATTTTCACCCACAACCATCTCTAAGGTTTACAGAGAATGATCCAAAAAGCAAAAATATCCAGTGAGTGGCAGTTCTGTGGGTGGAAATATCTTGTTGATTCCAGAGGTCAGAGGTGAATGGCCAGATTGGTTGCAGCTGATAGAAAGGCAACAGTAACTTAAATAACCACTGGTTACAACCGAGGTCTGCAGAAGAGCATCTCTGAACACACAACACGTCCAACCTTGCGGCAGATGGACTACAGCTACCACACTTGGTAGCATTCCTGTCATCTTAGATCAGGAAAGCTAAGGCTACAATTCACTTAGGATTAGCAAAATTGGACAATAGAACATTAGGAAAATGTTGTCTGGTCTGATGAGTCTCCATTTCTGCTGCCACATTCGGATGGTAGAGTTAGAATATAGCATCAACAACATGAAAGCATGGATCCATAACATCAACGGTTTAGGCTGGTGGTGTAATGGTGTGGGGGAAATTTTCTTGGCACACCTTGGACCCCTTAACCCTTGTGCTATCTTAGATGACCCCACCATTACATTGACGTGTTCTCCCTACCATGACAATGGTGGATAAAGGTGAAGAGGATTTCATGTAATCCATGGACACCAGTGAAGATCACAAATCATTGAAAAAAAAAAAAAAAGATTTAGCCCGCTGTCTAGTGGGTCTAGATGACCCAACTCCCAATGTCAAAGTGCTTAGGATAGCACAAGGGTTACTATCAACTGAGTGTGATTACAACACCACAGCCTAACTGAGCATTGATTGATTTCAAGAATTGTAGTCAAAGCAATACAGACTGTACACAGATTTATCCAACTCATAACAGAAATGATGAAATGCATAGAAAAAAAAAAGACAGAAATTAAAACAAAAAAAGACACTTAAATAACTTTTTGTCATGTGCGGGGTAGGCTCGAGAGCCGGTAGGACCCAGATGCAGAGGCGGAGGCACGGAGTTCAGGGACTAGAGGGTTTAATGAACAAAAAGCGCTGCAGAGCAGGATTTCAGAACAAACAAAAACTTACCGTGGCGTGGCGAGGGACATGGAAACATGAGCGTGGCAAAATCAAGGAGACATGAACACCATGACAAAAGGTAATGGACCAGCACAGGAGGAAGGCAGAGACAAGACTTAAATACAGACAGGGCAGACAAGACACAGGTGAACACGATCAGGGCAGATGGGGACCAAAGGAAGTAAAGCTCAAGAAACAAGACAAGACAGGAAACCTTTCAAAATAAAACAGGAAACAGAACCAAACAAGACAGAACAAGAACTAAAACGAAAAACAAGACACAACAAACTCAAACCATGACACTTTTGCTTAATTTAATATAATGATCATCAACTAAAGTCAAGTAGAACTTGATTTATTGCTTGAAAAGGAGTGGGGAGAAGCGAGCTTTTACAACCCCACCCCTACTGAGTTATTTCATTTTATAGTTTTACACTGTTTTGTGGTCCGGTTCTGATCAGAAAGATTCTTTTCACGCCACAAAATCCAGTGCCTATTACTGATTGATTATCTTCAGAAAATATTCATTCATGATTTTAGTAATCAATAACGGAAACCGATATGTAATTATTATTGATTATTGTTTAAACACATTATCACAGTAAACCAGTAATCATCACTACACATTGCAGATCAAGTTAAGAAAATCAATAGAGTGTTGTTGCTGACCATGTCCATCCCGTTATGACCACGGTGTACTATCTTCTGATGACTATTTCCAGCAGAATACGGCTCCATGTCATAAAGCTGGAATCATCTCAGACTGGTTTCTTGAACATGACAATGAGTTAACTGGACTCTAATGGCCTCCACTGTCACCAGATCTCAACCCAATAGAGATCCTTTGGGATGTGGTGGAATGGGAGATTGGCATCATGGATGTGGAGCCGACAAATCTGCAGCAACTGCGTGATGCTGTCATGAAATTATGGACCAAACGCTCTCAGGAATGTTTCCAGTACCTTGTTGAATCTGTGCCACCAAGAACTAAGGCAGTTCTGAAGGCAACCAACGTGAATCCAGCAAGATGTACCTAATAAAGTGTAGAAGGGTGTTTGTTAAATATACTATTAATAGCATATCAAGGTAATCCTATTTTTAACAGACTTTCCTGTCTGGCAAACACAAAACGCCCACTGTCACAGTGTGTTTCACTGTGGAACCGAAAACAGATTTCCTTTCTTAGACAAAAAAATAAGAGCTGCAGCCATGACTTTGTTCTAATGTTGAAATGTGACAGTCACAATTTCTAGAAGAAGATGGCTCACCAGTCCTGCAGATAAGAAAGAAATCTCATTTAATTTAGCCACAACAGGTTTCAAGCAGGACTTTTACTTTTTAGATCAGCAGTTGCTGTGGCAGTGAAACATATGGAAGATTAGTTTCCCCTCTTTTATGATGAGCAGCCACAATCTTTTGACTGAGTTCGGTTGATTTCTTAACCTATTGGCTTTTGTTGCAAAGCATTTGTCGTCTTTTTTTTCCAGTCAATCGTTTAAGCGACTCTCCAGACGTGCTCATTGGAATCTTAAGTGGGAGCTTTAAATGCTGACTGGTTCCTTTTGAGTCTCTTGGACGCAAACTGACACATTTAGAAAACAAATAGCCTCTTGAGAGCTATTAGTGTTGGCTATATTGATGTCCACCTTTAATTCACCTATTCATATTCACACGATGCAACAGGTGGCAAATATAATCCTAAAAAAATCAGGATGATATTTTAAAATGTATTGTTTGTCTTATACTTTTTAAAAAGTAATAATAAAAAGTGCTGCCTTGGTAGTATTACTCCCACCAGTGATAAGGATAACACAGTTTGTCACTGGACCTTGCTCAAGCTGTCTGTGGGTGAAGGAAAACATATTCTGTGGACAGGCCAGCAGTCAACACGGAGAAAACAAGAGATATAGACTGCAAAGCTGACATTTTCTTGCAGACAATTTGCTATCTCTAATTGCATGTCTTCGATTTGGTTTGTCTTTTCAGCAGTGAAGGTGCTGCCCTGCTTCAAAACACAAATACTTGCTAGCTGCTCAAAATTTAGAAGACAATCAGGAGCTGTCCAACAAGAGTTAACTTTTGAATCCATGATCACACAACTTTTCTTTCATCTTTCCAGCAGACAGCTGATCATTAATTTTGCGAGTCTTGGGGAGCATCAAAGTTTATGGTATGCCAATAATTTTATGTTAAATGCCCACATGCACTTAATTTACAGTGTTGAGGTGCTACTGAGAGGAAAGAAAATCATCCTAATTACCGATTTGCCGTGACATTTGCCATCTGCATCGTCCTACGGTGCAACAAACATGTTGGCACATTGTGTTCGCTCATCAGAGGCTGAATTTATCGCCGAGTCGCCGTCGCAGCAGCTCCACCCACCAAATACATCTGGAGAGACTTGACAAGTGAGTCCATAAACCTCTCAGGGTAGGATTTATAAGAGCAAGGAAGCAAGGTTAACACACACAAGGGTCACTGTAGGGCCCATAAAGCACAACAAGTGTAGCCATTATCATGGTTGCCAGTTTTGACACCACAGCCCCATGGCAGTCAATGCTTACAATGCAATGCGTTAGCGTCATGCTTCAGTGTGGTGCAGAGCAAATCTTTTTAAGTCCAAACTCTGCTCTGCAAGTGTAAGTGAAATGTACAGAAACAATCTGGAGGGCCTTTCGTTGCTTCTGCACCCATGAGATAACAAGTGCGTTCTTGATTTTGCACCCATGTGGTTGGATAAGTTACTGCGCCTCTGGCTGGTAGTGCAGAAAATTCTCACTCTGTTTTTTTCTCTCCTTTTTTTTCACATAACGCGCAACAGTCGGTGAGAACATTTGGTGTGTTTGGTTTGTGGTGCAAAGAGTGTTATTTCTGTGTTCAGCTGAATACATTACACCACTTGGCAATGTGTAAGCAGTGCACATTATGAAAATCTGCAACCCATTCTTAGTGATGCTAGGGTGTAAAACACAAGTGGCCATCAGGAAAGGAGATTCAGCCAGAGGCTTACTCCCCACCAACACCCCTTCACCCCCCGGGTGCTTTATTGGGGAGGAGACGTGATGCTAATGTGAGACTGGTATAATGGTTCTGAAGTGACAGGTGACTTAATGAGAGGAACCAGGCTCCAAAATGTGTGCTGAGCAAACCTCCTTTCTGCCCATGCAAATGACTGCGAAATGGAGGAGGAAGAGTGGGGAGCGGAAACAGGCAGTCATCCTCAGAGGAGATTAAGATCATTGTGAAAGACACACTCTGGAAGAAAGAGGAGACACAGATTTTCTGTTTTCTGCTAAACGGAAACCATTGCCTTCACCGTCTTTGTTTGCTGAAACGGCTTTTGCAGAATTGGAGATCGAAAGCGGGGAGTCGTGGAAGTGTGGGTTGAAATGACTGATCTACTTTTTATAGCCAGTCATAAATTACAAGATTTTTTTTAAACCATCTATGAGATGCAGGATCTTAAGAACTTTAAATTTGATTTTAACGACATTATATTTGCTGACAGTTAATGTTGGCCAACGTGTGTGTTTGCGGTCACTCAACCCTGAAGTGAAAAACAGATGATGGCCAGCTGCTTGCTTGATTTGAGGGCACTGTGTATGTGAACTGACTCTAAAAGCAGGCATGCATCACTGCGGATGGTCAGACTGATAAATAATCTATATAGCAAGGACGAAATTGCCGTCCTCCCATTTGATTCGATTTGTTTGACAACTCATCTTTGAGACGGCACAAATAACACACATACCACATGGGGTGGGGGGGTCATTAATTCACTTTGAATGTTCTGCATTTTGCAGGGTAACAGACTGGCGTTTTTTGAAGCTTGGACCGACCAACGTGAAGCTATGAAGAGCGGCATCGATGGGTTCTTTTTTTCCCCCCCTCTGCTCAGCATTTTTTATCTTCTTTGTGTTGCAAGGAGCGGCTGAAGATTAATGGAATTTTCCAGAACAAGATTAAAGTTACTCCAAATGAATGCGGCATCGCTGCATTAGGAAATGAGGAGATATGTGAGAAAACACATCACCTCCATTTCATTGCTGGAAGACAGCATTTGCTCTGCCTTGGCTCCGCTTTCATCCAATCTAACAGCCTGGAAACCCTGACCCAGCTTGAGTAAATGAATGAAAAGGGGGAAATATTGCCTATTATGTGACTGTGTCCCATCTTCAAAGTAGATGCGTTGTAAAAAGATGTCGGATGCAGGAGTGCGTGCCAGGAGATCAGTGGATCAAACAGTATGCGAGTGATAAATCCAGGTCCAACAGCTATCTGCTCCTCCAGCACCTCATGGGTTATTTACATATTCGGCATTTACATACAGATGAAAATGGCTTGCCTCGTCATGGATATTGGTATGCAGGCTCACAAAACGCCCCATCATCACTTTGTTAAAATGTGCACGAAAATTTCTAAATGGATTCTCTTTAGTTGGCTCGTTTACGCTGCGCTAAGCACTCAGTCAGTTGAGTTGTCATGTCGGGATCAATAAAGATGTATTCTGTAAAGAGATATTTGGGGGACTAGAAGAGACACGGCTGGCCAGTTACACTACATATACAGTATACATCGTTTTTTTAAAAGTTTTTTTTAGAGACCATCGAATGCCAGGCCCTTTCCAGATTTGACAGATTTTTGTCACCGAGTTGTTGATGTGAACAGCTTAAAGAATAAAACTTTATTTAAGAGTCATCAAACATATATCTTTAATCAGACGGGTGTAGGACTTTTACATTGATCAACAACTCTTTACATTTTTCTCTGTTTAAAAACATCTTACATAAACTTTTTATTCGTTTTTTTCTTTTTAAAAAAAAGTATTTATGTAAACTGTACAACTCGAGAATAGAAAAATGAAATATGGACAGAATAGACATGTAAGAGCCAGAAGAAATGTTAGCCATCTTTAATACGTTTGATATTTCTATATTTTCTGAGTGTGATCCCACGACACCTTACGCTTTGCAGTTTCTGTTGATGTGCTAATTTGAGCCTTTTTCTGCTTTTTATGCCTGCATCTAATTTCACTTGGTCCTGTGAAAACAAAATAATGATGATGTTATTTCAGACGAGTTGTGTTATCATCTGTTGCTAAACTATGATTCATATATTTGCTAGAAGCTAAGTTTTTGATCACAAAAGACGGACTAAGTGTGTCTGCTTTTAAATAAGTCAGTGATAAAATTATTGAAAAGATCAACAGCAATAACTTGTTAAAAAAACTGTGGAAAGATTACAGAAGTTATAAGTATTTTAACTAACTGAAAACTAAAGTTTGGTTAATTTCAGCCCTTAAAGACCTACACCAATGGTTTTGGTGTTTTTAACGAGTTCTTGTGCCATTTTTCTGATGATGGAGGACATATATAAAGACATTTTAAGCTTAAAACTTAATTTCTGAGCATTTCTTTATTTAATCATTGTGAATCCGGAGCAGATGAAAAACTGCTGTTGGAAAAAGAGCTTAGAAAATACAATGGCCAGACCACAAGCTCCGGCTGGATAGCTCCAATATCACTGGTATTGTTGGGTTAGGGTTGTGTAAAGCTGTAAACTAGCAGGAGAGTGAGTAAACAGGGAGGAGGGCGGGGTTGCATTACGCCAACGGTCCTGCCCATAACTCAGAGGGGAAATTTTAATGCACTCATTCAGCTCTGCAGAAATTATGTCCTAAAAATGGCACAGGGTTCTGGATTTTAGCTAGAAACAGCATGATCATAATTAAAAGACCAAGGGGAATGCTTTCACAATAGATCAAAAGATGACCAGAATGGAGCTTCAAAAGTAAGAAATTCTTTGGAAATTGGCAATAGTGATCTCTAACCCCAATAATATCATCAATTATGGCTCACAGCCCCACACAGTTGAGAGATTACTTTGATTGAATTTTTAAACTTTTTGTCAAAGTGACCCTTTGTTCTAAAGGGAAGAAAAAAAACATCATCCAGACCAGAATGTGTTTAAGCGTTTGTCCTTTGATGGTTGCGTTGTCATCTTTAGCTTAAGTGAGTTGTGAGGTTTTTCTTTTCTAATAGCAGGATGAAAGCAGAAACTACATTAAAACTTGAAAAAGAATCTTATGCTACCCTGAAAATAACATCCAACATGCACTTTTCAACTTCACTTTATATTCCGCGTTCATCACCAATGCATGATTGTAGTAGAAGGTCCTGGAGCGGGGAGCATATCTTTCTGACAGCCCGTTATCCAAAATACGTTTGGATATTTTTTTCTTAACAAAAAACATGGCAATGAAATGAAAATGAAAATATGCAGAGATCACAGAGCATCTGATCGATTTTACTTCTCATTTAGTCATCTCACAGAAGCTAAAATAGTACGTATGCTCAAACCAAGTCAGAGAAAGCATGTTCAAAGTCAGGCGCTGTGCGAAATGTGTTTCAGCTTGAGAGACAAGTCAAGTTGTAGAAAGATATATTTAAGTTCGTAGAAAGCTGTGGAGGAGTCTTTTTCAGTTTTTGGATATTGGTTGTCTGAGACAGACTGACAACCGTCCAGGGTTTAACCTTCGGGACAGACTCCGGCAACCCCTTAACCCCGAAAGGAATATAGCGAGTAAAGAAAATGGATGGATGGGAGGATATTGGTTGTGAACAGTCTTGTTCAAGTTACTTCTAAACTGTCATGCATTACAGATTAATTCTTATTATTCTTAAAAATATATCTCTTACCTTATAATATTACTCTCATGAGAGTCCTGTATTACGTTCAACTTACTTTCTTTATGATACCCAGATGTGGGTATTTAGTAGAGTATTTAGTATTTAGTATATGGGGAGCCAGTTTAGCTCGTGTTGGTTTGCGGCGCCTTCCGTCCGTGAAACCTGGGTTCAACTCCGGGCTGCTCCCTGTTCCCTTCTCTACCTCTGTGCCGGCTCCAAGCCCGGTTTGGGAAGGTTGCGTCAGGAAGGGCATCCAGCGTAAAACATTGCCAAGTTTACCATGCGACTTGTTCGCTGTGGCGACCCCTGATGGGAGAAGCCGAAAGAGGAAGAAGATTTAGTATAAAGTATTTTTACATTATGAAGGGCACATGGTTTAATACTGACTACCAGTAATATTGTTACCTTCAGGTAAACTTTAAGGACTGCAAGAAGAGCAACCCTCAGCTTTAAATAAAAGCATAGGCTAATTTGGAAAAAAGGAACAACACAACCAGGGAACCCAACACATGTGTGAACCTCAGAAAAACTAAAACCAGTAAAAGGTTACCAAAACAGACAGATTTGTGATCAAGCACATGTATTGGGAATGCAAAAATTCAATTAGAGTGTTTGGTTTCATGAGGACTTACAGGAAATTTAGCTAAAAAGTGTTAAGTACAAATGAGTGCAGGGATAGACAATGACATAAAAAAGATATTCGTGGGAATTTATGATCATATGGTCTTTTCCTTTGAACAGTTTCCTTTTGAACTGATAGTGTGTTGTATTAGGGCTGCATGGTGGTGCAGTGATTAGCCTCACAGCGAGAAGGCCCTGGTTCGAATCCCGGGTGGAGCCTTTCTATGTGGACTTTGCATGTTCTCCTCGTGCATGTGTGGGATTTCTCCTGATACTTCGGCTTCCTCTCACCATCAGAAAATGGATGGATGGAGGTCTATTAAGTTATCCAACTTACTGGGCATGATATGAATCAGGTATCTCAAAATTCCTCAGTGGGACTTTATATTATTTCGTTACAGCAAAAAGTTTTAGAATGCTGTACCACACTACTGTTGTAAAGCATTTCTCCCATCACTAGTTTCCCCACTATCTGTCTTTAAATGAGCTTTCAGGAAGTGCAGGATATTAGAGGAAGTATATTGGAAACTTTATCAAGTTGTTAAAAAAATATTTTAAATGTAACTGAAACAGGACTGAACTGAAGCATGGCATTGGTAGCAATAAGCAAGGATTGGACAAAGACTAATAAACTCACAGACTTAAATAAACTCCAGGTTGGTTAACTAACAGAAAGGAGCAGTGATGATGAATAACCTAAACTGTAATGAAGGGGAAGAGAAAACAGAAACTAATTAACGCGACAGCTTGAGCACAAAATCGGCTAAAAACAAATGAAGCCTATTCAGATCAAGATATTCTAAGTCCTTAAATTCTGAAAGCACATCTATGAAAATGGTATGACTCAACAAATACATATTGGTCTTGAATATGGATCATGGTAAAAATCTTTTCTTCCTTGTCTTTTTGGAGTCTCTACCTTGTAATAGGATTGATAATTCTGCATAAAATAGCTCCTGCTGAATGTATTTAGTTCCCTTTCAGAATAAAACATTCTTTGGATGAAAATTATTCATAATAGAAAAGGCCAAAGGTCAATTTTTTTTTTAAGGTAAACTCCAGTTCCTGCCTGGGTTTTTTGCTTACAGTCAGATATGATAGGTCAAAGTATGTTTTTTTTTGTACAAAACCATTAATGTCTGTTGGCTGTTAAGGGCCTTAAAATCCGTAGGTTGCTTCTAACAGAACAAGACCCAAACGCTTTACATTATGTCTCTTTTTGAGATGGTCAAAAAATGTCACACTTTTATTGAGTTTTATGGGTAAAAACTCTTTACCTTAAAGTTAAACCTTAAGTACAGAATAGCACTTTTATAACTTAAATCAGACTTATTTATAAGGCTCAGACAGACAGCGGGTGCTGTTCTTTTAAGATGAAATGCACTGAGCTCTAATAATATGAAAGAACAAAGGATAAAAAAAACCCCTCAATGTTTGACTTTCACAAGCCCTTCTTAAAAAGTGGCAGCTTCCTTGCAGTAAAAAGGTCCCCACCGTTCATGTGTTTGAATTTGAACTCCATTAGTCTCTTGTCTTGCACTTGTTGCTTTTGTGTGATTGAGCTCAGCACAGAAATCTGTTAGTTTTCATGTTTGGATGTTAGGTTTTTTTGTGTGTTGTTCCCATGTGAGAGCCACCCCACCCTCTCCCAGACGGGTTGAGCACGACTGCCAGTTACAAAAGAAGCTCTGTTTCCAAGAGCTCAACAGGACTTCTTGTGCCCATTTTGTAATCTCAAAGTGCAGCTTTGCAGCACACGTGTGCATCCAAAAAATAAAAAAAAGTTGTGATAATCTCACCCATCAATGTGAGGAGTTTTGGGGTAGGGGGGTGTTTCTGTTTTCCGCGATTATGTCTGTCAGGCGCGTGGGACGGCACTGCAAACACGATCTTTCAAACACAATCTCTTGAAATGATTCCAGCTTTTTATTTTGCCAGTGTGTGAGCATCTCCCTCTCTTGACATTTGTTTTTTTTTAATCAAAAACAGCCCTCAGCCAACACGCCGGCATCTGTGATCAGCACAGCTTCAGAGATTATAGCAAACAGCAGTCATCAGTGTGCCGGGCGAGAAACGGAAACAAAAGAATCCACTGAGTTATGCAACTCCTGTCTCCATGACACCACTTCAAAAGAGTGGCAGGACATGGTTGAAAATTCAAAGGCAAAGTTGACTCTGAAAATGAGAGAAACCAGTTCCAGCGACGCTGTTTACAGTGAAATTTCACACAATCCTTGCGTTCGTTTCAGGGTGTCACATTTCCGGGGCTTGATAGCGAATTAACGCTTGCTGTCCTCTGAGAGTCCTGAAATCAATGCAGCCTGCCGTGTTCTGGAGATGAACGAAATGCATTGCTTGTCATCAATTCCCACAGAACAAGTATCGTTCGGTGCCAGCTCATTACCTAAAAATCAGTTTGCCGGCATTCATATTACCTGAACATGTGCAGAATCTTGGCAAAGTCATAAATATTGATTCAGATTCTGTGTAAACCGGAATCCTCGTTTTAATGTTCATCCGCTTTTTTAATTAGACCCAAAGAATCCTGTGCCAGTCTACAACAACCCCTCAAGAGGCACAAAAAAAAAAAAAAGATCTGAACCTGGTAAATGGCTGAAAATGTGGGCTTTGAATGAAGCTGTAAGTAACCCAGATTCAATGCTGCATCTTTGCTACAGGCTCCAAATATCATCTGTTTCCTGTGTAAATGAGAAGGAGTATGCATGTTCCATTTCAGTTTGGATATAAAGAGTTTCCTCTTGTCTGCCTGGCAGGGAGGTCCTGCTGAGATGAGGGATGTCAGCCTGTCACCCTGACACATGGCAGCTGCGTCCTGCCCGCCTGCCCCGACTCCTATAAATAGCAAAATATATCACCTAATGTAGGCCATTTGGTCAACTAAAAACTAAACAGGGCATGTGCTATCAGCCGTATTGTTCTCTTTGTCCTCCAACTACTCCTACAGGTTGTATCACACCTTCCTTTGTTCCTCGACTGCCTTTGCGTCGTCTCGTACAGATTGATGACATCTTAAATTGTGATAGTATTGGGTCATTTTTCCCTGTCAGTTTCCCACCTTTACATACCTTCAGCTGATCTAAAGCGAGTGTCTGATACTTTAAAGATAACAGAAGAGCTCTGTTTTCGTTATCCTGCTGTCCATAACACAGAAAATTTGTATTCTTCACCCATTTTTCGTAAATGCCCATTTTTGTGTGAATTTTCGAATCAATATTAGACAATTTGGATGCGTAGAGAATTGAGTTTCATCAAATCTTGTTTTTTTGATAGAACAATGGGTTTAATTGTATCCACTCTATAAAATGCTTCTGCTTTTGCATGACAGGTGCAAGGCAGCTCTTGCTGTCTGTCTCCCGTCTGTAGAGTATAGTGGCATCCCACAACGACAAACTGTTGTTTCAGATTTATAAAGAAACATCTGGCTACAGATGTCATTTTACTAAGGTGGCTCTGTGAATGTCACCGCCGATCTGCCTGCTTGTCAGTCCAAACAGTTTGTCCACAAAAATTGTCATGAAGTTTGAAAGAGTAAACAGGAGATGTGTTTAAAAAAAGGAAAATGATCCCAATATTCTAGATGCAGATCAGATTTTTCTGATGTTGGAGGACATATACGAAGAAAATTAAGCTTAAAACTGCGTTGCTGAGTATGTCAACTCTAATCATAGTGAATCAGGAGATGATAAAAAAATGCTGTTTGAAAATACGTGTTGTTGTTACATACAAACTACAATCGGCAAGCTCCCTGCCCCGTTCCATTCTGATGCATCCACTTGTAGACAGATAGATTCATGTTACATCTGCATTTTCCATGTCTGTAACGTACGGCCGGTGTAGGTACCATAACCGTTCGGCCAGGAACTTCTGTTCGGGGTCCTGGGACTAATGTTGACGTCACATTAGGTGATTGGCTGTACATTGGTCCGATGACGTGTCAGATAGTGATTGGTCTGGACAAATTACGATACTACCATAGAACAAAATATTGTGAAGTCTGTTGTAAAAAAACGTGCCTTTATTATTGTTGTGCTTATTAAATGCATCTTCAGTTATAGTTTTTTTAATCCGTACGCCCAGTGCTTTATTATTGGCAGAACGGACCCGGAAGAACAACCCGTGCTGACAATATTTTCAGCCATGGCTGAACTTAAACTGGAATAACAAGCAGATTGTGGCAACATGTCTCTATAAAAATTACAAAGAATATTGTCAGACACAATTTATGAGGGAAAATAACTTTACAAAAAGGAACGTGAAATGAAAATTTTTAGAGCCCGACAGATCTCGACGCTACGTAGTTTGTCCAAGTGGGGTTAGCGTAGTGTGACGTTACCTTCAGTCAAAAGGACCCCCAACGGAAGTTCCAGGCCGAACGGTTATGGTACCTACACAGGAAAGCTCCAATATTGCTACCATTTTTGTTGCAGCTCTAAGGTTAGGTTAGGGTTTGTTAGGGGCTATAAGCTAACAGGAGAGCGTGTAAACAAAGGGATGATGAGGAATGAGGGCAGTCTTACTCTGTGCCAACAGTCCCAGCCCACAACTCAGAGGTACATTTTAATGTACTGCCTTTCTGAAAAAAATGATGTCCCACAAAACGACACAGGTTTTTTGATTTATCCTAAAAACGACATAATCATAATTAAAATTCCACTAGGAACACTTTCACAATAGCTCAAATGATGATCAGAGTGGAACTTAATAGAAAAAAGGACAAAATGTGTAACCATGCCACTCTATATTAGCCTTTTTTGGAATAATTTGTTATTTTTTCCATTTTTATTTTGTTTTCTAACAAATCTAAAAGTTAGGAAATGGTATGTGTTCCCAACATGTTTAGACATGAACAAGCATCTACAATCAAATTTAAAATATCAGTAGCCAAATATGCAACTTTGTACTGAAAGGCTCACTTTGCCAGACAACATTTTGACATAAATTTGACAATATTTGCCATTAATTTAATAATATTTCAATAAAGAGCAATTTAAGGAGGTATTTTTTAAGTTGTTGTACCCAAGATACACCTTTTCCTTGATAAAAAAAAAATACCAAGGCCACCAAAGATGTAATAAAAGAAAAAAAGAAACTTTATAGTCTGTATAAACTCATTGATGCCTGAATTTAGTTACAGCAATTTCAGTTATGTTTTTGCTTTTAAATAAATGTTAAATTAAGGAAATTCTGGAGCAAAAAAGTGGTTTGATCTATATTTGGACCAATATGCGTCAAAAATAAAGCCATTCTTCTTAACATGTCTCAAATAAGAAGCTCAATGTATTTTATGATCTTTCATATTTCTACCTACCACTGAAACCTGGACCTGCATGAACAGAGAAGGACTGGTAAGTTGTCTAGATTGCAGAGACAACCATCTATGAATTTAATGAGAAAAACATGATAGTAAATGACTAAGAAAAAAAGGCGGGCTATTTGGCTGTTGGTTAAAGGTGAAGGCCAAATTGTTAATGGCATGTAAAGTGACGTGACAATCCAGCATACCTGGAAGTAAGGAAGAACATACTTATTGAATTTGCACCAAAGCTTCACTTTAACTTTTTCCTCTTTTTCTTCTTATTCTCTAAAGTTATTTATTTTTGTTTTTTATTAGCTTAGCCATTCCTTTTGAGTCATATAACTCTGGTCAGAGTTCACACCTCTACTCAGTTTGTAGTCACCACAGCTGTTCTATTGTTAATTAGAGAAGTTTTGGTTCTATGCATTTGCAAACTGTTTAAAGTAATAGGTTATAATCTTTCTTACTTTGTTGGGGGCCTGAAGTTTTTGTGACGTTGTCATGTAATCTTTTAAAATAAGGTTTATATTTGAAATGCAATGGGCTTAAACGAACGTCTTCAACATTAATTACACTCCCAAATTAGGTTTCAGTTTCACAAAGAAAACAGAAGCAGCTGTTATTTCCATCCATCCATTCGTCTACCTCCGCTTATCCGTGACCGGGTTGCAGGGGCAGCAGTCTAAGCTAAGATGCCCAGACTTCCTTCGCCCCGGCCACTTCCTCCAGCTCCTCTGGGGGGACTCTGAGGCGTTCCCAGCCGAGAGACATAGTCTTTCCAGCGTGTCCTGGGTCTTCCCTGGGGCCTCCGCCCAGTGGGACATGCCCAGAACACCTCCCCAGGGAGGCATCCGGACTAGATGCCCGACCCACATCAACTGGCTCCTTTCGATGAGGAGGAGAAGTGGTTCTACTCCGAGCTCTTCCCGAGTGACCGAGCTTCTCACCCTATCTCTAAGGGAGCGCCCAGCCACCCTACGGAGGAAGCTCATTTCAGCCACTTGTATTGGGGACCTCGTTCTTTCGGTCATGACCCAGAGCTCATGACCATAGGTGAGTATTGAAACGAAGATCGACCGGTAAATTGACAGCTTTGCTTCTTGGCTCAGTTCTCTCTTCACCACAACAGACCGATATAGCGACCGCATAACTATGGACCCTGCTTCAATCCGCCTGTCAATTTCATGCTCCGGTCTTCCCTCACTCGTTAAGAAGACCCCAATTTATTTAAACTCCTCCACTTGGGACAGGGACACTCCACCCACCGAGAGATGGCAACCTTCCTTTCTCCGGTCGAGAATCACAGCCTCAGATTTAGCGGTGCTGACCCTCATCCCAGCTGCTTCACACTCGCTGAAGGTCCCAGCTCGATGAAGCCAACAGGACAACATCATCTGCAAAGAAATGATTTTAAGAGCAGAAAGGAAATCCTTTGGTCCCCAAACCAGACCCCCTCCGGCCCCTGGCTGCGCCTAGAAATTCTGTCCATAAAAACTATGAACAGAACTGGTGATAAAGGGCAGCTCTGCCAGAGTCCAACATGCACCGGAAACAAGTCTGACTATGCGAACCAAGCTTTTGCTCCGGTCATACAGAGACAAGACAGCCCTCAGTAAGGCTCCCTGGACCCCATACTCCCAGGGCACCCTCCACAGGATACCATGAGGGACGCAGTCTGACGCCTTCTCCAAATCCACAAAACACATATGGACTGGATGAGCGAACCCCCACAAACCTCCAGCACCCTCAAGAGGGATAGAGCTGTTCCAGTGTTCCACGACCAGGACGGAAACTGGACTGTTGATCCTGGATCTGAGGTTCGACTATCTGACGGACTCTCCTCTCCAGTACCCTGGCTTAGACTTTCCCAGGGAGGCTGAGGAGTGTGATTCCCCGGTATTTAGAACACACCCTCCGCTCCCCCTTCTTAAAAAGGGGAACCACTTTCCAGCAGATAATACCCTCCCACTCCAATCATCTTTTGGTGTACTTTTAAAGCGTTTCCAGTGGTCTTTTAATTATGATTGTGATATTTTTAGGAAAAATATAAGAACCTGTGTCATTTTCTAAGTTTCTGCAGAGCAGCAGGAGTTCATTAGAAATTCATCTTCAAATTGTGGGCAGGACCGTTGCCGTCAAGCCACCCTGCCCACGTTCCCGTCACCTATAACTGAGAGCTCTCTGTTTACAAGCTCTACAATTAGGTTATAACTCATCAAACACCACACCTAATATTACCAGTGCAGCAAAAATGGCAAGCAGTATCAGAGCTATCCAGCTGTACAGTTTTCAGCCAGATGCCAGCTCAGACCAGGATTCATGTACTCCATCATGAGAAAAATGCCACAAGAATGGTAAATGGCGTATACTTATATAGCGCTTTCTACCTTCTTACGAAGGCCCAAAGCGCTTTACAGTCACAGTCCCATTCACCCATGCACACACACATTCACACACTGATGGCGGCTCCGCTGCCAAACACTGGCGCCAACCTCCCACCAGAGGCAAGGTGGGGTTCAGTGTCTTGCCCAAGGACACTTCGACACATGGGCGTGGAATCAAGGCGGGAATCGAACCTGCAATCAAGGCGGGAATCGAACCTGCAATCTTACAATCATGGGTCAACCGCCCTACCGCTGCACCACGGCCACAAGAACACGTTAAAAATGGGCTCAGGCTTTTTGTGTGGTACCTGTATTTTAATGTCAGCAGTTGCACTCCTGTTGATGAGTTTTAGTTTTACCCAGTAAAACTAACTACATACCCTTATTATAAACATTTAACTGCAATGTTGTGGGTCTCTTGCCTCTAGAATTCTTTTAACCGGTAAAACTAAAACTGTGATGGAAACCATGGAGGAGCGTAATGATATTTGTCAAAACATAAACTCATTTGTTCACTGTTTACATTTAGCTGTTAGAAAAATTAGCTTAAAAAAAATCACTAATTACGTGAGATTATTATGTTCTGGTGTGGACTGCCATTTTATTGAAAGACTAATTAGCCTCCTGAACTTTTGTCAAAGCAGCGTTAGAAAGCATCTATGTTATTGAGCTGATGTCACCTGTGACATTTTGAGCTCCAGCTCTGCAGTGAATAAATTAATATAGGAAATGTTAAGCCTTCTACACACACGACTGTTCAAACTTTATTTCTTATAAAAGTCAAATGTAATGTAGGTTTAAATATTTAAATGCAAATCATTTAAAATTCCATATATTAGCAGTTTAATTTTCTGTAACACAGCATTGTTGTCAAAATGTAGGAATTGTTGAAAAAATATGCAAATCTTATTTTGCTAGTGCCTTTTTAATGTATGAGCTGATAATAATTTGAAAGCGGCATTCAGACAGATAAGATTATTCAGAGATGTGAGAACCAGATTGTCTGCTTAGTAGATTGATAAACTTGTCCAGTGTTATCAGAGCTGCAGCTTCAGCTTCCATCTAAAGGATTTCCTTTTGTCGCAGGTGTAACCTCACAGATTTTCACCGCCTAAGGGTTGCATGACTGTCTTTTATTTTTTTTTATTTATTTTTTTTACTTTTTTTGCAAACTGTTCCTCCCCTCCAAAAAAACCCACATAAACGTGATTATTATTTTCATTTTTTTTCCCTTCAGCCAATTGTCTGTAATCCCTGTGAAGAAGCTTAAAGGTTTGATTTCTGGCAAACATGGTTTCATCTTTACACAGAAGCTCTAGGCAGATGAAATGAGTCTGGTTTCTGCACGCAAGTGAGCTAAACTGGGAGAAAAAAAAAGTCCAGACATTTAACATTAATAAAACAGGTCAATACAATCAGTTTCAGACCAAAGCTTAGCCTCATTTGCTGCACAGGCGAGTACTTGCTTACCTAAACATGCTGCTTACATTCCAGATTGCATAAACAGCTCTGTCTGATGCTCCTGACTTTGTTGTCCCCTGGGGAAGCGCAGTACAGGGGGGGAGTTTCACAGAATCTGAGAATCCAGGAAGACAAAAAAGAAACAAATCTTTTGCGTATTCACCTCCAGAAATGGAGTTGGTCATTTTGATTTGAGAATAAAAAAATCAATTCATCATGAAATCCACTAAAGCAAATCTTTCCGAGATTTTGTGTACACACGACGGTGGCGGAAAAGCAAAGCAGAAGGGTTTTTTTCCCATCAAACAGCATCCATCAAAGTTAATGGGCTGTAATCATCACCACAAATACTCTGTCACACATCCCAGTGCTCGCTTTAGAGTATTCAACTCCCAGTCAATGGGATGGAAAGAGTGACAAGCTAAAGGAACACATTTTTGCATATTATTAACAACCTCAAGCACGATTTTGGCAGAGAATCCCCCCAAAAATGTACAGCCTTTCAGACTTCCATTCTCTTTGCTTTGGATCTTGGAGGAAGTGCAGAGGTGAAACATTTATTAAATATCCAAGTGGCATTAGGTCAATACCACCGACACTGTGTTTTAGGCACCCATCAACATTGTCACCTTGCGAAATAATTCTTATTAAAGAATGCCACCCGGTAATGACAGATCTGCCTCCTGCTAGAAAGATTCATTCCCAGATCAGCCAGTTCTGCCAGCCTCAAATCACACCTCAGTGCATCCAGCATGTCTACTTATCTGCAGGCTGTATGCTGCTGCTGGACTTCTGATTATACATCACACAGGTGCACACACATACACACACCTTGGATCTATTACTTTGGAGGACATGACATTGACTTTCCTAAGGAAAACTTCCTGCTTGCCTTGTTCCAACCTGCATCCAGGCCTGACTGAGCTCTATGTAAGCATTTTTGATAAATAATTCAATTGTTTTAACTTTAAAACACAGCCTTCACAACAAATCATCAGCACACAAATCACAATGCAGGTACAGCTGTGCAAAAGCTACCCAAGCATTAATTTGTCATGAACAGAGATTAAACGTAATTATGCGGCCTACATTCTAAGCACCGAGCTAAATATGGAGCCGGAGTGTGTTCTGACCACACATACAGTAAATATCAAGCTGCTTTGTT
The DNA here is from genome assembly GCF_053564925.1 of Oryzias latipes. Classification (NCBI taxonomy): domain Eukaryota; kingdom Metazoa; phylum Chordata; class Actinopteri; order Beloniformes; family Adrianichthyidae; genus Oryzias; species Oryzias latipes. The sequence continues at coordinate 16,908,441 of NC_136242.1, forward strand.
AAATGGCACTCACCGCCACATGCATGGACACTACATTCATACATCAAAAAGGGAAAATAACAAATACATTAGAGATATTTTGTAAAACAGAAAGCAATATTAATTTATGCTGGAACATGCACAAATAATATTAATAAGAATATTTTTTTGTTAGTCTCATTTGAAATATAGTTAGTTCAAGAGTTAGGGTTTTTTCTAGTACTTGAACAGACAGTTACAGCAGCTGCCTGAATGCCTGTGACATTGTCTAAAAGAGACCATTAGGGTTAAAAGAACAAAGACAAAAAAAAACTAGGCTTGCAGTTCCCAGGCGCATTCACCTTCACAGTGCTCCACCTTTACCCAAGAGATAGTCTACAACCTTTCTATGGCTACGTTCACACCGCAGGCTGAAACGACCCAATTAGGTTTTTTTTGCCCCCATGCGACCTGTATCTGATCTTTTCATGACAGTCTGAACGAAACAGATCCGATCTTTTCAAATGTGACTCAGGCCTCTTGGGTATGTGGTCCTGAATCCGATACGTATCCGATCTTTTGAAATGCGACGGCCGTCTGACCGGCCACATTTATCCGATCTGTACGTCATTGAGACGCTACAAAAGTCATTATTCTGTGTTGAAGTAGGCGGGAACTAGAACATAAACCTCAACCATGGCGGACGATGCTGCTGAGACCAGTCAGTGGAAGGGAAGCGAGGTCACCGATTTGATTCATATTTGGGGTGACAGCTCTTTTCAGGCCAAACTCGAGGGCTCTTATCGCAACCGGGCGGTTTAAAAAAAAATTCCAGCGAAATGGACGAGCGTGGTGTTGAACCTTCCCCGAAATTACTTTTTTTTTCTCCCTTTCCGACTGTGGTCAGAAGCGCGGGGGACCCAAGGCGGATCCTCCTCCGGGGTTCACTTCCCCGTTCGGACCATTAGATTCTCCAGGATTCTGCAGAATGGGTCAATAAAGAGTCCCCAGCATTGGGGGAGCCTTATTTATTACCGTTCTCCTTCCTCCCTAACACACAACATGAATGCGCGCCCACACTGCCCCCCTCATTCTCTACTTCGCTGCATGCGCTCTCCTGTCTCTTACACACACTCGCGCGCGCCCCCACCCAAACACATACCCATTCCACTACAGTGGGTACAGACGATCCTGGCTCCAATGCCTTCTTAAAATGAGAAGAGTGTAATTGTGCTGGCTCCTTTGTGAAAATAAATGTAATAATGCAAAAAGAGCTCCGCTGTTGACAACACTGTTGTTGACATCTATTGTTAACGTTAGCCACTTCCGCAAACAACGAGTGACGTCGTTCACCATTGAGTACTCTTCTGCGCATGCGGGTCAGTTCTGGGTCATTTCACGTTCACACAGGAGATCAGAAAAATTCGCATTTAATTGGAAATGTGAACAGCCTTGCAAAAAAATCGGATTTTTTCAAAAAATCGGAATTGAGCATTAGGCCCTGCAGTGTGAGCGTATATGATCCGCAGCTCTTTAAATTTGTGTCGTCTGTCTATTTGAAGCTGTTTAAAAAAAAAACAAAAAAAAAAAAAACGGAAAGGTAACTAGAGCAGAGTCAGTTCACCTTGTAACCATTAGGTGGCTAGTCAAAATGCAATTCAGCCGCTCCATACTTGACTGTTAACAGTTCAATTTCACAACCAAAATCAAAGTATGTCCAATTTTGATATTTATTAATTATTTTTGTCACTCAATACAATTGGTTTTCATTGAATGAAAAGGTGTTTTTTTTTCTTTAATTATAAATAAAATTGAGTCAGTATTTTACCAGTAGTTAGTCATCAGGGTCTCTCTTCATCTTCATTCACAGGTATGGGTCAGTGAAAGTTTTTAGCTGTATAGCAACAAAACAAGCAGCTGTTACAGTAATTTATTTTAAAGAGCCACTCTGATCATCTTTTTATCTACTGTAAAAGTCCTCCCAGTGTTCTTTTATTTATGGTTATGTACGGAGCCCGTGTCCTGACACTAAGATATAAAAATATATCTTGTTCCCACAGATTAATGTATTGTTCCCACAGATATCTTAATGTCAGGACACGGGCTCCGTAGGTTATGCTATTTTTAGTCAAAATAAAAAAAACCTGTGTTGATTTCGAGGACATAGTTCCTGCAGAGATTAAAGAGTTCCTTAGATAGTCGACTCTGAGTTGTGGGTGGGACTGTTAGCACAGAGTAGGCCGTCACGCATCTGTTTACATGCTCCCCTGCAAGCTTACAGACCCTCAAACACCCAACCGAACATGACCGGTGCAACAAAAATGGCAAGCAATGTCGGAGCTATCCAGTTGTACAGTTTGGAGTTAGATGCAAGCTCAGACGAGGCAAATGAAGACGTATATGGATCTATTTGTCTGCAAATGGATGCATCAGGATGCAGTGGAGCATGGAGAGTGTGGCCTGATGACTGTAGGTTCTGCATCCCAACTGAAGCAATTTCAAACTGCATTTTTTGTCTTCTCCAGATTCACAACGATTTGAATAAGAAATACTCAGAAATGCAGTTTTAATCTTACTTATCTAAATGTATGTCCTCCATCATCAGAAAAATTCTACAAGAACTTGTTAAAATTCCCCAAAACACAAATTTCATTGGAATGGGTCTTTGAAGAGGTCAGCAAATTCAAACCAAACCGAAAGAGGATATGACATTTTTCAAGAACGGCTAAAATGTTGATCAAAATTCCAAACTTTCCTGAATTAAAAGCAACTTTAACAAAGGTTTTTTTTTTAAGCCATCTTGCCTTTAAAGGTATTGTACTAAAATTGTTGCTTGGGAGAGCTGCAATGTCCAGACATATGGCACAAAAGCCAGTTTTCACAAAAAAAGCTTACCTTAAAACCAGTTTTTAAGCTGTGTTAAAGAAAAAGGGGTTAGCCCTCCAGTCACCAAGACTGTTGTGTTTTATGCATCTTCAAAAAATAGATTAAAGCCCACACAACATCAGTATCATCATTTTCACACAAAAAAATACTCTTCACAGACTTTCTCTTCAATGCCTGGTATGGCACAACTCCAGGAGGAGTGTCCCTGCTGGTTTTATGTGTTTGATGGGATGGTTTAGTCCTAGCAGCCCCTGAAGACAACTTGGGTTGCACAACAGATGGAGAAGTCCAATTAGAAAGTGGGCAAATGAAATGGGAAAAGTGGGAAATAAACGTTTAACGCTTATTCCTCTCTTAAACACACAGGCAATGCTCAAGTGGAGTTTAAGAACTTAAATCATGACGGAGACAAAAAAAAATAAACCTTACAATTTGCTGATTTAATTTTATTTTTTTATACTCAAGTCCAAAAATGAAGGCATCTAACGTGATAAAAATTCCACAACTCAACCCACGTCTGTGTTGTCTATATAAATATTTCTCTTTGGTGTCTGATTCTTCAAGGGCACAAAGCAGCTGCCTCCCCATCAGCCAGGACTGAGGAAAGAAAAAAGAAAAAAAAAATGAAATGAAAAAGTGCTTAAATATAGCAACCCTGTGGGACAGGAAGAAGGGGCGTGCTGTAGTGTGATTACAAAGAATAACCTTCATTCAGTCACAATTGTTAGTGGCACACTTGAAGTTGCGGTTGGGGGTTGGGGGCCTTCATCCTGCCTGTCCTCAAAAGTTTTCACATCATTATTCATCAGCAGGCCTGTCCTCCGCCCCGACAAAGATGTTGAAGTTATAAATGATGGGAGTTTTGTCATTAAGTACGCTGACCCTGGGTCAGTTTAATTCAGGCCTTAGCCTCCCCTGCCGTGAAAGCAGACACAGCAGTAAAGCCTTTGATGTCTGATAGATTGTGTGGATGTGAGACCAATTTTCACGGATGAAATGACCTTTTCTTTGTGCTGTTGTTGTTCTGGCTGTGGCCAGAAGTTATTATTTTCCTTTGGCTTCTTTCTTTCTTTTTTTATTTGACAGGAAAAGATTTGTGGAGTGAAATGGGGAAACTAATGATGCCCCCATGCACATGAAGTGGCGTGACATAGGTGAATGGGGCAGCAGCTTTTTGCTCCGTGGGGGCCACTCAACAGCTGCTGCAGGAGATTCAGCTTTCCAACACCAACCATCTGATTCTTACAGGTCTCTGCTGGCCGCTGTTGCTGGGGCTCAGCGCTCTTTCATCACGCTCAGAAATAGTGTTTTCTTTTCTTTTTCAACTTTTCCGAAATTCTTTCCAGTTTCACTATAAGACTTTGAGATGTTCCCTTGAACATGCAGTTGTCATCCCTCAAAAAAAAACTGTAAGTCTGTTTATTTCAAAGACAGTCTCTTGGCATTTATAATACAGTACATTGGCGTTGCAAATATTCTTGGGGTTATATGTACCCATGGTAACTTACTGGAAACTCTCTGAATGCCTGACTGCCTCTTCTATTTTCATCTTTGAAACAGATAGCTGACAAAGGCATTGTGTGCTTTTACCTCAAACAGCATTGAAGTTTTTCAGTGTTGTTTGCATCCTGAAAAAGTTATCCTAAAACTATTGACTTGCTTTAAAATTCTAAAGCTTTTTACACAATTTTTGGCTGTGAATTTTTTCTTTTTCTTTTATTAGGCACGTTGTTTTTAAACGCCGATTTACAAACTTTGACTTAAATGGAGGTTAATTGATTAGTCACTTCTAAAGCGGTTGTTGAACCACTAATCCACGGGCAGCTTTCACAACGTAATCTCACAATAATACCACAAATTATAATGACCTGCTTCACCACGCATTATATGGTGGCAGCAAATAATGAAATAATTGCATGTTGGGAGGGAGAACAGGCAGTGCGGCAGTGCAGAATCACAGCATGGAGGTTACTCTTTTGTACTCAGGCAGAGTTTTTTTTCTGTGGATTTTCTCACAAAGTACAGAAACATGTGATCGAATGTAGACTTCTGGTGGATATTATGTGGACTGTTAATAATTTGAGTTTTTTTTTAATTCAATTCAATTTTATTTATATAGCCCAAAATCACAATATTTCATCCCGATATGAGAGCCCTGAATAACCCAAAACACAGTGAAATGATAGAATCTGTAGAGCAAAGATAATACAAACTGCTGTGGTCTGCTTGTGCTACATCTACAACATTTATAACATTTACAACATCTACAAGATAAAAATGAGCTTTCAACAGTATCGCCAAAGCATTTTAACCCTTGTGATGTCTTAGATGACCCCACCCTTACATTGACGTGTTCTCCCTACCATGAAAAAGGATAAAGGTGGTAAGATTTCATGTAATGCATGGACACCAGTGAAGATCACAAATCATTGAAGAAAAAAGGTTCAGAGCACTGTCTAGTGGGTCTAGATGACCCAACTCCCAATGTTAAATGGCCTAGGATAGCACAAGGGTTAAAACAGCATTTTTGAGTATTTCTTTATTTAATGTCTGGGTTTTAGTCCTGAAATGGTTGCTGATTTTAAGGGTGAAATCTTTGACGTTGTTTGTGTTTTACAATATCTTCGTGTACATCATGAAATATGTTTTTGGTCTTTTTTTTAAATCTTGATTCTTGATGCAGAATTTCTAAAAACTTTAAAAGAAAATATTTGGAGGGGTCCAAAACTCAAGCTGCTAAAAAAATAAAATGAAGGTTGCTTCTTATTGTCTGGATTTGATCTGTCAATTAATAAAACCTTTACCAAAAATGATTTTTGTGAGGACTCTTTGTCTTCCGATTAGATCAACTGACACCTTGCTGGGTTTGAACACAGCAGGTCACAGATTCAGTCAAGCATGCAAAGTCAAAGAAAGGGCATCTGATGTAAAAACATCCACCAAACCATCCTGCAGTTCAATTTCTAGTGGTGAAACATAGGGAAGACGCCCAAAGATAGCCTTACTATTGTAAAAGCTTTCCAGGTCCTTAAAAAAACAACTACTGGTCATGGTGGCCATTAAATATGGCTTTAGTTAAAAACACACATTTGACGTTTGTATTACAGACTACTGAAGAAACACACTTTCATTTGAAGCATGGTGATGGGAGCTTAAAGATATGGGTTAACTTATTGCTTGAGGTGCACGACCAAACCATATTTAATGGCTTAAGTGGCTGGGCACAGTGTTTATTAATAGAATGAGATGAATTCAAGATATGTGTTAAGTTAGGGTGCTGTTGATGCTGTCAGGAATGCGTCAACATATCTGAAAAGTAAAGCAGTGTTATGTTTTTTTGTTTGTTTGTTTTTTAGGTTCTGGCAATATTTCATATTCATTTAATGAATCCCAAGCAGAAAAACTGCACAGAAAGACCAGAAATGATCTATTAATGTATTTAATGCACAAGTCCATCTTAGAAGCAAAGCAGGATTGAGACTGATTAGTATCTCAGATTTTTAGGGTCTGCAAATTACTGCAACTCACTTTGCAGTTTTTCCATTATGCCAGTCCCAAGCCTGGATAAATGAGAGGGTTCAGCCAGGAGGGGGAGCAGTTAATAATTAAACTAAGGCCAAATTATATATGCAAAATGTGGGGTTACTTACTTTACCAAAAGGAAAAACAAATAAACATTCATTTTCCACCAAATTTAGCTAATATTTATCTTAAAAATACATGATCAGAAAGAGCGAGGATAAGCCTTTGAGTTCTGTAGTTTTCTTGATTATTAGAAGCTGTTTACTGAGGTAGGGACTAAATCTAATAGGGGTGTAACAATTAATTTTAATAGCAATTTAATGTGTGTTCGCAGATCGTATTTATAGTTGATGTTGATTCATTTTGAACAAGACTGAAAATGTTCTCGTGTTCTCCCTACCATGACAAAGGTGGATAAAGGTGGAAAGATTTCATGTAATCCATGGACACCAGTGAGGTTCACCAATCATTGAAGAAAAAAGGTTCAGAGCACTGTCTAGTGGGTCTAGATCAGTGTTTTTCAACCTTTTCTGAGCCACGGCACACTTTAACCTTAAAAAAAATCCCGCGGCACACCAGCATCCAAAAATTAAAAAAAAGGAAAAACTTATAGTCTGTATTGATCTGCAGCCCCTCCGCAATCTCACATGCATTTTTGAGATAATTGTTGCAGAAAAAGCTGGAAACTGCAGCTGTTTTTTTTCTAAAAGATGCAATAAAAGATAAATTAGAAGATTTAAAAACAGTTTGATGTGTGTTCGTTGGTTTCAAGACGTTTAACAACAGATATCCGTTTGCGCTGTCACTCTCACAACCCAATGCATCATGGGAGATGTAGTGCATAAAACGGCCAGAGATCGCGTCTCTGAGCTTCATTGTTTTGTTCACTTTTTCCACGGTCTGACAGCGGATTCTGTGGAAAGCTACACCGCTAAAGACGAGCTTTAGCTGGTATTTTTTTTTTAGAACTGAGCGACTTTACGAGCTAAATCGGGACAAGGAAGTGAAGATTTTAACCACTTCTGATTGGTCAGACTAATGACATGTGATTAAGCCTTCAAGAATGATTTGTGGAGACAGTTAAAGGGACGGAACGTTTCCAAAATACAGCCGAAGGTGCAGCTGAATCGCGGTACTGTATCGTCATTCTTATCAAAATGTCTTTAATAAAATAAAATAAACGCAAAGAAAAAGTATTTTATGATCTTTTATATTCCTAACTCCTCAGTGTTTTATCAGGGCCTGTTTGGATGAACAGAGAGCTGAAATCATGGAGATGGAAATTGTTTTTAGATCAGTTAATGAGGGCAATTTCCCACGGCACACTTGACCATCTCCCACGGCACACTAGTGTGCCGCGGCACACTGGTTGAAAAACACTGGTCTAGATGATCCAACTCCCAATGTTAAAGTGCCTAGGATAGCACAAGGGTTATGTGCCGGACTGAGTCTTTTGGTTGGCACAAAAATGAACCAGTAAATATGAGTACACTCCACACAGAACCATCTGCAGGTTTCTACTTTATGAATGCATGGTCAGTTGGTTGTAAAGTTCAGGACCTTATCTTCCTCCGTATAAAGATTTCTGAGATTTTGAAACATTGTTTACCATATACATTCATCCATCTTCAGAACCCTGCGAAATCCCTTTTGGGGTCACAGGGCTGCTAGAGCCCAACCCAGCTACTGTTAGGCAAAAGGCGGGGTTCACCCTGAACACATCACCAGTCATTTGCAGGCCCATTGACATATACATTTAGAATTTTTTTAAACGGTTAACAAGTGATTCGAGTGAACGCTAATGTGAAGAGTTTTAACCCTTGTGCTATCTTAGATGACCCCACCCTTACATTGACGTGTTCTCCCTACCATGACAAAGGTGGATAAAGGTGAAGAGGATTTCATGTAATCCATAGATACCAGTGAAGATCACAAATCATTGAAGAAAAAAGGTTCAGCGCACTGTCTAGTGGGTCTGGATGACCCAACTCCCAATGGTAAAGTGCCTAGGATAGCACAAGGGTTACAGAGACAGGTTTTTTAAAGAGGTAAAAGTGATCACATTTTTCCAATTTACCACTCTGGAAGACTCAACTCGAAAGCCTCTTTCATTAATCCCTCTCTGGTAAATTCCAGCTTCTTTCAAACTTGACATTCAAAGGCTTTATCTTCCAAGTGTGAAGTCTTTCAGCCGGAATGCAGATAACCCTGATGACAACGCTGTGACATAATCTCGGGTCGTACTTAATAAAAGTCCTCAAGATCAGCAGGAAGCGTTGTGCAGCTGTCTTTAGGAGAGATATTTACGTTCAGCATGGCATCACGGAGAAGCTGATGTTTATCTATAAAGCTGTTGGGGTGAAAACATTCATTAAAAATAGATCTGAATGAATATAAAAAACACAATTGGAACACTACAGTTAAAAATCGTGTAAACAGGACTTCATGGTAGGTGTGGTATGACAGACGCAGATACTGTAAATCCAACTGTAGTATTCACAGATACTGTAGCTCATAAATGCACAAACTGCAGACTCAGAGTTAGAGGGCCATTTGGTTGAGGAAGCTGATATCCAGAGGCTGCTCTGTGCAGAATCGCACATCAAAGTTAATCTTGCACCGTCTGCTCCGGCACTGCAGAGCACTAATCTGCTGTCAGTGTGATGAGGCTCCTGGACCAGTTCCTCCTACCAACACAGAGCCACTAATCCACAGGACCTTTCACATTTTTCCTCTTTTCCAGACAGAAGCAGTCACAGGATTGACCTTGAACTGTTCAGTGATAGTTGAGCATCAGTAGAGCTTTTTATGTACATAACTTCATTACCTATAATTAGTGTTTTACTTTGACTTTAAAATATTTCAAAAAGGCAAATGACTTTTTTTCTGTAACTTATCAACTTTAAAATATATGTATTCTTACCTTGTTCGGCGAGACAGGTTGGTTCCTGCTAAATCAAAGAAAATGTCACCGCTCTCTCGGCGGCATGCCGATTAACCTAAGATGAATACATAATGACTTCATTAGCATAATCGTTTGAGTGTCTGATGATTTTATTTCGTTATCATGTTCTAGTATAATCCGAAGCTTCGGCACCTTTTCCAGCCCCCGGTCCCTCTTTCATGTTCCTCTGCCCGGCCTTATTCATACAACAAAGCAGTGTAATTGCATTATCAGGGTAATATTACGATGTTGTGGGAATGTATTTTTAGCTTCCGCTTCCCAACTTAATGTAAGGAAGACGGGCAGAAATCTAAACATGGAATGGCACATTGGATGCTGAGCAACATTTGAATCATTTAATTATTTTTCTACATTTTGAGGGGCGTTTTTAAATTCTCCCTGATTATTTTTTTATTCCCTTTGCAGGTCAACATGTTATTAACGGAGTTCACACAGACACTTAACACTGTAAAAATTTCCTAATAATGTATCACTCATTTGGTAATTAAAACTGAGTACCCTTGTGAATATCGTTTGGGCATGATGATGACAAGAAACTAAAGTAAAGGTGGCTCCTTAACCCTTTAACTACCCCACCAAGAAAAAAGCTATCAAAAAATTATTTGTTTGCATTTCTTATTGCTTTAGGTAAGTAATGACCACAATCTGTTTAGTTTTTTTTAATTGACCTTTTAGTTTCTTAAATAATGACCTCTACCAAACGGTTGAGATGTCCTTTAATGGTAAAAGTGCAAAATTTCATACAGATACAACAAATATTTGAAAAAATCATGTAAACCAATTTATTTAGACATTATTAACACTCAATATTAAGGGCATTTGTGTCCATTCTTTTTATCATGCCTCAAACATTGAACTTTTTTAAAACAAAGCAAATTTTGACCTATATTTCCTAGAAGTTGTTTGACACTACAACGATTTTGGATATTGACTCACTTTTGATGGTATTTCATAGAAAGATTCTTGGTTTGGAATGAAACACAGAAAACGTATTTCTGACATCTTGACCTATTTGGGCCGAGGTTTCATCGTCCCAGCTTGTCAGAATGAAGAAGCGCTGCACCATGTTGTCGTAGTGCACACTGTTGTTTTGGTCGTGATGGTCTTCGTGTGTGGCCTTTCCACATCTGTGGCAGAGAGCTCAATGATGGTCAGCCAACTTTGATTGCTTGCTTGTTGATCTTATTTAAACTGTGTGCAACAGCCAGGCAGAACCTTTTGAGTAACACTGGTTTTTGCTTCAGTAGGTCCCTCTTGTAGACCAGCCATGAATAAGTGACACACAAATCGATGATGTATCCAAACAGGGGAGTGTACCGTCACCTAGATTTAGCTGTACAGGTCTTGTACAGGTGCACCAGCATATCAAAGAGATCTCTTTAGCTTTGTAGATTTGTACTATAAGCAATATGCTCAATCATTTCATCAGTGAGAAGCATTTTGAAGTATTGGAAGGGTGTGTGTACATCCTCAGGAGGCTCAAATCTTGATTCTGGAACCTTGAATTCCTCAATGTCCTCATGCTTCCATATTCTTCTTATGGTTTTGCTTGGGTTAGAGGGGGATATTGAGTCAGGAGAATAGCCTGTCTCCTCCAACAAAATTGGAGGAGACAGGCTATTCTTGGTGGGGTAGAATGGCGTGTGTTGGCTTTTTCAGTTCTTCTTATGAGGTGGCAGTGTAGATGATCTGCTTGTTGAAAGAGATTCTTCTTCATCCATGGATTCAAAAGAACTGTCACCAATGCCCTTTGCATGAGTGGATTGATAATCAGGATCCTCCGTTGGGTCATCATCACTGTCATACAGATCTGCATCTGATTCATGTGGACTTTGTCATGGTCTTGCACTGTAGAATGTTTTACTGTCTACTAGTTGTAAAACAAAAGAAAATGATAAAAAACTTTTGTAAATGTTGTTAATATTATTATTGCAGCTTTTTTTGTTTAGTTTTAAATGAATTGGTTGTAGTAATCTTGATTTTTTATTTATTTACACACCAGCTGATATAAACTCATAAATAAACAAAACTATACAGTATTATGTATTTTAAATTATTATTTATGATGTGTTAATGAATATTTCTTTAGTAATGGATGATTTAGAAGGTTGTTTTAACTGATTTTATGACAAACAGTCCCTTTATTTAACATTGGCTTGATTTTGTTACTTATACCATAAAGTGACAAATCAACCGTTTGGTAGAGCATGTTTTAAAAAAATTATTACAAACAGATATTTGTTTATTTTTGTTTATCTAAGAACATATTTCTGTTGATTAACGCCTTTACTAATAATTCCAAGTAAGAAAAATATTCCTACCTTTCAAATTTTCATAAAAAGGAAGAAAATGTGTATGATCATTTTCAAGTTGTGACTTGCTTGTCAGTCAAAGACGTTGGGCAAGCAACCACTGACTGACACAGTGCCATCTGTTGGTTTTCTTTAGCTTTGCATGCTTCTACCAATTGGTTGAGATGGCTAAATCAGTTTGAGTTAAGTTAGAAACTTCTCTAATAAAAATATGGTGACTCAAAGTTTGCTCAACCGTTTGGTTGAGCAGGCAGTTAAAGGGTTAAAAGAAAAACAACTGGGAAAAAGGTGTTTTTTCTTTTGATTTTTTTGCATAGGACAGCAGTTGTAACCCAAGTGTCAGCATGTGTAGCTCGAGAGTCTGGATGGGAGCCGAAGAAAAGAAAAATGTCAAGCAAGGCTGTGCTAGCGCCGCATGATAATAGAAAAAGAAGGAGGAAAAAAGAAGGAGAATGAAGCGTTTCATCTCCAGCTCATAGTCAGGTCCAGGCAGAGGAAGGGTGAGTCAAAGTCAGGAACGGAAGAGCGCTAGAGAGGAAAGGCTTTTTTATCATCCCTGACTTTTAAGAAGATCTCCCAAATGAGAGAGGCCGTGCATGCTAATGTCAACGCCACGGTGATAACTAGCCGCCTGGTTTTTGCAGGGTTAAGGTTAAGCTGGGATTTGAAGAGCTGGGAGGAATACATGTTTGATATTTGAGTGAGCGCTGAGGTGCCTTTGCTAGAACTATACATGGAGGATTATTTTATATGGTCTATCTGTATCTGCATGGCTAAAAGAAAGTCGTTTCACCGGGCTTTATTGAGTCAGTGTGGGTTCTAAGACTTCTCAGTGAGGGCTAAGCTAGGAGATCAAAGTTTCATCGACAGTGCCGCACCACAAAGTCTTCATCTCCTTTTCATTTATATGCACCGTTGCAGACTTGCACACACTGTGTGGGTTTTTTTTTTTTTTTGCTCGAGCTTAAAGCCAAATTTCAAATCCACCAATCCTCTTTTGCGAATCTGCCGCCATACCGGATGTCAACTTAGTTGTAAAATTTCAAAGGGCGGGCAAAGATAAACGTGTTTTCATCCACGGAGACTGTGAAGCTCACCTATCTCAAGGTTGTCCTTCCCTTTAGCTATTGTTCACAGCTACTCATACTCCAGCGCTCTGCTGTTCCAGCCTCCTGCCTTACAGCGGGCGGAGCGGCCCTATGGCTCCATCCTATCGCCACTCTCCCATCTCTCCATTATGTTGTGTAGTTGTGCCAGCGTCTCCTTCTCTCCCTTATCACCTGCAGTGAAAATCTAGTGAGCTAATCCCTCCGCCTTAGGGATTCCCCACCCTTTTCTTTTCTTTTTTTTTTAAATAATGATTTATATCTGAGGAACGACATCAGGGCAGCATCCTATCATACTCCTAATCCCATCACTCCTTGTCAATTTCCATGCGGGAACCTCCCAAATGGATGAATAAAGTTGTCTATCTATCCTTGCTGTCCAGCCTGTATAGACAGACCTTGTTTTGGGATGTTGAACTCTTGTCCTCGATCTAAGGATGTGGTGCAGAGCATGAGGAAGGATAATTTTCATTTAGTGCATTTCAGATTCAGGAAATCTGGTAGCATATCTCCCAGCACTGCAGTGCTTCATGCTGTAGCTGGACCACTGCATTGAAAAATTGTTGCAGCTTGCCGCCAGACAGATATGCTGGAGTTACATAGACTTTTGATGTGCAGTCTCTTACTGTATTTTCGCAGTAGGAGTAGCAGATAAATAAAGAATGTGTTGAATATTTTAACATGCTGTTGATACAGAGCAGATATGGTACAGTAGTATAAAAAAAACAGAGGTTTTGCCTCATTGAGCTGCAATCATTCATGCTTGTTTATTTACAGCAGTTCGGCTTGAATTTCTCCGCTTGGAGTCGATGGTCAGAATGGCTCCCTGCTTTTTCTTCGCCTTTATGTTTCATATTTTTTTCAAAATAAATCTTTTATGAGTCCTCTTAGCATGACAAAACCCTCCTCACAACGTCGACTGTGGCTTGCCGTAAATCTCGCCGTGTTCAGAAACAATACAACCGCAGAGAATTCAGCCCCCTTTTTTTTCACGTCACTCATGTTTGTGTCCCTCTGCGGCATGTACAGGATGTATAATCCATTTCCTTTAAATTCTGAATTCATAGTTCATACCATGATGGAGTTCTGAGGGAAAATTACTTTTTTTTTTGCTACATCTATTATTTAACTGTCAGCAAGGATGAATACTGTGCTCTCTCAGCCTTGTGGAGAAGGTACAGGGAATTGGATTGTTGTGCAACAATGCTCCATTTGCTCTTTGTCATGACTTGTAAAAAAAAACGAAAAACGAGACATTTTCTTAGCTGGACAGAAAACTGTCATTGTTAAGTTTGTACAAGAAAATTGTTAAGTCCAATTTGACATGCTTTGATCTTCTGCAGTGCCTACATCTAGTCATCCGAAAGTACTTCCCACTACTTTCATTATCCCTCAGTTCCCGCTGAGTTTTTAAAGCTGCCGTCTGTTGCTTTTAACTTCATGTGCAGCCGGCTACAGCATCCAAGTTTCCGAGTATTTGACAAGTCTCGTGTTTTGATGGAGGGTGGGGGCTTGTCTTTACTGCAGAAGCCACTGAGCTCTGAAAGGGAGCTGGAAAATTACCTCAGGAAGCATGATAGGGAGGCGTGTGCAGTGGGCTGGCCGGTGAAGGTCAAGAGGAAAACCAGGCATTCATAGAATTATCAAGGACAGGTTGGGGATGCTCAATATGGAGGAGAATTTATTGCTCAATTCTTTCAAAAAATAGAAAAAATATGCTTAGGTAATCAGATTATTCATGATTCCTTTGTTTCTAAAGGAAAATTGTTTTGAAAAATAGAGTTCTGTGACTCAACAAATTATAAAACCACACCTATATACAAAAAAAGAGTTAGATAAACACATATTGGGAGCTGAAAGTGAATCAAAGTGATGTAAGATAGTGAGATAAAAATAAATTTGAGATTCAGAGTAGCAAATTTGCCGGGTTCTCTGTAATTACTGCCATGAAGCAACACACACAGATCATGCATAAGATAGGACAGGATCCTCAATTCATCTTCATTCTAATCAGCTGATTAATCAAAATAGTTCATGTTTTAATTAAACTAGCTCCATTCCACTGATTCTCCTCAAAAAAAATCAAAGTGGTGTGGACTAACGTGATGGATGAAAGTGGGGTTTTGTGTTTCAAGCATAATGAAGGGGCCCTTACGTTTGGCGAGCTGCTTTAGCAAAGGCATGCTAGAAAATAATCAACATTACCATTTTGGACCATTTTTATTGTAAATAGGTATCATTATAGTAATAAATTTAGCCCCTTAGATCATATTTGGTGCCCTTTAAAGTTCCACCCCAATTGTTTTTTGAGCTAATGTAAATTCTTTCCCCGCATTCTTTAAATTATGATTAAAATGATTAAAAACGTTTGTCATTTTCTAGGATGTTGTCGTTCGTTAGAAATTCACCTGAGTTGTGGGCGGTACCGTTGGTACAGAGCAACCCCGCCTCCCCTTTGTTGAGCAGAGCAGGGAGCTTGTGGCCCACCCAGGGTGTTGTCAATGCAATTAATAAACTCTTTTTCAAACTACATTTTTCATCTACTCCTGATTCACTACAATTTAAATAAAGAAATACTCAAAAATGCAGTTTTAATCTTAATTTTCTTTATGTGTCCATCCCAGTAAAGAAATGTCAGAAGAGCATGTTAAAAACACCAAAAAACACAATTTTCATCTGAGTGGCTCTTTAACCCCTGTGCTATCCTACCATTGGGAGTTGGATCATCTAGACCCACTAGACAGTGCTCTGAACCTTTTTTCTTCAATGATTTGTGATCTTCACTGGTGTCCATGGATTACATGAAATCTTTCCACCTTTTTCCACCTTTGTCATGATAGGAATAACACGTCAAAGTAAGGGTGGGGTCATCTAAGATAGCACAAGGGTTAAGCACATCTATGCACCTGCAACACACTGTTTCTGCCACAGATATGTTATGTTCTTTTAAGCAAGTGGACATGCGAAGCAACAACACACACACAAATGCAAAAAAGAAGAAACTTTTTGAATGTTCTTAATTCTAAGTGTTTCAGGTGATTGGGGTAATGTAAGGAGAGATGGGCAGAGAGTGAAGGAAGCAGATGGTTACAATTTAAGACCCAGACATAGGTCTGCTACCATGTATGAGGAGCTCACTAAATCAGTTAAAGTCTCACTCAGATAAAAATTGTGTTTTTAGTGTTTTTCATATGTCATATGTCTGTGGGGCAATTTTTGATGATGGAGAAAATATATTAGGAGCATTTTGATTAAAATAGCATTTCTGAGAACTTTTTTATTTACATAGTTGTAAATCAGGAGCAGATGAAAAAATTCCTTCGGAAAAAGCTTGTAGGTGTGATGTAGAAACCGCAGTTGGCGAACCACGTGTTCCCTGCTCTGCTCCATTCTGATGCATCCACTTGTAGATCCACAAACGTCTTTGTTTTCCTCAGAGATCTCTCAGCAGCGAGGAGGGGAAGTGGGGCGGGGTTGCTTCACGCCAGCAGTCCTGGCCTCAAGTCAGAGGTGAATTTCTAATGAACTCCTGCCAATCTACAGAAACTATGCCCTAGAAAACAGCACAGGGTTTTTGGGGGTTAAAAATTGCATAATCATAATGAAAAGACCAGTGGGAACGTTTTTATGGTAGATCAAAAGATGACCGGAGAGGGACTTTAAGCAACCAGTCAAACAAATGTGAGCAGTCTGTAAGAAACAGTGTGAAGAAAGTCGAGGCTCCTCTTTAGAGGTCACTCTTAATTTGATTTTTTCTTCCTTCCTCACTTTACAATTTCCACAAAGGGACACTGATATATTACCAGACACTGTTGTCTTCATCAAACTCCTAGCTAGGAAACATTTCGTTCCCTTTAGAAATATTGCATTTTCTATTAGGCGGTTGTTTCTTGTGAAATGCATTTTACCCTGGCCCCTGAACTCATGGATGATAGCAGTTTACTTTGCTCCTGTTGATGCACTTGACAGTCTCCTCTGCTGGAAGTGAGTTGGTGACACATTAAAACCGGAGAGGTGGGAGCTGGAAGTATGACAGAGGTGCCACACCATGATTGGATTTTAATGCTCCTGACAAAACCGTCTCAGCAGAAAGATCAGCCACAATCCTTTTGTCAGCATTGCTAAGCTGCAGCAATGATCACAACTGGAATGTGCGTGGTGGGACAGTAGGACTTGCTTTAAACCACTTTTATCAGAAATGGGAGTAGCTGTGACTTGCCATGCATTTGCTAACAATAAGCACTTTAAGTGTGAGCACCAGCCAGCAGCACAAATTAGGAGTGAACAGCCAGGATCTACAGTTAAAGCTCATTTTACTTCAGGAAATCTCATTTCATTTTTGTCGGGTTGTCGGAAAAAACCCACTTACTGCATCTTGGAGCAGAGAAATAAACAAATGACGTGTCTACAAAATCATCCATATCTCTTTTTTTTCCTCCACTTCCCACTAACCAGATGGCAGTCAGATTTCAGACGCAGGGTTCTGGAAGATATTCAAGGAACAAAATTGTTTTTTTTAGGAAGTGGGATTGGTTTAAATAGATGTCAAACTAAATGCTTTTTCACACACAGACAGAAGGAAAGAGTCGCTTGTTGGCATGGCGGCATAAATGTGCGCACTCTTGAGTGCTCTGGTTTTAGGTGCTGGCGCCGCTTGCTGTGAGGCGGTGAGGTCATGCACGGAAATCTGTCTCAAAGCCCCCCCATGATGGAGGTCAGAGGCAGCAGCCCCGCCACACAGGTTGACACAGGCTCTCATGAATGTTTGATTGGTCTATTATCCCAGCCAGGCGGGGACTTTGATTCCCCGCTTTCGTACTTCAAATATTCCCTTTCGTCTGACATTTCTCCCACAAAATCTGCAGTTTGGCTCCTCTCAGTGGCTCCATCTGCAGTGCTGTCACCTCGCTGTAGGACAGTCATACAGAATGCACTGTTTCCGAGTCTGGTGAGAAGGCAGGATGGTTTCAAGTGGGTGGAAGTGGGGAGGATACTCAGTCAAAGCGACATTACCCTTCCACCTCTGCGGTGAGGATAAGGATCTGGCCATCCATCTTTCGGTGTCTCAGTCGTGTCGTCTACCAAACGTGGGCACCTGGCAGTCAGGGACGGCAAGAACAAAACAGGAACATTACTTTAATCTGCCGCTGCCGTTAATTCCTACCTCTGCCATCATCCGGCATGCACAGCTTTGTGTACCTCAGCCTCCCCCTTACGAACAATCCATCACTGTTAGTGCTTCTCTCATGAGTGCACTTGCTCCCTTGCTTTTTTGGGTTTTTTTCACCTGCCTCCATACCATCCTTTGCTTACAAAGGCTGATGCTCGCTCAGAGGGCTGAAATACACAATATGGTATCACCACGCCTCACACTGGGAAAAAGCAAACAAAGCATATGTGGCCTGTAGCATCCCTGCAAGGAAACGCTGTCCGCCGGCATCTGTAATTTGACACCTGCTGTCAGCCTCTGTGTCTGATTACACAGGAAAAATGACGTGACCTGTAAATGGAAAGGGATACTAATGAAATCTGTGTGAAAATTAGTCAGCTCGAAAGCAAACTGTTGTACATGAAGCCTCGTCAAGCGTGATATTAAAATGTCCACTTTTACATCTTCCCGCCCAAGCTGTGTGAAAGCTCGGGCTGCTGGGCCCACTGCGACGAAACCTGAAGCTAATGAGTCAAACAGACGGCTGTGGGCATTAGACAACTTCATTTATGAAACAGTCAACCTCCCGTGTAGCGATACATTCACATTACCCTGCCTCACTTGAGAGATGCGCCACTGTCACAGACACTGAGCAGTGCTGATGTCCCTTCCTACCTCCATTCATCTTACTCCCAGAAGGTAATGGTCGTCTTGGGTCATTTGTGCATTAGGATCCCGATCGTTCATCTCACCAACCTCCAGTCCTGTAAACTGCTGGTCATCACCAACTCACCGAGGGATTTATGTGCATCCAGGTTTTTAACCATATTTTTGAGGAATCTGGGTTTTCTTCCTGCTTGCCTAATGATGCTTGATGACAGGGAGCCTCGAGTCTTTCTGCCGCCGAATGCTCAGCTTTGTATTCCTGATTGCATTGTCTATCAAGTGGCATGGGGAAAAAAGAGGTCAGGATGAGCTTGAGCATCACCTTGAGCACAAACACGTCTGACTTTCTGACAGAGGACAGACTCGTTAATGTGATGGGATGACTTGGTCCCGTCTGACATGCCTGCGATATTGAATGCAGCCTGATTGTGCCAAGACGATTAGTATTATGTGCAATTTCCAAAGAGCTTTTGTCTTTTTTTTTTTTATCTTTCACGGTTTTAGTTCTGAATTCTGCACTGAAATCTATTTTTAATGCAAAGGAAAGGCCAAAACTCACCGGTGGCTGCTGCTGAGGCCCATGATATTCACCAATGTCTCCAGGGTTCAGCATCTCTGCTCCCTGCATCTTTTTTTATGTTTTTTTCTAGCTGCTGGGCTAAGAGAGGTCACAGAGGATGTGTAGCACACTTGGTCATTGACGTGAAAGCATTAGCCGCTGCCAGCAGGTGTGTAATTATGTACAAAGCAGCGTTTTAAGCAAGAGACGTCCTATTGAATGCAGAAAGTAGGCCAAGAAGCGGCGTCTTCAGAGAAGTCCTATTTATTCCTCGCCCTCTTCAAATGTGTGACTTCTTATTTGAAGTTGTGAAACATTCCTGGGTTGGTGGGACTATTTCAAGACGATTAAAAATAGCACCAAACACACAACAGCTTATTATGCTAGCATCCATTTCTTTATTTTTTCCTCATTTACTTACTCAGTGTGCTCCCTCTTATCTGTTTGCTGTGTTTCAGGTATGGCGACATGGTGCCAAAAACAATTGTGGGGAAGGTGTTTGGGTCCATATGCTCTCTGAGCGGGGTGCTGGTCATTGCCCTGCCTGTTCCTGTCATTGTGTCAAACTTCAGTCGTATCTACCACCAGAGCCAGCGGGCGGAAAAGCGACGAGCCCAGAGGGTACTGACCCCCCTCACGATCTTCATTTTGCTTGTCTTTGCCCTTTTTTTCCCCCCTGTGTCCCTGTCTTATCCACGCCGTTCAGGGTGACAGAGCAAAACACTACCAACTTTAATATTAATCCTTTATTGTCTTTGTGTGTCTGTGTGTACTGTGTGGGCTCAAACTTACTTGAAAATCTTTCAGCAGAGGAAAAAAAAACCTTGATCTTCATAGAATTGTGTCAGCAGCTTTTCAGCTGCAAAATGTGCCTTTTTTCACCACTTTTTTTTTCTAAAACTGTTTTCCAAGACAGATTTTTTTCACTAATTTGTAGATTTAAACATAGCTCTTTTCTCATGAATGCTGTGGCTACCGGGGAGAGCCAATTAGTGTGAGAGGCAAACCGTCAGCGGCTAAAACAGAGGTCTGTTTGTTCAAACAGAAAACTCGCCTCGCTAGAATCCGTGCAGCGAAGATTCGAGGCACTAATGCCTATATGCACTTCAAACAAAATGGGCTCCTGATCGACTCACTGGAGGAGGTAACGGGGCTGAGCAGCAGCTTGGGAGGAAGGGGTGGGGATTGCAAACTGACCTGGGCCTCGCCGATGCTTGCATGCCACACTGCTCGGGGGACCATGCCACCACGGGATGCGGGATGGGGCGGGCGAGTTTGGCGATGCAGGGGCTGCTGTCATTCCAGTGCTTCCAGTTCAGTGTGATCGTCCTCCTACATCATACCTCTCAGCTGCAGCATTGACACACTCTCTCTGTCCAAACAGCAGGAGAGCCAGGGTGGCACACTTGCCTTCTGGTGGAACACAACCATTACAGTCACACTGACTCATGCCCGAGCTCTGCATGTCTGTCCACCAGGGTTTGGAGGGGAACGAGGGAACTTTCTGGAGAGTAGGTCGCCCACGGAGGCTGTCTGCTCAGCCTGCATCTCCTCTAAACTCTGTGTTTGGTCTGCTGTGTGTTTTGTGTGTGGTTTTCTAGAGCATCCAGGCTGTAGTGCAGTCTAAAAGTAGATCTACTCCGTCCGAGAGCCGTGCAGAGCTTCAGTGTGTATGTTGGGGTGTGTTGTGTCGTTTCCGTCCGTGTTTGGTCCAAATTTTATTCGAAAACTCTGTCCAGGTGTGCCCCTGCTGTTGCACTGAGATGAATTCAGCTTGATTTGAATACTTTCTTTATTTTTGTTCCCCTTTCGTCAAAACAGTACAATTCTACCAGTCAAACATGCACTCTTCCACTGCCTCCATGCATCTTTTAAACATCCCCATCTCACTAGGTTATGCAGACTGGCTGCTGTGCTACAGGTCAGCATTTCAACTCAGAGCTTTGCTACTCTCCACCACATCACCCAGCTACTAGCTGTTGCCTGAGATTGTTTTCTTTTTCCCCCTGAGTCTGAACCTGTTCAACTACACTGCTGCTTTGTTCTTGTCTTTGTCTGTTTTAACTTTGTGTCTTTCAAGGCCTCCAAGAAGGCGGGACAAGCTCTGGTGGGGAAGGCTGCAAGCCCTCCATTTGAGAGCCAACATCATCACCTGCTGCATTGCTTGGAAAAAACCACGGTAAAGCATCCTCTTCCTCCCCTCCCTGCTTCTTTTTGCATTTTCTCTGAGGCGCAGATGAAAATTAAAAAAAAAAAAGAATCCCTACATGGATAATTGCATCACTCCTGCAGTCTGCGCCGCATCATCAGTTGCACAAACCTGTTACTGTGAGTTACAAATAGAAGCAAAGTGAATTTTTTTCATCCACGCTCAAACTGTAGAATCTATTTCATAGCAGCGCGAGTTAAAAATAGCTGTAAATGCGACTGGGAAATCACGAGTCCCCTTGCCACCAACATGCTAAAGATAACACGACTCTGCCTGCCAGTTACATTATTTCTCCCAAACAAATCAACTGACTACATTTAACGTTATTTATAATTTACAGAGGTAAGAGCCTCTTTGGTGCTTTGCTGTGATGTGCCCTTTTTCTTTTTGACAGCAGCAGCTTCAAACACTGTGTGGGCACATGACATAAATGTGATGTAAATCAATGTGGTTGCTCTGGCAAAAAGCTTGAAAAAAGACAGGCAGAAAGACTACATAGCACTCCAGCACCAATGTTTACATCAAGCTTGTCGTGGTCTGCATTATAGATAGCGGATAGAAGAGCAGGAATGACAGAATGAAGAACAGAGACTTGATTCAAAGCATGTCACCGGGCCCTGAGCGGTGTCGCTCTGCCACCTGCTGGCACGCCTTTGAAACAAACTTGAAGCCTGACCTTCACGTTCCTCTCCCTTGTCTCATGAATAACAGTTGTGTTCTCACAGATGGCTCCTAATATGGACATCTGGGCAAATATAGTTGTATTCCCTCTATGATTAATTTTGCAATTATCAAACAATTTTGTCACAGATTTGGATCAGGCTGCTTCATCTTCAGGGTTAAACATCTTTACTCATTTAGCAAAGCTGATGGCCAACGTTAAATAGTAACTCATGAGCATAACGGCTATATCATTTTTATCAGCTTTTTATGGGTCTCTTTTTACGATTTGTCTCCTTTTGTAAATTGTTCTTTGAATGATACGACTGCACTTCCTTCTGACTATTAAAAGCACATTTGGAGCTGAATCCAAATCTCCACTGCGATTCTACCGCAGAATCACGAGTTTGTGGACGAGCAGACGTTCCAGGCCAACTGCATGGAGATCTCCGTGGTGAACAAGGCGGGCTCTCGTTCCTCCTCGCTGTCCTCGTCTCCGCACAACCTCAGCTCGTGCTGCTCCCGGCGCCACAGGAAGAAGAGCAGCTTCAGCCTGCCTAGCACAAACAACCAGGAGCTCAGCACCATACAGATAAGAGAGAGGCCACTGGCCAACAGGTAGTCTGCCAGGTTGTCTGCCTTATCTCTGCTTTTCTTGACACACATTAAATAAACACATGCAGACAGTGAAACCTGTAGGCCTTTAAGATTAGATAAAGTGAGTTGGATCCACGAGGAGACAAAATGACAGATTTTCTGTGATTTTCAGTGTGCAGCCACTTTCATGCCAATTTGCTCCTAATATATTCTGGACAAAAAAAATGTATAGATATAATTTTAAAAAATGCTTAAAAAGTGTAACTTGACAGCAGAACACAACTCATAGTTTAAGGATACTTAGTGGTGTGGGGGTCAGCAGTGTTTGCCCCTGGTTTGAATTGTTCTTTTGGTGCATGCGTGAATTTTCTTTGGGGACTTTGGCTTCCTACAGTCCAAAAACATGCTTCATAGTTTCCTTGGCAGCTCTAAATTGACTTTTTTTTCTGAGGGTGTAAGTGGTGCTGCCTTGGAATGGTGAACTGTCCAGTATGTACCCCACCTTTGACTTATGGTAACTGGAAACTGGTTGCTCTAGCAAACCCTGTGGCTCTTCCCAGGACAACCAGAAGATGGTTAGATATAAATTTAAAATGATAATAAGGAGAATCAGCAAAAAAGGTGTGAATTCACTATCCCTCTGTATGTAAAAAAAAAACTGTTTCTATAAAGCAGATTTTGTTTGGTACTTAAAGAAAAGATTTGGAGAACATTTTAAAGTTAATTTCAATTCTTGGGATCCTCTAGTGATCCAAAGCCTTCAAGATGAACTCTTGTCCTTTACAAAAAACATGCTTTTGTGACAACTGATGGACTATCCAGCCATCTCCCAATCACATTATGAAGCTTAAGACCGCAGGCGTCCAGTTCCTGAGCCGATAAAATCCCACAGCAGGCAAAAATAGGAAAAAGATTTTTTTTTCTCAAGTCTCATCTAATCCCAAGCATTTACAGTAGCAATAAAAGAGGTGATGTAATGCCAATTACTATGTCTGTTTTTATACAACCTGCTTCAACATAAATTTTTTTTTAACATTTCTTCAAACAGAATTTATGATGGTATTTTGTAAAAAATAAAAAAAAAACTTTTATAAAACATGTTGTTTAGGGTAATTTTATTCTGCAAAAAGAACTGCGTTACAATGGGTATCTTTGTGTAAAGACTCCATGGGACATAAGCCTCGTGTAATATATTTACAAGGTCAGACCTGGCTGCTTCCTTCACTCTTATTTCCTTTCGCAGCCGCTCCAGCCTGAATGCCAAACTGAATGAGACCGTGCCCTTGAAATGCAACGAACCTTACATCAGCCCCTCCATGGTCAGCCTATCCGCGCCGCCGGTGACCTCATCAGACGAGGACAGCACCACCACCACAGCCTACTCTCAGAGCAACATTGTTCGAGTATCTGCCTTGTAGACGTCTTGCCTATCTTGATCTGATCAGCTGACTGGTCTCAAAAAAAAAAAACACCAGATGCTAAGGAGAGGGACCACCAAGCATCAACCTGCCATAATCAAGAGGGATTATAAGATTAACAGAGGTTGGAGTTTTCTTTGAAGTAGTGAGCTCATCTGATGTCAAACTCTGCATGGTATTTAAAAAAAATAAAAAAATACAAGATGGGGACAGCTGCTTTGGAGGTAGAAGTGAATCAGCAGATCATGCGTCATTAAGCACAGAAGAACAAGGAAGAGTAGAATGCGTTGTTCTTGCCGAAATATACTGAGAAAAAAAACTTTATTTTTGAAAATGTAATGTCAATGTACTTGTTGTCTGACTGAAAGGTGGAAATGCAGAGGTCGTCGACCTCTAATGACAAAGCACATGTATTCCTCACCTGAAGTCCATCTTTGTCAGTATGAAATCTGTCTGCCTCACTCACTTACCGCTCATTCACAGAGATTGTTTTGAAAACCCCTGAATTCTTCTCATGCACTCATTCTCCTTTGCCTATTGTAAATACAAAAAATCTACTGGGACGGGAAACTATTGTGAATATTCATCAGCTGACTAATTATCTGGTTATTGTCATCGCTTGGTGAGTAAGATCTACCGCACATCCTGATATGTTTGTGAAGTGAGAGTCGAACAAACCCTACATATTTGACATTTTGGACCTTTGTGAAAGCTGCAACTGTTAGCCAACAATTGATATTAAGACTATACAGGGTATTTATTTAGTTAGGGCACAAGGTAGAAACAGAAGTGAATGTTCTTGGCAAAACAAATACCCTAATATGGACACATACTGTAGTATTTACCTGGAAAACCTTATGAAAGAGTGTTGATCATTGATTCTATTTACTTCCTCATAAATGAGTGTTCATAGACAAAGACTTGGTACATTTAGTTGTGTTAAAGAAAAAAGCCATTTTGTATATTTTTCATATTGTAAATATTTCTGTTAGAACTTTACCAATGCATTTGAAGTCAGCTCTTATTTCTAGCTTTAGCTCAACGGTCGTTGGCAAACTATTTCTGTCTGTTATCTGGTTGAATTAAGGATTTGCATGCTGTCATTGCAGAATTCTGTTTCATTAAAATATGTCTCTTTTTCTTGGTGAAGGTTTGTCGGTTGAAAAAATATGGAGGGAAACCCCAAGAGGTGTTCTGATGTACATCCTGCAAGGCTTTCAATAAAAGTGCTCCTCTTGTCTGGACTGCGTATGTGAGGGGTACGAAAAGGGACAAATGATCACACATTGTGCATTTGGTGCAGTGATAGAATAAAAAGTGTAGCTCTACTGAAGCAACCATTAAATTGCCCATGTCTTCTTTTCTTTTATGTAATATACAGTTGAAGGGATTTTCTTTTTTCCTGATATCTCAAGTAGCATCACTTATAGGAGGATTGGATAATGAGGAGGTGCTGCCACGGAACATGCGAGGACCTGACTGACCCAGGGGTGGGAGCTGACAGCAGGGTCTCTGGAGGCAGACGCACTGGCCCCAGCAAATGTTTGACACAGAGCTTCACAGCATCTCCCTGCTGAGATGATTGCACTGGTCCGGGCAGCTCCTCACAGCAAGCGCCTCCTCCGCTCTGCACTGCTCAGCAAATTATGAAAAGTCAGCCTGCGTAGAATCTAACATAGCACAGTGGTGTGTAAAATAATAGGTCTCTTACGTCCAAATAAGGACTCACATTTTAACAAGTAGGGAGCTGATTAGTTGCAATTGGGTTTTACTCAGTAAACATTATAAAAAAAAACTGCCTGATTGAACTGGCTCATTTGACTTTGGATTTAACCCAATTCTTTAGCTTATAAAACTCTGAGCGAAACTGAGGGTTCACTGCAGCGTATATCATCGGGTCGCTCAGGGAAGTGATGCAGGCAACCGACACCGACAGGACATCCAAGTTCTGAGCGATTAACATCTGAAAACAACAGAAAAAGAAAGAAAAAAGTCTTAAACAGCCACCTGTTTGGAAATTAAATCTCCCAACATGATGTAAGAAGGGGTTTGGTCCATTCACTCACCTGTGTGTTCTTGTTTCTGTTAATGAGACAATTCACCATGATGGTGATGATCAGGGGCAGCCAGAATAAGAGAAAGGTTATAATAATGTAGCCAGCACGCTTGGCCATTTTACTCTCCTTCTTTTTTCTTGCTCTCTCTTTACCTGCTTTTGACGGCATCATGCAAACAGCTCCTTCCATCACTGCAGACTCTTTAACAGCGTCATTGACTGGGGGTTGTGAGGACACCTGATGTAATGCTGAAACAGCCGCTGTTGCTTCCTCTTTTTTGTTATTAGATAGTGTCAGATCAGACTGTAGGACAGAAATATATTCAGGATCCTGGAACAGTGCCTTGGGGCTCGTTTCTGTGGGGGTTTTGACAGTTTCCAGACGTTCTCTGGGCTCTTTCTCTCCATTAGAATCGCTTGACACCCCCGGCATCCTCATGCTCTCCCTATCAACAACTGAAAGTTGATATGATGCCTTTGCTTCCGTTTTCATGGAGCACTCTCTCCATTGCTGTGTTTTGAACTGTTTCTCCACAGCATGCTCTGTGAGGGGCTGACTCATCTCCAGTGTATTTTTAAATTCTGTTTTCTTCTCAGAGCCGACTGAGACACATCGCGCAGCCTCTCCAGAGGTCAGCAGGGAGTTTTCCTGTAGTGGATTTGGCTCTGTCTGTGTTGGAGCAACACGTATGCTCAGGATTTGCTTTTGCTCCGACTTCTTGTGGGCATTTTCCAAAATGGACATGTCCAGTTTCCTCTGGTCACCTTCAGTTGGGTCTTTTTTCACAGCTGAGGTACCTTCATCAAATATTTTGCGGTTGTGTGATCTCAAAAGGGCAAATATGCGAGTGTAGAATCCAATAATGACAGCAAAGCAGGCAGCCCACAGAGGGAGCAGCATGTACAGTCCAACGGTGTCATAGGGGGAGGACGGTCCCCTCAGTGGACCGGTGCATCTCACATAAACGGGGGAGTTTTTCAAGTATTTCAAACACAAAGCTGCCACCAGAACAGCCAATGTCCACGTGAGCGGAATGAGCACCGCGAGCCGTCTCTTACGCCGACTTTCTTTGAAGGGTTGTGCCACCGCCTGGTATCTCTCCCCACTGATGCACGCCAGTGTCAACAACTGGAGACAGCTGCTGAAGTAGAAAGAAGCCATCTGTGTGTCACAGACCCAACCGTCCACACGCCCGCCCTGATGCACAGTGATGATGATGGTTAGCAGGAAGGGGCAGTCAACTGTGCAGCGCAGGAAGTCTATGACGGCAAGGTTCACCACCAGCGCATTCACAGACGTTTGCAAAGACTTCTGATGGTATACTGCCAGGATGACGAAACTGTTTGCAGCTATCCCCACAAAAGAGGTGATGAACAGAACCAAGCTGTTTGCTACCACAAGGCCAACGTTGATGTATTCCTCCCAAACGGTGACATTCCCAGAGTCCCATGCAGGTGCTGACTGGCCTCTCATCTTCAGGTTCAAGGAGTCAACATGCTCAGCTGTGTGTGTTCACTCTGTGTATTGAGCAAACATCCAGACTGGGTCTCCGACGGATGACTTATGAGCAAAGCTGTACCTTCGACGAGTCGCACTAAAGTGCCCGCCCTTTTCATTATCACTCCACAGCACCGGCGAGTCCCTCAGGAGCCCTCCCTGTTCACATTCATTAAAACCTGTGAAGTGCACCAGCAACAACTGGGGGGAACAAGTGATTGCCATTAACTGGATCGCAAACACGTCATTGTTGCCTCAACCCTCGACAAATTTGATTTTATGAAGGTAGGCAGAGGTGGATCTGAGAGACGTTAATGACGATGGCATGGCATTGTGCCGCAGCTCAGCGCCGTCTGTTTCATTTTAAACCAACCCCCACTGAGGTTAACAGCTTGGCAGTGGACCTGCCTGATGGATGAGTAAGGAGTTCTCGACAGAAGCAGGGCTGCAGGATTAGAGCGCAACATTGTGTAATCCTGTTTTACAGATGAAGTGTAAAATACTCTTTGCTTAAATGTAGAATTTTAAGAAGTACGCCAAATCTGGGATTAGATTAGTACAATTATTGTGCTGCTGACCAGCCTGCATACTGGACTAAAGAAACATCTTGTTTGAACGTAGGAACATAATCTGCTCAACAACTTACAGGACATCTTTACAAATCATGAGTCACGCAACAATCACTGCTACTTCAGGGTGCTGAAAGGGTTGGAAACACCTTATTTATGAGCCAATTTAAATTTACAGCATGAGCAGTAAATGTGGGAATGGAGGTGTCAGAAGGAAACAACAGAATCACAATCAGAAGCGTACAATTACACTTTAACCAAAGATGAGAGTCTGTAATGTCTACTAAATAAAAGCGTCTCCCATTATTGATTATGGAACCAAAGTGGAGCAAAGTCTATGTCCTATACTGTGAATCCCGTCGTTGCTGCATAACAGTAAAATTAAATAAATAGCAGCTCTTTTTGTAGCTGAACATAATTCAAACACAATTACCTGTGAAAATGAATTTAAGACACAACAAATTATTATTTTTTAATCATCACATCTATTTAATTTAAATTTTTCAGCTTTACGTTTGATTAGTGACGGGATAATCCATGAGAATCATTTTAGATTTTGCTGTGAGTTGATCAAAAGAAGACTTTATTTTGGCTTTTGCAGCTCAACATATTTTTCTTATTTATTTGTGCACTGTTGTCAGGTTTTTATTTATTTAAAACACTTAGTTACATAGTTAGCAAAAAAAAATAATAATTTCGTTTAACTGCAGACTTGATGACCTTTGGTCTCTGCTGAATTAAGTTCAGTGATTTTATGCAATCTACTATTGCAGTCAAAGGAAACGTCTCTGTCTATCTAATATGAGGCTTCCAAAAAACAAAACAAAAAGATGTGACTACTCGGCTGTACTGTTTGTATCTATGATATAATGTAATTATAGCCTACATATTGAAGTAGCAGACATCCTGAAATTGTTCAATATCTAACATCCTAAAAAGACTTATCTACCCCCAGCGCATAAACCCAGGCACACTTGATTTAGTTTAGGAACAAATGAGGTTTCGCCTTCTCACTGTTTATCCACGCAGTCTGGCTGCCTATAGTCTTGTTAAAAATGCATACAAATGGAAAATTACCACCACCTCCTTGTTGTCACAAAAGTTTTTTTGTGTGTGTTTTCTGTTGGTTTAAACTCTTTGTTGAGTTCCTAAGATACCCATAGGTATCTAAACATCAACAAACACACACACAGAGGGTAACAGTTGGCTTAGCTCAAATAAATCACAGAAATGAAAACTGCCTTATTGAATTCTCTCGCTGAAAGAAACAGATGCAGAAAAACAAGTGCTCCCAGCCATATAACACAATCTGAAAATAGATTAAATATAATAATTTTTAGAAGAGATAAGAAAAAACAACCTCTTTTTGAAAGTCAATCTTGCACCTGACTTGTTTTTTTCAAAGGAATCATTGCAGATGTCTGATAAACTCTGACCTTTTGGATTTTCGTTCTCAGCTCTTTATAAAAATAACACTCGGCCGAGAAGAGTCACTTGAGTCGATCTTTTTCTAGAAAGTGTTTTCCGGCTCCTGAAGTGCCACTCGGGTACTGGCAAATACCAACAAACCTTCCTTTAAAGCTCTCTTATCAATGAAAACCTGCACTGCAGGTTCCCTGACCTGGTGTCCTTGTGACCTTAAGGTCTTCCAAGAACAGTACAAGCTGTGGCACTTTTGTGCCAATCTTATAAGGCCTATCTTGTAAGATATAAAAATCTAGAAAAAAGGAGTTCAACAAAAGCATTCAAAAATGTAAAACAAGCTGAAAAAAAGGTAACTATCAGATAGAATAACATAAAACTGAATACATATTTTTTGCAAGTTCAAAGCTAATTGTATGTTTTAAAGTTTGTATTTACTTAATTGTAGTTTATTTAGTTTCAGTGAAAACCTGAATCCAGCACTACATGGCAGGCACTGACATGGAATCCCCAAGGAAAAATTAAAAGGGGGTGACCTAGGAACACGTGGCGCCGAGACTGGAAGCAGGGGCCAATAGCATGAGGAAACCGTGGGAACAGCTAGAAGGACTCGCCCAAGACCAGTCTGCCTGGAGAGCTCTTCTTTGTGACCTACTGTATGTCCCAACTGGTGGAACAGGCGAAAGAAGAGGAAGAAGAAGAAGTGCCACTGATGAGTTCAAAGATGTTCTCACCTTTTGTTTGAAAGGATGTCGATGATGGGGTTATAGAGACGGCTGGTCTTTGCAAAACACACGGGCAAGGTGGCAACCAATGGAGAAATGCACAGCTCTGGAGCTGCAACCACCACCACGGACAACACTGTGTAGGGTAGCCAACAAATAAAAAACTCAACAACCATACCCAGGATCATTAAGATGGGATGATTGGTTCCCTCTGCCTGGAGTGCTCCCCCTGTTGCTCAAGGCTTCTGTTCAGCTGGAGAGACATTTTAACTACTTCGAAGTTAATAACCCGTGTTATGCAAAGAGGGTCAAAATAATGCATTTGAAATACTAAAGAGTAAAAAAATAAATGTACAAAAAGAAAATGAGCCAGCCTCTTTTTTTTAAGATGTCAGCACTTTGAAATAGTAGATAAAGCAGAGCACGGCACAGAGGACATGAAAGCTGTAGTTGCTCTATGACACACCCCCCCCCCCCCCCCACCCAAGCTATAGAACAAGGAGTATGGACCCCTTAAGGAACCCTTGAATAGTGGCCACAAACAGGCAGAACACCCAGACAAACAGCGGGTTCGTGATGCTTCTGTGCACGCTAAGCCTGAATCTACTCTTTGGACTGCTCATTGCATTGTAGAGCTCAAAGGCAAGATTGGCTACGGTGCAGGGAGAATCCAAACCTGGGCGAGAGAAACAAAACTTTTACACGAAATTTAAAACAAACAAAAGGTTAAATTCATTCAAAGAAAAGCTGTTTGAATGTAGTTTTACCAAAGTAATTAACTGCCAACCATGGGAGTTTGTAGCAACTTCCAATCCACGAAGGGCGATCATAAAATTAAACGGACATTGCCAGTCTGAAGATTCAAGTTGCTGATATCAGAAGAGATGGATTCTACAGCACGAAAATTCCAGTGTTTTCCTCAGGGGGATCTTCCACAAAGTGGATAAGTTTTCATAGAACGGGGGCAGAGCAGTGGTAACTCCCTGGTCTGGATGCTTGCTTTGATTGGGGGGGGTCCTGTGGCTCTTCTGTGATCACGAGCGTGTAAGGGATCAGGGGGGATGAGAGCACAGCATGTATTTTATGCTATGTACACATGTAATGCATGTAATGTTCGTTCATGAACCAACGTTTAGGGGGTTCTGGAACTCGCTTTTAGCGTATGGTGTTTACAGTGGACCCAATACTAGTAGCGTGTTTACCTCCAGCTGGAAGAGGCTTGGTGTGAAATGTCGAAAGGGTACCGATATATGAAAGACGTGGTGTTATAGAATTCCAACCGGGCACAGACCGCAATTATTAATTTCCCTTCCACGACCAATGGTTGGCACTTCTGTGAATTAAAAAGAGTCCCTGTTCAACTCCTTCAACATTGGGAAGTTAAAGCAGTTGAACAGGGACTCTTTCCAATCCTAAATTTTTGGGATTGGGAAGCCAAAGTAATTGACTGTTTTCAGGTAAATGTTATTTTTGATAGGGATACATGTTCTTCCTATGGATCCCTGGCAATGGGGAGCTTATGGTTTACAGTTATGTTCAATAATCAATAAATGGTCTGAATGCTTTCAGATATATTTATATGAACGATTTAAAGTGAAACTTGCTCCTATGAGATCTTTTGCTGAATGTTAAAAAGGTCAAGTACAATGTGAACGTCCAGTAATAGACAAGTTGTGCATTTCTTATACAGAAACAAAAAGGAAATCTAAACTTTGTGTTACTGTAGACACTTAAGTATTGGTGTCTGCAAATATCTGCTATCGGCCACAGTTGCAGGGGAAATATCGGTATCGATCTGAAAAATGTAATCTCGGCCCATTCCTAGTCAAGAGTGTCTACGCTTTTGGACTAATTTTTGTTTGATCCCTGAACGTATATAGTTACATTGCCCCCACTCTATATCTGTCATTTTTTTCTTTTGTAGATTGGGATAGGGCAAGCTCAATCTCAACACATCCCTGTGACTTTTATGTTACTTGCCTGTAATTGTGCATTAGGAGAAAAATGATTTTATCCGAGGTTGCAAACGCAACTGATGACAAATTTTGTGGATTTCAATCTGCACAGCTGTGATAGCCTCTGAACAATAAACCAATGAAAAGACAGTCAGCACAAAGGGAGAGGTTGGGTTGATGTCGTCATATTATGGCTAAACCGCCAGAAGAGACCTGGAGACAAACAAGATTTATTGCTAATGCAAGGGGCATATAATTAAGAATGGCATGATATAGCCTTTTTTGAAACATCAATTTTAAGGCCTCATGAAGTCCTTTAAATACGAGCCCAAATACTGGGTGAAAATCAATCAATGGGACTTTAATAGTGAAATGACATAAAAATACACATCATTAATATGCATAAGAAACACAACAACAAAAAATCTCCATTGCAGTCCCAGCTCTCGCAGATCTTTTATATTCCCTTCCCTTATATTTGTCAAATTTCTTCTCAATAAGCCTTTATGTCAAGACATAAAAAGACTTCAGCCATCCTCTGCAAAACTGAAGTGTAAGGAGCTCAATTGTGCTTCCTTCACAGATTAAAACGCAGCATTTCCACCAAATGTACCAGTGACGCTCCATTCTTCCTGAGACACTCTCATTCCTCTTCTGCCTCCTCCTCCTCTGAGATGAAGCAATCAGTCGACTATGTGTGGAAGCATCTAAAACTATTAAACGCAAAGATCTCAGTAGATCAAAGTGCGATGTGTGTCAGCATGAGTGCTGAATTAACAAAGATGCCGCCTGGTGAAATTTACAAAAAGCTTGACTGCCACAAATTACATTAGCCTATTATAAAAACACACAGCCGGCAGCAATGTGAAGTGCAGATTAAGGCAACGGAGTATGTAATGTGAATGTAAAATACCCATTTCGCTAGAGATGCAAAGGACAAAAAGGCAATGCACAACAAATGCACGTTAAAACCTGCACCTTGTCTGCCCCCTAGTGTTAGGTTAGGCAATGCATCCATTTTTAAATAAATACACTTCTCAGAAACACACACTCACATACAAATACACACACTTTTTACTTAAATAGCAAAAAAAACCAGTGTTCCTCTCTTAAGACTAAATTCTTTTAAAGGACACATAACTAACATGTTTTAAGTTTAACAAATGTATCCCAACCATTAAAATAATCACACACACATATCTAAAAACACCCCCTAAGACAAAACAAAGTTTGGACAGTACATTTAATTTCTGGATCTCTGATAATCTCTCTGATGAATGAATTAGACTCTGCTTTGGTCCTTAGGGGCTGGAGACGAGGCCGAGCAACCGGAGGGATTGTATTCTAGCCAGTATGGGGATTCGTGCTGCAGAGGAGTGCGGCGAGGGAAAAAGATGTGCCGGAGGTCATAGTTAAGCAGGCAACTAATGGAGGCCATGTAGATGTCAGCGAAGCGTGACAGTCGGCGAGAGAAGTAGGTGGGATTGTGGTACGCACGAAAGAGGCTCCCAAACTGTGCATTAAAGATGTCCTTCGTTTGTGACCTGCAGAGAAAACCCATATCCTCAAATCGTGATTTAAATAAATGAATGGAGCAGCCCAAATGTTTGGTATTTGTTACCTCATTGCATCTCTTTCTTTGATCCACTCTTCAACTACAGCTTGAGATGCTGGATCCCAGTGCACCTGCCAGCAAAAGTACAGAAGAACTATGAGGAATTCTGTGTGTTTTCTTGGCTTTCATGTTCTATAGTTGGCACAAACAGTCTGAAAGTCAAAACCAAATTTACTGAGTTGTTAGAATGACCAGGTAAGTGGTAGAGTGTGAGACTGGGAAGTCGGGAGTTCAAAACCATCAGGTCGTACCAAAGATTCTAGAAAATGGCAATGGGTTGGATTGGCAACTTGTACCACCAAATGGTTCCTAGTACAGAGGATGGGTCAAATGTGTGCACAAATTTCACCCAACCAGGTGTGTGACAACTGATGAGACTGTGAATTGGAATGGTTTTCATTTGATCCATTTAATCTGAAAGATATTCCAAATTCCTGATGTGAGCAAATCTTTCTGGTAGGGTACAAGGGAGGGAGTTCTTCCAACATATCCTTAAGGGTTTCTGCTGTGCTTCTTAGAATTTTTTTTTGGTCTGATCAAGTTGCTTTTGAAGTCTGTTTTTGGCCGTAAAGGATGCCCAAGTTATTTCATGTTCCTAAAAGATATTTCTTACCAGTGTTAGCAGCTTATTTTCATGGACAGTAACACAACTCTGACAGTTGGATATTCATGCTATTTCAAAGGGCCAAACTCAAAATGAAGCTGGATTTGCCAATAAACTTTCTCTAATTATCATGATGGGTTTTAATTGGCCAGAGGTTTGGGGGACAAAAATGACAGCCCTACTGTACTGCATCTGTCACACAAGCAATTTCTAAAAGATGTGTAACAAAAGCAGCAGAAAAGAAAATGCAAATACCCCTCCCACACCATTTGACCATTGTATTTCTTTGAACTAAAACTACTTCGATCTAAACATACAGTTTCTTTCTTTGATAATTTGAGTTAAAGAATTCCTTATAGGGTGTTAGTTTTACCTGAAGTATTTCCTGTGTATTCATATCCATGACACCTGTCAAGTGTTTCTGTGCAAAGAAATTATAGCAAGTAACAATTCTAAAGAATAGGTTTAATAAATCAGTGGTCCCTAACCTATTTCAGGACACAGAGCAGTTTAATAAACAGGGGGGGGGCAAAATTATTTTCAGCCACCAATTGTGCAAGTTCTCCCACTTAAAAAGATGATAGAGGCCTGTCATTTCCATCATGGGTATACCTCAACTATAAGAGACAAAAAGAGAAAAGAAATGCAGAAAATCAAAAGTTTAACTCAATACTTTGTTATATAACCTTTGTTGGCAGTGACGGCAGTAATTTCTGTAAGTCTTCACAAGGTTTTCATAAACTGTTGCCGGTATTTTGGCCCATTTCTCCATGCAGATCTCCTCTACAGTAGTGTTGTTTTGGGGCAGTCGCTGGGCAACACAGACTTTCAATTCTCTCCAAAGATTTTCTATGGAGTTGAGATCTGGAGACTAGCTAAGCCACTCCAGGACCTTGAAATGCTTCTTACGAAGCCACTCCTTCATTACCTGGGAGTGTGTTTGGGATTATTGTAATGCTGAAAGACTCAGCCACGTTTCATATTTAATGTCCTTGCTGATGGAAGGAGGTTTTCACTCAAAATCTGACTATACATGCCCCCATATATTCTTTCATTTACACAGATCAGTCGTCCTGGTCCCTTTGCTGAAAAACAGCCCCAAAGCATGATGTTCCCACCTCCGTGCTTTGCAGTAGGTATGGTGTTCTTTGGATGTAACTTGGCATTATTTCCCCTCCAAACACGACGAGTAAAATTCTTACCAAAAAGTTCTATTTTGGTTTCATGTGACCATAGGACATTCTCCCAATCCTCTTCTGGATCATCCAAAGGCTCTCTAGCAAACTTTAGACTGGCCTCCACATGTACTGGCTTTAGCAGGGGGACATGTAAGGCACTGCAGGATTTGAGTCCCTGGCGGCGTAGTGTCTTACTGATGGTAGCCTTTGTTACTTTGGTCCCAGTTCTCTGCAGGTCATTCACTAGGTCCTCCCATGTGGTTCTGGGATTTTTGCTCACTGTCCTTGTGATCATTTTGACCCCACAGAGTGAAATCTTGGGGGGAGCTCCAGATGAAGGGAGATTATCATTGTCCTGTATGTCTTCCATTTCCTAATAATCACTCCCACAGTTCATTTATTCACAACAAGCTATTTACCTATTGCAGATTCAGTCTTCCCACCCTGGTACAGATCAACAATTTTGTTTCTGGTGTCCTTAGACAGCTCTTTGGTTTTGGCCATGGTGGAGTTTGGAGTGTGGCTGCTTGAGGTTGTGGACAGGTGTGTGAATTTCTAAGTGCATGCGTGTATAATACAGGTAATGAGTGGAGGGCAGAGGATCCTCTTACAGAAGAAGTTACAGGTCTGTGAAAGCCAGAAATCTTGCTTGTTTGTAGATGACCAAATACTTATACAATACAAATTCAAATGAATTATTCAAAAATCAGAAAATGTGATTTTCTGGATTCTTTTGTCTAAATACAGTATGTCTCTCGTGGTTGAGGTATACCTATGAGATTACAGGCCTCTCATCTTCTTAAGTGGGAGAACTTTTGGCCCCACTGTAAGACAATATTTTCATGAAACTGGCCTGTACTGGGTTGGAGTGGCTGTTTTATTTATTTTTTGTTGTTTTTTTAGCTACCAGTTTCCATTAACCTTTTAGGGTAACGTTTATCTTAAACCTTTGTAAAATATCTGTAGCTGTTTTAACTTTGTTATACAATGGATTTTGTGCAGGAACCATTGAAATGTGATATAAATTATCCCTTAACCCATAAATGTCAAAATGGAAGATGAAGAATTGAACGCCAACTGAATGCTAACCCTCGTCTCACTTTTAAGGTGCAAATACGTTTGCTTTTACGTTTGTTAACTTTGCTAGCTTGGGGGTTTCAATTTAGCGGTCAGCGCAGTCGCTTTCAGAAAGTAGGAGATGTATTTTTGGCACATGACCGAGTGATTCGACATGTGTCAAGAATGACTTGGATGTGGTGGAGAACACAGTACTTTACTAAAATAAAACTTCCATCAGAATCAGATTATAAATAAAACAGAAAATTTTAGGTCGTGTTGATTTTTCTCTGCAACCCGTTACGAACTGTCCCAACAACCGGTACCAGTCTGCGTCCTGGGTACTATTGAATTAAATGACAGGGGGGCACTTTGAGAAGCTTAACCAATCAAAGAAACCCTATAGGTGGACGTGGGGCATCACCTGAAAAAGCTTTAGTCAGGGAACCACTTTAAAGATGGAACAATAAAAGGACATTGTATAGAACAAGTTTTAAACAATGCAATGTTAAACAACTGCCTTCATTTAAAATATCAAAACAAAAGGGCAAAACAATCTCACTAAATTGAAACAAAAAAGTATCTTCTATGGT
The DNA here is from genome assembly GCF_053564925.1 of Oryzias latipes. Taxonomy (NCBI): domain Eukaryota; kingdom Metazoa; phylum Chordata; class Actinopteri; order Beloniformes; family Adrianichthyidae; genus Oryzias; species Oryzias latipes. Next base: position 16,945,719 of record NC_136242.1, read on the forward strand.
CTTCTAACCTGCATCTGCTCGATAAGTCCAGTTAGGGCCTGTAACCAGGACATCATGTGCACAAACTCTGGTGTGTTCATGATCTTGATCTCCTTCCGCAGCTCAGGGATGATGGCTCCTGTCCTCCATCCGTGTTTAAGGGTTAGATCCTGAGGAAACAGATAAGGTTTTCACGTAGGATGAACAAAATTACACATTTAGTTGGGGGATTTGTGTCAGATATCTGGAAAAAATAAAAAAAAATTAGAGGAGAAAAATGTAAGAACAGAGAATGTTGCTTTATAGACTAGAGGCAGAGCAACATGAGATCAAATGCAGCAATATTCTTCAATTATACTTTCATACTCCCACTAAGATGATGCTGCAGTGACATTTAACAGCCTAATAAAGACTCAGTGTAGCTGCACAAATGAGGAGAGGAAAATGTGCACAACGTCTTTGTCAGAAAGGTCCCACAGGGCAGAAGACAACTATACCAGAGGAATATTATAATTTAACCAGACACAAATATATTATAAAATGTTCGTATGGTAATGTAAGTTAAAAAAAAACAATATATATGGCAACAAGTTTCATTGTGTGATTGATGTGGAGTAATCATCTTAGTTTTTTGTTGAGCTTTTTCAGTTCTGATTCATAACTGTGTCTGAGCAATCTAGGATCTGAGACATATATGTTTAGACCAGGGGTCGGCAACCCATGGCTCTTTCATGCTTTTGTTGTGGCTCCCTGTGACTTTGGAAAATAATGAGTGTTTTATAATATTTAAATTTTATTTTAGTTTGTTCATCTGCTGGCTCCGTACGAAGCGCGTACCACGTCAAAACCAGCTTCCTCAATGAGCTCGTATTTATCGGGCGAGAACTGCAGAGCTGATAGCAGGAGTACACACGCGGTCCGGAGTGATCTTCTGCCGGGAACTTGACGTGCCGCGGGGCAGAGAGAAACTCGCTGATGACAGAGTTTGCGCCAGTGTTGCCAGATAGAGTCCCAGTTTTCCAGCCCAAAAGTCATCTGAAAACCGCCAAACCCAGCCAAGAACCGCCCAACATAACTTTTGTTGATGTTTTTTTCCGCACTGGACTGTTTAGCAAAATAAAAGATTTTTCTAAATAAAAGATAGTTCAGGCTAATAATAAAATGTGTACAATATTGAATATTTCTTCAGCAGGCCGCCTTCTTCCATTCATTTGCTTAACCCGCTCTATCCCCGCTATAACCTACGTCCGGCTCTTTCATCCTTGTGCGGCGCTGGAGCGCCCCGACTATCGTATTTTGCAATCTCTGTGTAGGACACACTGAGGAGCGCGGGGGAAACAACTCTCAACTGCAGAAGATGTGAACAGGTGAACAGGTAGAGAGAAAAAGCAGGTAAAGAGGCGGAGGAGGGGCTTTGGCTTCAAACTCTGTCAGAGAGATGGAAACACGGGTGTCAGATTGAGACGCGGCTTTTCCTGCGGGAGTTGAAGCAGAGACTTTCTCTGGGATGATTTTATGAACTCAAACATGGAAACATGATTACCAAGTAGAACTCTTCAAAATAATAAACCTGATCTCTCCACATTCTCAGTTTCTACCATGCATTGATAAACACATCGCTCCATGCAGCGATCAGACCAGAACTTCAGCTGGTGACTCCCAACGCCATTTTTTTGGTGGTATCATCCTTTAAAGAACACAATGTGCATTTGCAGTGATGTATGTTTCAGAGGATGTCTGATTGGCCAATCTACATGTCAATCAAGCCCCGTACTTCTCAGTGAGGATTTTGATTGGCTGGTGGATTTTTAAGAGGTACTTTTTTTTAATCTTTTCTGGCCCGCAATCTACACTCATGTCCTTGAAGATCGACGTAATGAGCACCCTTGATATAATATATATACATGCATAATATATATAATGATGGCAAATCGGGTTGTGGCTCCGGGTGCTTTCTTTTCATTAGGGGCGGTCCCAAATGGCTCTTTGAGTAAAAAAGGTTGCCGACCACTGGTTTAGACCTTAAATACATAAACTAACTCCTTCACATGTATTTGCAGTAACAGGCCTGTTCCGCTGAGTTGTAGCAAACCACAAAAGCCCATCGAGACGACTGTTGTTGTGATTTTGGGCTATACCAATAAAATTGAATTGAACTGAATGTTCCATTGCTCTTAAGAAAAAGTCATGGCTGACAACCATTGACCAGACATTCTGTCAGAGAGACCCCTCCTAAAGGCTGAAGAAGCGCATTTATAAATAGATCAGAATGACTTATTCTTTTTGGAGGTATTGATGTAACTCCGAGACAAATATTGAAAGGAAAAAAGGAAAATGAGGTACAGTTTTTGTCATAACTTTATATGTGGATGAGTTCTTTATTTAAAGACCCACTCCAATGAAAATTGTGTTTTTAACATGTTTTTGTGGCATTTGACATGACATGACATTGACATGATGGAGGACATATTGAGCTCCAACTTGCATTTCTGAGCATTTCGTTTTTCAAATTGTGGTGAATCAGGAGCAGTTATGGGTTATGTTAGATTGGGGGTGTGAGGAGCTGTAAGCTAGCGGGAGAAAGTGTAAAGAAATAGCTCAGTGATGGGTGTTGGGAAGGGGTTACTCTGTGCCAGTGGTCCCACCTACAACTCAGAGGCAAATTTCCAATAAACTCCTGCTGCTCTGCAGAAACTATGTCCTAGAAAACAACACAGGTTTTTTGAATTTGGCTAAAAACGGCATCATAATAGTTAGAAAATCACTATCACTTCATCACAAGTTATTCAAGTTATAAAGAGACTATCGGAGTGGGACTTTGAGGAAATTAGGCTGCTTTAGTGGTAGTTTTTGTTGATCTTTCCGTTCCCACATTTGTTGTAAATATAAATGCCTTACTGCCAAGTCACTGTAGATGTGATCTCCAAAGTACAGTACTTTAGATCCCCTCCAACCCGTCAGTCTGAGGAACTCGTAGAGGTTTCCCTGTCGATCAAAAACACATAAAAAGGATAAATGAATTACAGCTTGAATGATGAGTAGGATCCAAAGTAATTTGTTGGGAAAGGTAAACCTGGCAGAGCACCTGCTTGTAGATTTGCCCTTTTTCCAGCCGGTGGATTCTGTCCCACAGCAGTGCACCTTTGTCTGTCACACGCCTGAAAGGTCTGTGACAAAAGCCAGGCGCAGGACATGTTTGCACCTTATTGCACAAGCCACACAGGTATCAGCTAGCGTAATTGCATCTGCCTTAGAAGTCCCCAAGGGGGGGATACACAAAACTTACCACAAAATAAGCTACACTAAGAAAAAAGAAAAAACCTGCTTACTTTCTCCTGTCGTTGAAGAAACCAGGTTTGTCAGCTTGAACTATTACAACATCGAACAGATCCCTCCAATCTTTTCCAACAATATAGCTCATTCCACGGTCCCTGAGGAGACAATAACACAGCAGTAATAAGATGTCCACACAGCAAGAGACATGCTGGTGGGAATCTGTCAGGTTCCTCAACAATTTCGCAGAGAACTGCAAACTTAAGCACGCCCACGTTTGTCATGTCAAGCTCTAAAACGAGGCACCAGTTAAGTAAAGCAGCAAACATATGATGATGCTGATGAATTGAACTGCCACTTGCTCCCACTTACACAAAGTCAAAGGGGCTGTTGGTGATGAGGAACATCTTTTTTCCGTGCGCTGACAGCTTCTTCAGGACAGCGTGGCTTTGCTCCCCGTAGCAAATGTACTTATCTGAAAACAATTAAACAGGTAGAACATATGAGGGACTTTGTTCAAACAAGGCATCCTCCAGAAAATCAATATGACCTCGCAATGGCAAAATGACTTGTTGTTTTATTGAACAAGCAGCTCATCGTAATAACTTTACCAATATCTGCCTCCACTGCTCGATACATGATCCCCTTCACGTGGACATCTCTAATGGTTTCCTGAGAAGAAGAGGAGAGCCGTGAACCAGAAAGTCCCAACACCAATGCAAGCATCAAACGCATTTGTATTCAGCCCTCACAGCAGCTTTGCTGTTCCGCAGGTGAAACAGTTGATTTGAAAGAACAAAGCACGCAGATCCCGGCATACAAATGAAAAATGAAGACAGCAGGAGTTTAGCTGCTCTGTTGACTCAGTGAGAGCACACTTGTGTGATTGTAATCAACGCACAGACTCCCGTTTGAAAGCCTGGGTACGTTAGGACGAACTGGGCTTGTTTATCATCTGATACACAGAAAAACTCAAAGTGCGAAAAAAAGAGTTGAGGCAGGAGAGTAAAAAAAAAAAAAAGATAACAGAGGCTGTGCTGAAAAGATATGTGAGGCATCGTTCAAACAGAACACGTGCGGGGAAGACAAGTCTCTGTCAAAAGTGTAACGGAGTGAGGCTGAACAGACACCAGCAGCACCACAGTTGGCCTCACAGAAGAAGCTCCGCTCACACCGCTCTTCCTGTGAAGCGCCAGTCGCATAGCTGGGGGCGACTATGAACGACTAAAATTAGAAGATGCTTTTCAGAGCTAAACTTGAGAGGCAGAGGCTGGAGCAGCACAGGACAGACATGCGAATGCTTGAACAGGCCCAGTCCAGCTAACAGGACTCTGACTCACCTTCACGTCTTTGTAGAGGTGGACGGGCTCATAGTCGATGTTGTGCTTCATGAAGTAGTCATTCACACACAACAGGAGAGTCATCTCAGGCAGAGAGAAAATATCCATGAACTGCTTCATGGTGTGGTCGTGTGAACTCTGTGGGACGAAAATCAACCCTTCTTAGAGTTGATCTTTCAGTTAAGGTGGAACAGACATCATTACCTTGCCATAGAAGTCACTCATAATCTCTAGGGGTACGTGACAGCCTTCATACATGGCAATGACTTCTTCATCAGGAACTGGATGAAGACCTCTGCATGAGAAACGAGAAGTACCCCAAATCCTTTAGACCCCCTAGATCGCAAACCGGTACCGGTCTGTGGGCCAATTGCAACCGGACCACAGAGAAAAACAACATGATCCACCTTTTTCCCCCCGTTTAATTTCTAATCTGATTCTGAAGGAAGTTTTATTTTGAAAAACTACTGAATCCTTCACCACATCCGAGTCATTCTTAACACATGTCGAGCCACTCGATCACGTGTCAAAAATACATCTGCTACTTTGGTGAAGCAACTGCTCTGACGGCTAAATTAAATCCCCCAAGCTAGCAGAGTTAACCAAAAAATAAAACATATTTGGAAAGTTTCTTTATGCAAAAAAGAGCCAGAAAGCAAAACTAAAGAAAACTAGAGCGGCATTTAACAGACGGATTTAGAATATACCTGAGCCTGACTTAGGCGTCTGATCTTTTTACAGTTATGAGCTAAAGGAAAATCTATATCACATTTTAATGGTTCCCACACAAAACCTAGTCTGCAAATATAGTTTAATCCAGCTGCAGGTATTTTACAGAGTATGAAGATAAACTTTATCCTTAAAAGTCAAAGGTAAACAGGACACTAAAGAAAACTGGACGCCCGCTTCATTCATGAAAATCTTGTCTGATAGTTATCTGGTCTGTGGCCTGAAAAAGGTTAGTGCTAAGTGCTTTAGACCCAACATGAGGACAAATATTTTGGTTCATGGTGGCTCTGTATAAAAAGTGTTAAATTAACTTGAGTTTTTTTAATATTTGAAGTTTAATCTTCTCACAGTTGCCTATATTTTCCATCAACATGATTTAAAAAATAAAGGGTTCATTTACCTGTACACAGTTCCCAACTGGATATAATGAAAAGCATCAATCTTCATCAGGAGTGCCTGTTGAAAATCATACAGTACTATTAGAAAAGAAGAACTAATCTAATCACAAAGTTTCAGAACACTATAACAAGACAAATCTTTTCTTACCTTCTGGACATCGTAGTGAAGTCCCCTGACAGCAAAATCGGGAATATACTCGTACTTCCGCAGGCCCTCTGGATACTAAGACAATCAAGTTAAGCTTTGAAGTGACAACTGTTCTTGATTCCTAAATAGGCAACATTGCTAACTTAAAATCTCAAACATGAACTAGAAACCACCCAAAGAATGCACGTTTGAACAATCCAAGTCTGCCTCTAATGCCCTCACCCGGTGGTTACTGATGAGGAGGTCCCGCGCTATGTTGAAGATCAGCGTGTGCAGATGACTGGAGTAGAAGGCCAGGGTGTAGTCATAATCAAAGCCATAGATCTCTATGTCTCGTAGGCTCATCTCATTGTTTGCAAAAATGGTGTCTGGGTCGACTTCATGAGTGGAAATACCTGGAATCAGATTCACAACCTGAAGGTAAATCTCTGATATGAACAGGCGATGAAAACAATCAATAATTACTTTTAACAGCTTACATCAAAAGCAAAGGTTTATGTTGACATTTTCTAAAAAAAATATGGATAAGTTATGCAGCAACACAATATAACTTCAATATAAAACCACAAAGGAGGTTCTAAATAAAGAAAACAGCTTGGTTAGAAAAAACACTTAGTTAACTTACTAGCCTGTTTCTACTAAAGATGCTCAGTCTACTCCTGATGTCATGGTGAAGTATCATTAAAAAGAAAAAAAAAGTTTCTTTTTTTTTGAGGATTCAATTTATTTACTGGTCTGAGATAAATTGAAAGAAAAACAATTAAAAGTATTACAACATGATCACTTCAATAAATTATAGTGGAACTTTGATTTAGAAAAAGTAAATGTTATTACATCAACAACTGACAAAAAATATGTTTTATGACTTATAAATACACAATAAATGAAATTACTTTACAGTGAAAATCTGAAATGTTGACCGATCAATGTTGCACTGAAGTGAACCTGAAAGTTTGAGCATTGAGTAGGTTGATAGTTTACTCTTGTTTTCAATTCAAACTGGAACACAGACATAAGAGATTCAAAATAAAACACATTAAAGTCCCACTCCGATCATATTTTGATCGATTCCCAATGATCTTTTAGTTATGATTATGTCATTATTAGGCAAAAAAAAAAAAAACCTGTGTTGATCTCTAGGACTAGATTCTGCAGAGCGGAAGTAGTTCATCAGAAATTCCCCTCTAAGTTTTGGCCGGGTCTGTTGGTCCTATCACCCATAAGTGAGAGCTCTACGTTTTCACCATTGACTTTGTATGAGAACTGAGTGACTCCTCCCCCTCACGATGCATACAGGAAGTACCAGCTGGTTCCAAAAAGCCTGAATCCCATAAACTTCTACAGAGAAGTCATTATATTTGTAAGAATAACCATTCTTGCTCAGATACCTTTTTAACAAGTTTGTAATAATGTTTTCTTTTTATATATGTTTTTTTTATATAGCTATAAACAGGCCAATCAGCCTGAATAAAAGCATGTGCTGCCCGCTGGCCCCTATCTAAAAAGTTTGAAACGTCCGATTGACAGATCATCCTGAGCCCTCTTTCAGTGAAGGGTGTGGACGACCACAAAGTCCACTCCTGATTGGTGACAGTGATTGCCCCCCAGTCTAACATTACCAATGCAACAAAAGCAGTGAGCAACATTGGAGCTGTCCAGCCGAACAGTTTGGAGGCATATACCAGCTCAGACCAGGAGAAAGGAGACCTACATGGATCATCTAGTGGAAGCAGGGAGCTTGAGGCCCACCCAGTGGATTTTCTACGTCACAAATAAACTCTTTTTCAAACATCAGGACATTTTAAGCTTTTTTTTCTTTATGCATGTCCTCCATCGTGAGAAAAATGCAACAAGCAGATGTTAAAAACACACTGACTTCTGCATGTTGACTTCCATTTTATTTAGTCGATCGCTGATAATAGAAAACCCTTTTAAGTCATTTACGGTTTATCACACATTTTTCTTTATTTACACTGACGGTTGCTATTTATTCAAAATGTACTCAAAGGTTGGGTTGGTCCTGCATGATTCATCCTTGAACACTCCTGATAACGTGGTGTTACAGTAAATGTGACCGTGTGTGTGTGTGTGTGTGTGTTTAACCGCATACCCTGTGTTTGCCTCTTGGTCTCATTGTAAACAGACCACAGTCTCTCTGTGACGCCCTCGCCGCTCGAGTAGTTGCTGCAAACAGATGCTGCGCAGTTAGGGGCGCGGGGCTGATGTTGGGACCACGGCTGACCGACTCCACGAGATATCGCCCTGGAAAAATTCCTCCTCCACGGGCGAAGCCAGGACGATCCGTGGGGCAAATCCCGAAAGACATTACAGACGCCACGCGCCCTCTGGAAACACTCCGTGTACTTCAGAAGAGACGAAAGAGGCAGCGGCATGGGCGCCATTGCGAGATTGAGAGGAGTCTCGGAAACGAGCGCGTGCGGTCCCAGGCTCCTCTGAAAATGTCAACACAGTGCGGCTTCCTGCGTCACTTCCGGATTTGGAGAGGTCCCGGTCAGTCAGCCAATCAGAGCACTATGCGTCTGTCCTTCAATTCAGTCGGTCAAGCACTTTAACGAAGCAGTAACTTTTCACGTTGTTTGGAACTAGATCTTTATTGTCAGGTAAAAAATTATATATATATATATATATATATATATTAATGTGTAAGTAAAATAAAATAGAATCAAATAAAACAAAACAAAACACAATGAAATAAAACAAAATAAAATGGAATGAAATAAAATACAAATCAGTTTGACCAGCTTAGTCCCTAACTATGGCCTGCCGTGACTGTTAAAGCATCCCATCACTGTGTAAATACTGGAGGCCACTTGCACAAATGACCTCCGTGAATGCAGGTAATCTCCCTACCTGAATGAACTTAAAAGAACTAATGCACTCAGGTAAGTCTTGTCCTCTAAGCTTTCCAGTCACACTGAATCAAGCCATGAAAAAGAGGATTGTGAGAAAAGACAAGATAAAAAGAGCACAAAGCTCAACACTCCAATACTTAAGCTTTTGGCTTTAGAACCAAGGTCACAAGAGTTTTCCTAATTTTCAATTGGAGTCATTTCTTTAAGTGTTTGTCATTCCCACACATGGGCAAGGCACATGACAATTCTGTGGAAAATTGCAGATAAAATCATTTTTAAGGATCTGAGGTATTTCTAAAGACTTGCTTTTGAACCAGAAAGTTATGGATTTATATTTGTTCATAAGTGTTTAGCAGTTGTAAAACAACATCCACACATATAACGATGTTTTCCATCAGGAAATAAAATAATAAAAAAAAAAATGTTGGATAATTTTCTGATTTAGAAAAATACATTTGGTTTTTGATGTAAAAATGTTTTGCACACTTGCAAAAGAAAGATGCTCAAGTGGCTTTTTTCCACAAGTGCACACAGGCACATACACACCACACACTGATCTATAAACAAAAACTCAAGTAATAACTTCTAAGTCTTGACAAGAATATTCCTTCTCCAGGGGTGTCAAACTTATTTTTCCCGAGGGCCACATCAGCATAGTGCCTGTCCTCAAAGAGCCAGATATAATTTATACATGTAATTAAATGTATTGAAAAATAAATGTTACTACTCCTTAATGTTAAATAACTTATTTGTTTATTATAACTTTTTAATTTGACAATTGCAGTTGCATAGAAAATATATGTTTGCTTGTTACTCTAGCATAAATCCTTTTTAAATTGATTCTCTAAGGATAGGTTATATGGACAGTCTTTCAGTCCTAATGTCTAGTTGCCTAATCTGATATTTCAAGTCCAATTCCCCCTAGATATGAATGAATACACACCAATTTTTATTTTTATTTTAAGAAATGAAAAACTTTTATGCCCTCGTGGGCCACATAAAATGAGGTGGCGGGCCACATTCGGCTCGCGGGCCTTGAGTTTGACACATTTGTTTTAGAGAGTAGCCAAAGTAGCCAATATATTTTCTTTTTTTCTTGTCATTTATTTTTGCTACTAAAACATAGTATGGCTTTCTACTCTCATTCTTGGATCATCATACAGATTGCACCTTCATGACCAAAGTGAACTGAACTGTAAAAAGGGCTAAGTTTCGAGATAATATACTTTTTTGTGTACATCAAAAAAAATGCTTGTGCAGACGTGAGAGCTGTTTACAGAACCTGAAGAATATTTCTGAGGACAGAAAGTGTTTTTGCATATGTGGAAACAAATTGTTCTAATAAAAGGAATATTGAAATTGTTAAAGCGCAAAATTATATTGCACCTGAATTGTTGTAACCACAAAAGCTTTGTCCACAGATGTTTTTTTTTTTTTTTTTTTGCATTTGTGGAAATCCTTTTCTACTTGAAAAATACCAAATGAAAGAAGTTCTACAGAGGCTTTATTATATCTACATACAACAGTCAAATGTATATGTCATGCCTGTATAGAAAGTTAAATTTGCTAAAGAAATTTGGGACAGATGACAAGTAGAATTCCCCACTCTTTTAATTGCATGGGCCGCCACAATTGTTACTGTGCATTCACCACTGTTGTAGCCTTATGTAAAATTCTGTGCAGATTTTATGAAGGTGTCCCATTTTTTACCTATATCCAAGTTTGCAGCTCCTTTGTATTTTTAATACTGAGATACACTGGCAATCAGCCCTGAGATGCTTCTGTAAAAACATCTGCTGGACTAAGTTCTGACTTTTACCAACTGTACCATATGAATTACTTAACAGACTAATACAACATTCCCTGTCTTTAAGAATTAAAATAACAATGATTAATTTTAACTTTGGAAAAACATTAACAGCAAACTGTGTCCAGCTAATTATTTTTTTTTAAATGTTCCTAATTTACAGAAAGGTTCTTTTAACATTTTTGCTTCAAATTCAATTTAATTTTACCATGCACAAATATATATAATTACTGATTGTTCTATATCCAAACTGTGTTACTGAAGTATGGGGAAGTGCTTGTAAACTTGACATCAAGTCAAGCACACAGAAAAGCATGACAAAAACCTTCAAAACAGACTTACTTAAAGGATTTACGGTTTGAAAAGAAATGTGTTTTATAAAATACAAAAATTCAGCTCAGTGATACAGAAAAGGTGTGTTTCAAGGAAACACATCAGTTTACGAAACAGACTTGACAGTAGAATTAAGAAATCTAAATATGTAAATGTAAATTTAAATAGTTTTGTGTGGTAAAAATGTATGAGATAGCTGAGGTGCAGCTTCTGTTTTGTAAAATCATGTGCTATGAAATGACATTTTAAAAAAAGTTGTATTTTACCTTTTGTAATTGAATAATTATATAGTTATAAATTATAACCAGAAATGTTATATTGCAAATCAGGCGAAGACACTAATGCTTCTTTCTGCTCTTTTTCATTCATGTATTTAAATTCAATGTTAAACTGTGGTAATTTTTTGCAATGAATAAAATGAAGAATAAAAATGAAGTGAAATTTAAGTTGTAATTGAATGCTAAAGGACAATATAGGTGATCAGACTGGAAGATTGTTGGTGTATCGGCCATACTGAGCAACTAAACGACAATTATATGAAAGACACCATCTCTATAAATGTAAGGTTAGGGAAAGATCCTCTACAGAATCCAGTTTAGTGATGACATCCATCTGCTATGCACAGGTAAGATCTGGCAGGGCAGGAAAGAAACAGTCATCAGAAGAAAAATTCAGTGGAAGCCAATGAAGCAGATGGTTTATAGCAGTGTTTTTCAACCACTGTGCCGCGGGAGATGGTCAGGTGTGTTGTGGGAAATTGCCCTCATTAACTGATCTAAAAACATTTTCCATCTCCAGGATGTCAGCTCTGTGTTCATCCAAACAGGCCCTGATAGTAGTTAGTTAGGAATATAAAAGATCATAAAAGACTTTTTTCTTTGTGTTTATTTGATTCTATTAAAGATATTTTGATAAGAATGACTGTACCGCGATTTATCCGTAGCTTGAGCTGTTTTCGGAACAGTCCCGCCCCTTTAACTGTCTCCACCAATCATTCTTGGAGGCTTAATCACACATCATCAGTCTAAACAAACAAAAGTGGTTAAAATCTTCACTTCCTTGTTCTGATTCTGCTCATAAAGTCGCTCAGTTCTAACAAAAATACCAGCTAAAGCTCGTTAGCGGTGTAGCTTTACACAGAATCCGGTATCAGACCGTGGAAAAAGTGAACAAAACAATGAAACTCAGAGACGTGAGTCTGTCTGCTTTCGGCGGCTTTTTGTACTTCATCTCCCATGATGCATTGGGTTAAAGTGACACCATCTCAGGGCACAATGAGTCTTTTTTGTTAAACGTCTTGAAACCACAACGAACACATGTAAAAGTTTTTAAATCTTCTAACTTAACATTTATTATATATTTTAGAAAAAACAGCTGCAACTTCCAGCTCAATCTGCCACAATTATCACAAAAATGCAGGTGAGATTGCGGAGGGGCTGTAGATCAATAAAGACCATGAGAGTCTCCTTTTTATGAATTTTTTTATGCTGGTGTGCCGCGGGATTTTTGTCAAGGTTAAAGTGTGCCGTGGCTCAAAAAAGGTTGAAAAAGTATGGTTTATAGGACCATTGACAGTAAGCAATGCATGGAAAATATGTGGATTTTTCACAACTGGCCCTACAGCCCACCAAAGTTAGCTAATTCAGAAAAGTGTTATACTCTTGCTGTCTAAACCACACATATAGTCACTCCTTATACTTTCCACAGACCATATTTTCAAACTGTTGGTCCTTTTTTCTTCTTCTAAAAGATGTGTTTACTTACTGTTGTGAGTTCTGGCTAAACAACGACATCTTGTGGTCAACAATAAAACAAAGTGATGCAGAAATCTCATTTATTATCTCGATTCAGTTATAGGTTTATGGTGATCTAAGTAAAAGGGAAACAAGTAATTACAAGTGTTGCCACTCTAGAAAATGTTATATTTGAAGTCATAAAGTTGATACAGAAATAGATGTAGAGTTAGAACCTCTAAGCAAACGTCTATCTTCATCATTTTTCTGCTACAGGAATGAACTTGAGGTTTTATCAGGAATGATAAAACCTCAAGTTCATCCAAGTGGATGATTGAGTGTTCTATTTTATTTTTTTACAATGAAAATCTCAGTTTTAGGTATAGACGTGGTGAACGCTCATTCTTGGCCAATGGTGACGAGCCACGATTTTCGGGCATCGACTTATGTAGAAGAAGCTAATTGGACGGCGTGGCCAATGAGCTGTTCGCTGATTGGTCCGGGTTTGTGCGTGGTGCACAGCGATTGGTCGGATGTCACGGGGTATGAGTGAGTGGGCTCGTTTGGTGGAGATGTAGCTGGCCAGCCTCTTGTGGAGAGACAGTACTGCATGAGCTGCACTCACGGCTTTTGTCTCAGGCGTTGGAGACTTGCACCTTCATTCAAGCAGTAACTCAAAATGAAACGGCTGTGGGTGGTCGGGCTTCTTTGTGCACTTCTAGCATTTGGTGAGTCCTTGGACAATAGTCTCAATCGTTTTAAGCTCAAATGTAACGGTTTAGTCATTCTTGCTAGTAGTTAATGCTAACGTTAATTTCCGTTAATCTTCCAAAGTGCTCATACATTTGCAGAATTCCGCTTAATCTGCTCAATTGTGGGATGCACGATGTTTAAACTAGTTTAAAACAACGAACGTCACGACTTAACAATTGAAATTCTCACCTGAATTATTTTTATTTATTATTTATTTGGTACTACTAGCCTTTCCAGAACTTTCTTCCAGGGGGGGAAAGTGTTTGTTATGCTAACTCTTTGCGTTTTAATGTTGTTGGTGGACAACCACTAATATTTTTCGTTGTTTTTCATAGTATTTTATTTTGTTAATTTCACGTAAAGTGTTATTTTAAAAACGCACAAGATGTCTTCCAGGAGGCTTTCTGTTGCAGAAATTTTCACAATGAAATGAAGGTGGCTAACTTTTATTGTTTATTCTGAAAATAGAAACTTTTTTTTTTGTAAGAAGAAGAAATTTGTCTCAGTTTAGTTGATCTTACATGTTCTCTTTTGGTTGGTAGCTGCTGTGAGAGCTGAAGATGATGAGGTCGACGTCGACGCAACGGTGGAGGAAGAGTTGGGAAAAAGCCGGGATGGTTCCAGAACAGATGATGAGGTGGTGCAGAGGTAGGTGTTCCCAGCTACCTGGAAGCACTCTGAGGATTGTCACATGCACTGGTCATTCTAACTTTAACAATCCAAAGTCAACATGACCAGTCCACAAGGTCGTGGTAACCCTCCTAGTTGGATCAGAGCTCCAGAAGACTTTTTGGTGTAGTAATAACTGTATTGTTCTGCATCTCTCCACTTCTTTTTTTCAAGGGAGGAAGAGGCTATCCAGCTAGATGGCTTGAATGCAGCTCAAATTAAAGAATTAAGAGAGAAATCGGAAAAACACATGTTTCAAGCTGAAGTCAACCGTATGATGAAGCTCATCATCAACTCTCTCTACAAAAACAAAGAGGTGAGTTGGAAAAAACATAATTTATAAACATTTTTAGGAGTTTTAGCTGGTCTTAGACTTCCACGTTTGGCGTGGTGCTTTATCTCCTGGTCGTCTGTTTCAGATCTTCCTCAGGGAGCTGATTTCTAACGCCTCAGATGCTCTGGACAAGATCCGCTTGCTGTCTCTGACTCATGAGGATGCTTTGGCTGCCAATGAAGAACTGACCATAAAGATTAAAGTATGCACACAGCGTTTTTTTTTTTTTTTTTTTTTTTTAATACATTTTATTTAGAAATTTCAGCGACTATTTCTAAAATGCTTCCATTTATCCTGCTCCTGTCCAGTCTGATAAAGAGAAGAACATGCTCCACATCACTGACACCGGTATTGGAATGACTAAAGAGGAGCTGATTAAAAACTTGGGTACCATTGCAAAGTCCGGCACCAGCGAGTTCCTCAACAAAATGTCGGAGATGCAGTCTGAGGGCCAGTCTACCTCAGAGCTGATCGGACAGTTCGGTGTGGGATTCTACTCTGCTTTCCTCGTCGCCGACAAGGTCATCGTATCGTCCAAGCACAACAACGACACTCAGCACATCTGGGAGTCGGACTCCAATCAGTTCTCGGTGATTGAAGACCCCAGAGGGGACACACTGGGAAGAGGAACCACCATAACGTAAGTTCTTTTATTTTCAAAAACTACTTTGATTTATTTTTTGGTGACCGGTTAAGTAATATTGTGTTGCACGACTAATGTGGGTTTTTCAAACGCCCCCACCCTTTATGCAACACCAGGCTCGTTCTGAAGGAGGAAGCCTCAGACTTCTTGGAGCTGGAAACCATCAAGAACCTCGTCAGGAAATATTCTCAGTTCATCAACTTCCCCATCTACGTCTGGGCTAGCAAGGTAAGCACTTTGGATATTGTCGAAATGCACTAAAGAGGAAAAACAGTGCAGTAAACCTTTTGTTTCTGTCAGACTGAGACAGTTGAAGAGCCTATTGAGGAGGATGCTGAGACAGAAGAACCAGAGAAAGAGGCTTCTGAAGATGAGGTTGAAGTCGAGGAAGAGGAGGGAGAGGACAAAGATAAGCCAAAGACGAAGAAGGTAATTTTTTTTTCCCCCTTTCTTTTTAGGAATATACCAAAAAATTCACCTTTTCATACAATCCCCAGATCAGTTTGGTGCTATAAGTCATTCCTTTTAATAAGATTTAAACTTTAGAGAAGAACTTGGTATTGCTGGATGGACTTCTACAGAAAGTCTTGATGACAACCTTTTAGTTGCTGTTCAAGCTATGTATTTATTTTATTTTTTAACTTAAATATTTGTGGTCATAGGTTGAAAAGACCGTATGGGACTGGGAACTGATGAACGACATCAAGCCCATCTGGCAGAGACCGTCTAAGGAGGTGGAGGAAGATGAATACAAGGCTTTCTACAAAACCTTCTCTAAGGTAGGCACCTGAGCAGGAGAACCTCCCCCAATAGCAGCTTCATAGCTCTAAAGGTTTTTAGAAATCTCATTTTAACTTCAACAGGACAGTGAGGATCCTCTGACTCACATCCACTTCACGGCTGAGGGGGAGGTCACCTTCAAGTCCATCCTTTTTGTGCCCAGTGCTGCTCCTCGTGGCCTCTTTGATGAATATGGCTCCAAGAAGAACGACTTTGTCAAGGTTTGTCTTTTTGTTGATTGAAAATATTTCTTTAAAGAAAAGGCTTTCAGAAAATCGAATTTCTAAGTCTTTGCTTTTTCCTTCTCTCAGCTGTTTGTCAGGAGAGTTTTCATCACAGATGACTTCAATGATATGATGCCCAAGTACCTCAACTTTGTCAAGGGAGTGGTATGTTCCTTCTATTTCCAGTAATGTACTCCATAAAACTTCATCTGGATGTATGAAATAATTCAAATATTAAAACCCCTCATATGATTAGTGTTATTTGTACTGATATGAAAAACTTCTTCTCTCAGGTGGACTCTGATGATCTTCCTCTGAATGTGTCCAGAGAAACGCTGCAGCAGCACAAACTGCTCAAGGTGAGTTTAAGAGTCTGCAAGAACGTGAACATTTAATTAAATTTCAAGAACTGTAGTAAATGTTAAGGAAAATACTTTTTCAACAAACATTATTTTTAAATCTAGAGGTTTTTACAAAAAAAGAGAAACCCATCAAGTGGTCCTTTCTCATTTAGGTCATTCGCAAGAAGCTGGTCCGTAAGACTTTGGACATGATCAAGAAGATTGCTGAGGAGCAGTACAACGAGAAGTTCTGGAAGGAGTTTGGAACAAACATCAAGCTGGGTGTTATTGAAGATCACTCCAACAGGACCCGTCTGGCCAAGCTGCTTCGCTTCCAGACCTCCAACAGCGAAACAGGCTTGGCCAGCCTGGAGCAGTATGTGGAGCGCATGAAGGAGAAGCAGGACAAGATCTACTTCATGGCAGGAACCAGCAGGAAGGAGGTGAGATGTGATGCTCTGGGGGGATGACCTGTCGCGTTAATGAAGCTGTATGAGATGGGCTAAAAATCCCATTCGCATCACCTTCCTCTGTAGGCGGAGTCTTCTCCGTTTGTTGAAAAGCTGCTGAAGAAGGGCTACGAGGTGATCTACCTGACCGAGCCTGTGGATGAGTACTGCATCCAGGCTCTGCCCGAGTTTGACGGCAAGCGCTTCCAGAATGTGGCCAAGGAGGGCGTCAAGTTTGAAGAGAGCGAAAAGGCCAAAGAGAAGAGGGAGGCCCTGGAAAAGGAGTTTGAGCCTCTCATGACTTGGCTGAAGGACAAAGCCCTGAAGGACAAGGTTGAGGACAAATCTATATTTCATATTTATGCTCGCAGTAATGACCTACCTTTTTTTTTCTTTTCTATGTCTATCATCTTAATTTTGTTTCCCCCTTCATGACAGATTGAGAAGGCGGTCCTCTCTCAGAGGCTGACTGACTCCCCGTGCGCCCTGGTGGCCAGTCAGTATGGCTGGTCAGGAAACATGGAGAGAATCATGAAGGCTCAAGCTTACCAGACAGGAAAAGATATTTCTACAAGGTGAGAACCACATAACCCACATCTCAATTCTGATAGTCCTGTTATCGAGAAACCTTTCTCTGAAACGTCCCTCCTCTTTCTCAGTTACTACGCCAGCCAGAAGAAAACATTGGAAATCAATCCCAAACATCCTCTCATCAAACAGATGCTCGGCAGAGTAAATGTAAGTTCAATCATTAGTTTTTGACAGTCTCATATTTTGAATTTGAAGCTGAACATTGTTTATTCACCTTCAGGATGATGCAGAAGACCAGACCGCTTCAGATCTGGCCGTAGTCTTGTTTGAGACGGCCACACTGCGCTCCGGCTACCAGCTGGCCGACACAAAGGCTTACGGAGACAGGATAGAGCGCATGCTCAGACTCAGCATGAATGTACCTCTGGATGAGCAGGTGAGGCATGGAGCAAATGTTTCGTAAGGGTGGACCTGCATTCCCTGCTTCTCTCCATCAATATTTTAAACATCAAGACACAAAAAATCTAATTTATGAGGATGTTCTCTTCCAGGTGGAAGAAGAACCAGAGGAGGAACCAGAGGAACAAGCAGAAGACGACTCTGAAGCCAAAGAGGAAGTTGTAGATGATGATGATGAAGATGAAACGGTAAGACCCTTTTCTCAATAGGAAGATGACTTGATGCAGTTTCCATCTTAATAGCTCATGCTTTTACTTTTGTCCTAGCAGACAGAGAAGGATGAACTGTGAAGCACTGCATGGGAGAACGTGGAACAGTGAAGCTGAGAACTGAAAACCAGTGGTTCTAGTTCTGCTGTGGTTAACGTTACCCTGGGTGGGTGGGGTTTCTGGGTTGGGGTTTTTTAAGGCAAGCATTTGTTCATTTTCATTCTTTTTTTTTACATTCCCTGTGACTGTAAATTTTGTTAATATTTAACTGAATTCTTTATGGAAAAATACGATCCCGTATTGATCAAATAAATGTTTCCTTGAAAAAATAAACCCTGGATTGTCCTTTGTCTAAAGATGGATTTTTGTTTGAAATGCTTCAGATGATTTATTTAAAAACAATCTATTCTATCTGCATATAACATATTTAAACAATTTTATAGCTTCATTTCCTGGACACAAACCCTGGAGGTAAATGACTTTTTAAAATACTTAATTCTTTGTGGGTCAACCAGTATTTAAACTGTTATTTGCAGCTCTAACCAGTGATTTTAGTTACTTGAAATGGAAAGTCATTCTTTTCATATTTCCAATTGAAACAAGCTGTTTTAAATAGAAATAAAATGGGAGGGGGGGGGGGGGTCATTGGGTTCCAATTATGTGGACAGCAGGGGGCGCTAATGGCAAATATATGAATGAGAGGATGTAGTTTCAGTAGCGGATTGAAGTATTACCCAATGCATAATCAGTTGAAGATGATAAATCAAGAATGGGTTATTGAAATGTAACTTCAATGTTTCGTTATTTGGAGGGCTTTTAATTTGAAAGGAAAATTGGCAAAGTTGGGAAATGCTCTATTTGGTGACACCATGCAGGAGCTTTACCAGAAGCACGTGCCTCATTAATAAAAGGGGATGAATGTGGATCAGAGGTGGAAGGTGTCAGGAGAATGAGACATCTGGGGTGATGGGAGAATGTGGTTAGTTTGTTTTGCAGTTTGTCTCCCAATCAGCATCAAGGGAGTTTCCTTTCTACAGCCCCTGGCTTCCTTTCTGTGCTAAAGTGCAACCAAAATGCAAACGAATTTCCTCATGCAAGCAAAGATCAGACTATTTCTGTTCCAATAAATCTCAAACATAAAAAACCAACATAAATATGACCCTTTTTTGAACTTCAGGATTTTTTGTATACAGTTTTATGTTGCAAAAATTAACTTGAGGTGACCACGTTTCTGACATTTTAACTGAAACGTATTGATCATGTCGTAGAAGCTGATTATGTAACAGAAATGGTTGTATTTTCTGGATCCTCCTCCGTTTTGGGTCCAAACATTGATCTGAGGGAGCTCTCTCGTTTCTTCCCCTTTATTTGTATTTTTTGCGACTGACTGCAGCTTCTGCGCCGCTGCCGCTCATACGCAATCCCCGGATAGGTGGTTGCCATGGATTCCTGGGTCACATGCGTGGGTTTCCTATAGCCAGAAGCAGCAGAAGATGCTTGGACCAAAAATCCAGAGCCATTTTCATTAAAGAAAAAAAAAAGAGAGCGAATTCGCCGCGGACGCCTTCCTGCCTGGATGACCCGACGACATCCGATTATTCTCAATCTCGACTGCTTGCTTTGATAATCCTTCATTTACCGCTTCAACCGGTTTTGTCCACATTTATAGACTGATAACAGGAATGAGTATAGAAATTCCTGAAGGACTGACGGAGCTGTTACAGAGCTTTACCGTGGAAGTGTTAAGGAATCAGCCAAGGGATTTACTCGAGTTTGCATTGCAGTACTTCACCCAGCTGAAGGACAACGAGACGAAAGAGGCCGCTTTTGGCAATGACCAAAATTCGGCCCCGAGATCTGGAAAAGCGGTCAATTTCATTGACGAAGCCATGCAGATCGATTCCGAGAACGGGGAGGAGGAGGAGGACGACGACGACGACGACGACGAGGAGTTTATAGGTAGGGGGAGTGAAGTATTTACGATGCTAACGCCTTTACCTGCGTGTGGGGAAAAACACGTATTTTAGTAGCACGAGCGCTTATCGCCGCGTGCACGACCATGCTCGGTGGCACTTAAAAGGAATAGCGCGCGGTGATGCTCCGCCGCACGCTACCTTGCATCCATTTTCCATATATGGTCATGCTCTTCATCTCCACAAAAAACACCCCCCCCCCAAAAAAAACACACGTTTCTAATGAATTTAAATGACAGGTTCGGAACCAAGACCCGATGTTTTGTTATTTGTTGTACAAAAGCCGCCGCCTCATTTGAATATTTCCTGCCTCAGGCGCGGGCCCGAGGGCCCTATTTACCCTGTTAGGCTAATAGCAAAAATGGAAGACAGCTTACAAAGGTAAAAGGCGGAAGGTCAGCTGTCACGCGCCTCCCCTACACACACACTTGGACCAAATGGGGTTTATTGAAGTGATATCATTTATTATAACCACAATGCCGGACTGCCAGCAGCTGTGGGAGATTTGTGACAGTGGAGAGTGTGGGGTCTGCCAGGCAGGCTGCAATGGTTACATAAAAGCCACATTCACTTGTTAAATCACATCTGTTGGTCTCACTCCCACTGTCCCAGGGATGAACCGCCCACCTGATGTTTCTTTCATACTGATTTATGATTACACTTGGCTCTATTTCACATTTGACTTCTTATTTGTTTCTTATATAAATTGGGATTCAGAAGCCCGATCAAAGTCCAGCTGAAGGTTGACTATAAAAGCACACATTTCCCTGTTAAGGATCTGATCAAATGTAATGTTTCTTTGTGCTTTGCAGCCCCGGTGATAAACAGATTCATCAGGAGAGCATCAGGTGAGTTCATGTTTTGCAGTTTAATGATGCTTTTTGTGTCATTAAGGAAAGCCCTGCGCAGTGTCAGTGCAGGAAACATAAACAGGTTTGCTGATACTTAAACATCCACACCACATCTGCCGTAGTTTGATGATTTTTTTTTTCCCATCTGTCTTTTGTAAATGTCTTCCTGTTAGAGAAGAGCTGATTTATAGAGGCCCCTGGGGCCAATTCGGCTTGACTCTGATGCATAATGTCATTGATTGAACATCCAAACGTATGTGACGTTTACTTACTAAAAAATGTTTCTAATTTTGATTTTTAGAAGGCATATTCACATAAAATCTTTTTAATATTAGCAAATCTTGCCTATAAAGAAGTAGGAAGTAAATGGGTCTTGCATGCATTATTATCTATTCCTTTACAATTTGAAGAACCCATATGGGGTCAATTTATAGGGTAGTAGTTTTTTACTAGGTTATACAGGATCTGCTGCTCCTCCTTTTACAAAAATGGTTCATTTTAGGCATGATTCCTTTAACAGTTGATTTGTCCAAAAATGCTAAACATGGATGTTAGTCTTTGGCAAAGTAGCAACCAGACAGGAAGTGGTTGTTTTTTAAGAGAAGAAGAGAATTCATGGTTCAGGAAAATATTCACTTTTGGGAGAAAGTAAAACATGCAAATACTCTAAAAGGTTCACATTTCTTTGGTTTGTTTATCTTTTGCCATGCAGTGTGTGCTGAGGCATTCAATCCTGATGAGGATGAAGAAGACAAAGAGCCCAGAGTAAGTTGAAGACCAAGCCAAAGAGTAAAACTCCAAAACAATGTGAAATCTTTGCTGTGTTCTCCTTCACCTTCTTGAGAACAACGACAAGAATTTGATTTCTTTGCTGAAGGTCACCTACCCCAAAACTGACGAACAGAGACAGAGACTACAGGAGGCATGCAGGGACATTCTTTTGTTCAAGAATTTGGATCCTGTGAGTAGATTATTCCATGAGCACAGATATAGGAGTTTCTGTCCTATAAAAAAAAACACTAAAAAAGTGTATTTTTAGTGTTATTTATTATCTGTTTGCTGTTTTAAATAGAGCTATGGTAACAAGGTAAATTCCCCTTTGTGGAATGAATAGAAATGTATTCTATTCTATTCTATTCTATTCTGCATGCCAAAACAACAGCGTGGATTCAAATTTGTTTCATCACCACAACCTAAAATGTTTGATATTTTATTCATCTTTCAGGAAGAAATATCTCAAGTGCTGGATGCCATGTTTGAGAAGTTCTGCACAGAAGGAGAGCACATCATTGATCAGGATGATGATGGGGACAACTTCTACGTTATTGAAAGGTGCCTTCAGAGCTTTTTTCTTTTCTCCTCACTGCATGTTGTAAATGACTTCTCTTCCTCTTCATGCTGGTTGTTTATCTTCTGCTTGTGTTTGTCCAGTGGGACATTTAACATTTTCGTGAAGGTGGATGGCATTGAGAAGTTGGTGGGCTGCTATGACAACAGAGGCAGTTTTGGAGAACTAGCGCTGATGTACAACACCCCCAGAGCAGCCACAATCATTGCCACCTCGCCTGGAGCCCTTTGGTGCCTGGTGAGTAAACCATCACTTCCTCTTGCAAGAGCACAGCTGGCTCCTTACTTAGTTTTTCTAGCACGCTGTGCAGTCAGTTGGTACAATTTAAATAGCTTGTTTGTAGCAGCGTGACTCCCTGGTAACCCTGAGAAAAGATCTTGTTTTACCGCTTAAACACACAGGATACGGGATAGGCAGAAATAACAGCATTTACATGCACTCCAGATATGATTTTAGGAACGCTTGCAATCATGAAAAAGTAGCAAATGTAACAAAGGTTTTATTTCTGTTATAACTGAGAATGTTTGAGCAAATTTCAAGCATGTTGTGTTTGATTTTAGGATCTTTTTAGCATCAAAGTGTCATTTCTTTAACCAGCATTGAATTGCTTTGGATGCCACCACAATTGTGTGAGGATGCAGTTGCAACTTGACCCCTTAAAGCGACGTGACTTGTTCGTTTCTGACTCAGTCCCTGAAATGAGTCATGATTGAGGGTCGTTCCCTTAAATAAGGGAACTCTGATCTACCTGCATGGAGCAGGTGGTGTGCCGCTGTGTCCCCCGCTGACCTGAGCTCTTGAAGAATGCCGCTGAGTGTGCGGTCAGCGGTCAGTTTTGGACGGAGGCTTTTCTGCCACACAACATCTGAGCAAGCAGTAATTTGTAGTGGTTAATCAGAGCCACTTAGGCCCAAGTGACTCAGTCAGGTATGGAGATTTTAGCAGCTTGATGCTCCCTGCAGCAGCTACAAATCCTCCAGAGGGGCGTCACCCACTCTGTTACATGGAAGTTGCTGAAGTGACATGCAACAGCGAGGGTCTTGCATTATTTAAAGCAACACAAAAAGTGCATTTTTTCTATATCTGGAGCTGCTTTACATTCCATGAGTTTATATGAATTATTGTTTGTTACAAAGAGCTGGAGCATACATACAAAAAAAGTCACACAGTGATGTCTGTCTCTGTGGATTCTGGGTTTTTACCTTTGATATTTTTATTTATAGATAGTTACAAAGAACAAAAGACATAGATTTAAATAGTTATGGTTAAAAGATATATTAAAAT
This sequence comes from Oryzias latipes, assembly GCF_053564925.1. NCBI lineage: Eukaryota > Metazoa > Chordata > Actinopteri > Beloniformes > Adrianichthyidae > Oryzias > Oryzias latipes. The sequence goes on from NC_136242.1 coordinate 16,969,180, forward strand.
GTGAGTGTTTTTCATGACTTACACTGTTTTTTATTCATTCAGGATCGTCTGACATTCAGGAGAATCATAGTGAAGAACAACGCCAAGAAGAGGAGGCTTTATGAGGCATTCATCGAAACACTACCACTTCTGACATCTTTAGAGGTCAAGACAGTCCTTGATCTAGAGTTACCAAAGCCCACTATGCATTTAGACTGAACGCAGTGTAATGTTCTTCTGCCCGCAGACATCAGAGAGAATGAAGGTGGTAGATGTCCTCTCCACCAGGGTGTACAACGATTCACAGCAAATTATTGCTCAGGTGAGGCATATTTCCCTTATTTACTAATATTTTGTTTTCTTTTGTGTCTTGATACTGGGTTTGGTTCTCTTCACAAGAATTTGCCTTCCTTCCAGGGTGACTTGGCAGACTGCTTCTACATAGTTGAGAGTGGCCAAGTTAGAATCACAATGAAGAGAAGCCGGGTATGCAGTTGTTCCTGTAATACAGTATATAGATCTATGATGGTGTAGGATTTCCTTATTGTCTTTATTTTTCTTTCCCATCAGATGACAAAAAAGGATCAGGAGGAGGAAGAGGTGGAAATTGCGACCTGCACGAGGGGCCAGTATTTTGGGGAGCTGGCTCTGGTCACAAACAAGCCAAGAGCCGCATCTGCCTATGCTGTGGGGAGTGTCAAATGCCTGGGTACATTTGTGCAGTTGCCTTATTTATGTTGTTGGTGTCCGCCAAGCGAAAATGCTGTGTCTAGTCATTCTTCAGTCAGCTTCTTTTGATTTAGGTTGAACTCGCAAAGGGAGTTGTGTTATGAGAAAACCTCAGCGATGCCCATAGCTAAAGTAGTCTATTTATGCAAGTATACTTAGTCTATACTATATATAAATGAGGCATAATATATTAAGTTTACTTTTTATATACTATCTATTTATTGTAAACTTAGAATGTTCCAATTTAGTCTGAAGAAGTATTCAGTAAGTATACTTCCTACACTACACAAACATCATGTATAGTAGACTTCCTATAGTAATACTTGTACTCAAGTTTACTTATTAAAATAAAACTCAAGCGTACTACTTTTTGCTAAGGGTAAGTTTTAGCTCCAGGATTGTTTTTTTTTTGTGTAAGGACATAGTTCTGTTTCTTTGACAAACACATCTGAGTGAATGACAGCTTCACTTCTGTCATTCGTTGTTCAAAACAGATAAGGACAAGAAAATAATGCATAAAAAAAGCAAAAATGTACATATAGGGGTTTCACTTCCCCATGACTAACTAATAAAGAACTGCAGTTCTTTATTAATTCAATTCAATTCAATTCAATTTTATTTGTATAGCCCAAAATCACAACAACAGTCGTCTCGATGGGCTTCGAAGTAAAACATGAAATCAAAAGGATCACGAATACAAAGAGTTCAATAGAAAAATACTAAAATGAACTAACAAACTGACTAAGCTATACTGGCATCCCTGCCCTTAGACCCCCCTTCGCGGTAAGGAAAAACTCCCAAAAAAACCGGATTCCGGAAAAAACGAAGAAACCTCAGGGGTGCCCACATGAAGGAGGGATCCTCCCCCAGGACGGACAGGCGATTTACCAGAAATCTTAGAGAAGAATTAACTTATCTAAATCTACAACTACATATATAAAAGTCCAGCAGACGAGCTTCATCCAGCCGTGGTTATCGGGACAGTCAAAGGCGCGAGTCGAGCCGGAGACAGGAACCACAGCCAGGTGTAGGAGCAGGAGCAGAGACGAGGTACTCGGTCAGGTACAGAGCAGAGACGAGCCAGAGATGAGCCAGAGGCAGGATCCACAGCCAGGTGTAGGAGCAGGAGCAGAGACGAGGTACTCGGTCAGGTACAGAGCAGAGACGAGCCAGAGATGAGCCAGAGGCAGGATCCACAGCCAGGTGTAGGAGCAGGAGCAAAGGCGAGGTAAACGGTCAGGAACTGGAGCACGGATGAGCCAACTGGAGTCTGGAAGCACTCCCACTCCCCAGGAGGGGAGAGGAAAAGAGGGACAATACATGAATCGCACTGTACCAAACAGAGGCATGGAGAACTAAATGATGAATAATGATCAAGAATAGAGGAGAGGAAGGGTAGAAGTAAAAAAAGGAAAGAGGACAGAACCCCAGTGCACCATAGTTACCCCAGCTTCAACTTCTAGCAGCCTTTTAAAAGAAATAGTTATTATTAAGTTTAATTTAAACAAACTAACATTAAGTTAAATAATCTCTGAATACTAACTAGTCTGACAATAAGCCTGTCCAAAGAGGAATGTTTTCAGTCTAGCTTTGAATGTAGAAACTGAGTCGGCCTCTCTTATATGAGCTGGGAGTTTATTCCATAAGACAGGGGCTTGGTGGCTAAACGCTCTACCTCCAACCGTACTTTTACCAATTCTAGGAACCACAAGCAGTCCTGCATTTTGCGAGCGAAGTGTTCTGATTGGTTGGTAAGGGACTATGAGGTCCTTAATATAGGACGGGGCCATTCCATGTAAGGCCTTATAGGTTAACAGGAGGATCTTGAACTTAATTCTAGAATCAACTGGGAGCCAATGGAGCGAAACTAACACAGGAGTGATGTGATCTCTTCTGCTGGTTCCAGCTAACAATCTAGCAGCTGCGTTCTGAACAAGCTGGAGACTTCTTAAGGAACTCTTAGGACACGCTGCTAACAAGGAGTTACAGTAATCCAGCCTCGACGTAACAAATGCATGGATGAGTTTTTCAGCATCACTCTTAGAAAGTATATTTCTGATCTTAGCAATATTCCGCAGGTGAAAAAAGGCAGTTCTACATGCCTGAGATATGTGAGCCTTAAATGATAAATCCTGGTCAAGTAAAACCCCAAGGTTTCTAACTGTGGAATTGGGGGCTATACTTATACCATCCAGGGAGACTATCTGAGCAGACAGAGCATCTCTGAGGTTTTTAGGACCAAGTATAATGACCTCAGTTTTTTCTGGGTTCAAGAGGAGGTAATTAATTGTCATCCAGGTCTTGATGTCACTGATGCAGGCGTTCAGTTTCTCTATCTGGTCATTCTGGTCAGGCTTCATGGATAAATACAACTGCGTATCGTCGGCATAACAATGAAAATTAATGCTGTGTTTCCTGATTATGTTTCCTAGGGGTAACATATAAAGCGTAAACAGGATCGGTCCCAAGACTGAGCCCTGTGGGACTCCATAGTTGACTCGAGTGCACTGAGAGGAATGGCCATTTACATTAACGAACTGATACCTAGCAGACAGATAGGATTTAAACCACTGGAGAGCAGATCCTCTGATCCCTATGTCCTGCTCTAATCTATGGAGTAAAATACCGTGGTCGATAGTGTCAAAGGCAGCACTGAGGTCCAACAGGACCAGAATAGAAAGTAGTCCCTTTTCTGAGGCCAATAACAAGTCATTAGAGACTCTAACTAGTGCAGTTTCCGTACTGTGGTGAGGTCTAAACCCCGACTGAAAGTCTTCAAAGTGGCTGTTGTCCTGTAGGTGGCAGTAAAGCTGCTTAACTACAACTCTTTCTAGGATTTTAGAAATAAAGGGCAGGTTTGATATCGGTCTATAGTTGGCCAAGATGCTAGGATCCAAACTGGGCTTTTTCAGAAGAGGTTTAACAACTGCATATTTAAAAGACTGTGGCACGTAACCCGTTTCCAGAGAGGCATTTATCATTGTTAATATGGGATCATTAATTAGGGGAAAAGTTTCTTTAAAAAGTCTAGTGGGAATTGGGTCTAACAGACACGTTGAGGATTTGGAGGACGTAATAATTGATGTTATTTCCGCTTGATCCACAGCAGTGAAGCAGTCTAATGTTACAGAGGTTTCTATGGATGCCTCCATTTCTACCGCTTCAGCCTGTTCTGGGCTGATAGTAGGAATAACTTGATTTAACTTATGTCTAATATTTGAGATTTTACTATCGAAAAATGTAAGAAAATCATCAGAGCTGAGAGAAACAGGAACATGTGGTTCTACTGAGCTCTGACTGCGAGTTAATTTAGCTATAGTGCTAAAAAGAAATCTTGGATTGTTTCCATTCTCTGATATTAAGGTTGAATAGTACTGGCTTCTAGCTCTACGCAGAGCTTTTTTATAATTTAATAGGCTATGTTTCCAGATATCCAGAGACTGCTCTGAACCGGAGCGGCGCCATTCTCTTTCCAACTTACGGGTTTCTCGTTTAAGAGAACGAGTTTCAGCGTTAAACCACGGTGCTACTCGGTTTTGTCTGACGAACTTAGGTTTCAAGGGGGCAACAACATCGAGTGTACTCCTGAGGGCTTGTAAGGCATCATTAACAAAGTGGTCATTTATACTAGGACTGATACTATGGGAGCTGGTCTCAGAGTATTTTCTCAGAATATCACTAAGTACTGGCTGAACTGTGTGTTTAAACTCAGACACAGAACGGTCAGTTAAGGTTCTTCTAAGCTGTTTCTTATTCACTGGGGCAGAAGGATGTTCCAGTGTAAGCTGGAAGGTAATCAGAAAGTGATCAGAAATGATGGGGTTAAGAGGAAGGACACTCAGCTGGCTGATCTCTATCCCATGGGTTAGAACAAGGTCCAGGGTGTGCTTATGACAGTGAATGGGTTCATTCACACTTTGGGTGAAACCAACATCATCTAATAAAGCTGCAAAATCGTGCCTCTTTAAGAGCATGTATTCTGTTACAATGCTAGGAGGGAAAGACCGAACTAACCCTGCAGCAAAAACATTTACTCTCCCAAATAAGGAAGATAGTGTTAAAATACCAATGTTCATTGATATAACAAGATTAGGGAATTAGGATAAAGTTAGAGCATTATCTAGGGCGTTTGGCATTTTGTTGAGGGTGTCCGAATCTACATTTCTATAATCCAGTCCCCTGGAGAGTTTTCAGATGCCTCTGCGAAAAACTAGGGTACAGTGATGCTAACTAAATTGGTGAATGTTGTTGTTCAGATACAATAGGATTTTACTTTGGCCAACGGGGTGACATCATCTTAGTAGTTTAGAAAAAAAGAAAAACTACTGAGCATCTGTCCGTATTATGTTAAAATCCAGGACACTTGATAGTCCGACGCGATATGTTTTTTTTTTTTTTTAAGTTAGGCAGTAGTGAAAGAATTCGGAGATTCAATGAGAGTGTGAGATTCAGGTGATTACATAATAATAGTAGTAAACGAGGGGCAGCTGTGATCAACTAATAAGAGGCACACGTTGGTGAAAACCTATGTGCAGTGACTACATGTAGAAATCATTTTCAAAAAATTGAATGCGCAAGGAAAACTTTAAAGCATTAAATAAGTTTTAGAAAAACAACAACAAACATTTTTGAACAACAAATCATTAGAGAAAAACTATAGCATCAGCAACATCTTAAAATGTATATGATTGTTCGAATAAAGTCGATTTAATATTGCCCAAACAAAAGCGGCGTCTTTCCTTCAGTAAAAAATGCTGCGATCAAAATGAAATCAGAACAAACCAAAACCCTTCTAAAAAAGGAATTGGAGGACCAAAGTTTCTCTGAAGAAGCTCATGTTTGGTTAAATCCTAGGGATATAACAATCCATTTGAACAACAATTTGATTAATTTCTTAGTTTGTGGTTGCTGATACAATTCTTAATCCATATTGGTTCACTTAGAAACGATCCCATTCACTGACCTAACATGGATCCAGGACATCTTTAGCTAAAACTTCAACCACTGCGCAGCTAAAGTTTTCCAAATTCCTAGTATTTCTTGCAAGATAATCAAGTATAATATAAATATGTGTACAAACAAACAAGTAAACAAGAATTAATAATACATTTATTCCAAATGGTATTTTCCAACAAAGATATGATCGATTTATTTCATTTTGAAATGATTTTATAATGATATAGGGCAATTTGATTAACAACTTGCCTCAGACAGATCAACCCAGTTGGATTGTAAGACTATAAATAAATTCATCGATTAAGTTGATTAATTGTTATACCCCTATTAACCCTTGTGCTATCTTAGATGACCCCACCCTTGCATTGACGTGTTCTCCCTACCATGACAAAGGTGGATAAAGGTGGAAAGATTTCATGTAATCCATGGACACCAGTGAAGATAACAAATCATTGAAGAAAAAAGGTTCAGAGCACTGTCTAGTGGGTCTAGATGACCCAACTCCCAATGTCAAAGTGCCTAGGATAGCACAAGGGTTACATCCATTTACACAGAAAAAACTCTACTTGTATTATTGTTGTTTTTTAAATGTTCTTAAATAAACTACACCGATTTTTCACAAGGTTATTCAATTTCTAAACAGTGTTATGTTTTTTAAAATATTTTGAAACCAAATTGTTTTTTTTATATCCCTTTGAAGGTTTTGTCATTAAAGTGTAAAATATCAGCTTTAGACATAAGATACCCATCAAAGTGTATTTTTTTCTTCATTAAAAATCCACAGTTATGATGTAAGTTCCAGTATGTCTTTAACAACCTTTGCTTTTCTTGCCTCACCAGTCATGGACGTCCAAGCGTTTGAAAGGTTGCTTGGCCCGTGCATGGACATCATGAAAAGAAACATCGCAAACTATGAGGAGCAGCTGCAGAGCCTTTTTGGAAGTAGCCCGGAAATTGAGCAGCCAAGTGCATGAGGTGACTCCAATGGACCATGAGGGGATAGATGGGTGGTGGGATGGGGGTGGGGATACTTGTGTGGATGTTTTTCTTCATAGCCCTTCTAAAAGCCTTTTTTTGTTACAAGAAATGTGAATAAATACTACACAATCGCATTTGTGTGTCAAATAAGTAAACCATACTTAATAGTCACATTTAAGTAGAATTTGTCACAGATGTCATGACGTCGATTAGCCAAAGCAGAGTTGCTTTAAGCTCGTTTTGTTACGTTTTCAGAGACTTTCACCTTTAAAAATGTACACATTCTTCTTGTAAGTGCCAGGTATGTTAGTTGTTAATTTAAATGTTTCCCCGGTGTTATAGCTACGCTTAAAGCATTGCTTTGTTTGTAACATCTACACTGTATTAAAAACCTGAAGCCAAAGCAATTTCTTACTGGATCATTGTTAATAACTATGTCCTGTTGTCCTATCACAGCTGGAACATACGACAGACGAGAAAATCGAAAGTATATACATTCGGATTTTGTTTTTTTGCATTTTGACTGCATCAGATTGAAGTTTATGAAAAAGAAAAAAAAACATTTATTATTGGTTTCACCTGCATTTCATAAACTGTACTTCTTAAATGTGTGTGGCTGTTTGCCTAATGTTCTGCTTCTACAAAATAGAAAAAGAATGAACATTTTTAAGAAAACAAATGATTTTTTTAAACCATACAACAAATTATACTTTTAAAATTGAGTATTACCTGTTATTATATAAGCCCCCTTTGACTTGAAAGGTTGCCACTCTAGATAAGTTAGCATAGGCAATGTTGTGAGATCATTTAATTCACTTGTTTAATTGTAAAATGTTTACTCATGCTGCTTTTGTGTTGGTGTACTATACATTGTTGAGACAGCTTTTATCGCTGCCTACCTCTGCCAAAAAATTCCCCTTTCAGTGGGAATTCAATGTGTGTCCTCTTCCTTTAGCAAAATCGAGATATGGAGTCATCTGTATTTCTGCAGCAGAAATGTTTTAAACAGGGTTTACATTTAAACATGCTGACTTTATCCCCTCTGGTGGCACAAGCCATTTTGAAGGCAAACAGAGATGACATGTACGTTTCACTTTTCATGTCAATAAAGAAAGTTTTGTACTAGTGTGTGACGTTATCAAACTTATTTTTTTCATAATACAGTGGTAAAACAAACGTTGGGTAGTGACTACTTCATTAAAATGAAAATCAAATCCTAAAAGATCACAAAGTACGAAAAATCTTTCCTTGCAAAAAAAAAAAATCACCCATGCATTGTTCATGTTATTGCCAATCAGCTGTTACTGGGTAGTAACAGGCTTGTACTTTCGGCCAATCAGAACATGATCAATAAAGTAAGACCCGCCTCTATTTTTCTTGGAGGTGTCAGCCAATGAAAAACCCGGAATGGTTTTATTGACGTGTATCTCCACCAATAGGAGTCTTTCTGTGGTAACATTCATTTCCACCCTTCGACTGAATCCGAGAGTTTGTGGTAGGCGATAGGTATGGTAAGTAAGAAGTTTAGCACTTTTTGAAAAAAATAAACGGTTTAGACTACGGAATGATTTCATTTTAGTGCGTTTCTGCCGTTTTGGGGGATAATTTGGCGTTTTAAAGAGGTTGTCATTGAGTTATTTTTCGTGTCGAATGAAAGGTTCAGAGAGATCGACCAATGTTTTTTTTTCTTCTTTTTTCCGCTATGACGATTGTTGTTTTGTTGAATAAAAACACACCCCAAATGTCGTTTCGTAGATTCTCACAGGCCTTTCTAATGACCCAAATGCTATCGTTACCCTATAATTGTCGATAAAAGACGTCTGGAGGTCTTGGTGTCATTCATTTTGAACTGGCATAGGTTGCGTCATGCCTCAACTTGTTGACATTCTTTTGTTTACAGTGTTAGACTCAAGAGCCTTACTGCTGTGCGGAACAAACGGCTGCTGCTTTTGAGGAATTGGTAATGTCCGGGCCTTGTATATAATTCGTCTTTTTGAAAATAAATGTATGTTTTAAATGGGTGTTTTTCTTCTTCTCGAAAATCAGAAATAATATGCTCCCAGTGTTCTCGATGTCGTAAAACCGAACATTTTTTTTTATTATTTTTTTTACGTTTTAAGAGTACTTACTGCTGTTAGTGTTTAAATGACTACAGCTCTTTGATTGATTGCCTTTGTTTTTGGACATATTTTCATTTGTTTTTCCTGAGAATGGATGTTAGTTATAAAACACAAACTAAACGTAAAATAATCCAAAACGTCGCGCATATTCATTTAGCTTGTTTACATCATCAAAAGTAGTTAAGATGTGGCATATATTTTGGGGTCTTCGCCTTATTATTCTCGACGAATTTCTGCCTTTTTATCGAATTTGGCTGCGCAGTTATGAATGAATGAGCACAATTGCGCATGCGTCAACCTCCGAGTTTATAAACAAGGCCTCCATGCAGCGTGTCACATGATCCGTCACTGAGGTTTCTGTGTTGGAACAAATGGTTCCCTAAAAGCTGCCCCTAATTCCTTGATATAAACACGTTAAAAAACAGTGTGGAGGTAGACATTTATTTACTTTCTATGACCCCTTATTTTGAAAAACCTTTTTTTTTTAATCTGGAAGTTTATATTAGCATAAAATATTATGCAAAGTTCATTTGATTTAACGGTATAACACGTTCACCGTAGATGTAAATTGATGAATGAGAGTAATAAATGTCATTGTCAAAATGGATTTCAGGAGCGCTTTATTTGCTTTATTTCCCCTCAGAATTTGATGGCTAAGAGTCTGATGATGAAAGCGGTATAAGTGCGCTGTTGCTGTTGGAAAAAGAAACAAGACAAGATATTGTCACAATGGACGAGTCCTTTGATCCTCTGAAATGTAATGAGGACCTGTCTCCATCACCTGGGTGCCACATGGATTATGGTAAATAAATACAAAGCAGAACAAAGAAAGTCACGTGTGACAAAAGTAAACCGATTCTTGTGTTTGGACTGAACGTTAAAGCAACCCAACTTTTTCTCAGATGATATGCCAGACTTGCAGGAGGTGGAGGAGGACCAGAGGTCTCCGGCCTTGTTCCAGGTGGGAGCGGTGTCTCATCAGGGGCTCAGCGGCGCCCCAAACACCAACTGGCTCGCTGAGTTGGCCAAAATTGCCACCAGTCCCCAGAGTCCTTTGCTAAAGGATGCTCTACACATAAGGTTCGTGACTCAGTCATACATGCAATGTAGATACAAAGACCGACTCAAACCTGTGAAAACATGAGCCGGTATACCTGTGGGGCGTCCAAAAAACAGGACTGGCAAGTTAGCGGCATGTTAGTATGTAAAGCTTGAAATAACTCTTTCAATTGAGCCTATTTTACTGTAATGCTGTCTAAACATGATCTGACATTTGGTGGAAAAAAAAATCAAAGACTTACTGTATGATAAAATCATAATATACCTTTGAAAGTTGCTGCGGTCCATTAAAAAAAAAAGAATAAAGCAAAGATGTCTCTGAAGATTCTTATTTATTCAGGTTGATTCCATCAAAGTAGTAGACGGAAGATGTTTCGCGTCTTTTCAGAGAGACTTTCTCAAATGGGAAAAACAGTGGTAAGAAGAAGAGATTTAAGTTTCCTTGGAGAATCGAAATCAGGATTCTTGGAGAAAAGGTGAAACATCTTCAATAGTGAAGATAAATTAAATCTAGTTGACTGCTTTATTTTTACTACTTTGATCAAATGAGAAATTTTTGGATTTCCCAACCATCCAATCATTTTCTTCAGCACATCTGGGACCAGGTCTCACTTTAACCCTTGTGCTATCCTATGACCCCACCCTTGCTTTGACGTGTTCTCCCTACCATGACAAAGGTGGATAAAGGTGGAAAGATTTCATGTAATCCATGGACACCAGTGAAGATCACAAATCATGGAAGAAAAAAGGTTCAGCGCACTGTCTAGTAGTGGGTCTAGATGACCCAACTCCCAACGTTAAAGTGCCTAGGATAGCACAAGGGTTACGCAAAGATGCTCAGACTTCTCTCTCTCCGGCCACTTCCTCCAGATAAGAGATAAAAAATGCAACACTAATCCTTTATTAACAATGGGGCATGTGACGCCCGGTCAGGACTGTACAAAACATGCATTCAGCATATGGTGTTCACACCGGACAAGTAGGGAGAACGTCTTCTTCTCCTTTTTTTTCTACTTTTTACTGGTGCATGTCCACCACCTACAGTTGGATGAGGCTTGGTGTGTAATGACAAAACTGTGCAAATCTCATGAATCTCGCTCCAAGCTTTTTCTTTCATCACTATATGAAAGACTTAGTGTCATATTATTCTGTCCTGGCACAAACTGCAATTATTCATTTCTCCTCTAAGATCAATTTTCAAACGGTTGGCACTTTGCTGAATTAAAAGAGACACAACCATACAGCGCCAACAAATCGGAGTCCCTGATTGGTCAAAGTTTCAACACACGCTCAAAGGCCGGGCGTTTTTGTATGTAGAGCCTGAAAACAGTCATAAAAACTCACGTAGAGACGTGCAGACCTGAAAATGTTCAATGCGGAAGCCCGAAACACACATTAATGTAGACTTTTCATTGGAAGTGGTCGCGTGAGCGTGCGTCGCTGAGGGCGATGTTAACATAGCTTAAGGCTTAGATCAGAAGACAGTGCACTTCCTGAGGGGGCTGCAGATATTTTTGGAGATATTCACACATAAGTCGGGGGAGCTGGATCAAAATCAGAAACTGAAGAAACTCAAGGAAGCATCAACAATTTGATAAGAAAACAGTGGCCTTAGGGACACATCTGCACAACATTACAAACAGGGAGGTTTCTCCAGGGGTACTGGAACATCAATTGCCTCGCATGATCACTACAATCCAGAACAACTCTCTAATGTGACTCTATGACTCTCACAGAAGTCTAATTTCATCATCTCTTTTATGGAATCTATATGTCTCTGTTATATTCTTGGATTTCAGGTCATCTCCAGTTCACATCTTTGGCAACAGCAATAATTTACATTCCTATGCCCGGCCCCCATTAGCAAGCAGTGCACCCAACCCGTCCAGAGGCCACCTCGGGGAGCGCAGACGTGTCAGGGTACACCCTCCTCTCCCTTTGCAACGCACCTCTGATGCTCGGTTGTTGTGTGCTTTTTGATTATTAAATGTTTGACTTTTTTCTCTGAACAGGCCAGCAGTGAATCGGAGTCTGGGGTTTTTTCAATGTCCTCCTCGTTTTCTGATGATGAAGACATGGCCTGGTCTCACTCGTGGCCCTCAACAGCCTGGCACTGCTTCCTGAAAGGTCTGCACATTTGTAACCTTTGTGCTATCTTAGATGACCCCACCCTTACATTGACGTTTTATTCCTACCATGACAAAGGTGGAAAGGTTTCATGTAATCCGTGGACACCAGTGAAGATCACAAATCATTGAAGAAAAAGGTTCAGAGCACTGTCTAGTGGGTCTAGATGACCCAACTCCCAATGTTAAAGTGCCTAGGATAGCACAAGGGTTAAACAGACAGTATGCATTCAGAAGGGCCCAAACAAAGAAACCACTTCTGCTGAGTTTCTTTTTAGTTTAGCTGAAGTGCTTAGGAATTTAAAAAAGGTTCAACAATGGAAAAAAAAAACCCAAAAAGGATTGAAACATCCAGATGTTTGCCACACATGCAGATGAAAACTGGTGTGAGAGCATTTATTGATAAAGTTCAGCCTTAAAAGGCAAACAGAATTCCCATAAGTAAGCTTCTGGACAGCCCAAGAAAGAGTTTACATGAATCTCCTCACAGTATAAGAAGCCTGAGAATAAAAGAAAGATTAACCATCAAGCAGTTATCATTGTTTGCACATATTTCCTTTCACATGGAAAGTTTTCATGAGTTGTTCTCGTCAATATTCAGGGACTCGCCTACGTTTCCATCGAGGTCCAAATGTGGAGTGGCAGGAAGCTGACGAACTCAGGGATTCAGACGACGAGTCCGACGATGAAACTATGATGCCGTCCTCATTCTCTCTCAAGGTACTGCTTCCAAAAGTTACTGAAGTACAATAAGGGATATGAGATCCCAGCAGCTGGGAATCAGCTGATACTGTGGCAAGGAGTGTCCACAAGATGGCAGACATGTCAGGAGCGGGAGATCAGTCATACAGTGATACCATTGAATGACTTTCAGATACGGGGAAAGATTTAAAGATTAAAATGTATCCTCCTCTTTGGAATCGCTGTCTTCTGTAAATATTTATTTAAAAATGTTCTTGTTCTTTAAAGAAACTCTAGATAACAAAAAGCAAACAAACTGAAACAAATAATCAAATGTTTTATGCCTATTTATTTTATTTGTTTTAGTTTTTATGCAAAACTTAACACAGTTAGATCTCCTGCTTCAAGAGAGTCATGAAAAGTTTATTTGCAGCAAACTTTTTGTCAAATACTGCTTCTTGATTTTGACTTGAATATTTTAGATGGAGTGTAAAATAAGTCCTCATCTAATTTTCTGTTAAAAACACATCTCCTTTCTTTTTTTTTCTTTTTTAGCGCTATGGCTCAGATGGACTCAAGTTGGTGAGTCATGAAGAGACGATTTCTTTTGGCCAGGCAGTTCTTAAACTGACCTTTGACTCGGGCTCAATGGAAAAAGGCCTTCTGACCGCAGAATGCAGACTGGACCACCCATTTTTTGTCAAGAACAAAGGTACAGAAGCAGCTGCTCATGCTGAGGAGGAGGATTCTCTGTTGTAGCTTTTGTGGACCTGACAGCTTGTTTTCCTTCTCCAGAATTCAAACTAATATGAAACGTTTTATCCGTTTGTCAGGTTGGTCTTCATTTTATCCGAGCCTTACAGTGGTGCATCATGGGATTCCTTGCTATGAGATGCAACTTGGAGATGTGTGCCTGCCACCAAACCACCCAGATTCCATCAACTGTGATGACTCTGTTGTCTTTGACACATTCAGAAGGTGACCATCATAGGCCGTCCGGGCCATTCTATACTCCTATTGGTCATTAAAACGACAAATATTTCATCCATATAGAAACCAAGGTAGTTTGGATATTTTTATTTAGACAATAACTATATATAAAAAAAATCTTAGGGTATAATTAAATCACCCTCAATTTTATACAAACTTGAGTCGCCAATTCTATAAGTTGTCCAACTTAAAACGTGAGCGATCTGTAATGTTTATCATAGACACTCTTACTAAGAGACAGAATGTAAACACAAAAATATGCAGAATATCACATTGTGTGATTTTTAAACAATTGGCTTGTATAATGTGCAGAAAATGAGTATTTAGTCAATAACAAGAATTAACCTCAGTGCTATGGAACGTAACCCTGGTTGTCAATGACAGAGGTCAGCAGGTTTGCACACACTGTAGCTGCTATTTTGGTCCATTCTTCCATGCAGATCTTCTCTAGAGCTGTGATGTTTTGGGGCTGTTGCTGAGCAACACAAACCTTTAAGTCCCTCCACACGTTCTCTATTGGATCGAGGTCCAGAGACTGACCAGGCCACTCCAGACCTTTAAAATGCTTTTTACTTTGTCACATCTTTGTTCCGCGGGCGATGTGTTTGGGATTATGTAGGAAGATCCACCCACTTTTTCCCCTCAATGCTCTCACTGGTGGAAGGAGGGGTTTGTCACCATACATGGCTCCATCAACCTTTCCTTAATACAGATCAGTCGTCCCCTTCTCCCTTTGCAAACAAGCAGCCCCGAACCATGGTGTTTCCACCCCCATGCTTCACAGTGTGGTATGGTGTTTTTGCAATGCAATTTAGCAATCTTCTCCTCCAACCACATTCCATTCTCCCAATCCTAGTCTGGATCAATCAGATGGTTTCTGGTCAACTTTAGATGGGACTAGACATGCGCTGGTTTACACGGGGACCTATGGCGACCTGTAGGATTTTAATCCATGATGATGCAAAGTGTCACTATAGTAACACTCGGGTTCCAGCTCTCTTCAAGTCATTGACCAGTTCCCCAGCGTAGTTCTAGGTTGTTTCCTGTCCATTCTCAAGATCATTTGTATCTTGCATGAAGCTCCAGGTAGAGTGGGATCATCAGTGATCCTGTATTTTTTCCATTTTCTAATTATTGCTCCAACAGATGATCTCTTCTCTCCAAGCTGCTTTCTGATTGTAGATTGGCTCATTCCAGTCTTGTTCAGGTGTTTAATCTTATTCTTGGTGTCCTTTGACAGCTCTTTGGTCTTGGTCATGGGGGAGAGGTTGCAGTCTGAGCTTCTTAAAGAAGAAAGAACTGGTCTGTGAGGGACAGAGTTCTTGCTCGTCTATAGCAGCTTAATACTTATTTTCTGCACCATTATTCAAATCAATTCTTTGAAAATTATCCAATGGGATTTCCTGGATGCTTTTTTTTATTCTGTAGTGTATTTATAATGAACATGACAGACTTTTGTCATCCTTTTAAATAGGACAGAATTAGTGACTGATAAATAGTTTTGGCCTCTCGGTATAATAAAACTTCAGGTTGCAGCTTTTGCATATTTAAAATGCAGTTGATATTTCAAGGAAGACATTAAAAATATGAACTTTAATGTAAGGGCATTTTCACACTATCGTTTGGTCGTCAACAGGACTCGTTGGCTGTTTGACGTGAGGACGGCAGACTTTAACGTTGGAAACAGTTTGATTTGCTCTCACTTGAGCAGAGATAACACAGTTATTGAAGGAAACTTGTTTGAAGGCAATAAAAAAGAAGAAAAGCATAAAAAAATCTTAACCAGTCCCCTAGACTTTGGGTAATACTGCCCCCACATGACCAGCTGTTGACACTGCATGTTTCCAGGCAGTTCACTGGGCTCCTGAATGCAAATGCAAGGCTTGCTCTTGAACAAAGTCTTCTGGACTCAGGTTTCCAAAGGGCTGTACTTTCCTCTTGATTTAAAGCAGCTTTTCGTTATATGGAGATTGGACTGTGTAGTAAACTATTTTGTTAATGGAAATTTCCACCCTCCTCTGAGTAGAACAGAAAGTAAATGTTGCTATATTTTCCAAAGATTTCTGTTCACATTTCTATTGTTTTGCTTTCCGGTATCTAAAATATATACAGCTAAGATAGTCTTTCATCTGAGTTCAATGGTTGTAGAGCAGACATTTTTAAGAATGAGGGAGAAAACAATGGTTTTTATTGGTATCCACCCCAAAACGGCTAACTTGTGTTTGGTGAATTGAATGAACAAGTGCTGCTGTTTCTCTGTTTGTCTGCAGCTATGACTTCACCCCCCTGGACTCCTCAGCCGTATACGTCCTGAGCAGCATGGCCCGCCAGCGAAGGGCCTCCCTTTCTAGCGGGGGCGCCATCAGTCCAGACTGCGAGAAGCTGGAGCGCTCCTGCTCGCCGCAGTCTTCCAGCAGCAAATCAAGCAGGAGCCACAACTCAGGGACGGCCAGCGGCGCCACGCCCACCAAGTGCAAGCGGCCCATGAACGCCTTCATGCTCTTCGCCAAGAAATACAGAGTGGAGTACACCCAGATGTACCCTGGGAAAGACAACAGGTGAGCATGTGGACACGTTGGGTGCACCTTTTGAGGAAATGATATCTGAAGATCGAGCTCATCTGGCTCGTTGAAGTTGTATGAAGCTTTAGAAAAGTTCAAAGCTCTTCAGAGTTTAAGACTCTTAACCTTAAAGGCTGATTAAAAAGGTGTCTGAGAGCCGCCTGGTCCTAAAGCTTCTGGTAGAGCGGTCTGCATTCCTCCACCCACAGAGGGGCTTCACCCTCTGGTCAGTGTCTACATCCACCCAGCACAAATATTCATTTCTATATAAACATTTTGTAAAAAGCGAGACACTAGCCTTGAACCTTTATTTATTAGGGCTTGCTATATTTATTATTGAAATTTGCTATTAAGAACATTTACTTTATGGATGTTTATAAAAGGTACAATTTATTTAGTTTTTATTATAAACAATATTGTACTTTATACTAAATAGAGGCTATTTAGGACCCTTTTTCCATTTTTGGTCCATTTCTTCTTAAAAAAGCAAAAAACACAACAATTGCTACCGACTATGACTATGTCAGGGCCATCATAAAAGACAAATAAATAAATAAAGGAGAATACATTTGTAATAGAAGAAAATGTCTTAAAAGTATAAGAAATATGTCCAAATGTTACAAAAATAAATCAAAAGAAAAAAAACAACATTTCACAAATACACTCGTAAAATTATGAGAAAAGTCGTGAGAAGAATGATAAGAAAACAGTCAAAATTTTATGGGAATAAAGTTGTAAAATGTGATTTAAAAGCCACAATTTTACTTAGGAAAAGTCATGCTTTTGTAAAAATAAGGTTGTAATTTCATGAAAATAGGTTTAAATTAACAAAAAAAAGAAATCTGATTACTCTGAAACGTCTGCAACATAAATGAAACATTTCTTTGTTGAGACATTTTCAATGCTAAATGTAACATTTATTTTCTAAAAAAAAAACAAGGGTTTATTCTTGGGAAATTGTGACTTTTTGAAGCATAAATGTACAAACATTTGTTTATTTTTCTTCTTCTATGGTGGCCCTAATATTTATTGTAATTGACTCCTTTTTAAACGTGATGGTAAAGAAAAGTTTTCATTTCTGTGATTTTCTCTTATGCAGCTAAACAATTCAGATTTGATGAATTATAGAATCATTTCCTAGCTTGTAAGGTTGATGTTTTTACCTTCATTTTTGTTCCAACAATTGAACGTGTTGTCTATTATTATCTCCATCTTTCAATTCTTTTTTTTTCTTTTACATTTTCTGTCTTTTTTGGAGATAAAAGATGATTAATCCTCTCAACTCTTCCTTTTTTTTCCCCCAGAGCCATAAGTGTCATCTTGGGAGACAAGTGGAAGAAGATGAAGAATGAAGAAAGGAGGATGTACACCATGGAGGCCAAAGCTTTGGCTGAGGAACAGAAAAGAATCAACCCGGACTGCTGGAAACGCAAACGAACCAACTCGGTGAGGACTGCGTTCGACACACACCACTATCAAGCAGCTCGTTACAACTTTGCTCACAGTTACCCTACTGTCCACAGGGTTCCCAGCAGATCTAGATGTTCCAGGCAGAACCCCCAGCAACTGCTATTTTAGCATGGAGAGGTGCTGAAGAGTCCCAAGGACCACTTTGTGTCTCTTCTCTTGCCTGTATTCTCCAGACTCGACTGTGATGCTTTTGTTTTTGTAACCTGGAAAAAAAAACCCCAAAACAATGAAATATATTCAAAAACATGTAATCAAGTCACTAACTGCATATATTTTCTTATAGCTCAGACGTTTTTCTCCCCTTGAACAACACGTTAAGCCTTTCTTCTACTTCAGGTCATTGTGGGGGAGAACTAAGTCTGTGGTGCTTCACCATAAACGGAGCATCATTTTTTTTATTATTAACTGTATAAATGGGAATTTTAGAAGACCCTTTTTCTACAAGTGTTCATATTGATATTTGTACGATTCAATATGTTGCATAAAACCGTTACCCTTTCATACGCTTTGTAATAGAGTCTATATTCCGCTGGTGAAGAGTTTTTTAATGCGGCCTGCTCTCCAGTATGCGACGCAGGTCCACTCTCAGCCAAACGGCGCCTCACTGCGAGTGTTCACCCTGTCTGCACTTTATATAAATACGCAAACATGTCTCAGTAATTGTTTGGTGAC